>NW_025721609.1:367500-967500 GCF_922984935.1 Meles meles
CCACCGGCATGGCCGGACCCGCCCTCGGGTTGAATCCTCTGGGCGGACTTCGCGGACCCCACACGTTTACCTCTTAACGGTTTCACGCCCTCTTGAACTCTCTCTTCAAAGTTCTTTTCAACTTTCCCTTATGGTACTTGTTGACTATTGGTCTTGTGCCGGTATTTAGCCTTAGATGGAGTTTACCACCAGCTTTGGGCTGCATTCCCAACCAACCCGACTCTGGGAAGAACCGGGCCCGGTGCACTGGGGGCTGCCACCGGCCTCACACCGTCCATGGGCTGGGCCTCGATCAGAAGGGCTTGGGCCCCCCATGAGCATTGCCGGGGAGTGGGTCTTCTGAACGCCACATTTCCCGCGCCCCACCAGCTTCGGCCTTCGGCGCTGGGCTTTTCCCTGTTCACTCGCAGTTACTGAGGGAATCCTGGTTAGTTTCTCTTATCCGCTGACTAATATGCTTAAATTCAGCGGGTCGCCACGTCTGATCTGAGGTCGCTTCTCAGAGGGCGCGCCACGGGGGCGCGAGAGGGGCGGCGGGCGAGGCCAGGAGAGGGGACATAGAGAGGCACGGACCGAAGGAGGACCCTGGAACGGGAAGGCCACCGCCGACGCCCGCGGACCCGGCCTCCGCCCCCCCCATGCCAAGAGAGGGGGCTGAAAACGCGGGCGCGGGCGGGGAGCACGGGCCGGCGGCACAGGCGGGAGCCCTACCGGGCTCTGAGAAGGGGAGGGGTAGACGGCGGGCGAGGGGAACCACCAGGGTGGGCTGAGTGCGGCACACGCACGCGCGAGGGGAGGCGAGGGCGGGGGTTGGAGGGAGCAGGGGCACGAAGCCGGGGCGGCAGGCGGGGGCGGGGGGTGGCGGGGCACAGTGGTTGCCCCCGACCGCAGGCCCTCGCCCCCCCACAACCCCCACCAGCACCGCCCATGGCACCGCCGCCCAGGCTCCTCTCCTCCCTCCTTCCTTCACCTAAGCCCCCGCACGCAACCGCCGCGCAGCCGCGGGGCCGGGCGACGGAGTGCATGGCACGCCCATCCTCCCTGGACGACAACACCCCATCGACACCCCACACCGAACCACCGCGGGCTTGGGGCATGCAGCGCGGTGCGGCCGCAACCCGGGGGAAGGTGCGCAGCGGCGGGCAGGGCTGCAGCATCCCGCGGGCTGCCGCCGGAGCAAGCATCCCGGGGGCGCGGTACCGCGCGCGCGACTCGGCCTCTGCGGGAGCCGCCCCGACAGTGCGAATTTCGGGATTGCCGGCGGGGAGGGAGGGGCAGGCGCGGACCCCGGATGCCAGGCGGCGTCCCACGGAGGGGTCCCTGGCCGGGACGACCGCGGCTCGCTGCTTGGGGCACGGCGGCGAGTCCGATGGCATTCCAGGTCATGGCTCTCCCCCATGACGGACCAACACCGGCGAGCGGCACGGGACCGCGACGTCCCCCAATGCACAACCCGGGCGACCCCAAGACCGCTTGCGGCGCGAGGGATCTCCCCCCCAGAGGAACCGCGGCGTGGCGACACTCAGCGGGAGCTCTCTCCTCTCTCCCTTTCTCATGGGCGGGGCCGCCCCCACACACGCATGCCTCCACCCCCTCCCATGTCCCATACACACCACCGCTGGCGGACCCGGCGGGTCGAGGCGGGGGCGGGTGGGGGGCGGGGTGTGCGGGCGGCGGGGACCAGGGGCGCATGGGGCAGAGGAGGCCACCATGTCTGCACTTAGGGGGATGGAGGGCACCGGCAGACCCGGGCCCTGGGAGGCAAACCCCCAGTCGTGCCACCCCCCAGGGCAACAGACCCCTGGGGGAGCGATTGATCCTTAAGCGACGCTCAGACAGGCATAGCCCCGGGAGGAACCCTGGGCCGCAAGTGCGTTCGAAGTGTCCATGATCAATGTGTCCTGCAATTCACATTAATTCTTGAAGGTAGCTGCGTTCTTCATTGACACACCAGCCGAGTGATCCACCTCTAAGAGTCCTACGAGTTTTGATCTTTCAGGGGGCCGACCCCCGGAAGGGTCCGCCCCCGGCACAGCACATTCCCCTGAAGGGGTGCCTCCAGCCGGCCAGTCAGAGACAGGCGAGACCAGACTCCAAGAAGGTCGGAAAAGTTGGACAACGGGGCATCCAGCCACCGCCCCCCACGCGAGGGGCGGAGATTGGACAACCCCACAGGCGTCCAGGGGTTTCCCACCTGCGGCATCCCGCCGGCACCGCCCCCCACACACACACATTGAGGGACGCTGGGCACATGCACAGCCTGACGGGGCCACCCGGGGCCGCCGGGTAGCCCCCTCCTGATGGCCACGCGAAGACCCTGGCGTGGCATAGCAACCCTGGCCCCAGGGGGTGGGGTGGGAGGCAGAGTCTGGGGGAGAAGGGAACCCTCCTCCCCACCGGCCCGACCGCCCTGACCCGAGGAGGACGGGCGACCCCCAAAGGGTCTTTAAACCTCTGCGCCGGGACGTGCTAGATACCTGGACAGGGTGTGGGGGACAGGCGAGCCAGGAGGGGGGGACATGAGGCCACAGGCCGCCCTGCCTCGATGCCGATCCTGTCTGCAGCCAACCCTGCGGGTCACGGAAACCCCAACGCTGCCGGCCCGTGACGGAGGAGGCCCCCACGCCCTGCGGAGCTCAGACATGGGCCGGCCTACACAGACACCCAGCAACCGCCTTCTCCCCATTCCTTAAACCACCGCCAGCGCCGCCGGGGCGGACCGGACTCCTCTTCCCTTCCCAAGCACCCTGAACCTCTCTTTGGCCCACACCCGCGAACCCAGGCCCCCTTTGCCACAGAGGGCAAGGGGCTGCACGGGGAAGTGGGGCACAGGCAGGCAGGGCGCATGAGGCATGGGGGAAGAGATCAGCAGGGGCGGGGAAGGCGAGCAGCTGAACCTGGGCCCAAGGCCTGGGCAGGGGGCTGGAGAGGAGAGACACGGAGCCGGGGAAGGGCAGGCTCAGAGTGGATGTCCAACAGACCCAGAAGAGAACCGTCCAGAGCAGGCGGCGGGAGGCGGTGGGTGGACGCCTCGCGTGAGCCGAGGCTCTGAGGCCCCCAGGGGTGGGTGGCCGGACCCGAACCACCCCCAGAAGGCGCCACAGGGGCCCGCTGCCACGCCGCGCGTCCCGAGATGCGCCAAGGACACAGTGCGGGCGCGGCGACCGGGATGGACCGGTGCCAAGGGTGAAGACGGTGGCGCGGTGGCGGGCGCGTGAACCTCCCCAAGCCCTCGACCTGCCCTCTGCAGGGAAGGCGGGGTGCGGGAGGGCTGAGACCAGGGACAAGGCGTGCCAAGGGGCGCGGCCTGGGCACGTGGCACCAGCCCTGGGCGGGGAAGAAGGGCAGGGGAGCCCAGAGGGGACACGTGGGGGGGACGGTAAAGGCACTGTGCCACCCCACCCTCCCTCCTGGTGACCGCCACCGTTCCGCCGCCGAGGCCGCTGTCGTGGGGCTCCCAAGACATGTCTCTGGGTGTCTCCTTCCCCCTGTTCCTCAGGGCCCTTTTCCCCATCGCGTACACACACTTTCTCTCTCTCTCGCCCCTCCTGACCAGCGGGCCGGCACTGCACCGGCCCGCCCGGACCCAACAGGTGATGTGTTCGCGAGCTGACAGGGCCCGACAGGCGGGCCGCCGTGGCGATCTCGTTAATGATCCTTCTGCAGGTTCACCTATGGAAACCTTGTTACGACTTTTACTTCCTCTAGATAGTCAAGTTCGTCCGTCTTCTCAGTGCTCCGCCAGGGCGGTGGGCCGACCCCAGTGGGACCGATCTGAGGGCCTCACTAGAGGGGCGGTGTGTACAAAGGGCAGGGACTTAATCAACGCAAGCTTATGACCCGCACTTACTGGGAATTCCTCGTTCATGGGGAATAATTGCAATCCCCGATCCCCATCACAAATGGGGTTCAATGGGTTACCCGTGCCTGTCTGCCGGCGTAGGGTAGGTACACGCTGAGCCAGTCAGTGTAGCGCACGTGCAGCCCCAGACATCTAAGGGCATCACAGACCTGTTATTGCTCAATCTCGGGTGGCTGAACGCCACTTGTCCCTCTAAAAAGTTGGGGGACGCCGACCGCTCGGGGGTCATGTAACTAGTTAGCATGCCAGAGTCTCGTCCGTTATCGGAATTAACCAGACAAATTGCTCCACTAACTTAGAACGGCCATGCACCACCACCCACGGAATCGAGAAAGAGCTATCTGTCAATCCTGTCCATGTCCGGGCTGGGTGAGGTTTCCCGTGTTGAGTCAAATTAAGCCGCAGGCTCCACTCCTGGTGGTGCCGTCAATTCCTTTAAGTTTCAGCTTTGCAACCATACTCCCCCCGGAACCCAAAGACTTTGGTTTCCCGGAAGCTGCCCGGCGGGTCATGGGAATAAAGCCGCCGCATCCCAGTCGGCATCGTTTATGGTCGGAACTACAACGGTATCTGATCGTCTTCGAACCTCCGACTTTCGTTCTTGATTAATGAAAACATTCTTGGCAAATGCTTTCTCTGGTCTGTCTTGCGCCGTCCAAGAATTTCACCTCTAGCGGCGCAATACGAATGCCCCTGTCATCCCCCTTAATCATGGCCCCAGTTCCGAAAACCAACAAAATAGAACCGTAGTCCTATTCTATTATTCCTAGCTGCAGTATCCAGGTGGCTCGGGCCTGCTTTGAACACTTTAATTTTTTCAAAGTAAACGCTTTGGGCCCCTCGGGACACTCAGCTAAGAGCATCGAGGGGGCGCCGAGAGGCAAGGGGCAGGGACAGGCGGTGACTCTCCTCTCGGAGGACGCCTGCCCACTCCCAAGATCCAACTACGAGCTTTTTAACTGCAGCAACTTTAATATATGCTATTGGAGCTGGAATTACCGTGGCTGCTGGCACCAGACTTGCCCTCCAATGGATCCTCATTAAAGGATTTAAAGTGGACTCATTCCAATTACAGGGCCTCGAAAGAGTCCTGTATTGTTATTTTTTTTTAAAGATTTTATTTATTTATTTGACAGAGAGAGAGATCACAAGTAGGCAGAGAGGCAGGCAGAGAGAGAGGAGGAAGCAGGCTCCCTGCAGAGCAGAGAGCCCGATGCGGGGCTAGATCCCAGGATCCTGAGATCATGACCTGAGCCGAAGGCAGGGGCTTAATCCACTGAGCCACCCAGGCGCCCCCTGTATTGTTATTTTTCATCACTACCTCCCCAGGTCGGGAGTGGGTAATTTGCGCGCCTGCTGCCTTCCTTGGATGTGATAGCCATTTCTCAGGCTCCCTCTCTGGAATCAAACTCTGATTCCCCGTCACCCGTGGTCACCATGATAGGCACTGAGACTACCATCGAAAGTTGATAGGGCAGACATTCAAATGGGTAGTCGCCGCCACGGGGGGGCGTGCGATAGGCCCGAGGTTATCTAGAGTCACCAAAGCTGCCAGCTCCCGCCCTCTGGCTGGGGCCGCAGGGGAGGCTGACTGGGTTGGTTTTGATCTGATAAATGCACGCATCCTCCCCGCGAGGGGGGGTCAGCGCCCGTCGGCATGTATTAGCTCTAGAATTACCACAGTTATCCAAGTAGGAGAGGAGCGAGCAACCAAAGGAACCATAACTGATTTAATGAGCCATTCGCAGTTTCACTGTACCAGCTGTGCGTACTTAGACATGCATGGCTTAATCTTTGAGACAAGCATATGCTACTGGCAGGATCGACCAGGTAGGAGCGCGGTGAGCCAGAGACACAGCCCCGCGCCC
The DNA here is from genome assembly GCF_922984935.1 of Meles meles. NCBI lineage: Eukaryota > Metazoa > Chordata > Mammalia > Carnivora > Mustelidae > Meles > Meles meles. The sequence goes on from NW_025721609.1 coordinate 373,231, forward strand.
CCCCCAGGAGGGGCGTGGCACAAGGTCTCCCAGTGGGCCCAACGTGCCAAGCGCGGGGTGGGGGAGGCACACCTGGTGGCAGGGGATGCAGCAGCAACCCCCAACCCCCCCCCAGCACAGGGGCCCGCGGGGGTTAGGGAGCGGGAAGACGCTCCCCACTCGCCATGGACCACCCCCACCCACAATGGGGAGCGGGGATGACTGGCCAGGCCTGGCCACCGCGGACGAGGGCACAGCAGTGGCAGTGCCACATAGAGGCGAGGGACGCTCCGACCCTGTCACACACACCGGGGCGGCCCTGATGGCGGCGGGCGGGGTGGGCCGGGGTACCAGTCCGCCACGCTGGGGACAGGGTGGCCGTTGCGCGCTCCTGCGGGGCGAGGGGAGCCATGCCAGAGCCTGACACCCCCCACAAACGGGGGAGGCAGAGCACGGCCTCAACGGCCACGGCGGACAGCCGGGACCCGACCCAGGCCTGGGCACGCGCGCAGGAGTGGGGGGGGGGGCGCACGGTGTAGGGGAGGGAGGAATGGTCCCTCGCCCGCACACAACACCACCGCCCAGCCGGCGGCGGCAGCAGACACAGATGTGAGGCCGCCACAGGCCTGAGAAGCGCCAGCGCACCGGGGCGTGGCACTGGGTAGGCAGGCGGACAGGGGGGAGGCCATGAGACAAGGGCTCGTGGCAGGGGGCTTAGGCGCCAGAAAGCAGAGCATCCACGGGGGGAAGAGGACCACGGGCCACCACGAGGGAGCACAAGAGCCCCTCAAAGGCGCCTTCCAAGGCCCGAGGTTGGCCGGGGTCCCACCGCCCAAGGCCTCCAGGACAAGTGCAGTCCCGTGGCACCCGAGGACACCGAACTGACCCCAGGCAGGCCCCGGCCACCTCGCGGGGCTCGGGTCCCCGGCCACCAGGACACAGTCAGGACCTACACCCAACAGGGTGCTCTCCTGCGCACACAATGACACCCCTCCGTGCCCACGCCCGAGTGGACCTGCGTGGGCCTCTCCTCCTCATAATGGGCCGAGAGCCCTTCGCCCGGGGACGACCCCCCCCCCCCGCCACTCAGAGCCCCTAGAGGCCTGGGGAGGGGACAACACCCAACAGCTTTGAGACTGGTTTCAGTCCCGAGGGAATGGATCAAGAGCACAGCGCGCCTTCAAGCCATCCAGGCAAGCCTGGGACAAGGTCCTCGGCGACGGGGAGGGGGCGCACAGTGAGCGACCGCCGAAAGCACGTGGGGAGCGGTTCCCGGGGCAAGGGCACACCAATGAAGGTGCGAGCCCGGCCACCAGGTAAACGTGAACAGGATCCCACCGCCATCAGCACGAGAGTGGTCCCCCGACTCCCCAGGGATGCTGGCTGGCCTCAGCCCCTTGGCGCACCTTCACCCCCCCCCCCCCCGCGAACTGGGCCCCAATGGGACCCCCGCCACAGGGGCCCGTCTGAACCTCCATCCATCTGTCTGCTCCATCCCAGAGCCACAATCCAGGGGAAGCGCGCCCAGGCGACAGCGGCCCAACCCATGCCCACACGTCACGGCCGGCAGCGACTTGGCACCAGAGCGGGCAGCAGACAGCCGCTCTCACGGCACAGGGCAAGGGGACGAACGCCGTGGGGGAGAGCCAGATGCCGGCCAGGCCTGGCGGGATCCTTCCCCGACTCAGAGGGGGGAGGCGCAGGCCTTGGTAGGCACGAAAGCGATGCTCGGCCCCACCGTGGAGCTGGCAGACCCCTCGCAGAGAGGGGGTTCTGCCCAACACGCAACGGTAGTCACCCCGCATTGGTGGCCACGACGCGCAGAGGAGTGGTGGTGGCTGTGGGTTCTGGTACCCCAAGGCACCCTCTTGGATCCCTAAAGAAGGCTTTCTCACTGAGGGCTCATCACCCCCACCCATTCGTCCCCCCAACCAGGCTCCGCCAAAAAAAACAGCGTCCCAAAGGCCTCCAGGGCCTGGGGGGTAGGGGTTGGTCTGTGGTATGGGACAGGCCAGGACAATCCTGAGCGCTCGCGGACAGAGCCCAACGAGGGGACCACCTTTTCCTCTTCTACACAGGCCATGCTCCCATCACCACCTGAAAGGGACCTCATGCCTCCACCGAGGCCACGAGAGGAGTGGAGACGGGCACAGCATGCTGGGCAAAAAAGCAGCATCCCTTGGCTGGCCAGGTGCCGCAGTGCTGGCTCGGCCCAGCACAGTCACTCACACGCCCCACCAAGTCCTGTCCACACACACCACCCTGGCACGACGCGCAGCAGGGGACGACAAGGTGACTGCACCCACACAGAGGGGGCGGGTGGGCCTCCCTTACCGACTCCACCACCCACTCTTCGGACACACCACCAACAGCGGCAGCCTGAGGGGGTCGCTGGGAATGGGAAACGACGCCACCTCTCGGCCTTAAGCACTTGAGACAACCTGGAGCACTGCAGGGGCACCACAGAGGGCCAGGCGCCATGCGCTCAGGATGCCCAGGTGGTGAGCAGCGTGGCAACGGGACGGCCCTCCCCAACACAGGAAGGGCGGCTCACCCAGCACGAAGCCAAGAGTGGCAAGCGAGAGTGTCCACTGTGTCAAATGGACCCCACACCCACGGGTGCCCTGAGGTGAGAACCATGGAAAAGTGGAGTTGGGCCAGAGCCCACAAACCCCCCACACCCTCTCCCCACACGCACCCACGACAGCAGGTGGCTGAGGAGGAGGAGCGAGGGACCTGTGGGCAGAGTGAGAAGAGTGGTCCCATTCGCCATGAATGACTGTCCCTCGTCTGACGCGCCTTAGACCCGGCCCCAGAGAACAGGACATCACCACATCGATCAGTAAAAACGTGTCAAAAGAGGAACCCAAGGGGGGAAACGCCTGGCGAGGGCAACTGACCAGAGGGACCTGCTTTCAGCCTCACTGGCACCCCTCAAGCCCAGGTCAAGAGCAGCCGGGCAACCCAAGGAGAATGCCTGACACATTGCACGGAGCCTTGCGGAAAGGAACAGGGTTACCATGGCCACAGACGGGCGCCCACAGCGTGGAGTGAATGGGGTAAAGGACCCACGCCACCTGCCCATGCCGCCCTCGGGTGCTGGAGACCAGAGGTGGCACCACAGCCCGGGACCAGCTGGGGCACGAGAGCCGGGGCACAGGCCCATGTGGACGGCTCAAACGAGTGAGGGCCAAGTTGGATTTGGCACCACAGCCAAGCCCCAGAGCCCTGCATGCACCCAGAGGCCCACATCGCTAAGGCGAGTCACTCAAACAGCATGTCAGCACCTATCTGGCAATAAAAACTGCTCCTTTCAGGGGACAAAATAGCTACACCATCTGGCGGGGCCTAGCCACGGGTCACTGGGACCTCGTGGGACCGTGGACCAGCCACTGGCCCCAAACACTGCTCCATTACCCTGCAAAGAGGGGGGCGCCTCACGGAACCCCCAGGGCTATCTGGTCGACCCCCGGAGCATGGGGGAGCGGGCAGCCAGGACCAACCATGGACTCGAGGGAGGTGGAGCCACCTGGGCCGGGTGGGGCCGGGACAAGCCGGGCCGGGTAGCTCCTCCCCTGGTCCACCTGTCTTCCCCAGGTCGGGACTTAGAAAAAATCAAGTTCTGCGGAGGGACCTGCCAGCCCTTGCCTCCTCCTCCCCTCTCCTTCGGGCCTGGCTCGGCCCCGCCCCAGCCCTGGCCCAGCCCCGGCCCTCAGCCCTCGGCCCCCAGCCCCTGCCCGGGCCCCGGCCCTTGAGGGCCCTGTACCTCAGGACTAGAACTACTCCGATGCCTCCATACTCTGGGAGAAGACAGTTACTGCCAACTTTCAGGCCAACTGACTGAATCTCTCCACCCTTTCCTCCAGAGCCTGACCAGTAGATATCTTGTTGCTTGCAGTACTTTTCCTCGCGATTTTTCGGGAACATCCTGCCTTCTTTGGTTACAATTTTGGCTGCACTCCTTTGAAGCAAAACCTGGTCAAAGAGGGGGAGAAACCCTCTGCACACACCTGTCCGTCCATGACGCTGTCTGCTACAGTTCCTACTCTGCTCTCCAGCCTACAGATCTCGTGATCCTCTCCATAGTTTGGCTTCCTTCAGCATGTCACATTGAGTTGGAACCATGAGGTGGGTTCACCTCTTCTGACTGGCTTCTCTCAGTCAGCAAGAAACGCAGAAGATTCCCCGCCTGGATCTCCATAGCTCCCCATAGCTCGCTCATCTCTTTCCAAAGCCCCGAGAGCCATTTATTTTGTGGCCTGGATGTACCCCAGTCTCTGTATCCATTCTCCCCCTGAGGGACTTTTTTTTAATTTGTTTATTTACAGCATAACAGTTTTCATTGTTTTGGCATCACACCCAGTGCTCCATGCAGTACGTGCCCTCCCTATTACTCACCACCTGGTTCCTCAACCTCCCACCCCACCCCCCCCACGCACCACCACTTCATAACCCTCTGGTTGTTTTTCAGAGTCCATAGTTTCTCATGGTTCATCTCCCCTTCCAGTTTCCCTCAACTCCCTCTCCTCTCCATCTCCCCATGTCCTCCATGTTATTTGTTATGCTCCACAAATAAGTGAGACCATATGATACTTGACTCTCTCTGCTTGACTTATTTCGCTCAGCATAATTTCTTCCAGTCCCGTCCATGTTGCTACAAAAGTTGGGTCTTCGTCCTTTCTGAAGGAGGCATAATACTCCATTGTGTATATGGACCACATCTTCCTTATCCATTCATCCGTTGAAGGGCATCTTGGTTCTTTCCACAGTTTGGTGACTGTAGCCATTGCTGCAATAAACATTGGGGTACAAATGGCCCTTCATTTCACTACATCTGTATCTTTGGGGTAAATACCCAGCAGTGCAATTGCAGGGTCATAGGGAAGCTCTATTTTTAATTTCTTCAGGAATCTCCACACTGTTCTCCAAAGTGGCTGCACTAACTTGCATTCCCACCAACAGTGTAAGAGGGTTCCCCTTTCTCTACATCCTCTCCAACACACGTTGTTTCCTGTCTTGCTAATTTTGGCCATTCGAACTGGTGTTAGGTGGTATCTCAATGTTGTTTTAATTTGAATCTCCCTGATGGCTAGTGATGATGAACAATTTTTCATGTGTCTGATAGCCATTTGTATGTCTTCGTTGGAGAAGTGTCTGTTCATATCTTCTGCCCATTTTTGGATATGATGCTCTGTTTTGTGTGTGTTGAGTTTGAGAAGTTCTTTATAGATCCTGGATATCAACCTTTTGTCTGTACTGTCATTTGCAAATATCTTCTCCCATTCCGTGGGTTGCCTCTTTGTTTTGTTGACTGTTTCCTTTGCTGTGCAGAAGCTTTTGATCTTGATGAAGTCCCAAAAGTTCATTTTTGCTTTTGTTTCCTTGGCCTTTGGAGACATATCTTGAAAGAAGTTGCTGTGGCTGATATCGAAGAGGTTACTGCCTATGTTCTCCTCTAGGATTCTGATAGATTCCTGTCTCACGTTGAGGTCTTTTATCCATTTCGAGTTTATCTTTGTGTACGGTGTAAGAGAATGGTCGAGTTTCATTCTTCTACATATGGCTGTCCAGTTTTCCCAACACCATTTATTGAAGAGACTGTCTTTTTTTCCATTGAATATTTTTTCCTGTTTTGTCGAAGATTATTTCACCATAGAGTTGAGGGTCCATATCTGGGCTCTCCACTCTGTTCCACTGGTCTATGTGTCTGTTTTTATGCCAGTACCACGCTGTCTTGGTGATCACAGCTTTGTAGTAAAGCTTGAAATTGGGTAACGTGATGCCGCCAGTTTTGTTTTTGTTTTTCAACATTTCCTTAGCAATTCGGGGTCTCTTCTGACTCCATACAAATTTTAGGATTATTTGCTCCAGCTCTTTGAAAAATATCGGTGGAATTTTGATCGGAATGGCATTAAAAGTATAGATTGCTCTAGGTAGTACAGACATTTTAACAAGGTTTATTCTTCCAATCCAAGAGCATGGAACAGTCTTCCATCTTTTTGTGTCTTCTTCAATTTCTTTCATGAGTGTTCTGTAGTTCCTCGAGTACAGGTCCTTTACTTCTTTGGTTAGGTTTATTCCCAGGTATCTTATGGTTCTTGGTGCTATAGTAAATGGAATCGATTCTCTAATTTCCCTTTCTGTATTTTCATTGTTAGTGTATAAGAAAGCCACTGATTTCTGTCCATTGACTTTGTATCCTGCCATGTTACTGAATTGCTGTACGAGTTCTAGTAGTTTAGGGGTGGAGTCTTTGGGGTTTTCCCTATAAAGAATCATGTCATCTGCGAAGAGAGAGAGTTTGACTTCTTCCTTGCCAATTTGGATACCTTTTATTTCTCTTTGTTGTCTGATTGCCGTTGCTAGAACTTCTAATACTATGTTGAACAAGAGTGGTGAGAGTGGGCATCCTTGTCATGTTCCTGATCTCAACGGGAAGGCTGCAAGCTTTTTCCCATTGAGGATGATATTTGCTGTGGGTCTTTCATAGATAGATTTGATGAAGTTCAGGAATGTTCCCTCTATCCCTATACTTTGAAGCATTTTCATCAGGAACGGATGCTAGATTTTGTCAAATGCTTTTTCTGCATCAATTGAGAGGACCATGTGGTTCTTCTCTCTTCTCTTATTGATTTGTTCTATCACACTGATTGATTTGCAAATGTTGAACCAACCTTGCAACCCAGGGATGAATCCCACCTGGTCATGGTGGATAACCTTTTATTGTGCTGCTGGATCCTGTTTGCTAGGATTTGTTGAGAATCTTTGCATCCATATTCATCAGTGATATTGGTCTTAAATTCTCCTTTTTGGTAGGGTTTTAACCTGGTTTGGGGATCAAGGTAATGCTGGCTTCATAAAAAGATTCTGGAAGTTTTCCTTCTGCTTCAATTTTTTGGAACAGCTTCAGGAGAATTGGTGGTATTTCTTCTTTGAAAGTTCGGTAGAATTCCCCAGGGAATTCCTCAGGTCCTGGGCTCTTGTTTTATTGGGAGGTTTTAAATCACTGCTTCAATCTCATTACTAGATATCGGTCTATTCAGGTTGTCAATTTCTTCCTGGTTCAATTTTGGGAGTTTGTAGCTTTCCAGGAATGCATCCATTTCATCTAGGTTGCTTAGCTGATTGGCATACAACTGTTGGTAATAATTTCTGATGATTCTTTCTATTTCCGTGGTGTTAGTTGTGATCTCTCCCTTTTCATTCATCATTTTATTAATTTGGGCTTTCTCTCTTTTCTTTTGGATTAGTGTGGCCAATGGTTTATCGATCTTATTGATTCTTTCAAAAAACCAGCTTCTAGTTTCATTGATACGTTCTACTGTATCTCTCGTTTCTACCTCATTGATCTCTGCTCTAATCTTGATTATTTCCCTTCTTGCATGTGGAGTTGGTTTGATTTGTTGTTGATTCTCCAGTTCTTAAGGTGTAGAGACAGCTGGTGTATTCTGGATTTTTCAATTTTTTCGAGGGAGGCTTGGGTGGCTATGTATTTCCCCCTTAGAACCGCCTTTGCTGTATCCCATAAGTTTTGGACCGAGGTGTCTTCATTCTCATTGGTTTCCATGAATTGTTTAAGTTCATCTTTGATCTCCTGGTTGATCCAAGCATTCTTAAGCAAGGTGGTCTTTAGCTTCCAGGTGTTTGAGTTCCTTCTGAACTTTTCCTTGTGATTGAGCTCCAGTTTCAAAGCCTTGTGATCGGAGAATATGCAGGGAATAATGTCAGTCTTTTGGTATCGGTTGAGTCCTGCTTTGTGACCCAGTATGTGGTCTATTCTGGAGAAGGTTCCATGTGCACTTGAGAAGAATGAGTTTCTGTTGTTTTAGGGTGGAATGTTCTGTATATGTCTATGAGGTCCATCTGGTCCAATGTTTCATTCAATGCTCTTATATCTTTATTAATTTTCTGTTTCGATGATCTGTCTATTTCTGAGAGAGGCGTATTAAGATCTCCTACTATTATTGTATTCATATCAGTATGACTCTTTATCTTGATTAATAGTTTTCTTATGTAATTGGGTGCTCCCATATTGGGGGCATAGATATTCACAATTGTTAGATCGTCTTGGCAGATAGTCCCTTTAAGAATTATGTAGTGTCCTTCTGCATCTCTGACTACAGTCTTTAGTTTAAAATCTAATTTATCTGATATGAGAATCGCTACCCCGGCCTTCTTTTGAGGCCCATTGGCATGAAAGATGCTTCTCCATCCCTTCACTTTCAGTCTGGGTGTATCCTTAGGTTCAAAATGGGTCTCTTGTAGACAACATATGGATGGGTCCTGTCGTTTTATCCAATCTGCAACCCTGTGTCGTTTTATGGGCGCATTTAGGCCATTCACATTGAGAGTGATTATTGAGAGATAGGTTTTTATTGACATCGTGTTGCCTTTGAAGTCTTTCTGTCTGTGGATTGTTTCTATATTTCTGTTCAATGATATTCTTAGGATTTTTTCTCTTTTATAGGACCCCCCTTAATATTTTCTGCAGTGTCGGCTTGGTGGTTGCATAGTCTTTTAAGCCTTGCTGGTCTTGGAAACTCTTTATCTCTCCATCCATTTTAAATGTCAGTCTTGCTGGATAGTGTATTCTTGGTTGCATGTTCTTCTCATTTAGTACTCTGAATATATTTTGCCAGCCCTTCCTGGCTTGCCAGGTCTCTGTGGAAAGGTCTGACGTTATTCTAATGGGCTTTCCTCTGTATGTAAGAAGCTTCTTTGTCCTAGCTGCTTTTAAGAGGGTCTCTCTTGAAACATAATTCCCCATTCTAACTATAAGGTGCCGTGAGGACTTTCGAGAATCTAAAATCTTGGGAGGAAATCTTTCTGCCTCTAGTACATGAACGTTGTTTCCATTCGTGAGATTGGGAAGATTTTCATAGACAACTTCTTCCACTATATCTTCAAAACTTCTTTCTTTTTCTTCCCCTTCAGGGTTTCCAATAATTCTGACGTTGGAACGTTTCATGGCATCGTTTATTTCCCCGATTCTGTTTTCGTGGCTTCTGAGCAGTTTGTTCCAGGCTTCCTCCTGATCCTTTCTCTCTATCTGTTTGTCCTCCAGATCACCAATTCTATCTTCTGTCTCAGTTACCCTAGCTTTTAGAGAATTTAGATTGGATTGGAACTCATTGAGAGCATTTTGAATATCATCCCTGGTGGCTTTCAGTTCTGCCCTAACATTGTGAGCATCATCCCTGGTGGCTTTCAGTTCTGTCCTAATCAATTCTGTTTGGTCATTCATGGCTTTCTCCAACCTAGCTATTGCCTGGATAATTGTTAGTCTGAATTCCTTTTCTGACATATTGTCTATGTCGATAGCCATTAGCTCTGTTGCAGAAGGCCCATCCTCTGTATTTTTCTTCTGTTGGGTATTCCTCCTCCTAGTCATTTTGGTAAGAGATGACTAAACAGATGCAGCTGGACTTATCGATTGTGGTGCAGTCAACGTGCACCTTGGAACGCTTCTGTGCAATCAGGATTCCCCACCCAAATGAGAGAAAAAAGAAAAGAAAAAGAAATAGAGAAGAAAGAAAAAAAAGGGGGAAAGAAAAAAGGAAAAAAAAAGAGAGAGAGAGAGATAGGAAAAAAAGGGAAGATAAAAGAGAAGGCTCAGCCCAAATGGGCCACAAGGTAAATTTGTGGAGTATACAAACAAAAACAGACAAACAAAAAGAGTGATAAAAGTATATGACAAGAGAAAAAAATATGTATATATAAGCAAAAAAAAAAAAAAAAGGGAAGGACCTCATCAGAAAGAACCCCAAGTATAAGATTTATATATTATCAGGACAAACACAAATTCACAGAAACACTGACAGAAGGAAAAATTGGGAGAGTGGTTACAGATTCTCAGTGTGGGTGAGGAAGGTTATTTTGATTCTTCCTGAAGGTATCTTGATGTTTTTGTTAAGGGACTCAACTTTCCTAAGTTACAAGGGGATTAGAAACTGGTTTGCCTATAGGGGTAGCATTGATTGGGGAAAGGGGATTACCTTGAAGTTTAACTCTATATGTATAGTAGAAAATAAAAATTAAAAAAGAATAAACTAGACTAAACTAAGTTAAAGTTAAAAAAGAATTAAAAAAATAGAAAAGCAAAAGAAAAACACGGGTGTATGTATCAAAAAGTTCAGGTTAGAAGGTTATTAAAGAATTTGATGTACTGGACATCTCAGTGTGATGGTAAATAGGTTAAAAAATTATCTGTATGTATAAAAAAAAAAGAACCAGAATATTGGTAAAGAGTTAAAAATAAAAGTTGTATTTATGAAGTAGTGGTGGTTGTGCTCTTGTAGTCTTTTCTTTTTTCTTCCTTCCTGGTTGGTTTTCTGGGGGAGAGGCCTGCCACGTGGGTTTTCAGACAATGATGTTCCCTGAGTTAGGTCCTCCCACTCCCCTCAAGGGGGTGAGTTCTTTTTTTTTTCAGGAAACTGTTTTTTTTTTTTTCCAGCCTTTTGTTCTGTGGGGGTTTTTATGTTCTTTCATCTGCTTTCTCTCGCCTTGACAGCTTTTGATGGTTTTTGGAGGTTTAGAGGAGAGCAAACAGCACCCCAACCTCCCTCTCAGAGAGAAGCCTCAGACTGTTTTGCAAAAGCTGCTGGCAGAGTCAGTTCTGAGTCACTGTCCCTGGGGATGCAGGACCTCCTCGTTGTACCCAAAACCAGGGCAGCAGTGGCTGTCTAGGCAGCTCCAGACCGCCAGAGATGTTCCGAGCAGAGATCGCACACTGAGATTTTCCCGCTGTCCTGGGCTGGGAATGTCTGGTTTTTCCGGATGCCAGAGCTCCAGGCTAGCGCCTAGTAGCACCTATCCCAAGGGAGGGTGTGGGACGCCCGCATTTCAGGATTGCCATCTGGCCAGGCTCCCAGCCCCTCACGGGAGCCAGACCCCACTCGTTGGCATTCAGGCGCACTGGCAGCTCAGGGACGCACTGGCGGCTCAGGGATGGAGACCTGATTTCTCCGCTACACTCTCTCTGGCTCCAAGCCAGGGGAGGCTGTCCTGGGTCCGGGGACTTAGGTCCCTGACCCTGACCACCCCGGTTCCCACTATTACCCCCCACGATCCTTTGCTGTTTGTTTTTTGAGTGCTTTCAACCAGACTCCAAGTTAATGCTGGTCCCCAGACGCAGAGCACTCTCGTGTTGGGGTGTTACTTTCCAATCGGTCACCTCTTGTGGCTCCCTCCCCCTTTTGTTTATCTTCCGATATCAGTCTGACGCTCCCAGTCTGCTTTACCTGCCACTGGCGTCTTCTGCTCCAGTAGAGATCCAGACGTGTATAATTCTGATCTCAGGCTGATTTCATGGGTGGTCGGAGTTCTTTGGTAGGTAATCAGCTCACTTTAGGGTACAGGTTGAAATGGTGCCTCCTCCTACTTCCCCGCCATCTTGACTCTCCTCCCCTGAGGGACTTCTTGATTGCCTCCAGGTTCAAGCCGTTACTAGTGAAGGGGCCGTGAACGTCTGTGTGTCGGTTTCTGTGCAGAAATCCGTTTTCAACTCGTTTGGGTCATCGATACATACCAAGGAGCAGGATTGCTGTGTCGTACGGTAAGAGTATGTTTAGCTTGGAGAGGCCATCACCCATATTTCTGGCATTTGGGGGGGTGTGCGGGAGCCGAGTGGAGGGCTGTGCATGGAAGGAACAAGGTCATGAAGGAGGGAGAATTCAAAGATGCTGGAAAGGAAGACCTCAGTGTTGGTGGCAGACCCTAAGGATGACATTGACATGAGACAGAATAACAGGAAAAGAAGCCTACAAATTTGTTTCCTAAAAGTGTCCCATGAAAAAGCCCTCCCAAGGAAAGGCAGACCCTGAAAAGGAGCAAATCCTAGTTGCCGGTATATTGGGTTGAATAAGAAGAGGCGTTTGTGGAAGAGTAACTACACTATGTGGGGAGTCTACAAGAACACACGGATTTGAAAGAAAGAAAGAAAGAAAGAAAGAAAGAAAGAAGAAAGAAGATCAGTTTGTCCAGAATTCTCATGTTCATTCTCAACTTCCTGTCCTTGAAGATAAGAATGTCACTCACAGGGTATCTGGGTGGCTTAGTCCCTTAAGGGTAAGCGGCTGCCTTTGGCTCAGGTCCTGATCCCACGTTCCTGGGATAGAGTCCCACGTCAGGCTCCTTGCTCAGCAGGGAGCCTGCTTCTCCCTCTCCCTCTGCCTGCCCCTCCCCCTGCTTCTGCATGCCCAGAATATATGTGTGTGTACACATATACATATATGTGCGTATATACACATATACATATATACATGTGTGAGTGTGTGTTCCCCCCTTCTCTCTCTCTCTCTCTCTCTCTCTCTCTCTCTCACTCACTCAAAAAAAAAAAGAAAGAAAAAAGGATGTCACTCACTCCCTCTTCTGCGATAGGGGAGACATCTCCCAGGGGAATGGGCAGAGGATGCTTCAGGGGAGAAAGGGGGGAGAGTTATTTCTCCCTCCTTGCACCTGTAGTTGGGGGGGGGGGGGGTTGTGTGTTTGCTGCTGCTACTGCAGCTACGTTTTAGAAGTGTCTATAGTTCAAAACAGTATTCTGGTTTCCTTTACATCTAAACCTTATCTCAGGTTTGGGTTTTGACACTATGGAGGGAGGGAGGGCAGCCCACATTTTTCATCAACATGGTGGAGAAGGAGAAGATGGGTGGGGGCCTGTGCATATTCTTCTCCATTGTGGGTGAGCAGAGGATTCACATTCAGCTCTTGCCAGAAGGGATATAATCTCTCCATAAACAATCAGGCAAAATATCAGGCGAACAGTAAGGGCAAGTAACAGTCAGATGAACATAGACAAGATTGGCTCTAGATGCTGGAGTGTCCCAAGCAATGATCTCAGCAGAGGCACGCAAATGTCAAAGATTTCCAGAGACCATGCTTAGGTATGAACGTCATTCCAAAGGTAGGGTGCTATCATCCCGTGAGTGTTGTCTGCTGTCCCTGGCTCCCAGGAGCACTGTATCTTGCAGATAGAGTACAAGGCTCATCCTTGGATGGAATTGTGCCAGAGAAAGGGAGAGAGCAGCATGTCCTTGAGCCTAAGGTGTGTTGAAGAGAGTGACTCTATAAAGCACCTTGGGCTGAAGAAGACCTGCTGGGTTTCTGTGGGTTGGTTTTACGGATTGGTGACAACGGGATGGGTGTGGGTGGGTGTAGTTTGTTTACTTTCGGAACGACGTGAAAGCCCTCTTCAAGTGGAAGTATTTGCACGGGGTGTCTGGCAGGATGGGAGGGTGTGGCTCAGTCCCTTTACCGAGAAGACAGGAGAATCGGGCCTTTTAAGAACTAGGCAAAGAGAAGAGTTGAGCTTTGGCCGTCACAGCACCTGGCACCTCCTCAGAAAAAAATAGAAGGTTCCCAGAATGAATTGAGCTGCAGGAGTCAGCGTGAGTGGACCCCACGACCCTCAGCCCCCAGCCCCCCACCCACCTTCATCATCGGTTGCAGCCATTGTCCAGCATGTGACCTAGTCCAGTGCAGCCTCGTCTGGGGAGCGGCCTTGTCAGAGTGGCGTCATGGGGAGCAGACTCTGTGTCATCAGGGTTGTTGTCCTCATCATCCTCACCTCTTTATCATCGGGAGCAGCGTCCTCATTGTCGTCACCTCTACTTAAGAAATGGACCTGACCGGTCGGTTTTATTTTCGATGCTTGGCACGATATAAAGCTTTTCTTGATTTTCGCTTTGTGTCAGTCTTGTTCCTTTGATCACAGACTCTAACATTGGGGGCTTGCCCGGGATCAAACAATGAGAACTGAGCCAGCATCGGAATCGATGGGAAAAACCTCTGGAGGTGTTGAGATCTTGTTCATCTGTCTGCTTGGAGCCCCAGGGTATGGCCCACCAGGGAGAATCTGGATGCAGCTATGCTCTCCAGGGCTGTAGTGGATGCGGGGATGCCCCATTGCTCTGTTGGTAGATCGACATGGGGTTTGAGTCCCTTTGGGCGGTTGGGGGAGTGCGAGTCCCCGTAGATGGTCAGGAGGTTCGAGTCCCCCTAGATCACCCAGGGATTCGAGTCCCCCTAGGTGGTCATCAGGGGGTTTGAGTGCCCCTAGGCAGTCAGTGGGCTTGAGTCCACCTAGGCGGTCTTCAGGGGTTCATGTCCCCCGAGGCAGTCATCGGGGGTTCAAATCCCCCTAGGCTTCAGGGGTTTTAAGTCCCCCTAGAAAATCCCCACTGGTGGCAGGAACGCTGGGACTGTAGTTGCCTTTGTCTTGTCTTTTTGTTGTCTGCTGTGTTGTTTGTTGTGTTTGGGGAATGGGACAGGCAGAGAGTAAGGGGACTCTAAGTTTCATCCCTCTGTTCCTCATAATAGATGTGGGACTTCTCCCTCACTCATTTCTTGTGTTAAGGGCTATAACTGGAGCCAAGTGGGGTTAGTATAAATCGGGATAGAGACTTTAAGGAATATTCCCAAGCAGCTGCTGAAACTCTCCTAGTTTCGGGGAATTTCTTGCCTTCTCTGGCCCGACATGGACTGCATAGCCCCTCCCCCTTGCTGGCTTGAAAGCATGGCATCTGAAGTGGAATGGGCCCTGGTGGAACATGAAATCTCTTAGCAAAGAGATGACTGAACTGATGTTTAATTGTCTGTCTCAGGGTTTTAATGGGTAATTGTTAAAGTAGCTTTCACAGTCTTTGGTAACCTGAAGTTTTGAAGTTTGCTTGGATGACAAATGGGATGAAATGCTAGGGTGCTGGTTGATGGAAGTAGGTTTGTGCTTTTGAAATTTGTTAGTAAACATGTTTTGTGCTTAACTGCTATTGCAACAGTTCACAATTAGTTTATATTTAGTCTTCACTAGAGATTGAGATGTTTCTAAGAAAATGTAAATGGTTTTCTTTGCCCACCCAGAATTGTAAATGAGATCTCTTTGACTCATAAGGATTTTCCCTGATATGCTAAGTTACTCAGGAAGCACTGCTAAACCCATGATAAACCTTGGGTTACATTTGGGTAAATGCTGTAACTACTCCAGAGGTTCTATACATTTTCTAAAGTTTTAATGTTTTGATAAGGGTCATCATTTGATATTTAACCATACCTATTCTGAGTTTTTGTCATTTGTAATTGTTTTAATTCTCCTGTAAGATGAATTCCACCTTAAAGGAAATTCATAGAGGAGACGTTCAGAACAAACACCATTCTTTGATATGTTGAAATCCTGGAACTGAATTTCCAGAAGTAAAAGTTGCACTCGCACTAAACCAGAATTAGTATGGTGACTCAAGGTAAGAATTATTCTCCAGGAGCTTTCTTAGAAAGGCTCATTGAAGCCTATAAAATGTATAGCCCAATCGACTCTGAGGCACCTGAAAATTGGGGGGCAGTGAATCTTGCTTTTGCCAGTCAGTCACCCCCGGATATAAGGAGGAAACTTCAGGAAATTGAAGTATTTGAAGGGAAGAATCTGTTTGAGATATTGGGAATAGCAGAAAAAGTGTTTAAGAACAGGGATTCACAGGAGGATGAAAAACAGACAAAAAGCTGGTTAAGGTATTGGCATTACATGAGATAGGTAGAGGATAGTAAATGGAAGGAAAAGCCTAAGCACAGAGAAGGCAGGTGGGAAGACATAGATTCAGATCAGTGTGCTTACTGTAAGGAAAAAGGACACTGAGCCAGGGAGTGTTCCAAAAAGAAGACGGCAATGCTGGCCACCATAGTAAAAATTGAAGTGGAGGGGAAATCCATTGATTTTTTTGGTGGACACAGGAGCCCAGTTTTCCGCATTACTTAAACCTATGGGAAAACTATCTGGAGAGGAAGTATGGGTACAAGGAGCAAATGGCACAGAGAGACATAAATGGACAACAGAAAGGAATTTAAATTTGGCCTTGGGAGTAGCGAAACATCGATTTTTGGTCCTCCTTATTACCCCATATAACTTGATTGGAAGAGATCTCCTCCACAAGTTACGAGCTGGCGTTCAGTTCTCGGAAGTAGACATGACTGTAACCTTGAGAAAACCCACTGTACAGGTGCTTACTGCAGCAGTAGATGAATACCTCCTTTATGAGCCAGTCTCAAAACCAGAGGAGACAAAGGTGAGGAGCCTTCTCCAAATCTTACAGGTCGAGCTTGAGCATATGGCTTAGGGGCCTGGCAGGCCCGATATGTGGGCTCCTGGTCCAGCTAGCGAGGGGCCTTGTTTGAAAGCAGGCTCAGGCTGATGGTCACAATGCTCCTTTGTGCCTAGGGTGACACTCCTGGGTGGGTGTGGTGTCATGGGCCATGCAGCTGGCTCCCACACTGAGGTTTGGACCCCCATCCCCACAGCAAGCTTTTCCGGCTCTGGGGAAGGAGGAGTGCTCTTTTCTGCTTGAGGTTAACCCATAGTCGGAATTTGAGTTATGGTCTATGCACAGATGCCTGAACACCCAGGTTGGGTAGAGATTACAGCCTCGGGCCCTGGCTGGTCCCACAGCAGGAGATGGCGTACACTACCTGGGGGGGTGGACTGGAGGTCGGGTCTCAGCCTGTGTCATGCAGAGCATGAGTGCACATTGTGGTCTGGATATTAGGGTTCCATCTAGGGCCGTGCAAGTTGATCCTCACATGGGGATTCTCAGCAGCTCATAGGGCCCTTTTTCTTTCTGGAGGGCAGGAAGAAGGCTGCGCTGTGGCTCCAGAATTCCCAATCTGGAGGACTTTCGGGCCAGGAGGGTGAGGACGGAAGTCTGAACACACAACTGCCGGTTCAGTACAGTGCCAATTACATGGCAGTTCCAATGTACAGTGTATGACACAAGATCTCCAGCACCTGAGTCAGGGCTAGTGTCGGATGGTCACCCACACTGGAGTTTGTGTCCATGATGCTTGATTAATAGAGAGGTGGCCTCATGAGGCCATGGAGGTTTTCCCAGGCTGGGGCTTGTGAGCTGCTCTGAACAGAAAGCTTTCCCTCTGTGGTACAGGGGGGCTCCTTTTTGTGGCTGCAGAGTCCCCCATATGGAAAGACATGGTAGCAGTGCTCAAGAAATACATTCTGGAAATACCAGCTCAGCTTATCATTTTTGCCCAGGAACAAGTCATTTGGGATCTGGTGACTCTAGGGTAATTGGCCAGGGGGCTGAGTTGACAGGGAGCATCATGCTGAGGGGTCAAAATCCTGGCTTGTGAACAGGGAGAGTTTTGAATGTGGCGGGAGCTCAGGTGCCATGCAGGATTCTCCTTCCCTGAGGGTTGGTCACAGCTCCTAAGATCCAGGTACCATTCTGGGGACAGGAGGTGTTCTGTTTTGTGCTCAGGGATCAAGTGTTCGATCATATGTAGGTATTCCAGAAGATTCCTCCGGGATCAGATGCCTGCAAACCTCAGCTAGGGTCTGTTGAGATCCGTTGAGGTCCCAATCTGGAGGGTTTCTGCTAATGTTATGGGCAGAGTTTCCTTCGGGTGGGCAGGCAGAGTCCTGCACTGTGTCACCAGAGGCCCCATCCTGTAGGGCCTGTCTTCCAGGGTTTTGGGGACAAATTTCTGCAAACACAAACTCGGGTTAGGGTGACAGGCGAGGTGATGGAAGGTCCAATCTGCAGACCGTGAGGGCATTGCCTCGGGATCTGAAATACCGGCAACTGGGAGGCCAGAGCGCAGGCTTTTCTGTCTGGGTTGTCGGTCTCTGTTTGCCACAAAATGGAGGAGTGGCCTCATGGGTCAATGGGAGATTCTGACTCTGGGGCGATTTGGCACAGCTCCCAAGACTTTGTTGTCTTTCTGAATGAAGGAAAGAGAGCTGTTTTCCGTCCCAGGGGACCCGCCATTACAGGGATTCCAGAGTCAGCTTCTGGGACTGGGTGCCTGGAAAACCCGACCCAGCATGAGGATTTGGGCCTAGGGGCATGCAGGCCTGTTATGCGTGCACGTGGTCCAGCTATTGAGGGGGATTGTTTGAAAGTAGGCTCTGGCTGAGGGTCACAATGCCTGTTTGTGCCCAGGCCAGAGCTCCTGGGTGGGCGTGGCATCATGGGCCATGCACATGGCTCCCACTCTGAAGGTTTGATCCCAATCCCCACAGCAAGCTTTTCTGGCCATGGGGAAGGAGGAGTGCTCTATTGTGCTTCAGGTTCCACCTTGGGCCGTGATTTAAGCTAGGATCTGGGCACAGATGCCTGAACACCCAGGTTGTGTAGAGATGACAGCCTCGGGCCATGGCCAGTCCCACTTACAGGAGATGGCACCCGCTACCTGGGGGACTGACTGGAGGTCGGGGCTCAGGCTGTGTCACATAGAGCATTAGTGGACAGCGCGGCCTGGATATTGGGGTTCCATCTAGGGCTGTGCACATTGATCCTCACATGGGGATTCTGGGCAGACCCATAGGACTCTTCTTCTTTCTGGAGGGGAGGCAGAAGTCTGCGTTGTGGCTCCAGAATTCCCAATCTGGAGGGCTTGCAGGCTGGATGGGTAAGGATGGGCATCTGAATGCACAAGGGCTGGTTCAGTTCAGTGCTGATCACATGGTAGTACCAAACTGCAGCGTCTGACTCAAGATCTCCAGCACCTGAATCAGGGCAAGTTTCGGATGGTCACTCACGCTGGAGTTTGTCTCCATTCTGCCTGATGAATGGAGGGGTGGCCTCATGAGGCCATGGAGGTTGTCACAGGCTGGGGCTTGTTAGCTGCTCCGAACAGCAAGCGTTCATACTGTGGGACAGTGGGAGTCTGTTTTGATGGCTCCAGGGTCCCCCATATGGAAATACATGGTAGCAGAGCTTACCACATAGATGTCTGGAAATCCCAGCTCAGCTTATCCTTTCAGCCCAGGAACAAGGCAGTTTCGATCTACTGGCTCTGGCGCAAGTGCCCAGGGGGCTGAGCTAACAGGCACCTCAATCTGATGGGTCACAATGCTGGCTTGTGTCCAGGGAGACCTTAGAATATAGTGAGGGCTTAGGCGCCTTGCAGGACTCTCCTCCCAGGAGGGCAGGACGCAGCTCCCAGGAGCCAGGTGGCCTTCTGGAGACAGGAGACATTCTGTTTTGTGGCTCAGGGACCAAGTGTTGGACCATATCTAGGTATTCCAAAACCTGCCTCTGGGGACAGATGCCTGCAAATCTCAGTTAGGGTTCCGTTGAGGTCCTAGGGGCATGTCAGTTTAAATCTTCTGACTCAGGGCCATTGACCTGGGTGTCTGCCTGGAGGTAGGTGTCTGGCATATGTCAGACTGCATTTCTGTCCAGAGTGGCCAACGAAATTGGGTGGGCTCAGGGTCCTTGCAGGTGTCTCCCAATCTGGAGAGTTTGTGCAAATGTGATGGGCAGAATTTCCTTCGGGAGGGCAGTCAGAGTCCTGTGTCACAGCTCCCGAGGCCCCATTATGGAGGGCCTGTTGGCCAGGACTTTGGGACAAAAGTCTGCAAACATAAACTCAAGGTTATGTTGAGGGCGAGGTGATGGCAGGCCCGATTTGCAGACCGTAAGGGCAGTGCCTTGGGATTGGAAATTATGGCGACGGGGAGGCAGGAGCGCAGGCTTTTCTGTCTGAGTTGTGTGTCTGGGTAGGCCACGGAATGGAGTGTTTGTCTCATGGTTCCATGGGAGGTTCCCTCTGTGCGGTTTTTTCATGACTCCCAATTTTTGGAGTCTTCCTGGATGAATGGAAGAGTGCTGTTTTCCATCTCAGGGGTCCCGCCATAGCAGGGATTCCAGTGTCGGCTTCTGGGTCTGGGCACCTGGAGATCCCAACCGAGCGTGAGGATTTGGGCCTAAGGGCATGCAGGCCCATTATGCGTGCAACTTGTCCAGCCATTGAGGGGGCTTGTTTGAAAGTAGACTCAGGATGATGATCACAGTGCCTGTTTGTGCCCAGGGTGCACTTCCTGGTTGGGTCTGGTGTCATGGTCTATGCAGCTGGCTCCCAGTCTGAGGGTTTGACCTCCTTCCCCACAGCAAGCTTTTCTGGCCGTGGGGAAAGAGGATTGCTCTTTTGGGCTTGAGGTTCCCCCATATGTCAGGATTTGAGTTATCGTCTGGGTCCAGATGCCTGAATACCCAGGTTGGGTAGAGATGACAGCCTGGGGCCATAGCCCGTCCCACATGGAGGAGATGGCGGCCGCTCACTGGGGGTTGACTGGATGTCGGGGCTCAGGCTGTGTCAAAAAGAGCATTAGTGCACAGTGTGGCCTGGATATTAGGGTTCTGTCTAGGGCCGTGCATCTTGATCCTCACCTGGGGATTCTGGGCAGACCCATAGGACACTTCATCTTTCCAGAGGGCAGTCAGTAGGCTGCGTTTTGTGGCTCAAGAATTCCCAGTCTGGAGGGCTAGCGGTAGAGACAGGTGAGGAGGTAAGTCTGAACACACAAGCGCCTGTTCAGTTCATCACCGAGCACATGGCAGTTACAATGTGCAGTGTCTGATTGGTGATCTCCAGCACCTGAGTCAGGGAGAGTGTCGGATGTTCGCTCACACTGGAGATTGTGTCCATGATGCCCAATGAATGGAGGGGTGGCCTCATGGGGCCATGGAGGTCTTCCCAGGCTGGGCCTTGTGAGCTGTTCCGAACAGCAAACTTTCCTTCTGTGGGATACGGGGAGATCATATTGATGTCTCCATGGTCCCACATATGAAAAGACATGGTAGCAGAGCTCACCGCATAGATGACTGGAAAGTCATGCTAAGCTTACACTTTCAGTCCAGGAACAAGGCAGTTTTGATCTGGTGGCTCTGGGGCAAGTGCCCAGGGAGCTGAGTTCACAGGGAGTCTCGTGCTAATCCATCACCATGCTGGCTTGTGTCCAGTGAGACCTTAGTATGTGGTGGTGGCTCAGGCGCCATGCAGGATTCCCCTACCATGAGGGCTGGATGCCGCTCCCAAGAGCAAGGTTGCCTTCTGGGGACAGGAGGTGTTCTTTTTTGTGGCTCAGGGACCAAGCATTGGACCATATGAGGTATTCCAGAACCTGCCTCTGGGTACAGATGCCTGCAAACCTTAGCTAGGGTTCTGATGAGGTCCTAGGGTCATGTCAGTTTCCATCTTCTGATTCAGGGCCATTGACCTGGGTGTCTGCCTGGAGTTAGGTTTCTGTATGTGTCAGAATGTGTATTTCTGTCTAGAGCGGCCATCGAAATTGGGTGGGCTCAGGGGCCTTGCAGGTTTCTCCCAATCTGGAGGGTTTGTGCAACTGTGATGGGCAGAGTTTCCTACAGGAGGGCAGGAAGATTCCTGCACAGAGGCTCCAGAGGCCCCATCCTGGAGGGCCTGTTGGCCAGGGCTTTGGGACAAAAGTCTGCAAACATAAACTCGCATTATGAGGGGAGAGGTTATGGTAGGCCCGATCTGCAGAGCATGAGAGCAGTACCTCAGGATCTGAAATTAGGGCACCGGGGAGTTGGGATCGCAGACTTTTCTGTCTGGGTTGTGTGTCTCAACTGGCCAGGGAATGGAGTGGTGGCCAGATGAGAGATTCTGCCTCTGTGAGGATTTTGCCCGGCTCCCAAAGGGTTGGTGTCTTTCAGGGGGAAGGGAAGAGTGCCGTTTTCCTTCTCAGGGGTCCCATGATAGCAGGGATTCCAGAGTCAACTTCTAGATCTGGGCGCCTGGAGAACCCGACCCAGGGTGAGGATTTGGGCCTAGGGTCATGTCAGGCCTGATATGCGGACTCCTTGTCCAGCTAGTGAGGGGGCTGTTTTGAAAGTGGGTTCAGTCTAAGGGTCACAATGCCTGTTAGTGGCCAGGGCAGCCATCCTGGGTGGGCGTGGTCTCATGGGCCATGGAGCTGGCTCCACTCCGAGGGTTAGACTTCCATCCGCACAGCAAGCTTTTCCCATCATTGGGAAGGAGTAGTACTCATTAATGTTTTTGGTTCCCCCATAGGCCAGGATTTGAGCTATGGTCTGGACACAGACGCCTGAATACCCAGGTTGGGTACAGATGACAGTCTCTGGCCTTGGCATGTCCCACCTGCAGGATATGGGGCCTGCTTCCTGGGGGGCTATTGGGAGGTCGGGGCTCAAGCTGTGTCAGACAGAGCATTAGTATACAGGGCGGCCTAGGACATTGGGGTGCCGTCGAGGTCCGTGCAGGTTGATCCTCATGTGGGGATTCTGGAAGACCCCTAGGGCCCTTCTTCTTTCTGGAGGGCAGGCAGATGCCTGCCTTGGGGCTCCCAAATGAACAATCTGGAGCGCTGGCAGGCCAGGAGGTGAGGACGGAATTCTGAATGCAGAAGCGCCGGTTACATTCAGTGCGGAGCACCTTGTATTTCCAATGTGCAGCATCTGACTCGAGATTTCCAGACCTGAGTCAGGTCACGTGTCAGATGGTCGCTCACGCTGGAGTTTGTGTCCATGATGGCCAAGGAATGGAGGGGTGGCCTCATGAGGCCATGAAGGTCTTCCCAGACTGGGACTTGTGAGATGCTCTGAACAACAAGCTTTCCTTCTGCGGGACAGGGGGAGTCTGTTTGGCTGGCACCAGGATCCCCCACATGGAAAGAAGTAGGCACATAAGTCACCGTTTGATGCCTGGAAAGCCCAGCTCTGCTTCGCCTTCCAGCACAGGAACAAGGCCATTTGTATCTTGTGGCTCTGGGGTAAAGTGACCGGGGGTTGGTGACAGGGAGCTTCATTCTGATGGGTCAAAATGCTGGCTTGTGTCCAGAGAGACCTTAGAATGTGGCGGGGGCTCAAGCGACATGCAGGATTCTCCTCCCCTGAGGGTTGGACGCAGCTCCAAAGAGCCAGGTTGCCTTCTGGGGACAGGTGGTGTTCTGTTTTGTGGCTCATGTGTCAAGTGTTAGACCCTATGTAGGTATTCCAGAGTTTGCCCCTGGAGACAGATGCCTAATCCTAAGCTGGGCTTCCATTGAGGTCCTAGGGGTATGTCAGTTTCCATCTTCAGACTCAGGGATATTTACCTGGATGTCTGCCTGGAGGTAGGTGTCTGGCCTGTGTCTGAATGTGCCTTTTTTCCAAGTCGGCCAACGAATTTGGGGTGGGCTCAGGGGATTTGCAGGTGTCTCCCAATCTGGAGGGTTTGTGCAAATGTGACGGGCAGAGCTTCCTTCGGGTGGGCAGGCAGAGTCCTGCGCTGTGGCTCAAGAGGCCCCATCCTGGAGGGCCTGTCGGCCATGGCTTTAGGGAAAAATTTATGCAAACACAAACTTGTGATAGGCAGACCCGATCTGTGGACTGTGAGGGTAGTGACGCAGGATCTGAATTGAGGGGCATGGTGCGGCGGGAGCGCAGGTTGTTCTGTCTGGGTTGTGTGTTCAGCTGGCCATGGAATGTAGCGGTAGCCTGATGGGGCCATGGGAGATTCTCCCTCTGTGAGGATTCTTTCTGCCCGAATCCCAAGTGCTTGGTGTCTTTCGGGGGTAAGGGAAGAGTGCTGTTTTCCATCTCAGGGGTCCCGACATAATAGTGATTCCAGAGTTGGATTCTGCATCTGGTCGCCTGGAGAGCTCAACCTAGGGTGAGGATTTAGGCTAGGGCATGTCAGGCCCGATATGGGGGCTCATGGTCCTGATAGCCAGGGTGCTGTTTTAAAAGCACACTCAGGCTGAGGGGGCTATGCCAGTTTGTGGCCAGGGCAGCCCTTCTGGGTGGGCGTGGTCTCATGGGCCATGCTGCTGGTTCCTAATCTGAGGGTTAGACCCCCATTCCCACAGCAAGTTATTCCCATTGTGGGGAATGAGGAGTGCTCTTTGATGTTTGAGGTTCCCCCCTTAGCAGGGATTTGAGCTATGGTCTGGGCACAGACACCTGTATACCAAAGTTGGGTAGAGATGACAGTGTTTGGCCTTGGAACGTCCCACGTGCAGGATATGGGGCTCGCTACCCAGGGGACTGATTGGAGGTCTGTGCTCAGGCTGTGTCAGACAGAGCATTAGTGCACAGCACGGCCCAGGACATTGGGGTGCCATCCAGGTTCATGCAGGTTGACCCTCAGGGGATTCTGGGCAGACCCCTAGGGACCATCTTTTTCTGGAGGGAAGTCAGAAGACTGTGTTGTGGATCCCGAATGAACAATCTGGAGGGTTAGCATGCCAGAAGGGAAAGGATGGAATACTGAACACAAGTGCCAGTTCCGTTCACTGCTGAGCACATGGCATTTCCAATGTGCAGCGTCTGAGTTGAGCTCCAGCACCTGAGTTAGGACACGTGTCAGATGGTCGCTCACGCTGGAGTTTTATGTCCATGATGGCTGATGTATGGAGGCGTGGCCTCATGAGGCCATGGAGGTCTTCCCAGGTTGGGGCTTGTGAGCTCTCCGAACAGCAAGCTTTCCTTCTGCGGAACAGGGTAGTCGTTTTCAATGGAACCCGGGTTCCCTGTATGTAAAGATGTCATAGCAGAAGTCACCACATGGATGCCTGGAAAGCCCAGTTCTGCTTACACTTCCAGCCCAGGAACAAGGCCGTTTGGATTTGGTGGTCTGGGGCAAAATGCCCAGTGGGCTGAAGTGACAGGGATATTCATTCTGATGGGTCACAATGCTGGCTTGTGTCCTGGGAGACCTTAAAATGTGGCAGGGGCTCAAGCGCCATGCTGGATTCTCCTCCCCTGAGGGTTGGAAGCAGGTCCTAGGGCTATGTCAGGTTCCATCTCTTGACTCAGGGCCATTGACCTGGGTGTCAGCCTGGAGGTAGGTTTCAGGCCTGTGTCCAAATGTGCATTTTTTCCAAGGCAGCCTACGAATTTTTGTTTGCTCAGGGTCATTGCAGGTGTCTCCCAGTATGGAGGGTTTGTGCAAATGTGACAGTCAGAGCTTCCTTAGGGTGGGCAGGCAGAGTCCTGCGCTTTGGCTCCAGAGGCCCCATCCTGGAGGGTCTGTCATCCAGTTCTGGAATAAAAGTCTGCAAACAGATACTCTGGATAGGTTTAGGGATGAGGTGATGGCAGGCCCGATCTGCAGACCCTGAGGGCAGTGCCGCACGATCTTCAGTGAGCGTGATGGGGATTCAGAAGCACTGGCTTCTCTGTCTGGGTTGTGTGTCTCAGATGGCCACAGAATGTAGCAGTAGCCTCATGGATCCATGGGAGAGTCTGCCTCTGTGAGGATTCTGCCTGGCTCCTAAGGGTTTGGTGTCCTTTGGGGAAAAGGGAAGAGTGCTCTTCTCCATCTCACGGGTCCCGCAATAGCAGGGATTCCAGAGTCAGCTTCTGGGTCCAGGCATCTGGAGAACCCGATTAGGTTGAGGACTGGGGCCTAGGGGCATGTCAGGCCTGATATGCGGGCTCCTGGTCCAGCTAGCCAGGGGGTGGTTTGAAGGCAGGCTCAGGCTGAGAGTCACAATGCCTGTTTGTGGCCAGGGTGGCCCTCCTTGGTTGGCGTGGTCTCATGGGCCATGCAATGGCTCCCACTCTGAGGGTTAGACCCCCGTCCCCACAGCTAGCTTTTGCATTGTGGAGAAGGAGGAGTGCTCTTTTATGGTTGAGGTTCTGCCATGGCTGTGATTTGAGCTGTGGTCTAGGCACAGACGCCTGAATGCCCACGTTGGGTAGAGTTGACAGTCTCTGGCCATGGCAGGTCCCACCTGCAGGATATGTCTTCTGCTACCTGGTGGGCTGATGGGAGGTCTTGGCTCAGGATGTGTGAGACAGAGCATTATTGGACAGGGCGGACTATTGGGACTATTGGACAGGGAGGTCTTGGCTCAGGCTGTGTGAGACAGAGCATTATTGGACAGGGCGGACTATTGGGGTGATATCGAGGACTGTGCAGGTTGATCCTCATGAGGGGATTCTGGGCAGACCGCTAGGGACATTCTTCTTTCTGGAGGGCAGGCAGAAGACTACTTTGGGGCTCCTGAATGAACTATCTGGAGGTGTTGCTGCCCAGGAGGGTGATGACGGAATTCATAATGCAGAAGCGCTGGTTCATTTCAGTGCCGAGCACATGGGATTTCCAATGTGCAGCATCTGATTTGAAATCTCCAGCACCTGAGTCAGGGCACGTGTCAGATGATTGCTCACGCTGGAGTTTGTGTCCATGATGGCTGACGAATGGAGGGGTGGCCTCATGAGGCCATTAAGGTCATCTCAGGTTGGGGTTTGTGAGCTGCTCCGAACAGCAAGCTTTCATTCTGCGGGAAAGGGGAGTCCGTTTTGATGGCACCAGGGTCCTCTGTATTTAAAGACGTCATAGCAGAAGTCACCGCATGGATGCCTGGAAAGCCCAGCTCTGCTAACACTTCCAGCCCAGTAACAAGGCCGTTTTGATCTGGTGGCTCTCGGGCAAGGTGCCCAGGGGGCTGAGGTGACAGGGAGCCTCATTCTGATGGGTCACAATGCTGGCTTGAGTCCAGGGAGACCTTAGTATGTGGCGCGGGCTCAGGCGCCATGCAGGATTCTCCTCCTCTGAGGGTTGGATGCATCTCCCAAGAGCCAGGTTGCCTCTGGGGTCAGGAGGTGTTCTGTTTTGTGGCTCAGGGATCAAGTGTTGGACCATATGCACATATTCCAGAGTTTTCTTCTGGATGCAGATGCCTGCAAACCTAAGCTAGGGTTCCGTTGAAGTCCTAGGCATTTGTCAGGTTTCATCTTCTGACTCAGGGCCATTGACCTGGGTGTCTGCCTGGAGGTAGGTGTCTGGCATGTGTCTGAATGTGTCTTTTTTACAAGGTGGCCAATGAATTCAGGGCGGGCTCAGGGGCATTGCAGGAGTTCCCCAATCTGGAGGGTTGTGCAACGCTGACGGGCAGAGTTTCCTTTGGGTGGGCAGGCAGAGACCTGCTCTGTGGCTCCAGAGGCCCTATCATGGAGGGCCTGTCAGTGAGGGCTGTGGGGACAAAATCTGCAAACACAAGCTTGGGATACTGTCAGAGGTGAGTTGATGGCAGGCTCGATCTGCATACTGTGAGGGCAGTGCCACGGGATCTGAAATTAGGGCAATGAGGAGGCGGGAGCACAGGCTTTTCTATCTGGGTTTGTGTCTCGGTTGGCCATGAAATGTAGTGGTAGCCTCATGGGTCCATGGGAAATTCAACCTCTGTGACAATTCTGCCTGGTTCCCAAGGGTTTGGTGTCTTTAGGGGGGAAGGGAAGAGTGCTCTTTTCCTTCTCAGGGGTCCCGACATAGCAGGGATTTCAGAGTCGTCTTCTGGGTTCAGGCGCTTGGAAAACCCAACCGAGGGTGAGGATTTGGGCCTAGGGGCATGTCAGGCCTGATATGCTGGCTCCTGTTCCAGGTGTCGAGGGGAATGGCTTGAAAGCGGGCTCAGGCTGAGGCTCACAATGCCTCTGTGTGGCCAGCGGAGTCCTCCTGGGTGGGTGTGGACTCATGGGCCATGCAGCTAGCTCCCACTCTGAGGGTTAGAGACCCATCCCCACAGTAAGCTTTTCTTCTAGTGGGGAAGGAGGAGTGCTGTTTTATGCTTGAGGTTCCCCCCATAGGCCAGGATTTGAGCTATGGTCTGGACACAGACGCCTGAATACACAGTTTGGTAGAGATGACAGCGGCCATGGCAGGTCCCACCTGCAGGATATAGGGCCTTCTACCTGGAGGGCTGATGGGAATTCGGGGCTCAGGCTGTGCCAGACAGAGCATTAGTGCTCAGGTAGGCCTAGCATATTAGTGTGCCATCGAGGGCCGTGCTTGTTGACCTCACGTGGGGATTCTGTGCAAATCCATAGGTTCCTTCTACCTTGATGGCAGGAAGAAGGCTGCGTTGTGGCTCCTCAATTCCCAATCTAGAGTGCTTGCGGGCCAGAAGGGAGAGGATGGAAGGCAGAATACACAAGCGCCGGTTCTGTTCAGTGCCAAACGCATGGCAGTTCCAGTGTTCAGCATCTGACTCGAGATCTGCAGCAGCTGAGTCTGGGCGAGTGTAAGATGGTAGCTCACACTGGAGTTTTGTCCATAATGACCAAATACTGGAGGGGTGACCTCAGGAGGCCATGGAGCTTTACCCAGGCTGGAGCTTGTGAGCTGCTCCGAACAGCAAACTTTCCTTCTCTGGAATAGGAGGAGCCGGTTCTGATGGCTCCTGGCTCCCCCATATGGAAAGACTTGGTAGCAGAGCTCACTACATAGATGTCTGGAAATCCCAGCTCAGCTTAACCTTGCAGCCCAGGAGCAAGGCAGTTTCAATCTGGTGGCTCTGGGGCGATGAACCCTGGGGGCTGAGTTGACAGGGAGCCTCATGCTGATGGGTCACAATGTGGGCCTCTGTCCAGTGAGACCTTACAATGTGTCGGAGGCTCAGGTGTCATGCAGGATTCTCCTCCCCTGAGGGTTGAACCCAGCTCCCGAGAGCCAGGTTGTCTTTTAGGGACAGGAGGTATTCTGTTATGTGACAGGTACCAACCGCTGGAACATATGAAGGTATTTCGGAACTTGCCTCTGGGGACAGATGCCTGCAAACCTAAGCTAGGGTTCCGTTGAAGTCCTAAGGGCATGTAGGCTTCCACCATCTGACCCCAGGCCATTGACCAGGGTGTCTGCCTGGTGGTAGGTGTCTGGTATGTGTCAGAATCCCCTTTTTTCCTAGAGCGGCCTACAAAATTGGGGTGGGCTCAGGGTCCTTGCAGTTGTCTCCCAATCTGCAGAGTTTGTGCAACTGTGATGAGCAGAGTTTCCTTCTGGATGGCAGGCAGGCTCCTGCGCTTTGACTCCAGAGGCCCCATCCTGGAGGGCCTGTCAGCCAGAGCTTTGGGGACAAGAGTCTGCAAACACAAACTAAGTGTAGGGTGAGGGTCGAGGTGATGGCAGGCCCAATGTGCGGACTGTGAGGGCAGTGCCCTGGGATCTGAAATTGGCTGGATGGGGAGGCAGGAGCGCAGGCTTTTCTGTCTGGGTTGTGTGTCTCGGATGGCCATGGAAATGAGGGGTGGCTTCATGGGGCCATGGGAGATTCTGCCTCTGTCAGGATTCCGCCCGGCTTCCAAGGGTTTGGTGTCTTTGGGGGGAAGGGAAGAGTCCTGTTTTCGTCTCAGGGGTTGGGCCGTATCAGGGATCGGAGAGTTGTCTTCTGGATTCATGCTTCTGGAGAATGAGACCGAGGGTGAGGATTTGTGCCGAGGGGCATGGCAGGCCCTCTATGTGGGCTCTTGGTCCAGCTAGAGAGGGGGCTTGTTTGAAACCGGGCTCAGGCTGAGGGTCAAAATCCCTCTTTGTGGCCAGGGCCACCCTAATATGTGGGCGTGGTCTCAGGGGCCATGCAGATGGCTCCCATACTGAGGGTTTGACACCAACCACACAGCAAGCTTTTCCTGCTGTGGGGAAGAAGGATTGTTCTTTTGTGCTTGAGAGTCACCCATAGGCTGGAATTTGAGTCATGGTCTCTGCACAGATGCCTGAATACCCAGGTTGGGTAGAGATGACAGTCTCTGGCCTTGGCACATCCCACCTGCAGGATATGGGTCCCGCTCCCTTGGGGCTGATGGGAGGTCAGGGCTCAGGCTCTGTCAGACAGAGCTTTAGTGCACAGGGCGGCCTAGGATATTGGGGTGATTTTGAGGGCCATGCCCTTGGATCCTCTTGTGGGGATTCTGGACAAACTCATGGGGCCCTTCTTCTTTCTAGAGGGCAAACAGAAGGCTGCGTTGTCTCTCCAGAATTCCCAATCTGGAGGGCCTGCTGGCCAGGATGTTGAGGACGGTAATCTGAACAGACAAGCGCTGGTTCAGTTCATTGATGAGCACATGGTATTTCCAATGTTCAGCTTCTGACTCGAGATTTCTAGCATCCAAGTCAGGACGAGTGTCGGATGGTTGCTCACGCTGGAGTTTGTATCCATGATGGACAATGAATGGAGGGGAGGCCTCAAGATTCCAGGTAGGTTTTCACAGGCTGGGCCTTGTGAACTGCTCAGAACAGCAAGATTTCCTTCTGTGGGAGAGGGGGAATCCGTTTTGATGGATTCAGTGTCCCCCATATGGTAAGACTTTGTAGCAGAACTCAATACATGGACGCCTGGAAATCCCAGCTCAGCTTACACTTGCAGCCCAGGAACAAGGCAGTTTCAATCTGGTGACTCTGGGGCGAATTGCCAGGGGTCTGTGTTGACAGGGAGCCTCAAGCTGATGGATCACAATGCTGGCTTGTGCCCAGTGAGACCTAAGTATGTGGCAGAGGTTCCGGCGCCATGCAGAATTCTCCACCCCTGAGGGTTTATGCAGCTCCTCGAGCCAGATTGCCTTCTGGGGAGAGGAGATGTGCTGTTTTTGTATAAGGTACCTAGCGTTGGAACATAGGTAAGTACTCTGAACATTCCTCTGGGTACAGATGCCTGAACATCTAAGCTAGGATTCCATTAAGATCCTAGGGGCATGTCAGGTTCCCCTTCTGACGTAGGGACATTGACCTGGGTGTCTGCCTGGAAGTAGGTGTCTGGCATGTGTCAGACTGTGCATTTCTGACTAGAGCGGCCAACGAAATTGGGTGGGCTCAGGGTCCTTGCATGTGTCTCCCAGTCTGGAGTGTTTGTGCAACTGTGATGAGCAGAATATCCTTTGGAAGGGCAGGAGAGTCATGTGCTATGGCTCAAGAGGTCCTATCCTGGAGGGCCTGTGGGCCAGGGCTTTGGGGACAAAAGTCTGCAAACACAAACTTGGTTTAGGGTGAGGGGTGAGGTGATGGCTGGCCTGATCTACAGACCGTGAGGGCAGTGCCTCGAGATCTGATATTAGTTCGATGGTGAGGCGGGAGCACAGGCTCTTCTGTCTGGCTTGTGTTTCTCAGTTGGCCAGAGAATGGAGTGGTGGCCTCATGGTCCATTGGAGATTCTGCCTCTGTGGAGATTTTGCATGGATCCCAAGGTTGGGGTTTCTTTCTGGATGAAGGGAAGAGAGCTGTTTTCTGTCTCAGGGGTCCCGCCATAGCAGGGATTCCAGAGTCGGCTTCTGGGTCCAGGCACCTAGAGAACTCGACCGAGGGTGAGGATTTGGGCCTAGGGGCTTGGCAGGCCTGAAATGTGGGCTCCTGGTACAGCTAGTGAGGGGGCTTGTTTGAAAGCGGGCTCAGGCTGTTGGTCACAATGCCTGTTTGTGCCCAGGGTGGACCTCCTGGGTGGGCGTGTTCTCATGGGCCATGCAGCTGGCTCCCACTCTGAGGGTGTGACTCCCATCTCCACAGCAAGCTTTCCAGCCGTGGGGAATGAGGAGTGCTCCTTTGTCCTTGAGGTTACCCCATAGGCCGAGATTGGAGATATGGTCTGGGCACAGATGCCTGAACACCAGTGGGTAGACATGACAGCCTAGGGCCATGGCTGGTCCCACGTGTAGGAGATGGCCCCCACAGCCTTGGGGACCGACTGGAGGGCGGGGCTAAGGCTGTGTCACACAGAGCATTAGTGCACAGTCGGCCTGGATATTGGGGTTCCGACTACAGCTGTGCAGGTTGATCCTCACATGGAGATTCTGGGCAGACACATAGGACCCTTCTTTTTATTAGAGAGCAGGCAGAAGGCTGCATTTTGGCTCTAGAATTCCCAATCTGGAGGGCTTGTTGGCCAGGAGGGTGAGGATGGAAATCTGCACGCACAAGCGCCATTTCTGTTCAGTGCTGAGCGCATGGCAATTCCAATACGCAGCATTTGACTCGAGATCTCCAGAACCTGAGTCAGGGTGAATGTCGGATGGTCGCTCACGCTGGAGTTTGTGTGCATGATGCTAGATGAATGGCATGAGGCCATGGAGGTTTTCCCAGACTGGGGCTTGTGAGCTGCTTGGAACAGCAAGCTTTTCTTCTGCGGGACAGGGGGAGTCTGTTTTGATGGCTCCAGGGTCCCCCATGTGGAAAGACATGGTAGCAGAGTTCACCGCATAGATGTCTGGATAGCCCAGCTCAGCTTATCCTCTCAGCCCAGGAACAAGGCAGTTTTGATCTGATGGCTCTTGGGCAAGTGCCCAGGTGGTTGAGTTGACAGGGAGCTTCATGCTGATGGGTCACCATGATGGCTTGTGTCTAGGGAGACCATAGAATGTGGCGGGAGCTCAAGCGCCATGCAGGATTCTCTTCCCCTGAGGGTTGGACGCAGCTCCCAAGTGCCAGGTTGCTTTCTGGGGACAGGAGGTGTTCTGTTTTTTGAATCAGGGACCTAGGGTTGGAACATATGTAGTTACTAATATAGGGGATTGGTTAGCCAGAGGATCTTACCTGTTAACCCCAGATATTGGGGCGAGCCTGGCCAGATTGCCTTATCCAATCAGTGGGTATGCAAATATTAAACGTCGTGAGATGAAATATCATTGGCTACCAGTGTGTGGACCAGGCTCAACCTCCTCTATAATGGTTATTCTGTGAGGCTGGCGGGAGGGGGGATAAGTAGGCGAAGTTAGAATTGCCGTTAGAGAATTGGGAGGAGTTATAATAACCTTTAGAGGAGTAGGAGGAGTTAGAATACCCATTATAGAAGTAGAAGGAGTGAGAATAGCCATTAGAGTAGTAGAAGGAGTTAGAGTAGCTGTTAGAGTAGCCATTGGGAGCTTTTAGGGCAGTCATTGGTGTCATAGCGTCGGGGTTGTTGGGAGCATCGGAGTTTCAGGATCATCGGGAGCATGGGGAGCATCATTGCAGGGAGTGGCACTGCCTCGAGCGGCCTCGCATCCCTGAGAAGCAGCGCCGCCCGCTACCGGCCTTGCCGAGACCGGCCTCGCCACGACCGGCCTCGCCGCGACCTGCCTTGCTGTCCAGAGCTGCAGCCTCGCCAGAGTGGCATCATTCCAGGGAGTGGCCTCATCGTCATGCAGCCTCATCGGAGAGCGGCCTCATCTGGAGCGGCCTCTTCATCATCAGTTGCAGTCTTCGTCCAGCGTGTGGTCTCGTCCAGAGAGGGCCTCGTCTGGGGAGCAGCCTTGTCGGAGTGGTGTCATGGGGAGCAGACTCTGTGTCATCAGGGTTGTCGTCCTCCTCATCCTCTCCTCTTTGTCATCGGGTGCGGCGTCCTCGTCGTCGTCGCCTCTACGTAAGAAATGGCCCCGACCGGTCGGTTTGATTTTCGATGCTTGGCGTAAAATAAAGCTTGGCTTGATTTTCACTTTGTGTTAGTCTCATTCCTTTGATCATGGATCCTAACATTGGGGGCTCACCCGGGAGGATTGAGCCAGCATCAGAATTTATGGGAAAAGGTGCTGGAGGTGTTGAGATCTTGTTCGTCTGTCTGGTTGGAGTTCCAGGGTATAGCCCATCGGGGAGAATCTGGATGCAGCGATGCTCCCCAGGGCTGCAGTGGAAGCGGGTTGCCCCATTGCTCTGTTGGTAGATCGACATGAGGTTTGAGTCCCCATGGTGGTTGGGGGGGTTCGAGTCCCCCTAGATGGTCGGGGATTTCAAGTCCCCCAAGGGAGTCACCAGGGGGTTTGAGTCCCCCTAGGCAGTCAGAGAATTCGCGTCCCCCTAGGCGGTCATTGGGGGTTCGAGTCCCACTAGGTGGTCAGGGGGTTTGAGTCCCCCTAGAAAATCCCCACCGGTGGCAGGACTGCTAGGCCTGCAGTTGCCTATGTCTTGTCTTTTTGTTGTCTGCTGTGTTGTTTGTTGTGTTTGGGGGAATGGGACAGGCAGAGAGTAAGGGGACTCTGACTTCGTCTCTCTTCCTCATAATAGATGTGGAGTTTCTTTCTCACTCATTTCGTGTGTTAAGGACTATAACTGGAGCCAACTGGGTTTAGACTAACTTGGGAGAGAGACTTTAAGGAATATTCCCAAGCAGCTGCCTAAACTCCCTTTGTTTCAGGAAATTCCTTGCCTTCTCTGGCCGGACATGGACTGCCTAGCCCCTCCCCCTTGCTGGCAGGAAAGCATGGAGTCTGAAGTGGAATGGGCCCAGGTGGAACATGAAATCTGTTAGCAAAGAGATGACTGAACTGATGGTTAATTGTCTGTCTCAGGGTTTTAATGGGTAACTGTTAAAGTAGATTTCAGAGTCTTTGGTAACCTGAAGCTTTGAAGTTTTGCTTGGATGGCAAATGGGTTGAAGCACTAGGGTGCTGGTTGCTGGAAGTAGGTTTGTGCTTTTGAAATCTGTTGGTAAACATGTTTTGTGCTTAACTGCTATTGCAACAGTTCACAATTGGTTTATATTTAGTCTTCACTAGAGATTGAGATGTTTCTAAGAAAATGTAAATGGTTTTCTTTGCCCACCCAGAATTGTAAATGAGATCTCTTTGACTCATAAGGATTTTCCCTGATATGCTAAGTTACTCAGGAAGTACTGCTAAATCCATGATAAACCTTGGGTTACATTTGGGTAAATGCTGTAACTACTCCAGAGGTTCTATACATTTCCTAATGTTTTAATGTTTTGATAAGGGTCATCATTTGATATTTAACCATATCTATTCTGAGTTTTTGTCATTTATAATTGTTTTAATTCTCTTGTAAGATGAATTCCACCTTAAAGGAAATTCATAGAGGAGACGTTCAGAACAAACACCTTTCTTCGATATGTTGAAATCCCGGAACTGAATTTCCAGAAGTAAAAGTTGCACTCGCACTAAACCAGAATTAGTACGGTGACTCAAGGTAAGAATGATTCTCCAGGAGCTTTCCTAGAAAGGCTCATTGAAGCCTATAAAATGTATAGCCCAATCGACTCTGAGGCACCTGAAAATCGGGGGGCAGTGAATCTTGCTTTTGCCAGTCAGTCAGCCCCGGATAAGGAGGAAAATTCAGGAAATTGAAGTATTTGAAGGGAAGAATCTGATTGAGATATTGGGAATAGCAGAAAATGTGTTTAAGAACAGGGATGCACAGGAGGATGAAAAACAGACAAAAAGCTGGTTAAGGTATTGGCATTACATGAGATGGGTAGAGGATAGTAAAGGAAGGAAAAGCCTAAGCACAGAGAAGGCAGGTGGGAAGACTTAGATTCAGGTCAGTGTGCTTGCTGTAAGAAAAAAAGACACTGGGCCAGGGAGTGTTCCAAAAGGAAGACAGCAATGCTGGCCACCAGAGCAAAACTTCTGTAGACTGTGGATACTGCAGTTTCCAGAGATTGCTCAGCCTCCCTACGAACTGGCAAAAGTGTGGGCTCACTATGATAGAATGGACAGCTGAGGAAGAAGGAGCATTTCGGGAATTACAAACAGCTATACTGAGTGAATTGTCCATCCCAGATGTTACCAAGCCCTTCCACTAGTATGTGGATAAAAAATGCAGGGGTGGCAAAAGGTGTTTTGACTCAGAATCTGGGGCATTGGCAAAAGACAATAGCCTATCTTAGTAAGAAACTAGATCCAGAAGTGGCTGGATTCCCCTCTTGGCTCTGTATAATTGCTGCCATGGCCCTCCTGCTCAAGGATGCATGTAAATTGAATTTGGGTCAAAATATCATCTTGACCACCACCCATGCTATTGAGGGCCTTCTCTGGACTCCACCAGACCGATGAATGACAAACGCCTGAGTGATGGGTTATCAGGTCCTTCTCCTCAATGTATCAAGAGTGAACTCCCGTCCTTGGAAGTGCTAAATCCGCCACACTGGTACCAGAAGAGCTGGCTGACCACCTACACGACTGCAGGGAGGTCCTATCCCAAGTTGCAGGAATAAGGCAAGATCTCAGAGACATTCCCCTCTCTGATGCCAAGATGACTCTGTTCACAGATGGGAGTAGCTACATGGTCAATGGAAAGAGCTATGTGGGGGCTGCGGTAGTTTCTCCTGAGCAGAAACTAGACGGCAGGCCTGCCACATGGAACTTTGGCACAAAAAGCGGAGCTAATTGCACTCACTAAGGCACTGCAAATGGCTAAAGGTAAAACCGCCAGCATCTATAAGGGTAGCAGGTATGCTTTGTTACTTTCCTTATTCATGGAGCTATTTATAAAGAAAGGGGCCTATTAAAGCAGAAGGAAAAGGAATTAAATTCAGAGGAGAAATATTGGCTCTCCTCCAGGCTATTTGGGACCCAATAGTGGTGGCCGTTATGCATTGCCCAGGACACCAAAAGGGGACTGATCGGATTTCAAAAGGAAACCAATTAGCAGATCAAGCTGCAAAGCAAGCAGCCTGAGAAACAGTGCAAGAACTGGTTACACTCCCGGCTCCAGCCCTACCAGAAAAACTGAACAATTCAGAAGAAGATTTAAAGTATTTACAGAAATGGGTTAAATTGGACTATGAAGGGGACTGGGCTAAGACTGAAGTAGGAAAAATAATTCTTCCTCGAAGACTAGGCAAAAAGTTAGTAGACCAGACACATCAGTGTACTCATTTGGGGATACGCAATCTCAAGGAGCTTATAGGCAAGCAGTTCTAGGTTTCTAAATTAAGGCATATGGTTCAGGATGTAGTTGATAGATGTGCTCAATGCCAAGCAGTTAATGTGGGAAGAACTAAAATGGGTAGAGGGAAAAGAGAAAGAGGTAAGGAACCAGGAATTTATTGGGAAATAGATTTTACAGAAATGAAACCTGGAAAATATGGGCACAAGTACATGTTAGTTTTTGTAGATACATTTTCAGGCTGGGTAGATGCTTTACCTGCCAAACAGGAGATGGCAGGAGTGGTAGCCAAAAAGCTACTAGAAGAAATAATTCCTAGGTTTGGGCTGACTCTCGCAATCGTGTCAGACAATGGCCCTGCATTTGTGAGTTCAGTCTCACAGGCATTGGCCAAGGCCGTGGGCACTAATTGTAAACTACATTGTGCCTACTGGCCCCAGAATTCTGGGCAAGTAGAGAGAATGTACCTGACTCTTAAAGAGACCTTGACAAAACTAATTCAGGAGACTGGCGGTGGATGGGTGGATCTCCTTCCTTTCTCCATCCTCAGGGCACTATGTACACCCTATTTAAGCAAGGTGACCCTATTTGAAATAATGTTTGGGAGACCCTCCTCTCTGTCCTCAATTACAAGAGGTTGTCCTAGAAGAAATGTCCGATCAGTCTGTACTCCAGTCACTGCAACTATTATAGTCTGTCCTAAAAAAAGTCCACCCTGGGATCCTGACTTCCCACACTGGGACGGAGACGGAGGTGGAATCACATCCTTACCAACCTGGGGGCTTGGTTTGGATACATCGCTATCAAGGGGGAAACTTGGAGCCTCGCTTGAAGGGACCATTTACTGTAAAAGTAGAGGGCATTAGGGCCTGGATTCATGCGGGTCACATCAAACGAGCCAAGGACAGGGACGCCCCCCAGAGATGGAAGCTTCAGTTGACAGACCCTGCTGACCATGGACTAAAGCTAAAATTTAAAAAAAACTGCGAGTTCATTTTTGCTCCTATTGTTACACGTTCATGTAAAGTATAGGTGGTAAATTAGATGAACAGAATTAGGAAAAAAAATGGAAAAGGTTATTCAAAGCTTTTAATGGCTAACTCATCAGCCGATTGTGCACTACTGTTACTTTTTGGGCCCTGTATTAACAACTCTCTAATGTCATTGGTACCAAAGAAAATTGGAGCGATAAAATTTTAGTCTTACATGCTCAATATAACCCCCTTACAACAGGAGAACTTAGAACTGGCTGATATGTCAAGGATTTGACTAATTTACAAAGAAAAGGGGGGAATGTAGGGGCCTGGTTAGCTAGAGGAATTTACTTTTAATCAGTGGATATAGTGGCGGGACAGGCCAGATAGCCATATCCAATCAGTGGGTTCTGCATATATTAATTGTGGTGAGTTGAAATCTCATTGGCCACCTATGTGTGGGCCGGGCTTAACCACCTCTATAAAGGTTAGTCTGTGAGGCTGGCAAGGGGAGAAGTAGGAGGAGTTATAATAGGTGTTAGAGAATTAGGAGGAGTTAGAATAGCCATTAGAGAAGTAGGAGTAGTTAGAATAGCTGTTAGAGTAGTAGTAGGAGTTAGAGTAGCCATTAGAGTAGCCGTTGGGAGCTATTAGGGTAGTCATAGGAGTGATAGTGTCGGGGTCATCGGGAGCATCAGAGCTTCAGGATCATCAGGAGCATCGGGAGCGGCATTGCTGGGAGCTGCCCTGCCCCGAGCAGCAGCGCACCACAAGCGGCCTCGCCACCCTGAGCAGCAGCACAGTCCACGAACCACCTCACCTTGGCCCTGCTGAGACTGGCACATTGCCCTGAGGTGCAGCCTCACCAGATCGGCGTCATTCTGGGGAGCCGCATCATCCCCATGCGGCCTCGTCAGAGAGTGGCCTGGTCCGGAGTGGCCTCTTTATCATCGGGTGCAGACTTCATCCAGCATGTAGCGTCGTCCACAGTGGCCTCTAGTGGGGAGCGGCCTTGTCAGAGTGGCGTCATGGGGAAGAGAGTCTGTATCATCAGGGTTGTCGTCCTCGTCATCCACACTTCTGTGTCATTGGGAACGGTGTCCTGTCGTCATCACTAGACATAAGAAATGGCCCCGAACTATCAGTTTGATTTTCGATGCTTGGCATGAAATAAAGCTTTGCTTGATTTTTCCTTTGTGTAGTCTCGTAACATTGATCATGTACCCTTACACTCCAATACTTTCCTCTGGGGACAGATGCCTGCAAACCTCAGCTAGGGTTCTGTTGAGGTCCTAGGGACATGTCATTACCATCTTCTGACTCAGGGCCATTGACCTGGGTGTCTGCCTGGAGGTAGGTGTCTGGCAAGTATCAGAATGTGCATTTTTGTCTAGAGCGGCCAAGGAAATTAGGTGGGCTCAGGGGCCTTGCAGGTGTCTCCTAATCTGGAGGGTTTGTGCAAATGTGATGAGCAGAGTATCCTTCAGGAGGGCAGGCAGAGTCCTGTGCTGTGCCACCAGTGGCACCATCCTGGACAGCCTATTGGCCAGGGCTTTGGGGACAAAAGTCTGCAAACACATACTCGGGTTAGTGTATGGGACAACGTGATGGCAGGCCCGATCTGCAGACCATGATAGCAGTGTCTTGGGATCTGAAATTATGGTGACGGGGAATGGGAGTGCAGGATTTTCTATCTGGGTTGTGTGTCTCGGTTTGCATGGAATGGATGGGTAGCCTCATTGGTTCATGGGAGATACTCCCTCAGTGGGGATTTTTCACAGCTCCCAAGGTTTTGGTGTCTTACTGGATGAAGGAAAGAGAGCTGTTTTCCTTCTCAGGGCTCCCGCCATAGCAGGGATTCCAGAGTCGGCTTCTGGGTCCGGGCGCCTGGAGAACCTGACTGAGGGTGAGGATTTGGGCCTACAGTCATGGCAGTACCGATATGTGGGCTCCTGGTTCAGCTACCGAGGGGTTTTTTTTTAAAGCTGGCTCAGGCTGTGGTCACAATGCCTGTTTTATGGACCACGGCGTACCTCCTGTATGGGCATGGTCTCAAGGCCCATGCAGCTGGCTGCCACTCTGAGGGTTTGACTCCCATCTCCACAGCAAACATTTCTAGCCGTGGGGAAGGAGGAGTGCACTTTTGTGCTTGAGGTTCCCCAATAAGTCGTGATTTGAGCTATGTCAGGGCACAGAAGCCTGAATACCCAGGTTTGGTATAGATGACAGCCTGGGGCCATGGCCGGTCCCACCTACAGGTGATGGTGCCTGCTACCTGGGAGACTGACTGCAGGTCGGGGCTCAGGCTGTGTCATATTGGGTGGGCTCAGGGGCCTTGCAAGTGTCTCCCAATCTGGAGGGTTTGTGCAACTGTGATGGGCACAGTTTCCTAAGGGAGGGCAGGCAGAGTCCTGCACAGAGGCTCCAGAGGTCCTATCCTGGCCAGGGCTT
This sequence comes from Meles meles, assembly GCF_922984935.1. Taxonomy (NCBI): domain Eukaryota; kingdom Metazoa; phylum Chordata; class Mammalia; order Carnivora; family Mustelidae; genus Meles; species Meles meles. The sequence goes on from NW_025721609.1 coordinate 412,746, forward strand.
TGGGGACAAACGTGTACAAACACAAACTCTGGTTAGAGTGAGGGGCGAGGTAATGGCAGGCCCGATCTGCAGACCGTGAGGGCAGTGCTTGGGATCAGAAATTAGGGTGATGGGGAGGCGGGAGCGCAGGCTTTTCTGTCTGGGTTGTGTGTCAGGGTTGGCAATGGAATGGAGGATTGTCCTCCTCTAGCCATGAGAGATTCTGCCTTTGTGAAGATTCTGCCCAGCACCCAAGGGTTTGGCGTCCTTTGGGGGGAAGGGAAGAGTGTGGTTTTCCGTCTCAGGGTCACACCTTCACAGGAATTCCAGAGTCAGGTTCTGGATCCGGGCACCCGGAGAACCCGACCAAGGGTGAGGATTCAGGCCTGGGGCATGTCAAGCCCAATATGTGAGCCCCTGGTCCAGCCAGCAAGGGGGCTGTTTTGAAAGCAGGCTCAGGCTAAGGGTCACAAGGACTGTTTGTGTCCACCACAGCCCTCTTGTGTGGGCGTGGTCTTGGGCCATACAGCTGGCTCCCACACTGAGGGTTAGATCCCCATTCCCACAGCAAGTTTTTCCTGTCATGGGGAAGGAGGGGTACTCATTGATGTTTGTGGTTCACCCTTAGTCAGGATTTGAGCTATGGTCTGGACACAGAAACCTGAATACTAAGGATGGATAGGGATGTCAGTCTCTTGCCTTGGCATGTCCCACCTGCAGGATATGGGGCCCGCTACCTGGGGGCCTGATGGGAGGTCGGGGCTCAGGCTGTGTCAGACAGAGCATTAGTGCACAAGGCGGCCTAGGACATTGGGTGGCCGTCGAGGTCCGTGCAGTTGATCCTCACGTGGGGATTATGGCAGAACCCTAAGGCCCTTGTTCTTTCTGGAAGGCAGGAAGAAGACTGCGTTGGGGCTCCCAAATGAACAATCTGGAAGGCTGCGGGACCAGGAGGCTTAGGACGGAATTCTGAATGCACAAACGCTGGTTCCGTTCAGTGTGGAGCACCTTCCATTTCCAATGTGCAGCATCTGACACGAGATCTCCAGCACCTGAATCAGGGCACGTGTCAGATGGTCGCTCATGCTAGAGTTTGTGTCCATGATTCCCGACAAATGGATGGGTGGCCTCTTGATGCCATGGAGTTCTTCCCATGCTGGGGCTTGTGAGCTGCTCCAAACAGCAAGCTTTCCTTCTGTAGGACAGGGGAAGTCCGTTTGGATGCCATCAGTGTTTCCCGTATGGAAAGACGTCATAGCAGAAGTCACCACATGGATGCCTGGAAAGCCCAGTTCCGCTTAACCTTCCAGCACAGGAACAAGGCCATTTTGATCTGGTGGGTCTGGGGCAAAATGCCCAGGGGCCTTATGTGACAGGGAGCCTTATGCTGATGTGTTACAATGCTGTCTTGTGTCCAGGGAGACCTTAGTATGTGGCTGGGGCTCAGGCACCATGCAGGATTCTCCTCCTTTGAGGTGTGGACGCAGCTCCCAAGAACCAGGTTGCCTTCTGGGGACAGGAGGTGTTCTGTTTTGTGGCTGAGGCATCAAGTGTTGGACCATATGTAGGTATTCGAAAGTTTGTCTCTGGAGGCAGATGCCTGCAAACCTAAGCTAGGGTTCCTTTGAGGTCCCAGGGGTATGTCAGGTTCCATCTTCTGACTCAGGGTCATTGACCTGGGTATCTGCCTGGAAGTAGGTGTCTGGCATGAGTCCGAATCCGCATTTTTTCCAAGATGGCCAACGAATTTGTGGTGGGCTCAGGGGCATGGCAGTGTCTCGCAATCTGGAGGGTTTTTGCAAATATGATGGGGAGAGTTTCCTTGGGGTGGGCAGGCAGAGTCCTGCCCTGTGGCTCCAGAGGCCCCATCCTGGAGGGCCTGTCAGCCAGGGCTTTGGGAACAAAAGTCTGCAAACACAAACTCGGGATAGGGTTTTGGGCGAGGTGATGGCCGGTCTGATCTGTGGATCATGAGGGCAGTTACGTGGGATGTGAAATAAGTGTGACGGGTAGGCGGGAGTGCAGGCTTTTCAGTCTGGGTTGTGTATCTCTGTTTGCCATGGAAGGGAGCAGAAGCCTGGTATGGCCATGGGTTATTCTGCCTCTGTGAGGATTCTACCCAGCTCCCAAGGTTTTGGTGTCTTTGGGGGAGCGGGGGAAGAGTGCTGTTTTCTGTCTCAGGGGTCCCGCCATAGCAGGGATTCCAGAGTCGGCTTCTGGGTCAGGGCGCCTGGAGTACCCGACCAAGGGTGATGATTTGAGCATAGGGGCATGTCACACCTGATATGTAGGCTCCTGTTCCAGCTAGCAAGGGGGCTGATTTGAAAGCAGACTCAGGCTGAGGCTCACAATGCCTGTTTGTGGCCAGGGGAGCCCTTCTAATTTTGTGTGGTCCCATGGGCCATGCTGCTGGCTCCCACTCTGAGGGTGAGACCCTCGTCCCCACAGCAAGCTTTTCCCGTCATGGGGAAGGAGTGCTCTTTGATGCTTGAGATTCCCCCATTGCAGAGATTTGAGCTATGCTCTGGGCACATACAACTGAATACCCAGGTTGGGTAGAGATGACAATCTCTGGCCTTGGCACTTCCCACCTGCGGGATATGAGTACTGCTACCTGAGGGGCTGATGGGAGGACGGGGCTCAGGCTGTGTCAGACAGAGCATTAGTGCAGAGGGTGGCCTAGGACATCGGGGTGCCCTCGAGGTCCGTGCAGGTTGATCCTCATGTGGGGATGGTGCGCAGACAACTGGGGCCCTTCTTCTTCCTGGAGGGGAGGCAGAAGACTGCGTTGTGGTTCCCCAATGAACAATCTGGAGGGTTGGTGGGCCAGGGGTGTGAGGACGTAGTTCTGAATGCACAAATTAAGTTTCTGTTCAGTGTCGAGCACATGGCATTTCCAATGTGCAGCGTCTGGCTCCCGATCTCTAGCACCTGAGTCAGGGCACGTGTGAAATGGTCGCCACACTGGAGTTTGTGACCACGATGGCCATCGAGTGGAGGTGTGGCCTCATAAGGTCATGGAGTTCTTCCCAGGCGGGGGCTTGTGAGCTTCTCCGAATGCCAAACTTTCTTTCTGAGGGACAGAGGGAGTCCGTTTGGATGGTACCAGGGTCCGCCGTATGGAAAGTCGTCGTAGCAGAAGTCACCACATAGATGCCTGGAAAGCCTAGCTCCACTTACCATTCCGGCCCAGGAACAAGGCCAATTCGATCTTGTTTCTGTGGGGCAATGTGCCCAGGTGGCTGAGGTGACAGGGAGCCTCATTCTGAATTCTGAACGCACAAGTGCCGGATCCGTTCAGTGCCAAGCACATGGCATTTCCAATGTGCAGCATCTGACTTGAGATCTCCAGCACCCTAGTCAGGGAAAATGTCAGACGGTCACTCACGCTGTAGTTTGTGTCCAAGATGGCTGACGATTGGAGGGGTGGCGTCATGAGGCCATGGAGGTCTTCCAAGGTTGGAGTTCTGAGCTGCTCCGAACAGCAAGCTTTCCTTCTGTGGGACGGGGGCGTCTGTTTTGATGACATCAGGGTCCCCTATGGAATGACATCATAGCAGATGTCACTGCATGGAAGCCTGGAACGCCCAGCTCCACTTACCATTCCTGCCCAGGAACGAGGCTGTTTTGATCAAGGTTCTGCAGCACAGTTCCCATGGCGCTGAGGTGACAGGGAGCCCCATTTTTATGGGTCACAATGCTGGCTTGTGTCCAGGGAGACCTTAGAATGTGGCGGGGGCTCAGGCGCCATGCAGGATTCTCCTCCCCTGAGGGTTGGATGCAGCTCCCAAGAGCCGGGTTGCCTTCTGGGGACAGGAGGTGTTCTGTTTTGTGGCTCAGGGATCAAGTGTGGGACCATACATAGGTATTCCCGAGTTTGCCTCTGGAGGCAGATGTCTGCCAAGCTAAGCTAGGGTTCCGTTGAGGTCCTAGGGTTATGGCAGTTCAATCCTCTGACACAGGGCCATTGACCTGGGTTTCTGCTTGGAGGTAGGTGTCTGGCATGTGTCCGAATGCACCTTATTTCCAAGGCAGCCAACACATTTGGGGTGGGCTCAGGGACAATGCAGGTGACTCCCAATCTGGAGGATTTGTGCAAATGTGATGGGGAGAGTTTCATTCAAGTGGGCAGGCAGAGTGTTGCACTGTGGCTCCATAGGCGCCATCCTGGAGGGGCTGTTGGATAGGGCTTCAGGGACAAAATTCTGCAAACACAAAATTGGGATAGGGTTCTGGGCGAGGGGATGGCTGGCACGATCTGCTGTCCATGAGGGCAGTGCCATGGGATCTGAAATGAGGGCCTTGCGGAGGCGGAAGCACAGGCTTTTCTGTCTGGGTTGTGTGTCTCTGTTGGCCATGGAACAGATCAGAAGCCTCATGGGGATAGGGGAAATTCTGCCTTTGTGAGGATTCTGCCCGGCTCCCAGTGGTTTGGTGTCCTTCGGGGGGAAGGGAAGAGTGTTGTTTTCGTCTCAGGTTTCCCGCCATACCTGGGATTTCATATTCGGCTTCTGCATCCGTGCCCATGGAGAACCTGACCCAGGGTGAAGATGTGGGCCTAGGGACATATGAGGCCTGATATGCGGTTTCCTGGTCCAGCTAGCGAGAGTGTTGGTTTGAATCAGGCTCAGGCTGAGGGTCACAATGCCTCTTTATGGCTAGGGCAGCCCTCCTGGGTGGGCATGGTCTCATGGCCATGCAGCAGGCTCTCACTCTGAGGATAGACCCCAACCCCACAGCAAGCTTTCCCATCGTGGGGAAGGAGGAGTGCTCTTTTATCCTTGAGGTTCCCCCATAGGCCGGGATTTGAACTATGGTCTGGGCACAGATGCTTGAATACCCAGGTTGGGTAGAGATGACAGTATCTGGTCTTGGCACATACCCACGTGCAGGATACGGGGCCCGTTATCTGAAGGGCTGATGGGAGGTGGGGGCTCATGCTGTGTCAGACAGAGCGTTAGTGCACAGGGCGGCCTAGGACATTGGGATGCTGTTGAGGTCCGTGCAGGTTGATCCTCACGTGGGGATCCTTGGCAGACACCTAGGGCCCTTCTTCTTTCTGGAGGGCAGACAGAAGACTGCGTTTTGTCTCCCAAATGAACAATCTGGAGGGTTTGTTGGCCAGGAGGGTGAGGAAGGAAGTCTACACACACAACCGCCATTTCTGTTCAGTGCCAAGCACACGGTAGTTCCAATGTGCAGTGTCTGGCTTGAGATCTCCAAACCTGAGTCAGGGCCTGTGTCAGATGTTCATTCATGCTGGAATTTCTGTCCATGTTGGCCGACGAATGGAGGGGTGGCGTTATGAGGACTTGGAGGCATTCCCATGTTGGGACTTGTAAGCTGATCCGAACAGCAAGTTTTCCTTCTGCGGGAGATGGGGCATTCATTTTGATGGCACCAGGGTACCCCATATGGAAAGACGTAGTAGCAGAAGTCACAGCATGGATGCCTGGAAAGCCCAGCTCCGCTTACCCTTTCAGCCCAAGGAACAAGGCCGTTTTGATCAGGTGGCTCTGGGACAATTCCCAGGGGTGCTGAGGTGACAGGGACCCTCATTCTGATGGGTCACAATGCTGGCCTGGTTCCAGGGAGACCTTAGAATGTAGCGGGGGCTCAGGAGCCATGCAGGATTCTCCTCACCTGAGGGTTGGATGCAGCTCCCAATTGCCTGGTTGCCTTCTGGGAACAGGAGGTGTTCTGTTATTGGCTTAGAGATCAAATGTTGGACTATATGTAGGTATTCCAGAGTTTGCCTCTGGATGACGATGCTGGCGAACCTAAGCTGTGGTTCTGTTGAGGTCATAGGGGTATGTCAGCTTCCACCCTCTGACTCAGGGACATTGACCTGGCTGTCTGCCTGGAGGTAGGTGTCTGACATGTGTCTGAATGTGCCTTTTTTTCCAAGGCGGCCAATGAATTTGGGGTGGGCTCAGGAGCATTGCAGGTGTCTCCCAATCTGGAGGGTTTGTACAAATGTGACGTGCAGAGTTTACTTCGGGTGGGAAGGCAGAGTCCTGCGCTGAAGCCTCAATACTCGCCTTGACATGAGTTACACAGTGTTGGGTTATTCTCAGTGAAATCTAAGGATTCCAAGGGAAATATCATATGGCTTCACTCATATGTGGCCCATGAGGAATACCATGGACAAGAGTAAAAGCAAGGGAAAATGGAAAGAGAAGAAGTCAGACAGGGAGACAAACCAGGAGAGATTCATGACTCTGGGAACCAAGCTGAGGGTTACAGAAGGATGAGACATGCCAGGAATGAGGGATCTGGTTCATGGTATGGAGGTGGTGTGGCATATATGCTGTTGATGATCACTCGATGTTATATGCAACTAAAGAATCAGGGAACACTATCTCAGTAAAGTATGAGGGATGGAAGGTTGGCTTCCCGAACAAAAGAAAAAGTATTGAAAAGAAAGAAAAACAGGCTATATCACATGTATAGGAAGAAAGAAAGAGGCAAGGAATGAAGTATAGTTTTATTATCTTACTGATTAAAATGGTATGCAATTGGTTCCCTATGTGGTCCTTATATGATTTGGGTCTTTGGACATTGCAAATTAGATTCTTCCCTCTTCCTACATTTTGGGAATAGATGAGAAGAAGCGGCATTGCTTTCATTAAATGTCTCGGAGTGTTGACCAGCAAACTGGTGTTTTTGACCTGGCTTTTTGTGTGTTGGGAGGTGTTAGAGGAATGCTTCAAACACATTTGTCATTACCTGAGCCATCAGATGTGTATGTTCATGACCTAGTCTTGGTAGTGGGTATGTGTCTTGGAATTTATCCTTTTCTCTCAGGTCTTGGATTTGCTGGCATAGGTTGTTTAGGAGAGTTTAGTCCTGAATGACTTAATAATTCTTGATAGGTAGGAAGTTAACTTTTCCAGTTTTGTCGGTTTCTGACGTTGATACTTTTTTTCATTAAGGTATTTTCTCTGAGGTTTGTTTCCATGAGTGCTACTCCTCACTTGCTCCCTAAATTCTGTGGGACCCTTTTAATTGTGTGTGTGTGGGGAGGTGCAAGGGAGGGTGTGTTTCACAAACACGTTTAGAATGATATTTTAAGAGATATGAAGCCGCTCTTCTTTGGATCACAATTCACCTTCAAACGCATTGAAACTCATGTTCCATCTTGTATGGCCACATTTGCTGCAATGAATGTCCCATTTAATCCTCTTGTAGAAACAAAGACTCTCCCTAATGTGCCATGGAACAAACACCAAATTTTGTGTGCTCCGTTAGAGTCTCATTGTGTGTCCCCCCCCCCTTTTTTTTTGCTTTTTCCCATGATCCTTTCCTTCCACGAGTGAGTGAAATCATATGTTATTTGTCTTTCTGTGACTGACAGATGGCCCGCAGCCCAATACTTGCCATCTTTCTGCCACATGTGGCAAGTTTCAAGATTCCTTCTTGCCTATGGCTGCATAAGAGTCTGTGGTGCATTGGGAGGACAGGGAGCTTGCAGAAATGTCTGGGAGCTCCAGGCTTGTCTTCCGCCATCAGCACAACAGGAAGATGACCTCATCAATGGAACCATGGTGTCAATGAACCTGAATCCTTGAAATCATACTCCACGGCAAAAGAGAGGAGAAGTTGCAGAGACCACGGGAGAAGGGTGTAGACATGTCTTCAGGGAGAAGTGGATGGTTGGCGCTTCAGAGGGCAGGGAGCCATGGCCAAAGACAAAGGCCCAGGAGAGGAGCACACCGGGAACCCACAAGTTGGATGCTGACCCATACCTGATGGCATGGAAATGGAGACAGTCTGAATGGCACAGTTACTTGTAACCAAAGGGTCCTGAGGACCGTGTATCTCAGCTCAGCATGCTTGACAGACATATACTCCAGAGAACACTGTGTTTCTCCTGCAGAGCATACCAGCAAGCAACCGGGTGCAGACAGTCTTGAAATCATGATCAGAAACAATACTTGTTGACACAGTGGTATGATGATTGTTTCCTGCTGTGCATCCGTGATAGGCACTGTTCGTGGAGATGCCTCGATGGGGGCAAAGAATCTTGGGGCTCTACTACCATCAGCATAAAGCCCGAACTAGTGGCCACAGACAGGGTGGTGAGGATATTAGCTGCCTAATCTGCAATCAGGTAGTCCCAACCCTGGAAACCTGTTGGGACTAACTTCTTCAGGCCACGTTGCTTAGGACCAGGAGAACAGACCCTCCATTGGGGACTAGAAGAACGCCCTGCCCACATCCTCTCTCTTGACCACAGCATTCAGCAGGCCTTAGTAAGGTTGAGTGGGTTGAAAGTCTCCTTTCATAGGCACACCAGAGCGAGTCAACAAAGCTAAACCTCACCACATGCGGTCAGACACCAAACACTCTGAACGGCAGGCAACGAGGGCCTCTGCAGAGGACTGGCCCAGAAGAGAGTGGAAAGCCACAAGCCAACCCAGTGGGCAAGCCACATATACAGGAGACTCCATCAAGGTTCATCCAGTGGCACTCCATGACACCTTCATCCTAAAGAAATTCCTCTCAGGGTAGAAAACCAAAAGCGCTTTCCAAATACAGAGAAGAATACAGAGACCTGAACTAAGGCAACGATGGAAGAATCAATTGATGCGAATGCAAAAATAACAGGAAATTGTCATGGCCTAGAAATCGAAGTGAAACCTGTACATGACACATGCCAGTTGAAGGATTTAAGCAGCAGCCAGGATACTCACTCTCGATCAGAAAAACCTAGAAGGAATCAGGGAGTCTCAGATCACAGATATAAAGGTGATAAAAAATAATTAAATAAAGAGGTCCTTATGAAAAGATTTGTGAGCAGCCTGGATGCAAAGTTCAGGAAGCTGGCAGAACCAGAGGATCCAATGAGGTTCCTGGAATACAAGTACTGGGAAAAAAAGAAGTGAAGGAAAGGAGAGAAGGAAGAATGATGGAACATGACAATGGACACAGGGAAATCCTTGACTGCTATGAATATCTATGGGTGCTTATTATAGGAGACCTAGAAGAGAGAGAAAATAGTGGGCCCAACATTTCTTTGAGAAATCTGAGCAGCAAACATCCCTCATCTGGGGGCAGAACCAGAGATCCAGATTCCAAGGCACAGAGGACTCCCAGCACCATCCACAGAAGCAGAGCAACACAAGACATAGTGTAATTCACCCTTCCAAAGCTAGCAATGCAGGAATTTTCTTAGCCCAAATATGCTTGGGAGAAGAGTGTTTCTAAAGCCAAGTCCTTACTTTGTGGCGACGGGCTATGCCAGCTCTAGCAGCACGTTGTATAGAGCAAGCCACACCATCCCAAGCCAAAACCCTATCCCCTGCATTCTGAACAATAACAGAGCAGGAGTTCTTGTCTAGAACAATGATGTGTTAAGAAGAAAAAGATTGTGTCCAGTGGTGTCTCCATCAGTTCAGACGTGGCCATCTGCTCTTCTGCTTATCCCAGGCTCATTGGAATGTCTTCCACCTCAGTTTCCCCTCTCAGAGGCAAGTCTGCTTCTTCCTCTCCACCTCCTCACTGATTATATTCTCGCTGTCTCTCTCTGTCCCATACAAGCACATCATTGAAAAACAACAACAACAAGAGAAAGTATATAAGGATTGACTGGGGCCAGAGGATGCTTTATTCAATTTGGAACAATGCCCCTATGGAACGCAGCCAGGTCCAGAGCACCTCCCACCATCCTACAATGCCAGACCTTGGCTCTGAGCTCCCTTGTTTGTTCTCTTCTTCGTCTTCCTGTATCTCCCCACCATCACGGAGTATCCACTCTCTGTCCCGCTTCAAGGGCCCCTTGTTCTACCATTGTTCCTCCTCACCTGGCTCCTTTAGAACATGCCCATCATCTGTAAAAGACACTGTTTCTTTATCCCATGAAAACCATTGCAGAATGAAAATGGGAGGCTTAAGGCAGCCTTGTGCTGCAACATCTCCATTTAGTTCCCCAGAAGGAAACTGCACCACCCTGCAGGAATGCTCAGGGATCTTAGGCCGTTGAATCCTCTTCAAGGCCTACTTTTGTAGATATATGTTGTCTTCCTGAAACTGGCATGGAAGCCTTCCTGATGGCTTCACATGGGCAATGGTTCTCTTCCACCAGTCTCTGTACTTGCTCCTGTTGGCTCCAAACTGATGAGTCCGTCCTGTGCCTAAGTTTCTAGGGTGTAGGGTCAGCCTTTGTGCTTGGTCAGCTTAGAAAATGGCGAGGCCTTCTTGGTATGGTTACTGGAGATGCTCAGAGGGGCTCATGTCCTCCCTGTTGAAGACTACAGGGATGTCTTTGGCATGGTTGTGTGTGTTCACTGGGAGATTTCTTTGAGTGGCCCTTCTCCTGGTCACAAGTGTCCTGATTGGGTCGGAGGACCATGCACATGTGCGGAGCATGGAGTTCCTGGCCTGAGGCTTGGTTGTAGTCCTGACCATTTCTTGACCTTTCGGGGGTAAGATGCAATTGTGGATCCTTCTCAGGATCCTGAGCCCTTCTCAGGAGTGCAGAGGGCTGGTGGTGACGGTCCCGGCCAAAGACTATAAATTTGGCCATGGAGAAGGTGACACTGACTGGTTTTGCAAACTCTCTTGGAGAAATACCCAGGTGGCTCCAATGGTTTGGGAGGGCTTTGGCACCTCCTGGCTGACCCATGATGACAAAAGCCACGTGGAGTGATTAGACATGGTTTGGGAAAGAGTGGTTGCTAGGAGATCAAAACTTTGTGACATCACAGAAGCTGACTTCACTCAAGCAGCAATCCCTCTCTCATGAGCTATGAGTCCTATGGCTTTAGGTAGGAAGCCCTACGAAGGACCAAATAAGAGCCCTGATTGCCTGTTCATGAACTCAGGTGGTCTTTGTGGTTTCTTTCCCACTTCACCTTTCGATACAAAGAGACAGGAACATGACATTCAGTGTACCATCCTTTCAGCCAACATTTCTCCAGAGAGAGCCAGGTGTTCCTATTTCCACTGCAACGTCTAGAGACCTGAATCAACAGGGAGGCCTCTTGGGTATCATGAGGTCTCTGAGAGGTTTGACATCCTATGGGTGAGAGTGCACTTTCATAGGTTCTGTTAGGGTCCGTTATCAAAAGAATGAGACTGACACAAAGTGAAAATCAAGCAAAGGTTTATTTCGCGCCATGCCTCAGAAACCAAACTGACCAGTAGGTGCCCGTGCCCTATGCATTAGAAAACAACCTGACCGGTAGGTGCCCGGGCCCCATGCATTAGAAACCAAACTGACTGGTAGGTGCCCAGGCCCCATGCATTAGAAACCAAATTGACCAGTAGGTGCCCGAGCCTTGCTGGGGGCCACCGCCTCCCTGGCCTGGGGTCCCTCCTGGAGGCTCCCTGCCCCACGCTCACTGTACCACAGGCTGCTCCCGGCGAGGCCCCTCCCTGGACGAGGCCGCAGCCAACGAGGCTCCCAGCAATGCAAAGCATCGAAAATCAAATCATCCAGTTGGGGCCGTCTCTTACAAAGAGGCGAAGACGACCAGGACACCGACCCCGATTATTTCCCTTACCCAATGACTCCCGCTACCCGATGACTCCCACTACCCGATGACTCCCGCTTCCCGATGATGACACTCTAGCAGCGTTGCACCCTTGCGAGGCCACTCCCGATGACGAGGTTGCACTGCCGGCTCCTGAGAGGCTAGTCCCAGCGGCAGCACTGCTCAAGGTGGTGAGGCCACTTGCAGCGGCGCTGCTACTACTACTGCTGCTGCTGCTGCTCAGGGCGGTGGGGCTGCTCGGGCCGGCGGAGCTGCTTGCGGCGGCGCTTCTGCTGCTGCTGCTGCTGCTGCTGGGGGTGGCGGGGCCGCTCCCGGCAGCGCTTCTTCTTCTGCTGCTGCTGCTGCTGCTCCAGGCTGCGGGGCCGCTCTCCGGGGCCCTGTTGCTGCTGCTCGAGGTGGCGGCACTGCTGCTGCTGCTGCTGCTCAGGGTGGCGAGGCTGATGAGGCTTCTCCCAATGGCTCCCCTACCGACTATTCTGATTCCTCCTGCTATATATATATATATATATACACATATACATATACATACATATATGTATATATATACATATATATGTATGTATATATATATGTATGTATATATATACATACATATGTATATATACATATGTATATACATATATACATATACATATATATGATATATACATATACCTATATATGATATATATGTATATATATACATATATATGATATGATATATATGATATATATATACATATATACATATACATATATATGATATATACATATATATCATATCATATATACATATATATGATATATATATACATATACATATATATATGATGAGGCTTCTCCCAATGGCTCCCCTACCGACTATTCTGATTCCTCCTGCTATATACATATATATACATTTATATATAGATATATATTTATCTGCAGCCTCACAGACCAGCTTTTATGGAGGGGTTGAGCCCCGCCCACACATTGGCCAGTGGGATTGCAATACACAGAGAAAACTGCACAGTCATGCTAGGTCTGCCACAAAGAGAAAAAAAAACTGCTAGGTAACACAGAGGTGGCCAATTGAATTTCAATTTACCCTAGTAGATATATGTGCCCCCCACTGATTGGATGTCTTCACCTGGCCTGACCTGCCCTTGTATCTAGGCTTTGCAAGTAAGTTCCTCTGGGAGGGGTGGGGTCAATCTAAGTTCACTACATAAACACAGAATGACTCCCTCTGGACAACCAGGCCCTTACAGGTTCTTTCCCCAATTTGTTCTAAGGAGAAGGGTCTGCCCTTGGTGTTTGGTCAGCTTGGAAGATAAGGCAAAGAATAAGGGAAAGAAAGTCACATTTCAAGGAAGCATGCTAGGGCATGGATGCATTGTGCTGTTCATGTCCTGATCTCCTAGTATTCTGAAACACCAGTCCTAAGGGATAAGGGCTCTGTTTACCTGACTTTACCTGAAACACCTTTGCAAATGCTTCAAGGAGAGTGACATTCTGCATGATCCTTACCCCTGAAAGAAGAGCCCTGGACAACACACCTATCATCATCAGTTAACGTCACATGCCAAGATCATGGGGAGAGCCATGTTGACCAACACTCTTAATTCAGAGGAAAAGGAACTGCCTAAATTGATGGCCTGCCATGCCCACTCTCGCAGAACTGTGGAAGGAGCCAAGATGCCCTTCAATATGCTGCTGGATAAAGAAGGTGTGATCCATCCAGGCCATAGATGATACCTCCGACATCGAGTGGGATGAAGCCCCGATACTCGCCTTGACATGAGTGACACAGGGCTGGGTTATTGTCAGTGAAAATGGAAACAGTCCAAGGGAAATGTCATATGGTTTCAGTCATATATGGCCCATGAGGTATACCATGGACAATAGTAGAATCACGGGAAAACAGAAAGAGAAGAAGCCAGACAGGGACACACACCAGGAGAGACTCAGAGCTTTAGGAACCAAGCTAAGGGTTACAGAAGGATGAGACGTGCCAGGAATGAGGGAACTTGTTATGGTACGGAGGATGTGTGGCATATATCATGATGATCACTCCGTGGTATATGCAACTAAAGAATCTGGGAACAGTATCTCACAAAAGTATGAGGAACGAAAGGCTGGCTTCCCAAATATAAGAATAAGTTTTGAAAAGAAAGAAAAACAGGCCGTTTCACATGTAAATGAAGAAAGAAAGAGGAAAGACATGAATTATAGTTTTACTAACTTATTGATTAAAATGGCATACAATTTGTTTCCTATAAGGTCTTTATTGAATTGGGTCTTTGGACATTGTAACTTAGAGTTTTCCCTCTTCCTACATTTTGGAAATAAATGAAATGAATTGACACTGCCTTCATTTAATGTCTCTAAGCGTGGGCCAGGAAATTGATTTGAACCTGGCTTTTTTTTTTTGCGTTGGGAAGTGTTTGAGGACGGCTTCAAATGCTTTCATCATTACCTAAGACGTCAGATGTGTATGTTCATGACACATACGCTTAGAATGATATTTTAAGAGATATGAAGCTGCTCTTTTTTAGATTACAATTCACCTTCACACGCATTAGAAACTCATGTTACATCTCTTATGGCCACATTTCCTGCAAGGTATGTCCAATTACTCCTCTTTTAGAAAATCAGATTCTCACTAACCTGCCTTGGGATAAACACCAAATTGTGTGTGCACGGTTAGAGTCTCATTGCCTGTCCCTTTTTCTTGCTTTTTCACATGTTATTTTTTACTTCCATGAGTCAGTGAAATCATATGTGATTTTTCTTTCTGTGACTGACAGATGGGACTTAGCCTAATGCTCTCCACCTTTCTGCCAAATGTGGCAAGTGGCATGAATTCCTTCTTGAATATGGATGGGGAAGAGTCTGAAGTGCATTTGGAAAACAGGAAGATGTTAGAAGAGACTGGGAGCTCCTGGTATGTCTTCAGCCATAAGCACCACAGGAAGATGATGAAATCTACATAAACATGGCATAAGTGTACCTGATGCATCGAAAACAAACTCCACTGTGAAAGAGAGAAAAAGTTGCAGAGACCAAGGGAGAAGGGTGTACATATGGCGTAGGGGAGAAGTGGATGGTTTGGGCTGAAGAGGGTGGGAACCATGGCCAAAGAAACAGGCCCAGTAGAGAGGAGCATACTGGGAACGCTCAAGTTGAATGTTGACCCACAGATTTGACGGAGAAAAGGAGAGGGTCTGGATGGCTCATTTTCTTGCAACTAAAGGGTCGTGAGGCCCGGAGATTTCAGATAAGCAGGCTTGTCAGACATAGAGTCCAGAGAACACTGTGTTTCTCCTAGAGCAGAAACCAGCAAGCCACAAGGTGCAGACAGCCTGGGAACCATGATCAGAGCTAATACCTGTTAACACAGTGGTATGATTATTTTTTCTTGCTATGTATCCGTGATATACTGTGTTCACTGAGAACCTTCACTGCCAGCACAAAGACAGAACTAGTGGCCACAGACAGAACGGTGAGGAAATAACCAGCAAAAACGAAGTCCCAACCCTGGAACACTGTTGGGACTGCATTCCTCAGGCAAGTTACTTAGTCCGAGGAGAACTGACCATCCATAGGGTACTAGAAGAAAGACATGACCACACTCTGTCTTGACCAGAGCATTCAGCAGGCCTTAGTTCTGTTAGCAGGTTGAAAGGCTCTTTTCACAGGCACTCCAGAGCCCACCAAACTAGACCTCACCATCGTTGGTCCAGAAACCAAACACTCTGAATGGCAGGCAAGGAGAGCCTCTGAAGAGGACTGGCCCAGAGGAGTGTGGACAGCCACAACACAACCCCAGAGGCATGCCACACACACCCGAGACTCCCTCAAGGGCCAGTCCTTGGGCACTCCATGAGCTGTGCTTCCTAAAGAAATTACACTCACTGTAGGAAAAAGAATGGGCTTTTCTAATACAGAGAAGAAGACAGAGACCTAGAACAAAGGCAACAATGGAAGAATCAATTGAAGACAAGGCAAAAGAACAAGAAATTTTCATGGCCACACAATCGAAGTGAATTGTATACATGTCACATGCCCGATGGAGGATTTAAAGCAGCAACCAGGATACTCACTCTGCATCAGAAAAGCACAGAAGGAATTATGGAGTCTCAGGCCACCGAGATAAAGGTGATAAAAAATATTAAATTAGACTCCAGAGAACACTCTGTGTCTCCTGGAGAGGACACCAGCAACCAACCAGGAACAAACAGCCTGGAAACCATGATCAGAGAGAATACCTGTTGACACAATGCTATGATTAATGTTTCTTGCTGTGCATATGTGATAGGCACTGTTCATGGAGATGCCACGTTGTGGGCAAAACAAACTTGGTGCTATGCCACGACCAGCATAAAGACCGAGCTAGTGGCCACAGAGAGGACGGAGAGGACATTACCTGCCTAACCTGCAAACAGGAAGTCCCAACCCTGGAAAACTGTTGCGACTGCCATCCTCATGCCACGTTGCTTACTATCAGGAGAACAGACCCTACCGAAGGTAGTAGAAGAAAGCCCTCAGCACATCCTGTCTCCTAACCACAACATTCAGCAGGCCTTATTTCTGTTGAGTGGGTTGAATGTCTCCTTTCACAGGCACACCATCGTCCACCAAGCTCACCACATTCGGTCCAGACACCAAACACTCCGAACAGCAGGCAACGAGAGGGTCTGCAGAGGACAGGCCAAGAGTAGACTGGACTGCCTCAACACAACCCAGAGTGCGTGCCACACACACTGGAGACTCCCTCAATGGCCAGCGCAAGGGCATTCCATGAGCTTTTTTTCTAAAGAAATTAACCTCAGGGTAGAAAACAGAATGCACTTTTGAATACAAAGAAGGAGAACTAGAATTAAAGCAATGATGGAAGAATCAACTGATGCCAAGGCAAAAGAACAAGAAATGGTCATGGCCACACAATCGAAGTCAAACCTATACACGTCACATGCCCGATGGAGGATTTAAAGCAGCAGACAGGATACTCACTCTGCATCAGAAAAACAGAGGAGGAATCAGGGAGTCTTGAACCACAGAAATAAAGGTGATAAAAAAATTAAGAGGCTCTGATGAAATGATTTGTTAGCAGACTAGATGCAAAGACCAGGATGCTTCCAGAACCAGAGGATCCAATGAGTTTCCCCCATGAAAATTACTGGGAAAAAAAAGAAGTGAAGGAAAAGAGAGAAGGAAAAATGATGGCACATGACAATGGACAAAGGGAAATCCTTGACTGCAATGAATGTCTATGGGTGCTTATTGTCAGAGATCAGAAGAGAGAGAAAAAAGAGGGTCCAACATTTCTTTGAGAAATCAGAGCTGAAAACATCTCTCCATTGGGTGCAGAAACAGAGATCCAGATTCTGAGGCACAGAGGACTCCAAGCACCATTCACAGAAGCAGAGCAACACAAGACATAGTGTCATTCACCCTGAAAAAGCTAGCAATGGAGGAATTCTCTTCACACAAATATGCTTGGGAGAAGAGTGTTTCTAAAGCCAATTCGCTGACTTCAAGGAGACCAGCTATGAGAGCTCTAGCAGCACGTTGTATAGAGCCAGCCACACTAGCCCAAGCACAATCCATATTCCCTGCATATTTGAACAATGACAGAGCAGCAGAACTTGTCTAGAGCAATGAGGTGTTAAGAAGACAAAGGTTGTGTCCCGGGGTGTCTCCATCAGTTCAGAGGCGGCCTTCAGCTTGGCTCCTTATGCCAGGCTCATTGGATTGTCTCTCACCTCAGGTTCCCTGCTCAGAGGCAAGTCTGCTTCTCCCTCTCCAGCTCGCTCCCTGATTATGATTTCTCTGTCAGTCTTTGTCAAATTCATGCATTCACATAGTTGAAAAACAACAACAACAACAACAATGATGATGACGACAACGACAACAACAACAACAACAGGAAACAGTTGATAAAGATTGACTGGGGCCAGATGATGGTTTATTGAATTTCGACCTATGTCCCTATGGAATGCAGCCATGTCAAGAGCACCTCTCATAATCCTAAAATGCCAGACCTTGGCTCTGAGCTCCCTTGTTTGTTTTTCTCTTCTTGTCCTTGTGAATCTCCCCACCAACATGGAGCATCCACTGTCTGTTCCGCTGCAATGGCCTGTTGTTCTCCCATTTTTCCTCCTGATCTGGATCCATTAGAACATGCCATTTTCCACAACAGGCACTGCTTGTTTATGCCATGAAAACCTTTGGGGAATGGACATGGTAGGATTAAGGCAGGCTTCTGCTGCAATATTTCCATTCAGTACCACTGAGGGAAGCTGCACCGACCTGTGGGAATGCTCAGGCTAAGAACGGTCTTAGGCCGTTGAATCCTCTTTAATGCGTCCTTTTGTAGATACACGTTGTCTTCCTGAAACTGGCATGAACGCCTTTTGATCGCTTCAGTTGAGTAATGGTTCTCTTCAATCATTCTTTGTGCTTGCACCTGTGGGATCCAAACCGATGAGTCCGTCCTGGGCTGAAGGTTCTAGTGTGTAAGGTCTGCCTTTGGTGCTTGGTAAGCTTGGATGATGGGGAGGCCTTTTGGGCATGGTTTCTGGAGATGCTAGAGGAACTCATGTCCTCGATGTGAAGGCGCACTTTTTTGGATCATGATTCACTTTCAAACGCATTGGTTACTCATGATACCTCCCTTTTGACCACGTTTGCGCCAATGAATGTCCCATTTAATCCTCTTTTAGAAACACAGACTCTCACTAACCTGCCTTGGAACAAACGGCAAATTTTGTGTGCCCGCTTAGAATCTCATTGTCTGTGCCTTTTTTTCTTGCTTTTTCACATGTTTCTTTACTTCCATGAGTGAGTGAAATCATATGTTAATTGTCTTTCTGTGACTGACAGATATGATGCAGCCCAATGCTCTCCACCTTTCAGCCACCTGTGGCAAGTAGCAATAATTGCTTCTTGCTTATGGCTGGATAACAGTCTGCAGTGCTTTGGGATGACACAGAGATGTTAGAAGTGTCTGGGAGCTCCAGGCTTGTATTCAATCATATGCACATGCGGAAGATGACCACATCACCGTAAACATGGAGTAAATGGACCTGAAGCCTAGAAATCACACTACACAGTAAAAGAGATTAAGTCGAAGAGACCATGGGATAATTGTGTCAACATGGCTTAGAGGAGAAGTGGATGGTTTGTGCTTCAGAGGGAGGGAACCAAGGCCAAAGACAAAGTCACAGGAGAGAGGAGCACACTGAGAATCCACAAGCTGAATTTCGACCCATAGCTGTGGCAGAGAAATGGAGAGGGTCCTAATTGCACGAGTTCTTGCAACCAAAGGGTCTTGAGGCCTGGGTAACTCAGAACAGCAGGCTTGGCAGACATAGACACCAAAGAACACTGTGCTTCTCCTGGGGAAGACACCAGCAACCAACCAGGTGCAGACAGCCTGGAAACCTTGATTAGAGACAATAACTGTTGATGGAGTGGTATGATTATTGTTTCTTGCTGGGCATCCATGATAGGCACTGTTCGTGGAGATGCCTTGATGGGGGCCACCGAAACTTGGGGCTCTCCCACCGCCAGCATAAAGACCGAGCTAGTGGCCACAGAGAGAATGGTGAGGACAATAGCTGCGTAACCTGCAAACACGAAGTCTCAAACCTGGAACACTATTGAGACTGCCTTCCCCAGGCCACGTTGCTTAGTCCCAAAGAACAGACCATCCTGTAGGTGATTAGAAGAAAGCTGTGCCCACATCCTATCTCCTGACCACAGCATTCAGCTGGCCTTAGTAAGGTTGAGTGGGATGAAAGTCTCCTTTTACAGGCACAGCAGAGCCCACCAATCTAAAATTCACCGTATTTGGTCCAGACACCCAACACTCTGAATGGCCACCAAAGAGAGCCTCTGCAGGAGGAGTCAAGATGGCGGAGAAGTAGCAGCCTGAGACTACATCAGGTAGCAGGAGATCAGCTCGATAGCTTATCTAAACATTGCAAACACCTACAAAGCCAACGGGAGAGCAAAGAAAAGAAGAACAGCAACTCTAGAAACAGAAAATCAACCACTTTCTGAAAGGTAGGACTGGCGGAGAAGTGAATCTAAAACGACGGGAAGATAGACCGCGGGGGAGGGGCCGGCTCCCGGCAAGCGGCAGAGGAACGGAGCACAAAATCAGGACTTTTAAAAGTCTGTTCCACTGAGGGACATTGCTCCAGGGGCTAAACCGGGGTGAGGCCCACGCGGGGCCAGCGTGGCCCCAGGCCCCGCAGGGTCACAGAAGGATCGGGGGTGTCAGAGTGTCGGAGAGATCGCAGGTATTAGAACGGAGAAGCTGGCTGGAGAGACAGAGCCGAGGACTAAACTCTCAGCTCGGGGTTACCTTGAACTGGTCGCGGGCTGGGTGAGCTCCGAGCGCGGCTAGAGGCTGGGGATACGGGAGTGATTGGGTGCTGTCCTCTGGGGGCGCACTGAGGAGTGGGGCCCCAGGCTCTCGGCTCCTCCGGGCCGGAGACTGGGAGGCCGCCATTTTCATTCCCGTCCTCCGGAGCTCTACGGAAAGCGTTCAGGGAACAGAAGCTCCCAAAAGCGAACCCGAGCCGATTACTTAGTCCGGCCGCCGGTAAGGGCGGTGCAATCCCGCCTCGGGCAAAGACACTTGAGAGTCACTACAACAGGCCCCTCCCCCAGAAGATCAACAAAATATCCAGCCAGGACGAAGTTCATCTATCAAGGAGAAAGCAGATTCAATTCCTAAGACAGCAGAGCAATTCCAGAGGAGGAGAAAGCAAAGCACGGAACTCATGGCTTTCTCCCCATGATTCTTTAGTCTTGTGGCTACTTCAATTTTTTTTTTTCTTTTTTCAATTTTTTTTCTTTTTTCATTTTTTTTTCTTTTTTCTTTTTACTTCTGCTAAATTTTTTAAAACTTTTACCCTTTCTTTTTTAACGTTTTTTGACTAGTTCATCTAAATATATATATTTTTTCTTTCTTTTTTATATTTTTTTATTTGTTTTACTTTTTAAATTTTTTTTTCCTTTTTTTTTCAGAACCTGTTTTTTATCCCCTTTCTCCCCCCCACAATTTGGGGTCTCTTCTGATTTGGTTACAGTGCATTTTTCCGGGGTCTTTGCCACCCTTTTAGTAGTTTATTTGCTCCTTCATATCCTCTTATCTGGACAAAATGACAAGGCGGAAAAAATCACCACAAACAAAAGAACAAGAGACAGTACCGAAGGCTAGGGACCTAATCAACACAGACATTGGTAATATGTCAGATCAAGAGTTCAGAATGACGATTCTGAACATTCTAGCCGGGCTCGAAAAAGGCATGGAAGATATTAGAGAAACCCTCTCTGGAGATATTAAAGCCCTTTCTGGAGAAATTAAAGAACTAAAATCTAACCAAGTTGAAACCAAAAAAGCTATTAATGAGGTGCAATCAAAAATGGAGGCTCTCACTGCTAGGATCAATGAGGCAGAAGAAAGAATTAGTGATATAGAAGACCAAATGACAGAGAATAAGGAAGCCGAGCAAAAGAGGGACAAACAGCTACTGGACCATGAGAGGAGAATTCAAGAGACAAGTGACACCATAAGACGAAACAACATTAGAATAATTGGGATTCCAGAAGAAGAAGAAACAGAGAGGGGAGCAGAAGGTCTATTGGAGAGAATCATTGGAGAGAATTTCCCTAATATGGCAAAGGGAACAAGCATCAAAATCCAGGAGATGCAGAGAACCCCCCTCAAAGTCAACAAGAATAGGTCCACACCCCGTCACATAATAGTAAAATTTACAAGTCTTAGTGACAAAGAGAAAATCCTGAAAGCAGCCCGAGAAAAGAAGTCTGTAACATACAATGGTAAAAATATTAGATTGGCACCAGACTTATCCACAGAGACCTGCCAGGCCAGGAAGAGCTGGCATGATATATTCAGAGGACTAAACGAGAAAAACATGCAGCCAAGAATACTCTATCCAGCTAGGATATCATTGAAAATAGAAGGAGAGATAAAAACCTTCCAGGACAAACAAAAACTGAAAGAATTTGCAAACACCAAACCAGCTCTACAGGAAATATTGAAAGGGGTCCTCTAAGCAAAGAGAGAGCCTAAAAGTAGTAGATCAGAAAGGTACAGAGACAATGTACAGTAACAGTCACCTTACAGGCTAATAATGGCACTAAATTAATATCTCTCAATAGTTACCCTGAATGTTAATGGGCTAAATGCCCCAATCAAAAGACACAGGGTATCAGAATGGATAAAAAAACAAAACCCATCAGTATGTTGCCTACAAGAAACTCATTTTAGACGCGAAGACACCTCCAGATTTAAAGTGAGGGGGTGGAAAACAATTTACCATGCTAATGGGCATCAGAAGAAAGCTGGGGTGGCAATCCTTATATCAGATCAATTAGATTTTAAGCCAAAGACTATAATAAGCGATGAGGAAGGACACTATATCCTACTCAAAGGGTCTGTCCAAAAAGAAGATCTAACAATTTTAAATATCTATGCCCCTAACATGGGAGCAGCCAACTATATAAACCAATTAATAAGAAAATCAAAGAAACATATCAAGAATAATACAATAATAGTAGGGGACTTTAACACTCCCCTCACTGAAATGGACAGATCATCCAAGCCAAAGATCAACAAGGAAATAAAGGCCTTAAATGACACACTGGACCAGATGGACATCACAGATATATTCAGAACATTTCATCCCAAAGCAACAGAATACACATTCTTCTCTAGTGCACATGGAACCTTCTCCAGAATAGATCACATCCTGGGTCACAAATCAGGTCTCAACCAGTATCAAAAGATTAGGATTATTCCCTGCATATTTTCAGACCACAATGCTCTGAAGCTAGAACTCAATCACAAGAGGAAAGCTGGAAAGAACCCAAATACATGGAGACTAAACAGCATCCTTCTAAAAAATGAATGGGTTAACCAGGAAATTAAAGAAGAATTGAAAAAATTCATGGAAAAAATGATGATGAAAACACAACAGTTCAAAATCTGTGGGACACAGCAAAGGCAGTCCTGAGAGGAAAATATATAGCGGTACAAGCCTTTCTCAAGAAACAAGAAAGGTCTCAAGTACACAACCTAACCCTACGCGTAAAGGAGCTGGAGAAAGAACAAGAAAGAAACCCTAAACCCAGCAGGAGAAGAGAAATCATAAAGATCAGAGCAGAAATCAATGAAATAGAAACCAAAAAAACAATAGAAAAAATCAATGAAACTAGGAGCTGGTTCTTTGAAAGAATCAATAGGATTGATAAACCCCTGGCCAGACTCATCAAAAAGAAAAGAGAAAGGACCCAAATCAATACAATCATGAATGAAAGAGGAGAGATCACAACTAACACCAAAGAAATACAGACAATTATAAGAACATACTATGAGCAATTCTACGCCAACAAATTGGACAATCTGGAAGAAATGGATGCATTCCTAGAGACATATAAACTACCACAACTGAACCAGGAAGAAATAGAAAACCTGAACAGGCCCATAACCAGTAAGATGATTGAAACAGTCATCAAAAATCTCCAAACAAACAAAAGCCCAGGGCCAGACGGCTTCCCAGGGGAATTCTACCAAACATTTAAAGAAGAACTAATTCCTATTCTCTTGAAACTGTTCCAAAAAATAGAAATAGAAGGAAAACTTCCAAAGTCATTTTATGAGACCAGCATCACCTTGATCCCAAAACCAGACAAGGATCCCACCAAAAAAGAGAACTACAGACCAATATCCTTGATGAAGACAGACGCAAAAATTCTCGCCAAAATACTAGCCAATAGGATTCAACAGTACATTAAAAGGATTATTCACCACGATCAAGTGGGATTTATTCCAGGGTTGCAGGGTTGGTTCAACATCCACAAATCAATCAATGTGATAGAACACATTAATAAAAGAAAGAACAAGAACCATATGATACTCTCAATAGATGCTGAGAAAGCATTTGACAATGTACAGCATCCCTTCCTGATCAAAACTCTTCAAAGTGTAATAATAGAGGGCACATACCTCAATATTATCAAAGCCATCTATGAAAAACCCACCGCAAATATCATTCTCAATGGAGAAAAACTGAAAGCTTTTCCGTTAAGGTCAAGAACACGGCAGGGATGTCCATTATCACCACTGCTATTCAATATAGTATTAGAAGTCCTAGCCTCAGCAATCAGACAACAAAAAGAAATTAAAGGCATCCAAATTGGTAAAGAAGAAGTCAAACTATCACTCTTCGCAGATGATATGATACTATATGTGGAAAACCCAAAAGACTCCACTCCAAAACTTCTAGAACTTGTACAGGAATTCAGTAAAGTGTCAGGATATAAAATCAATGCACAGAAATCAGTTGCATTTCTGTACACCAACAACAAGACTGAAGAAAGAGAAATTAAGGAGTCAATCCCATTTACAATTGTACCCAAAACTATAAGATACCTAGGAATAAACCTAACCAAAGAGACTAAGAATCTATACACAGAAAATTATAAAGTAATCATGAAAGAAATTGAGGAAGACACAAAGAAATGGAAAAATGTTCCATGCTCCTGGATTGGAAGAATAAATATTGTGAAAATGTCTATGCTACCTAAAGCAATCTACACATTTAATGCATTCCCTATCAAAATACCATCCATTTTTTTCAAAGAAATGGAACAAATAATCCTAAAATTTATATGGAACCAGAAAAGACCTCGAATAGCCAAAGGAATATTGAAGAACAAAGCCAAAGTTGGTGGCATCACAATTCCGGACTTCAAGCTCTATTACAAAGCTGTCATCATCAAGGCAGCATGGTACTGGCACAAAAACAGACACATAGATCATGGAACAGAATAGAGAGCCCAGAAATCGACCCTCAACTCTATGGTCAACTAATCTTCGACAAAGCAGGAAAGAATGTCCAATGGAAAAAAGACAGCCTCTTCAATAAATGGTGCTGGGAAAATTGGACAGCCACATGCAGAAAAATGAAATTGGACCACTTCCTTACACCACACATGAAAATAGACTCCAAATGGATGAAGGACCTCAATGTGAGAAAGGAATCCATCCAAATCCTTGAGGAGAATGCAGGCAGCAACCTCTTCGACCTCAGCCGCAGCAGCATCTTCCTAGGAACAACAGCAAAGGCAAGGGAAGCAAGGGCAAAAATGAACTATTGGGATTTCATCAAGATCAAAAGCTTTTGCACAACAAAGGAAACAGTTCACAAAACCAAAAGACAACTGACAGAATGGGAGAAGATATTTGCAAACGACATATCAGATAAAGGGCTAGTATCCAAAATCTATAAGGAACTTAGCAAACTCAACACCCAAAGAACAAACAATCCAATCAAGAAATGGGCAGAGGACATGAACAGACATTTCTTCAAAGAAGACATCCAGATGGCCAACAGACACATGAAAAAGTGCTCCACGTCACTCGGCATCAGGGAAATACAAATCAAAACCACAATGAGATATCACCTCACACCAGTCAGAATGGCTAAAATGAACAAGTCAGGAAATGACAGATGCTGGCGAGGTTGTGGAGAAAGGGGAACCCTCCTCCACTGTTGGTGGGAATGCAAGCTGGTGCAACCACTCTGGAAAACAGCATGGAGGTTCCTCAAAATGTTGAAAATAGAACTACCCTATGACCCAGCAATTGCACTACTGGGTATTTACCCTAAAGATACAAACATAGTGATCCGAAGGGGCACGTGTACCCGAATGTTTATAGCAGCAATGTCTACAATAGCCAGACTATGGAAAGAACCTAGATGTCCATCAACAGATGAATGGATCAAGAAGATGTGGTATATATACACAATGGAATACTATGCAGCCATCAAAAGAAATGAAATCTTGCCATTTGCGACGACGTGGATGGAACTAGAGCGTATCATGCTTAGTGAAATAAGTCAATCGGAGAAAGACAACTATGATATGATCTCCCTGATATGAGGACATGGAGAAGCAACATGGGGGGGCAGGGAGATAGGAGAAGAATAAATGAAACAAGATGGGATTGGGAGGGAGACAAACCATAAATGACTCTTAATCTCACAAAACAAACTGGGGGTTGCTGGTGGGAGGTGGGATTGGGAGAGGGGGAGCGGGCTATGGACATTGGGGAGGGGAGGCGAACCATAAGAGACTATGGACTCTGAAAAACAACCTGAGGGTTTTGAAGGGTCAGGGGTGGGAGGTTGGGGCAACCTGAGGGTTTTGTAGGGTCAAGGGTGGGAGGTGGGGGGAACAGGTGGTGGGTAATGGGGAGGGCACGTTTTGCATGGAGCACTGGGTGTTGTGCAAAAAGAATGAATACTGTTACGCTGAAAAAAACAAATAAAATGGAAAAAAATCAGGAAAAAAAAAAACAACATTGAGATACCACCTAACACCAGTTAGAATGGCCAAAATTAGCAAGTCAGGAAACAACGTGTGCTGGAGAGGATGTGGAGAAAGGGGAACCCTCTTACACTGTTGGTGGGAATGCAAGTTAGTGCAGCCACTTTGGAGAACAGTGTGGAGATTCCTGAAGAAATTAAAAATAGAGCTTCCCTATGACCCTGCAATTGCACTGCTCGGTATTTACCCCAAAGATACAGATGTAGTGAAAAGAAGGGCCATTTGTACCCCAATGTTTATTGCAGCAATGGCTACGGTCGCCAAACTGTGGAAAGAACCAAGATGCCCTTCAACGGATGAATGGATAAGGAAGATGTGGTCCATATACACAATGGAGTATTATGCCTCCATCAGAAAGGACGAATACCCAACTTTTGTAGCAACATGGACAGGACTGGAAGAAATTATGCTGAGCGAAATAAGTCAAGCAGAGAGAGTCAAGTATCATATGGTCTCACTTATTTGTGGAGCATAACAAATAACATGGAGGACATGGGGAGATGGAGAGGAGAGGGAGTTGAGGGAAACTGGAAGGGGAGATGAACCATAAGAGACTATGGACTCTGAAAAACAACCAGAGGGTTATGAAGGGGCGGCAGGAGTGGGGGGGTGGGAGGTTGAGGAACAAGGTGGTCTGGAATAGGGAGGGCACGTACTGCATGGAGCACTGGGTGTGATGCCAAAACAATGAACACTGTTATGCTGTAAATAAGCAAATAAAAATAAATAAAAAAAAAGAGAGAGAGCCTCTGCAGAGGACTGGCCCAGAGGAGAGTGGACAGACATAACACAACCCCAGAAGGCATGCCACTCACACCCAAAATCCCCTCAAGTTCCAGCCCTTGTTCACTCCATGAGCTCCTCTTCCCAAAGAAATTACCCTCAGGGTGGAAAATAGAATGCACTTTTAGAATACAGAGAAGACAGAAACCTAGAACAATTTAATGATGGAAGAATCAATTGATGCCAAGGAACAAGAACAAGATATATCATGGCCACGCAATCAAAGTAAAACCTAAACATGTCACATGCCTAATGGTAGATTTAAGGCAGGAACCATAATACTCACTCTGCATCAGAAAAACTTAGAAGTCATCAGGAAGTCTTGGACCACAAAGAAAAACTAATACAAAAATAAAATAAAGAGACCCTGATGAAAGATTTTAGTAGCAGATTGGATGCCAAGTTCAGAAAGCTGGCAGAACCAGAGGATCCAATGAGTTACCTGGAAGACAAGTACTAGGAAAAAAGGAAGAAAAGCAAAGGAGAGAAGGAAGAATGAGGAACATGACAATGGACTTAGGGAAATCCTTAAGTGAAATGATGTAATGGATGCTTATTTTAGGAGAACTAGAAGAGAGAGAAAAAGGAGGGCACAAGACTTCTTTGAGAAATCAGAGCTGAAACCGTCCCTCCTCTGGGGGTAGAAACAGAGATCCAGATTCTGAGGCACAGAGGACTTCCAGCACCATCAACAGAAGCAGTGCAACACAACACATAATGTCATTCACCCTACAAAGCTAGCAATGGAGGAATTCTCTTCACCCAAATATGCTTGGGAGAAGAGTATTTCTATATCAAAGTCCCTGACTTCAAGGCGACCAGCTATGTAAGATTGAGAAGCACATTGTATAGACAAGCCACACCAGCCCAAGTCAAAATCCGTATAGCCTGCCTGTCTGAAAAAAGACTGAGCATGTGTTCTTGTCTAGAACAACGAGGTGTTAAGAAGACAAAGATTGTGTCCCGGGGTGTATCCATCATTTCAGAGGCGGACGTCAGCTCAGCTCCTGATCCCAGTCTCATTGGATCCTCTCCCAACTCAGTTTCCCTGCTCAGCGGCAAGTCTGCTTCTCCCTCTCCAGCTCCCTCTGGAGAGATGATGATCTCTCTGTCTCTCTCTGTCAAATGCATGCATGCACATCATTGAAAAACAACAACAACAACAAACAGTTACTAAGGATTGACTGGGGCCAGTGTATCATTTATTGAATTTGGACCTATGTCCCTATATAATGCACCCAGGTCCAGAGGACTTCCCAGCATTCTAAAAATACAGACCTTGGCTCTGAGCTCCCTTGTTTTTTATCCACTTCTTCGTCATCCTGACTCTCCCCACCAGCATGGAGCATCTTCTGTCTCTCCCAGTGCAATGGCCCCTTGTTCTCCCATTGTTCCTCCACACCGGGCTCCATTAGAACATGATAATCTTTCACAGCAGGCACTGTTTGTTTATCCCATGAACAACTTTTGGAAATGGAAATGGGAGGGTTAAGGCAGGCTTGTGCTGCAATATCTCCACTCAGTTCCACAGAGGGAAGCTGCACCACCCTTTGGGAATACTCAGGGATATTAGGCTGTTGAATCCTCTTCAATGTGTCCTTTTGTAGATACATGTTGTCTTCCTGTAACTAGCATGATAGCCTTTCCGATGGTATCATTTGTGCAATATGTCTCTTCTTACAAGCTCTGTGCTTGCTCCTGTGGGCTCCAAACCCATG
Organism: Meles meles; assembly: GCF_922984935.1. NCBI lineage: Eukaryota > Metazoa > Chordata > Mammalia > Carnivora > Mustelidae > Meles > Meles meles. The sequence continues at coordinate 441,118 of NW_025721609.1, forward strand.
TGTCCTTCCTGTGCCTGAGGTTCTAGGGTATAGGGTCTGTCTTTGGTGATTTGTCAGCTTTGAAGATGGGGAGGCCATCTTGGATGTTTTCTGAAAATGCTAGAAGAACTCATGTCCTCGCTGTTGAAGACTCCAGACATATCTTTGGCATGGTTGTGGGTGTTTATTGTGAGCTTTCCTCAGGTGGCCTTTTCCTGGTCAGAATAGTCCTGATTGGGTGGGAGGACAATGCACGTATACAGGGCATTTAGTTCCTCGCCTTAGGCTTGATGGTAATACTGAAAATTTCTTGACCTTTCCTGATTAAGATGGAATTGTGGATTCTTGCCCTTCTCAGGAGTGCAGAGGTCTGATGGTGACATTTCCGGCCAAAGACTACAAATTCATCCATGAAGAAGGTGACCCCGACTAGCTTCTCAAATTGTCTTGGTGAAATACCCAAGTGGATCCAGTGGTTTGGGAGAGCTTTGGAACCCCCTGGCTGATCCATGACTACTGCAGCCAGGTGGAGTGATTAGACATAGTTTAGGGAGGAGTGGTTGCTAGGACATCAAAGCTTTGTGTCTCCACAGAAACTGACATCACTGAAGCATCAATCCCTCTCTCATGACATATGATTCCTATGGCTTTTGATAGAAAGCCCTGAGAAAGACAGAAAACAAACAAACCGTGTTAGCTTGATCATGAACTCAGGTCGGCTTTTCTGCTTCTTTCCCACTTCCCCTTTCTATGCAAAGAGAAAAGAAAATGACGTTCCGTATGCCATCCCTGAGGCCAACATTTCTCCAGAGAGAGCAAGGTCTTGCAATTTCCGCTGTAATTTCTAGAGATATCAATGAACAGGGAGGCCTCTTGGGCATCATTAGCACTCTTGGAGTTTGGACATCTTATGTGTGAGAGCGTCCTTTCTTAGCTTCTTTTCCCGATGGGTTCTAGGGTATAGACTCTGCCTTTGCATCTTGGTCAGCTTGGAAGATAAGGGAAGGAGTAAGGCATGGAAAGTCACATTTTCAGGAAAAGTGCTAGGGCATTGATGCATTGTGCTGACCATGTGCTCATCTCCTAGTGTTCTGAAAACCAGTCCTGAGGGTGAAGGCTCTGTCTGTCTGAATTTACCTTAAACACCTTTGCAAAAGCTTCAAGAAGAGTGACAACCTGCATGATAGCTTTCACTGAAGGAATAGCCCTGGACAGCACTCCTTGTCATCATTAGTTAACGCTACATGCCGTGGTCATGGGGAGTGCCATGTTGAACAACTCTCTTAATTCATAGCAAAAGGAATGGCCTACATCGATGGCCTGCTATGTCCACTCTAGCAGAACTGTGGAAGGAGCCGAAATGCCCTTCCAAAGGCTACTGGATAATGAAGGTATGGGCCATCCAGGCCACAGTGTGTGCCACAGCCATCGGGCAGGATGAAGCCTCGATACTCGCCTTGAAATGAGTGACACAGGACGGGGTTATTCTCAATGAAAAAGGCAATCAGACCAAGGGAAATATCATATAGCTTCAGTCATATGTGGCACATGAGGAATACCATGGACATTAGTAGAAGCAAGGGAAATAAGAAGGAAAAGAAGCCTGAAAGGGAGACAAACCAGTAAAGACTAAGGGTTCTGGGATCCAATCTTAGGGTTACAGAAGAATGAGATATGCTGGGAATGAGGGATCTGTTTACAGGATATGGAGGTTGTGTGGCATACATGATGATGAACACTCAGTAGTATATGCAAATAAATAATCAGGGGACATATGTCAAAAATTTCTGATGAGGGAGGAGTCAAGATGGCGGAGAAGTAGCAGCCTGAGACTACATCAGGTAGCAGGAGATCAGCTCGATAGCTTATCTAAACATTGCAAACACCTACAAAGCCAACGGGAGAGCGAAGAAAAGAAGAACAGCAACTCTAGAAACAGAAAATCAACCACTTTCTGAAAGGTAGGACTGGCGGAGAAGTGAATCTAAAACGACGGGAAGATAGACCGCGGGGGGAGGGGCCGGCTCCCGGCAAGCGGCGGAGGAACGGAGCACAAAATCAGGACTTTTAAAAGTCTGTTCCACTGAGGGACATTGCTCCAGGGGCTAAACCGGGGTGAAGCCCACGCGGGGCCAGCGTGGCCCCAGGCCCCGCAGGGTCACAGAAGGATCGGGGGTGTCAGAGTGTCGGAGAGCTCGCAGGTATTAGAACGGAGAAGCCGGCTGGAGAGACAGAGCCGAGGACTAAACTCTCAGCTCGGGGTTATCTTGAACAGGTCGCGGGCTGGGTGAGCTCGGAGCGCGGCTAGAGGCTGGGGATACGGGAGTGATTGGGTGCTGTCCTCTGGGGGCGCACTGAGGAGTGGGGCCCCAGGCTCTCGGCTCCTCCAGGCCGGAGACTGGGAGGCCGCCATTTTCATTCCCGTCCTCCGGAGCTCTACGGAAAGCGTTCAGGGAACAGAAGCTCCCAAAAGCGAACCCGAGCCGATTACTTAGTCCGGCCGCCGGTAAGGGCGGTGCAATCCCGCCTCGGGCAAAGACACTTGAGAGTCACTACAACAGGCCCCTCCCCCAGAAGATCAACAAAATATCCAGCCAGGACGAAGTTCATCTATCAAGGAGAAAGCAGATTCAATTCCTAAGACAGCAGAGCAATTCCAGAGGAGGAGAAAGCAAAGCACTGAACTCATGGCTTTCTCCCCATGATTCTTTAGTCTTGCGGGTACTTCAATTTTTTTTTCTTTTTTCAATTTTTTTTTCTTTTTTCTTTTTTCTTCTTCTGCTAATTTTTTTAAACTTTTACCCTTTTCTTTTTTAACATTTTTTGACTAGTTCATCTAAATATATATATTTTTCTTTCTTTTTTATATTTTTTATTTTTTAAATTTTTTTCTTTCTTTTTTTTTTCTTTTTTTTTCAGAAGCTGTTTTTATCCACTTTCTCCCCCCCACAATTTGGGGTCTCTTCTGATTTGGTTACAGCGCATTTTTCCGGGGTCTTTGCCACCCTTTTAGTAGTTTATTTGCTCCTTCATATTCTCTGATCTGAACAAAATGACAAGGCGGAAAAAATCACCACAAACAAAAGAACAAGAGACAGTACTGAAGGCTAGGGACCTAATCAACACAGACATTGGTAATATGTCAGATCAAGAGTTCAGAATGACGATTCTGAACATTCTAGCCGGGCTCGAAAAAGGCATGGAAGATATTAGAGAAACCCTCTCTGGAGATATTAAAGCCCTTTCTGGAGAAATTAAAGAACTAAAATCTAACCAAGTTGAAATCAAAGAAGCTATTAATGAGGTGCAATCAAAAATGGAGGCTCTCACTGCTAGGATCAATGAGGCAGAAGAAAGAATTAGTGATATAGAAGACCAAATGACAGAGAATAAGGAAGCCGAGCAAAAGAGGGACAAACAGCTACTGGACCATGAGAGGAGAATTCAAGAGACAAGTGACACCATAAGACGAAACAACATTAGAATAATTGGGATTCCAGAAGAAGAAGAAACAGAGAGGGGAGCAGAAGGTCTATTGGAGAGAATCATTGGAGAGAATTTCCCTAATATGGCAAAGGGAACAAGCATCAAAATCCAGGAGATGCAGAGAACCCCCCTCAAAGTCAACAAGAATAGGTCCACACCCCGTCACCTAATAGTAAAATTGACAAGTCTTAGTGACAAAGAGAAAATCCTGAAAGCAGCCCGAGAAAAGAAGTCAGTAACATACAATGGTAAAAATATTAGATTGGCGGCAGACTTATCCACAGAGACCTGGCAGGCCAGGAAGAGCTGGCATGATATATTCAGAGCACTCAACGAGAAAAACATGCAGCCAAGAATATTCTATCCAGCTAGGCTATCATTGAAAATAGAAGGAGAGATAAAAAGCTTCCAGGACAAACAAAAACTGAAAGAATTTGCAAACACCAAACCAGCTCTCCAGGAAATATTGAAAGGGGTCCTCTAAGCAAAGAGAGATCCTAAAAGTAGTAGATCAGAAAGGTACAGAGACAATATACAGTAACAGTCACCTTACAGGCTAATAATGGCACTAAATTCATATCTCTCAATAGTTACCCTGAATGTTAATGGGCTAAATGCCCCAATCAAAAGACACAGGGTATCAGAATGGATAAAAAAACAAAACCCATCAGTATGTTGCCTACAAGAAACTCATTTTAGACGCGAAGACACCTCCAGATTTAAAGTGAGGGGGTGGAAAACAATTTACCATGCTAATGGGCATCAGAAGAAAGCTGGGGTGGCAATCCTTATATCAGATCAATTAGATTTTAAGCCAAAGACTATAGTAAGAGATGAGGAAGGACACTATATCCTACTCAAAGGGTCTGTCCAACAAGAAGATCTAACAATTTTAAATAACTATGCCCCTAACGTGGGAGCAGCCAACTATATCAACCAATTAATAAGAAAATCAAAGAAACACATCAATAATAATACAATAATAGTAGGGGACTTTAACACTCCCCTCACTGAAATGGACAGATCATCCAAGCCAAAGATCAACAAGGAAATAAAGGCCTTAAATGACACACTGGACCAGATGGACATCACAGATATATTCAGAACATTTCATCCCAAAGCAACAGAATACACATTCTTCTCTAGTGCACATGGAACCTTCTCCAGAATAGATCACATCCTGGGTCACAAATCAGGTCTCAACCGGTATCAAAAGATTAGGATTATTCCCTGCATATTTTCAGACCACAATGCTCTGAAGCTAGAACTCAATCACAAGAGGAAAGCTGGAAAGAACCCAAATACATGGAGACTAAACAGCATCCTTCTAAAAAATGAATGGGTTAACCAGGAAATTAAAGAAGAAGTGAAAAAATTCATGGAAACAAATGATAATGAAAACACAACAGTTCAAAATCTGTGGGACACAGCAAAGGCAGTCCTGAGAGGAAAATATATAGCGGTACAAGCCTTTCTCAAGAAACAAGAAAGGTCTCAAGTACACAACCTAACCCTACACGTAAAGGAGCTGGAGAAAGAACAAGAAATAAACCCTAAACCCAGCAGGAGAAGAGAAATCATAAAGATCAGAGCAGAAATCAATGAAATAGAAACCAAAAAAACAATAGAAAAAATCAATGAAACTAGGAGCTGGTTCTTTGAAAGAATCAATAAGATTGATAAACCCCTGGCCAGACTTATCAAAAAGAAAAGAGAAAGGACCCAAATCAATAAAATCATGAATGAAAGAGGAGAGATCACAACTAACACCAAAGAAATACAGACAATTATAAGAACATATTATGAGCAACTCTACGCCAACAAATTGGACAATCTGGAAGAAATGGATGCATTCCTAGAGACATATAAACTACCACAATTGAACCAGGAAGAAATAGAAAACCTGAACAGGCCCATAACCAGTAAGGAGATTGAAACAGTCATCAAAAATCTCCAAACAAACAAAAGCCCAGGGCCAGACGGCTTCCCAGGGGAATTCTACCAAACATTTAAAGAAGAACTCATTCCTATTCTCTTGAAACTGTTCCAAAAAATAGAAACGGAAGGAAAACTTCCAAACTCATTTTATGAGGCCAGTATCACCTTGATCCCAAAACCAGACAAGGATCCCACCAAAAAAGAGAACTACAGACCAATATCCTTGATGAACACAGATGCAAAAATTCTCGGCAAAATTCTAGCCCATAGGATTCAACAGTACATTAAAAGGATTATTCACCACGATCAAGTGGGATTTATTCCAGGGCTGCAGGGTTGGTTCAACATCTGCAAATCAATCAATGTGATAGAACACATTAATAAAAGAAAGAACAAGAACCATATGATACTCTCAATAGATGCTGAAAAAGCATTTGACAAAGTACAGCATCCCTTCCTGATCAAAACTCTTCAAAGTGTAGGGATAGAGGGCACATACCTCAACATTATCAAAGCCATCTATGAAAAACCCACCGCAAATATCATTCTCAATGGAGAAAAACTGAAAGCTTTTCCGTTAAGGTCAGGAACACGGCAGGGATGTCCATTATCACCACTGCTATTCAACATAGTACTAGAAGTCCTAGCCTCAGCAATCAGACAACAAAAAGAAATTAAAGGCATCCAAATTGGTAAAGAAGAAGTCAAACTATCACTCTTCGCAGATGATATGATACTATATGTGGAAAACCCAAAAGACTCCACTCCAAAACTGCTAGAACTTTACAGGAATTCAGTATAGTGTCAGGATATAAAATCAATGCACAGAAATCAGTTGCATTTCTGTACACCAACAACAAGACTGAAGAAAGAGAAATTAAGGAGTCAATCCCATTTACAATTGTACCCAAAACTATAAGATACCTAGGAATAAACCTAACCAAAGAGACTAAGAATCTATGCACAGAAAATTATAAAGTAATCATGAAAGAAATTGAGGAAGACACAAAGAAATGGAAAAATGTTCCATGCTCCTGGATTGGAAGAATAAATATTGTGAAAATGTCTATGCTACCTAAAGCAATCTACACATTTAATGCATTCCCTATCAAAATACCATCCATTTTTTTCAAAGAAATGGAACAAATAATCCTAAAATTTATATGGAACCAGAAAAGACCTCGAATAGCCAAAGGAATATTGAAGAACAAAGCCAAAGTTGGTGGCATCACAATTCCGGACTTCAAGCTCTATTACAAAGCTGTCATCATCAAGGCAGCATGGTACTGGCACAAAAACAGACACATAGATCATGGAACAGAATAGAGAGCCCAGAAATCGACCCTCAACTCTATGGTCAACTAATCTTCGACAAAGCAGGAAAGAATGTCCAATGGAAAAAAGACAGCCTCTTCAATAAATGGTGCTGGGAAAATTGGACAGCCACATGCAGAAAAATGAAATTGGACCACTTCCTTACACCACACACGAAAATAGACTCCAAATGGATGAAGGACCTCAATGTGAGAAAGGAATCCATCCAAATCCTTGAGGAGAATGCAGGCAGCAACCTCTTCGACCTCAGCCGCAGCAACATCTTCCTAGGAACAACGGCAAAGGCAAGGGAAGCAAGGGCAAAAATGAACTATTGGGATTTCATCAAGATCAAAAGCTTTTGCACAACAAAGGAAACAGTTCACAAAACCAAAAGACAACTGACAGAATGGGAGAAGATATTTGCAAACGACATATCAGATAAAGGGCTAGTATCCAAAATCTATAAGGAACTTAGCAAACTCAACACCCAAAGAACAAACAATCCAATCAAGAAATGGGCAGAGGACATGAACAGACATTTCTGCAAAGAAGACATCCAGATGGCCAACAGACACATGAAAAAGTGCTCCACATCACTCGGCATCAGGGAAATACAAATCAAAACCACAATGAGATATCACCTCACACCAGTCAGAATGGCTAAAATGAACAAGTCAGGAAATGACAGATGCTGGCGAGGATGTGGAGAAAGGGGAACCCTCCTCCACTGTTGGTGGGAATGCAAGCTGGTGCAACCACTCTGGAAAACAGCATGGAGGTTCCTCAAAATGTTGAAAATAGAACTACCCTATGACCCAGCAATTGCACTACTGGGTATTTACCCTAAAGATACAAACATAGTGATCCGAAGGGGCACGTGTACCCGAATGTTTATAGCAGCAATGTCTATAATAGCCAGACTATGGAAAGAACCTAGATGTCCATCAACAGATGAATGGATCAAGAAGATGTGGTATATATACACACAATGGAATACTATGCAGCCATCAAAAGAAATGAAATCATGGCATTTGTGACGACGTGGATGGAACTAGAGTGTATCATGCTTAGTGAAATAAGTCAATCGGAGAAAGACAACTATCATATGATCTCCCTGATATGAGGAAATGCAGAAGCAACATGGGGGGGTAGGGGGATAGGAGAAGAGTAAATGAAAAAAGATGGGATTGGGAGGGAGACAAACCATAAATGACTCTTAATCTCAGAAAACAAACTGGGGGTTGCTGGGGGGAGGTGGGATTGGGAGAGGGGGAGCGGGCTATGGACATTGGGGAGGGGAGGCAAACCATAAGAGACTATGGACTCTGAAAAACAACCTGAGGGTTTTGAAGGGTCAGGGGTGGGAGGTTGGTGGAACAGGTGGTGGGTATTGGGGAGGGCACGTTTTGCATGGAGCACTGGGTGTTGTGCAAAAAGAATGAATACTGTTACACTGAAAAAATAAATAAAATGAAAAAAAAATTTCTGATGAATCAATCTGGCTTCCCAAAGCTAAAAAAAATGTCCAGTTCATCAAATTCCTTAATAACCTTCTAACCTGAACATTTTGAAAAATACACCTGTGTTTTTCTTTTGCTTTTCTATTTTTAAATTTTTTTAAATTTTAGTTTAGTTTAGTCTAGTTTATTCTTTTTTAATTTTTTCATTTTCTAATATACATATAGAGTTAAACTTCAAGGTAATCCCCTTCTCCCAATAAATGCTACCCCTATAGGTAAACCAATTTTTAATCCCCCTTTATCTTAGAAAAGTTGAGTCATTTAACAAAGATATCATGATGCATACAGGAAGAATCATAATAACCTTCCTCGCCCACACTGAGAATTTATAACCACTCTCCCATCTTATCCTTCTGCCAGAATTTCTATGTATTTGGGTTTGTCCTGACAGTAAATAAATCTTATACTTGGGGTTCTTTTGACGAGGTTCTTCCTTTTTTAGCTTATATATACATATATATTTTTTCTTCTCTTGTCATCTACTTTTATCAGTCTTTCTGTTTGTCTGTTTTGTTTGTATACTTCATAAATCTTACCTTGGGGCCCATTTGGGCTGAGTCTTCTCTTTTATCTTCTCTTTTGTTCCTGTATCTCTCTCTTTTCTTTTTATTTTTCTATTCTTTTTCTCTCATTTGCGTGGGGAATCCTGATGGCTCAGAATTGTTCCAGGATGCACCTTGACTGCACCACACTCAATACATCCAGCTACATCCATTCAGTTATCTCTCACCAAAATGACTAGGAGGAGGAATGCCCAACAGAAGAAAAATACAGAGGATGGACCTTCTGCAACAGAGCTAATGGCTATCGACATAGACAATATGTCTGAAAAGGAATTCAGGCTAACAATTATCCAGGCAATAGCTAGATTTGAGAAAGCCATGGATGACCAAATGGAATTGATTAGGGCAGAACTGAAAGCCACCAGGGATGATGTTCATAATGTTAGGGAAGAATTGAAAGCCACCAGGTATGATGATCAAAATGCTCTCAATGAGTTCCAATCTAATTTAAATTCTCTTAAAGCTAGGGTAACTGAGACAGAAGATAGAAATAGTGATCTGGAGGACAAACAGAGAGAAAGGATCAGGAGGAAGTCTGGAACAAACAGCTCAGAATCCACAAAAACAGAATCAGGGAAATAAATGATGTCATAAAACGTTCCAACGTCAGAGTTATTGGAATCCCTGAAGGGGAGGAGAAAGAAAGAAATCTAGAAGATATAGTGGAACGAGTTGTCTATGAAAATTTCCCAATTTCACAAATGCAAACAGCGTTCCTGCGCTAGAAGCAGGACGGTTTCCCCCCAAGATTATAGATTCTCGAACATCCTCGTGACATCTGATAGTAAGAATGAAGAATTATAACTGTAGGCAGACCCTCTTGAAAGCAGTTAGGCTATAAAAGCTCCTTACATACAGAGGAAAGTCCATTAGAATAATGTCAGACCTGTTCACAGAGACCTGGCAAGCTAGGAAGGGCTGGAAAAATATATTCAGGGCACTAAATGAGAAGAACATGCAGCCAAGAATACTTTATCCAGCAAGACTGACATTCAAAATGGATGGAGAGAGAAAGAGTTTCCAAGACCGGCATAACTTAAAAGACTATGCAACCACCAAGCCAGCACTGCAGGAAATATTAAGGGTTCTATAAAAGAGAAAAAATCCTATGAATATCATTGAACAGAAATATAGAGACAATCTACAGACAGAAAGACTTCAAAGGTAACACGATGGCAATAAAAACGTATCTCCCAATAATCACTCTCAATGTGAATGGCCTAAATGTGCCCATAAAACGACACAGGGTTGCATATTGGATAAAACGACAGGACCCATCCATATGTTGTCTACAAGAGACCCATTTTGAACCTAAAGATACACACAGACTTAATGTGAAGGGATGGAGAAGCATCTTTCATGCCAATGGGCCTCAAAAGAAGGCCGGGGTAGCGATTCTCATATCAGATAAATTAGATTTTAAACTAAAGACTGTAGTCAGAGATACAGAAAGACACTATATCTTTCTTAATGGGACTATCCACCAAGATGATCTAACAATTGTAAATATCTACACCCCAATATGGGAGCAGCCAATTACATAAGAAAACTATTAATCAAGATCAAGAGTCATATTGATATGAATACATTCTTAGTAGTAGATCTTAACTTGCCTCTCTCAGTAATAGATTATCAAAGAAGAAAATCAAAAAAGAAACAAAAGCATTGAATGACGCATTGGACCAGATGGACCTCATAGATATATACAGAACATTCCATCCTAAAATACTAGAATACTCATTCTTATCAAGTGCACATGGAACCTTCTCCAGAATAGACCACATACTGGGTCACGAATCAGGACTCAATCGATGCAAAAGACTGACATCATTCCCTGCATATTCTCAGATCACTATTCTTTGAAACTGGAGCTCAATCACAAGGAAAAGTTTGGAAGGAACTCAAACACCTGGAAGTTAAAGACCACCTCACTTGAGAATGCTTGGATCAACCAGGAGATCAAAGAAGAACTTAAACAATTCATGGAAACCAAAGAGAATGAAGAAACTTCAGTCCAAAACATATGGGATACAGTAAAGGCAGTCCTAAGGGGGAAATACATAGCCATCCAAGCCTCCCTCAAAAAAATTAAGAAATCCAGAATACACCAGCTGTCTCTACACCTAAAAGAGCTGGAAAACCAACAACAAATCAAACCAACTCCACACATAAGAAGGGAAATAATCCCTTTAGAGCAGAGATCAATGAGGTAGAAACCAGAGATACAGAAGAACGTATCAATGAAACCAGAAGCTGTTTTTTTTTAAAGAATCAAAAAGATTGATAAGCCATTGGCCACACTAATCCTAAAGAAAAGAGAGAAAGCCCAAATTAATAAGATTATGAATGAAGAGGGAGAGATTACAACTAACACCAAGGAAGTAGAAACAATCATCAGAAGTTATTATCAACGGTTACATGCCAATAAGCTAAGCAACCTAGAGGAAATGGATGCATTCCTGGAAAGCTATAAACTCCCAAAATTGAACCAGGAAGAAATTGACAGTACAGACAGAAGGTTGATATCCAGGATCTATAAAGGAGTCCTCCAACTCAACACACACAAAACAGATAATCATATCAAAAAATTGGCCGAAGATATGAAAAGACAATTCTCCAATGAAGACATAAAAATGGCTATCAGACACAAGACAAAATGTTCATCATCACTACCCATTAGGGAGATTCAAATTAAAACCACATTGAGATACCACCTTATACCAGGTAGAATGGCCAAAATTAGCAAGACAGGAAACAACATGTGTTGGAGAGGATGTTGAGAATGGGGAACCTTCTTACACTTTTGGTGGGAATGCCAGTTGATGCAGCAACTTTGGAGAGAAGTGTGGAGATTCCTCAAGAAATTAAAAAGAGCACTTCCCTATGACCTGGCAAATGCACTACTGGGCATTTACCCCAAAGATACAGATGTAGTGAAAAGAAGGGCCATCTGTAATGCAATGTTTATAGCAGCAATGGCCACGGTCATCAAAATGTGCAAAAAACCAATATGTCCTTCAATGGATGAATGGATAAGGAAGATGTGGTCTATATACACGATGGAGTATTATGCCTCCATCAGAAAGGATGAGTACCCAACTTTTGTAGCAACATGGACGGGACTGGAAGAGATTATGCTGAGTGAAATAAGCCAAGCATAGAGAGGCAATCATCATATGCTTCCACTTATTTGTGGAGCATAACAAATAACATGGAGGACAAGGGGAGATGTAGAGAAGACAGTTGAGGGAAATTGGAAGGGGAGGTGAACCATGAGAGACTATGGACGGTGAAAAACGACCTGAGTTTCTTGATGAAGCAGGGATGGGAGTTTGGGGGAACAAGGTGATGGGTATAAGGGAGGGCACATAGTGCATGGAGCACTGGGTGTGGTGTAAAAAACAATGAATACTGTTCCACTGAAAAGAAATTTAAAAAAAAAAGAAAATGAGGTGTGAAGAAGACAAAGATTGTGTCCCTTGGTGTCTCCATCAGTTCAGAGAAGGCCTTCAGCTCAGCTGTTGGTCCCAGGCTCATTGGATTGTCTCCCACCTCAGGTTCCCAGCTCAGAGGCAAGTCTGCTTCTCCCTCTCCAGCTCCCTCCCTGATTATGATCTCTCTGTCTCTCTCTGTCAAATACATGCATTAACATCATGGAAAAACAACAACAACAAAAGAAACAGTTGATAAGGATTGACTGGGGACAGAGGATGGTTTATTGAATTTGGACATATATCTCTATGGAATGCAGCCAGGTCCAGACCACTTCCCACCATTCTAATATGGCAGTCATTTGTTCTGAGCTCCCTTGTTCTCCTCTTTTCATGTTCCTGCATCTACCCACAAACATGGAGCATCCACTGTCTGTCCCGCTGCGATGGCCCATTTTTCTCCCATTTTTCCTCCTCACCTGGCTTCAGTAGAACATGCCCAACATCCGCAACAAATAGGCACTGTTTGTTTATCCCATGAAAACCTTTGGGGAATGGAAATGGGAGGGTTAAGGCAGGCTTGTGCTGCAACATCTCCAGTCAGTTCCATAGAGGGAAACTGCACTACCGTGAGGGTATGCTCAGGGATCGAATGCCATTGAATCCTTTTCAATGTGTCCTTGTAGATACACGTTGTCTTCCTTAAACTGAAACAAAAGTCTTTCTGATGGCTTCACTTGGGCAATATTCTATTCCAATATGCCCCATGCTTGCTCCTGTGGCCTCCAAACAAAGAGTCCGACATGGGCTTAAGGTTCTAGGGTATAGGGTCTGCCTCTGGTGCTGTGACAGCTTGGAAGATGGTGAGGTCTTCTTGGCACGATGTTTGGAGATGCTAGAGGAATTCCTTTCCTTGTTTTTGAAGACTCCAGACATATCTTTGGAATGGTTGTGGGTGTTCACTGTGAGCTTTCCTCAGTGGCACTTTTCCTCATCAGAAGTGTCCTGATTGGGTGGGAGGACCATGCAAATGTGCAGAGGATGGAGTTCCTCGCTTGAGGCTTCATTTTAGTCCTGACTCTTTCTTGACCTTTCTTGTGTAAGATGGAATTGTGGATTCTTGCCTGTCTGAGGAGTTCAGAGGGCGGGTGGTGACAGTCATGGCCAAAGACTACAAATTCGGCTATGGAGAATGTGACCTAGACTTGCTTTGCAAACTGTCCTGGTGAAATACCCAGGCAGCTCCAGTGGTTTGGGAGGGCTTTGGATCCTCCTGGCTGACCCATGACTATTCCAGCCAGATGGAGTGATTAGCGGTTGTTTGGGGAGGAGTGGATGCTATGACTTAAAGCTTTGTGACATCACAGAAACTGATTTCACTGACTTTCTCATGACCTATGTGTCCTATGGCTTTAGGTAGGAAGACTTGGGAGGGACAGAAAAAAAGCCATGCTAGTCTGATCATGAACTCATGTGGTCTTTTATGTTCCTTTCCCACTTCCCCTTTCAATACCAAGAGAAAACTAAAAGATGTTCTGTGTACCATTATTGAGGCCAACATTTCTCCAGAGAGAACATGGTGTTCAATTTTCCACTGCAATTTCTAGAGATCTCAATCAACAGGAGTCCTCTTGGCTAACATTAGCTCTCTGGGAGCTTTGACATCCTATGGCTGAGGGCATCCTTTCTTAGCTTCATTTCCTGATGGGTTATAGGGTATAGGGTCTGCCTTTGGTGCTTGGTCAGCTTTGAAGAGAAGGGAAGGAATGTCACATTTCCAGGAAAAGTGCTAGGGCATGGATGCATTGTGCTGTCCATGTCCTAATTTCCTAGTGCTCTGAAACACCAGACCTAAGGGATGAGGGCTCTGTGTACCTGACTTTAACTTAAACACCATTGCAAAGGCTCCAACGAGAGTGACATTCTGCATTATAACTACTCCTGAAGGAAGAGCCCTTGACAGCCCTCCTTGTCATCATTAGTTAACGCTACATGCCATGGTCATGGGGGTGCAGTAATGACTAACTCGCTTTATTCAGAGGAAAATATACCGCCTTCATCGATGGCCTGCCATGACCACTCTAGCAGAACTGAGGAAGGAGCCAAGATGCCCTTTCAAAGGCTACTTGATAAAGAAGGTGTGGTCCATCCAGGCAACAGTGTAGGTCTCTGCAATTTGGGAGGATGAAGCCCCGTTATGCGCCTTGGCATGAGTGACACAGGACTGGGTTATTCTCAATGAAAAAGTAAGCATCCCAAGGAAATATCATATGGCTTCACTCATTTGGTACATGAGGAATACCATGGAAATTAGTAGAAGCAAGGGAAAACGGAAGGAGAAGAAGTCGGAAAGGGAGAAAAACCAGGAGATATTCAGGACTCCGGGAACCAAGCTGAGGGTTACAGAATGATGAGACATGCCGGGAATGAGGGAACAGGTTAATGGGTATGGAAGAGGTGTGGCATATATGATGATGGCACTCGGTGGTATATGCAACCAAAGAATCAGGGAACACTATGTCAATAATGTATGATGGATGAAAGGTTGGTTTCCCAAACATAAGAAAAATTGAAAAGAAAGAAAAACAGGCCGTTTCCCATGTAGATGAAGAAAGAATGAGAAAAGAACTGAATTATAGTTTTATTATCTTACTGATGTAAATGGTATGCAATTGGTTTCCTATAAGGTCCTTATCTGAATTGGGTCTTTACATTGTAAATTAGAGTCTTCCCTCTTCCTATATTTTGGGAATAAATGAGAAGAGCTGACATTGACTTCCTTAAATGTCTCAAAGTGTGAACCAGGAAATTGATATGAATCTGGCTTTTTTGTGTTGGTGGGTGTTTGAGAACTGCTTCAAATGCTTTCATCATTAGCTGAGGTGTCAGATTTTATGTTTCATGACCTAGTCTTGGTAGTGGGTATGTGTCTTGGAATTTTCCTTTTCTCTCAGGTATTGGATTTACTGGCATACTTGTGGGTACGGGTCTTTTAGGTTAGGTTGTTTAGGTGAGTTTAGTCCTGAAAGCTTTAATTAATTCTTGATAGGTAAGGATTTATCTTTTCCACTTTGGTCAGTTTCTGACTTTGATTCTCTGTGTTTTTTTCCTTTATGGTATTTTCTCTGAGGTTTGCTTCCATGAGTGCTATTCCCCACTTGCTACCTAACTTTGGTGTGACTCTTTTAAGTGTGTGTATGTGTGTGTGAGTGTGTGTCACAGAATGCTTAGAATGATATCTTATGAGATATGAAGCTGCTCTTTTTTGGATTACAATTCACCTCCAAACGCATTGGAAACTCGCTTTATATTTCATTTGGCAATATTTAATGCAATGAATGCCCCTTTTAATTGTCTTTTAGAAACACAGATTCTAACTAACCTGCCTTGGAACCAACACTAAATTCTGTGTGCCCGGTAAGAGTCTCAATGTCTGTATATTTTTCTTATTTTTCATGTGTTTCTTCACTTCCCTGAAGGAGTGAAATCGTATGCCAGTTGTCCTTTTAGACTGACAATCGGGACACACCCCAATACGCTTCACATTTCTGCCACATGTGGCAAGGGGCAAGAAGTCCTTCTTGCTTATGGCTGGGTGAGAATGTGCATTGCATTTGAAGGATAGGGAGATGTTAGAAGTGTCTGGGAGCTCCAGGCTTGTCTTCAGCCATAAACACAACAGAAAGATCACCACATCAACGTAAACATGGCGTCAGTGGAACTGAAGCCTAGAAATTACACGCCACAGTGAGAGAGAGAAGTTGCAGAGACCATGGTAGAAGGGTACAGACAAGGCTTAGGGGAGAAGTGGATGATTTGTGCCTCAAAAGGAGGGGACCATGACCAAATAGCAAGGCTCAGGATAGAGGAGCCCACTGGGAGCCCACAAGTTGAATGTTGACCCATAGCTGTTGGCAAAGCAAATGACAATGTCTGAATGGCTCCAGTTTTTGCAACGAATGGTTCTTGAGGCCCAGGATTACAGATCAGCAGACCTGGCAGACATAGACTTCAGAGAACACTGTGTTTCTCCTGGAGAGGACACCAGCAAACAACCAGCTACAGACAGCCTGGGAACCATTAACAGAATCAATACCTGTTGAGACAGTGGTATGATTATTGTTTCTTGTGGTGCATTTGTGATAAGCACATTCATGGAGTTGCATCGATGAGGGCAAATGAAACTAGTGCCTCTCTAACCACCAGCATCAAGACCAAGCTAGTGGCCACAAACAGGACAGTAAGGACATTATCTGCATAACATGCAAACACGAAGTCCTGACCCTGGAATACTGTTGGGACTGACTTCTTCATTCCACTTTGCTTAGATCCAGGAGAACAGACCATCCCGTAGGGGCTAGGAGAAAGCCATGCCCACATCCTCTCTCCTGACCACAGCATTCAGCAGGAGAAATAATAGAACTAAGCTTCTTTTGAGTGGGCTGAAAGTCTCCTTTCACAGCCACACCAGAGCCCACCAAGCTAATCCTCACCAAATTCGGTCCAGACAACAAACCCTCTTAAGGACAGGCAATGAGAGCCTTTGCAGAGGACTCCCCCAAGGGAGAGTTGACAGCCACAACACAACCCCAGAGGGCATGACACAAACACTGGAGACTCCCTCAAGTGATAGCCCCTGGGCACTCCATAATCTCCTCGTCCTAAAGAAATTGCCCTCAGGATAGAAAACAGAAGGCAACTTTTGAATACAGTGAAGGAGACAGAGACCTGGAACAAAGTCAATGATGGAAAAATCAATTGATGCCAAGGCAAAAGAACAAAAAATGATCATGGCCACACAATCCAAGTGAACCTATGCATGTCACATGCCCAATGGAGGATTTCAAGCAGCAGCCGGGATACTCACTCTGTATCAAAAAACATAGAAGGAATAAGGGAGTCTATTACCACAGAGATAAATATTATAAAAAATATATAAAACTGAGAGGCCCTGATGAAAAGATTTGTCAGCAGACTGGATGTAATGTCCAGGAAGCTGGCAGAACCAGATGATCCAAAGAGTTACCTGGAAGACAAGTACTGGAAACAAAAGAAGTGTAGTAAAGGAGA
The DNA here is from genome assembly GCF_922984935.1 of Meles meles. Classification (NCBI taxonomy): domain Eukaryota; kingdom Metazoa; phylum Chordata; class Mammalia; order Carnivora; family Mustelidae; genus Meles; species Meles meles. The sequence goes on from NW_025721609.1 coordinate 458,422, forward strand.
GAAGGAAGAATTATGGAACATGATAATGGACTTGGGGAAATCCTTGAATGCAAAGAATGTTAATATGTGCTTATTGTAGGAGACCTAGAAGAGAGAGAGAAAAGAGGGCCTGACATTTCTTTGAGAAATCAGAGTTGAAACAATCCTCATCTGAGTGCAGAATCAGAGATCTAGATTTTGAGGTCCAGGAGCCTCCCAGCAACATCCACAGAAGCAGAGCAACACAAGACATAGTGTCATTCTCCCTGCAATAGATAGCAATGGAGGAATTCTGTTAACCATAATATGCTTGGGAGAACAGTGTTTCTAAAGCCACATCTCTGACTTAGATTCGACCAGCTATGCCTGCTCTAGAAGCAAGTTGTATAAACAAGTCAAACCAGCCTGAGCAAAAATCTGTATCCCCTGCTTTTCTGAAAAATTACAGAACAGGATTTTTTGTGTAGAACAATGAGGTGTTAAGAAGACAAGGATTGGGTCCTGGGGTGTCTCCATCAGTTCAGATGCGGCCTTCAGCTCTACTCCTTATCCCAGGCTCATTGGAATGTCTCCCATCTCTGGTTCCCCACTCAGAGGCAAGTCTGCTTCTCCCTCTCCAGCTCCCTCACTGATTATGTTCTCGCTGTCTCTTTCTGTCCCATACATGCAAGCACATCTTTGAAACACAACAACAACAAAAAGAGACAGTATATAAGGACTGACTGGAGTCAGAGGATTCTTTATTCAATTTGGACCTATGCCCTTATGGAACACAGCCAGGTCCAGAGCTCCTCCCACCATCCTAAAATGCCAGACCTTGGCTCTGAGTTCCCTTGTTTGTTCTCCTCTTCTTCATCTTCCTGCATCTCCCCACCATCATGGAGCATCCGCTCTCTGTCCCGCTGCAATGGCCCCTTGTTCTCCCATTGTTCCTCCTCATCTGGCTCCTTTAGAACATGCCGCATGTTCTAAACATCATCTGCAACAGGCACTGTTTGTTTATCCCATGAAAATCTTTGCAGAATGAAAATGGGAGCCTAAAGGCAGCCTGGTGCTGCAAAATCTCCATTTAGTTCCACAGAGGGAAGCTGCACCACCCTTCGCGAATGCTCAGGGATCTTAGGCCATTGAATCCTCTTCACTGCATCCTTTTGTAGATACACATTGTTTTCCTGAAACTGGCACGAAAGCCTTTCCAATGGCTTCACATGGGCAATTGGTCTCCTCCACCAGGCTCCGTGCTTGCTCTTGTTGGCTCCAAACCGATGAGTCCATCCTGGGCCCAAGGTTCTAGGGTGTAGGGTCTGCCTTTGGTGCTTGGTCAGCTTGGACGATGGGGAGGCCTTCTTGGTATGGTTACTGGAGATGCTAGAGGAACTCATCCTCACTATTGAAGACTACAGGCATGTCTTTGGCATGGTTGCATGTGTTCACTGGGAGCTATCCTCGGGTGACACTTTTCCTGGTCACAAGGGTCCTGATTGCATTGGAGGACCATGTACATGTGTGGAGCGTGGAGTTCCTGGCCTGAGGCTTGGTTGTAATCCTGACCATTTCCTGACATTTCGGGGGTAAGTTGGAAGTGGGAATGCTTGCCCTTCTCAGGAGTGCAGAGTGCTGGTGGTGACAGTCCCAGCCAAAGACTATAAATTTGGCCATGGAGAAGGTGACACCGACTCGCTTCATAAACTGGTGAAATACCCAGGTGGCTCCAATGGTTTGGGAGGGCTTTGGCACCTCCTGGCTGACCCATGACTATGAAAGCCATGTGGAGTGATTAGACATGGTTTGGGAAGGAATGGTTGCTAGGAGCTCAAAACTTTGTGACGTCACAGAAGCTGACTTCACTGAAGCAGCAATCCCTCTCTCATGTGCTATGAGTCCTATGGCTTTAGGTAGGAAGCCCTGGGAAGGACCAAATAAGAGCCCTGTTTGCCTGCTCATGAAAACAGGTGGTCTTTGCGGTTTCTTTCCCACTTCACCTTTTGATAGAAAGAGAAAAGAACATGACATTCGGTGTACCATCCTTTCGGTCAACATTTCTCCACAGAGAGCCAGGTGTTCCTATTTCCACTACAATGTCTAGAGATCTCAATCAACAGGGAGGCCTCCTGGGTATCATGAGATCTCTGGGAGGTTTGATATCCTATGGTTGAGAGTGTACTTTCATAGATTCTTTTCCCAATTTGTTCTAGGGAAAAGGGTCTGCCCTTGGTGCTTGGTCAGCTTGGAAGATAAGGCAAGGAATAAGGGAAGGAAAGTTACATTTCAAAGAAAGATCTAGGGCATGGATGCATTGTGCTGTCCGTTTCCTGATCTCCAAGTATTCTGAAACAGCAGTCCTAAGGGATGAGGACTCTGTCTTCCTGATTTTACCTGAAACACCTTTGCAAAGACTTCAAGGAGAGTGACATTCTGCATGAATGCTACCCCTGAAAGAAGAGCCCTGGACAGCACACCTATCATCATCAGTTACCTTTACATGCCGAGGTCATGGTGAGAGCCATGTTGAGCAACGCTCTTAATTCAGAGCAAAAGGATCTGCCCAGATCGATGGCCTGCCTTGCTCACTTTAGCAGACCTGTGGAAGGAGCTGAGATGCCCTTCAATAGGCTACTGGATAAGAAGGAGTGGTCCATCCAAGCCACAGATGATACATCCAACATCAGCGATGTGGCTCCAGAGGCCCCATTATGGAGGGCCTGTTAGCCAGGGCTTTTGGGACAAAGGACTGCAACACAGTTATGGAATAGGTTTAGGGGTGAGGTCATGGCAGGCCCGATCTGCGAACCTTGAGGGCAGTGTCACGGGACATGAAATGAGGGCGATGGGAAGGCGGGAGTGCAGGCTTTTCTGTCTGCATTGTGTGTCTCAGTTGGCCTCGGAATGTAGCGGTAGCCTCATGGGGCCATGGGGGATTCTGCCTCTGTGAGGATTCTGCCTGGATCCCAAGGGTTTGGTGTATTTTGGGGGGAGAGGAAGAGTGCTGGTTTCCGACTCAGGGGTCCCACCATAGCAGGGATTCCAGAGTCGGCTTATTGGTCTGGGTGCCTGAAGAACCAGACCGATGGTATGGATTTGGCCTAGAGGCATGTCAGGTCCAATATGTGGGCTTCTGGTTCAGCTAGCGAGGGGGCTGGTTTGAAAGCGGTCTCAGGCTGAGGGTCACAATGCCTGCGGCCAGGGTAGCCGGCCTGGGTGGGCATGGTCTCTATGTCATGCAACTGCCTCCCACTCTGAGGTTTATACCCCCATCATCACAGCAAGCATTCCTGTCGTGGGGAAAGAAGAGTGCTCTTTGATGCTTGAGGTTCCCCCATAGGCCGGGATTTGAGCTTTGGTGTGGATACAGACGCCTGAATAACCAGGTTGTGTAGAGATGACAATCTCTGACCTTGGCGTCCCTCCTGCTGGATATGGGGTCCGCTATCTGGGGGGCTGATGGGAGGTCGCGGCTCAGGCTGTGTCAGACAAAGCATTCGTGCACAGGGCGGCCTAGGACATTGGGGTGCCTTTGAGGTTCCTGCTGTTTGATCCTCACATGGGGATTCTGGGAAGAACCCTAGGGCCCTTCTTCTTTCTGGAGGACAGGCAGAAGACAGTGTTTTGTCTCCCGAATGAACAGTCTGGAGTGCTGTCGGGCCAGAAGGTTGAGGATGGAATTCTGAATGCACAAGTGTCGGTTCAGTTCAGTGCCGAGCACATGGCATTTCCCATGAGCAGCGTCTGACTCCAGATCTCCAGCACCTGAGTCACCGCACATGTCAGATGGTCACTCACACTGGAGTTTCTGTCCATGATGGCCGACGAGTGGAGGGGTGGCCTCATGAGGCCATGGAGGTCTTCCCAGACTGGGACTTGGGAGCTGCTCCGAACAGCAAGCTTTTCTTCTGCGGGACAGGGGGAGTCCGTTTGGATGGCACAAGTGTCCCCCATATGGAAAGATGTTGTAGCAGATGTCACTACATGGATGCCTGGAAAGCCCAGCTCGCTTACCCTTCCAGCCAAGGAACAAGGATGCTTTGACCTGGTGGCTCTGGGGAAAAGTGCCCAGGGGGCTGAGGTGACAGAGAGCCTCATTCCGATGGGTCACAATGTTGGCTTTTGTCCTAGGAGATCTTAGAATATGGCGGGGGCTCAGGCGCCATGCAGGATTCTCCTCCCCTGAGTGTTGGACACTGTTCCCAAGAGCCAGGTTGCCTACTGGGGACAGGAGGTGTTCTGTTTTGTGGATCAGGGATAAAGTGTTGGACCCTATGTAGGTATTCCAGAGTTTGCCTCTGGAGGCCGATACCTGCAAACCTAAGCTAGGTTTCTGTTGAGGTCCACGGTGTATTTCAGGTTCCATCTTCTGACACAGGGCCATGGACCTGGGTGTCTGCCTGGGGGTAGGTTTCTGGCTTGTGTCTGAATGCTTTTTTTTCTAAGGTGGCCAACAAATTTGGGGTGGGCTCATGGGCATTGGAGGTGTCTTCCAATCTGGAGGGTTTCTGCAAATGTGATGAGCAGAGTTTCCTTCGGGTGGGCAGGCTGAGTCCTGCACTGTGACTCATAGAGGCAACATCCTGGTGGGCCTGTCACCAGGACTTTTGGGGCAAAAGTTTGCAAACACAATCACAGGATAGGATTTGCAGTGAGGGATGTCAGGCCCGATCTGTGGACCATGAGGGCAGTGCTGCGGGATCTGAAATGAGGGCGACGGGGAGGTGGGAGCGCAGGCTTTTCTGTCTGGGTTGTGTGTCTCGGTTGGCCACGGAATGTAGCGGTAACCTCATGGGGCCATGGGAGATTCTGCCTCTGTGAGGATTCTGCCCGGCTACTAAGGGTTGGTTGTCTTTCGGGGGAAAGGGAAGAGTGCTGTTTTCCATCTCATGGGTCAAGCCATCGCAGAGATTTCAGAGTCAGCATCTGAGTCCGGGCGCCTGAAGAACCAAATGGAGGGTGAGGATTATGGCCTAGGATTATGACACGCCTGATATGCATGCTCCTGGTCCCACTAGCGAGGGGGCTGGTTTGAAAGCGGGCTCAGGCTGAGGCTCACAATGTCTGTTTGTGGCCAGTGCAGCCCTCCTGGGTGGGCGTGCTCTCATGGGACATGCAGATGGCTCCTACTCTGAGGGTTAGACCCCCATCCACATAGCAAGTTTTTCCTTGGTGGGAAAGGATGAGTGCTCGTTGATGCTTGAGGTTCCCCCATAGGCTGGGATTTGAGCTTTGGTCTGGGCACAGCGCCTGAATAACCAGTTGGGTAGAGATGAAGTCTCTGGCCTTGTCAGGTCCCACCTGCAGGATATGGGGCCCGCTACCTGGGGAGTTGATGGGAGGTTGGGGCTCAGTCTGTATCAGACAGATCATTAGTGCCTAGGGCGGCTGAGGACATTGAGGGGCCGTCACGTTTCGTGCTGTTTGATCCTCACGTGGGGATTCTGAGAAGACCCCTAGGGCCTTTGTTCTTTCTGGAGGGCAGTCAGAAGACTGCGTGGTATCTCCCAAATGGACAATCTGGAGGGCTGGCGGACCAAGAGGGTGAGGACCGAATTCTGAAAGCACAAGCGCCGGTTCAGTTAAGTGCTGAGCACATGGCATTTCCCATGTGCAGCGTCTGATTCTGATCTCCAGCACCTGAGTCAGGGCACATGTCAGATGGTCGGTCACACTGGATTTTGTGACTATGATGGCTGACGAGTGAATGGAGGGCCTCATGAGGCCATGGAGGTGTTCCCGGACTAGGGCTTGTGAGCTGCTCTGAACAGCAAGCTTTCCTTCTGTGGGACAGGGGGAGTCTGTTTGGATGGCACCACGTTCCCCCATATGGAAAGACGTTGTAACAGAAGTCACTGCATGGATGCCTGAAAACCCAGCTCTGCTTAGCTTGCCACCCAGGAACAAGGCCATTTTGATCTGGTGGCTCTGGGGCAAAGTACCCAGGGGGCTAATGTGACAGGGAGCCATACTCTGATTGGTCACAATGCTAGCTTGTGTCCAGGGAGACCTTAGAATGTGGCAGGGACTCAGGCTCCCTGCAGGATTCGCCTCCCATGAGAGTTGGACGCAGCTCCCAAGAGCCAGGTTTCCTTCTGCTTACAAGAGTTGTTCTGTTTAGTGGCTCAGGGATCAAGTGTTGGACAATATGTAGGTATTCCAGAGTTTGCCTCTGGAGGAAGATGCCTGCAAACCTAAGCTTGGGTTCCGTTGACATCCTAGTGGTATGTCAGGTTCCATCATCGGACTCAGGGCCATTGACCTGGTGTCTGCCTGGAGATAGGTGCCTGGCATGTGTCTGAATGCACCTTTTTTCCAAGGCAGCCAATGAATTTTGGGTGTGCTCAGGGGCACTGCAGTAGTCTCCCATTCTGGAGGGATTGCACAAATGTGACCGGCAGAGTTTCCTTCGGGTGGGCAGGCAGATTACGGCACTGTGGTTCCAGAGGCCCCATTCTGGAGGGCCTGTTGGCCAGGTGTTTGGGGACAAAAGTCTGCAAACCCAAACTCGGCATAGGGCTAGGGGCAAGGTGATGGCAGGCCTGATCTGCGTACCGTGAGGGCAGTGCCACAGGATCTGAAATGAGGGTGATGGGGAGGTGGGAGCACAGGCTTTTCTGTCTGGGTTGTGTGCCTCTTTTGGCCACGGAATGTAGCAGTAGCCTCATGGGTCCACGGGAGATTCTGTCTCTGTGAGGATTCTTCCTGGCTCCCAACGTATTGGTGTCTTTCAGGGAGAAGGGAAGAGTGCTGTTTTCCGTCTCAGGGGTCCTGCCATAGCAGGGATTCCTGAGTCAGCTTCTGGGTCCGGGCACCTGGAGAACCCGACTGAGGGTGGGGATTGGGTCTATAGGCTTGTTAGGCCCAATATGCGTGCTCCTGGTCCATTAGCGAAGGGGCTGGTTTGAAAGCGGGCTCAGGATGAAAGTCCCAATGCCTGTTTGTGGACAGGGCAGCCCTCCTGGATGGGCATGCTCTCATGGGCCATGCAGCTGCCTCCCACTCTGAGGGTTACATATGCATCCTCACAATAAGCCTTTCCCTATGTGGGGAAGGAGGAGTGCTCTTTGATTCTTGACCTTCCCCCCTAGGCCGGAATTTGTGTATGGTCTGGGCATAGAACCCAGAATAAACAGGTTGGGTAGAGATGACAGTCTCTGGACTTGGTACGTCCCACCTGCAGGATATGGGTCCCACTATGTAGGGGGCTGATGGGAGGTCGGGACTTAGGCTGTGTCAGAAAGAGCATTAGTGCACAGGACGGCCTAGGACATTGGGGTGCCTTCAAGGGTCCAGCAGTGTGATCCTCATGTGGGGATTCTGTGATGGCCCCTAGGGCCCTTCTTCTTTCTGGAGGGCAGGCAGAAGACTGCGTTTTGGCTCCTGAATGAACAATATGGAAGGCTGGCGGTCCAAGAAGTTGAGGGCGGAATTCTCAACGCACAAGCGCTGGTTTGGTTCAGTGCCAAGCACATGACATTTCCCATGTGCAGCGTCTGATTCGAGATCTCCAGCACCTGAGTAAGGGCACATGTCAGATGGTCGCTCATGCTGGAGTTTGTGTCCATGATGGCCGACAATTGGAGGGGTGGCCTCTTAAGGCCATGGATGTCTTCCCATGCTGGGGCTTGGGAGCTGCTCCAAACAGCATGCTTTCCTTCTGCAGGACAGGGGAATCTCTTTTGATGGCACCAGGGTCCATCATATAGAAAGACACTGTAGCAGAATTCAACACATAGATGCCTGGAAAGCCCAGCTCCGCTTGGCCTTCCAGGCCAGGAACAAGGCCATATTGTTCTGGTGGCTCTGGGACAAAGTGCCCAGGGGGCTGATGTGACAGGGAGCCTCGTTCTGATGGGTCACAATGCTGGCTTGTGTACAGGGAGATCTTAGAATGTGGTGGGGGCTCTGGCGCCATGCAGCATTCTCCTCCCCTGAGGGCTAGACTCAGCTCCCAAGAGCCAGGTTGCCTTTTGGGGACAGGAGGTGTTCTGTTATTGGCTTAGAGATGAAGTGTTGGACCATATATAGGTATTCCAGAATTTGCCTCTGGAGGCAGATGCCTGAAAACCTAAGCTAGGGTTCCGTTGATGTCCTATGGTCTTGTCAGGTTCCATCTCTGACTCAGGGCCTTTGACCTGGGTGTCTGCCTGGAGGTAGGTGTCTGGCATGTGTCCAGATGCGCATTTGTTCTATGCGGCCAATGAATTTGGCTTGGGCTCAGGGGCATTGCAGGTGTCTCCCATTCTGGAAGTTTTGTGCAAATGTGACTCTTAGGGTCTGTGATCAAGGTACGAAACTGACACAAAGTGAAAATGTAGCAAAGCTTTTTTTTGCATCATGCATCAGAAACCAAACTGACCGGTAGGTGCCCGAGCCCCATGCATTAGAAATCAAACTGACCGATATGTGCCCAAGCCCCATGCATTAGAAATAAACTGACTGTTAGGTGACTGAGCCTCCCTGGGGGTCACTGTCTCCTTGCCCTGGGGTCCCTCCTGGAGGCTCCCTGCCTCACTCTTACTGTACTCTGACGAGGCCACTCATGACGGGGCCACTGCCATCGAGGCCGCTCCCCTACTGTCTAGTGACAGTGCTGCTGCTTGTGTGGCGAGGCTCCCAGCAATGCCACTCCCGACCCTCCCGATGATGAAAAGGGCGCTGTCACTCCCCACAACCCCAACACAACCACTCCTACCACTACCCTAACGGCTCCCAATGGCTCCCTTAATGGCTACTCTAATGACTCCTGCTACAGGCTACTCTAATTCCTCCTGCTACACCCCCCTGCAGCCTCACAGACCACCCTTTATAGAGGTTGTTGAGCCCGGCCCAAACACAGGTGTCCAATGGGATTGGCACTCACCTCAGTAAATATATGCATGCCCCACTGATTGGCCATCTCCATTTAGCTGGCTTGGCCCGCCCCTACATTCCCCTCTTTTCCTTGGAAATTAGTCAAATCCTTGACTTTTCAACCAGTTCTATGTTCTCCTGTTGTAAGGGGGTTATATTGAGCATGTAATGCTGGGTCCAAAAAGTAACAGTAGTGCACAGTCGGCTGATGAGTTAGCCATTCCACACTTTGTATAACCTTTTCCCTTTTTTCCTAATTCCATTCATCTAATTTCCCACCTATACTTTTCATAAACAGGTAACAATAGGAGCTACATTAAAGTCACAGTTTTTTTTAGTCTTAGCTTTAGTCCATGGTCAGTGGGGTTTGGGGAGGGGCTCTGAAATATCGCCCCTTCAGTCTCTGGTGGCGAGCATTGCTGTCTTCCTTTTGGGGCACTCACTGGCCCAATGTCCTTTTCCCTTAAAATAAGCGCACTGATCTGAATCTAAGTATTCCCGCCTGCCTTCTCTATGCTTGGGCCTTTCCTTCCATTTACCATCCCCAACCTGTTTCCACCCCGCCTCATGTAATGCCAAAATCTTAACCAGTTTTTTTGTCTGTTTTTCATCCTCTTGTGCATCCCTGTTGTTAAACACCTTTTCTGCTATTCCCACTAACTCAGTCAGATTCTTTCCTTCAAACCCTTCGATTTTCTGAAGTTTTATCCTTATATCTGGGGCTGACTGACTAACAAACGCAAGATTCATTGCCCTCTGATTTTCAGGTGCCTCAGGGTCGATTGGACTATACATTTTATAGGCTTCAATTAGCCTTTCTAGGAAAGCTCCTGGAGACTCATTCTTACCTTGAGTCACCATACTAATTTTGGATAAATTTATGGGTCTCCTTGCAGCTGCACAGAGGCCTCCCAGTAGAGCCTGGCTGTAGAAACGTAAGCTCTCCTTACCTTCATCGCAATTTGGATTCCAGTCAGGAGGTTCGCTTGAGCAGTAGTCTTCCATTTGGCGGGGATCGAGGTCCCTGCCAAGTTTCTCGCTTATCCCCTTATGGGTTTCTCGCATGATGCGATCCCTCTCTTCCGTGTTAAAGAGAGTCATAAAGAGCTGTTGAATATCCACCCAGGTAGGTTGGCGGGTAAGAAAACAGTCTCCAAGAGACTAATTAAATCCCGAGGGTAGACAGAAAAGGATTTGTGTTGGGTCTTCCAGTTATAGATGTCGGAAGAGGAGAAAGGGATATAGCTCAGGTGGGGGCACTGTCTCCCATCCTGTAGAGCAACCTCACGGAGAGGCAGCATTGGTACAGAGAGTACTGGTGCAGTAAGGGAGGATGAGGGGGATAGAGGAAAGGGCAAAGATCAGGGCGGTCTCTCTGCTTGGTGGTCCCATAGTTAGACCCCGACTGCATATGAGATGGACTGGTAAAGACATCTCAGGACCGAGAGTCAGATTTAGGGGACAGATAAAGGGGGGGGGATTCCACATCCTCCACATCCAATGGAGGTAGGATTGTCCTCTTCCCTTGCTCCCCCTCATCTGTCTGTTCTGGTTTTGGTGCTCTGACCTGCCTTAGAGGGAGAGAGATGGTTTAATTAGCAGGGGGAAGGTGGGACTTGAGCCACGACGGTGACTCTTTTATCGGATATCGCCAAGCCACAATGTACGGCATTTGATCTCGATGTAGATCGAAGACCTCACTCAGGGTAGAATAGATCTGAGCCAAGGCAAATGTTCCTTCTGGCAGTCACCCTGTGGAGAAAGTGGGCCACTCTATTTGACAGAGTGTTTTTAGTTTTCCCGGGTAAACCTTGTCACCTGACTGAGTGGCTTTACCTTGGAAATCCTTGAAATGTTCTAGAACAAGACCTAGGGTTGTCACAGGTCCCTTACTCCCTGCTTGTCCCATTTCTCCAAATACAACAAACAACACAACAGACAATAAAATAAACAAAACAAAATAAACAAAACAAAGAAAATAAAATAAACAAAACAAAACAAAATAAAATAAAATAAACACAGCCCAGCGATCCCCATCCAGAGCCTGCTGATTTGGGGGACTTTCTTGGTCCCCCTGACTGTCTAGGGGGACTTGAAACCCCTGTACGCCTGGGGGACTCAACCCCCCCGACTGTCTAGGGGGACATGAACCCCCTGACCGTCTAAGGGGACTCAAACCCCCTGACCACCTAGGGGGACTCCAACCCCCGTATGCCTAGGGGCACTTGAACACCCCATACACCTAGGGGGATTCGAACTCCCCATATGCCTAGGTTGCCTCGAACCCCCCGACCCCCCAGGGGGACTTGAACCCCCCAATCGCCCAGGGGGACTTGATCACCCTGTCGATCTACCAGCAGAGGAATGGGGCTTGCCCACATCCACTCCAGCCCTGGGGAGCATGGCCGCATCCAGCTCCATCCCAGTGGGCTATAACCTGGAGCTCCGCAACCAGACAGACAGACAAGAACTCAATAGAGGCTCAGTTCTCGTGGTTTGATCCCAGATGAACCCCCAGTGTTAGGGTCTGTGATCAAAGGAACGAGACTGACACAAAGCGAAAATCAAGCAAAGCTTTATTTCGCGCCATGCATCAGACACCAAATTGACAGGTAGGTGCCCCAGCCCCATGCATTAGAAATAATACTGACTGGTAGGTGCCTGAGCCTTCCTGGGGGCCTCCGCCTCCTTGCCCTGGGGTTCTTCCTGGAAGCTCCCTGCCTCACCCTCACTGTACCAGAGGCTCCTCCTGACAAGGCCGCTCATGATGAGTCCACTTCCAACAAGGCCGTTCCCTGGACGAGGCGACTCCAGACGGGGCCAAACCCGGGAAAAGGCCGCTCCCTGACCGTCTAGTGACAGCGCTGCTGCTCGGGCGGCGAGGCCATCACAGTGTCGCCGCTGCTCGCGGCGGCGAGTCTCCCAGCAATGCCACTCTCGACGCTCCCGATGACGAAAAGGGTGCTATCACTCTCCACAACCCCAACACTACCACTCCTACCACTACCCTAATGGCTCTCAATGGCTCCCCTAATGGCTACTCTAATGACTCCTGCTTCTGGCTACTCTAATTGATCCTGCAACCCCCCTCCCCACAGCCTCACAGACCAGCCTATATAGAGGTGGTTGAGCCCGGCCCACCACAGGTGACCAATGGGATTGCAACTCACCTCAGTAAAAATATGCATGCCCCACTGATTGGCCATCTCCATCTAGCTGGCCTGGCCCGCCCCTACAATGATGGGCAGAGTTTCCTTTGGGTGGGCAGGCCGAGTCCTGCACTGTGGCATCAGAGACCCCATTCTGACTTTGGGGACAAAAGTCTGCAAACACAAACTCGGGATAGGGATAGAGGCGAGGTGATGGCAGGCACGATCTGCCGACCATGAGGGCAGTGATGCAGGATCTGACATTAGTTGGATGGGGAGGCGGTAGCAAAGTCTTTCCTGTCTGGGTTGTGTACTCAGTTGGTCACGGAGTGTAGTGGTAGTCTCATGGGACCATGGGAGATTCTGCCTCTGTGAGGATTCTGCCCAGCTCCCAAAGTTTGGTGTCTTTTGGTGGGGAAGGGAAGAGTGCTATTTTCCGTCTAAGGGGTCCTGCCATAGCAGGGACTCGGAGTCAGCTTCTTGGAGAACCCGACCGAGGGTGAGGATTTGGGCCTAGGGGCATTTCAGGTCCTTATGAGGGATCCTGGTCCAGTTAGCGAGGGGGATGGTTTGATAGCCGGCTCAGGCTGAGGGTCACAATGCCTGTTTGTGGTCAGGACCGCCCTCCTTGGTGGGCGTGGTCTCATGGGCCATGCAGCTAGCTATCACTCTGAGGGTTAGAACCCTTTCACGGCAGCAAGCTTTTCCCATCGTGGAGCAGGAGGAGTGCTCTTTGATGCCTGAGGTTACACCATATGCCGGGATTTGAGATATGGTCTGGGCACAGACGCCTGAATGCCCAGGTTGGGTAGAGATGACAGTTTCTGGCCTTGAAACATCCCACATGCAGGGTATGGAGCCCGCTATCTGTAGGGCTGATGGGAGGTTGGGGCTCAGGCTGTGTCAAACAGAGAATTAGTAAACAGGGCAGCCTAGGACTTTGGGGTTCCTTTGAGTTTCCAGCAGGATTATCATCACGTGGGGATTCTGGGCAGACACCTAGAGCACTTCATCTTTCTGGAGGGTAGGAAGAAGACTGCATTGTGGCTCCAGAATGAACAATCTGGAAGGCTGCTGGTCCAAGAGGATGAGGACAGAATTCTGGACTCACAACTGCCCATTCTGTTCAGTGCCGAGCACATGGCATTTCAAATGTGCAGCGTCTGAGTCGAGATCTTCAGCACTTGAGTCAGGGCATGTGTCAGATGGTTGTTCACGCTGGAGTTTGTGTCCATGAGGGCTGATGAGTGGAGAGGTGGCCTCTTGAGGCCATGGAGGTCTTCCCAGGCTGGGGCTTGTGAGCTGCTCCGAACAGCAAGCTTTCCTTCTGTGGATGGGGGAGTCGTTTGGATGGCACCAGGGTCCCCCATATGGAAAAACGTCATAGCAGAAGTCAACGCATGGATGCCTGGAAAGCTCAGCTCCGCTTAACCTTCCACCCAGGAACAAGGCGGTTTCCATCTGGTGACTCTGGGGCAAAGTGCCCAGGAGGCTGAGGTGACAGCGAGCCTCATTCTGATGGGTCACAATGCTGGATTGTGTCCAGGGAGACATTAGAATGTAGCGGGTCTCAGGCGCCATGCAGGATTCTCCTCTCCTGAGGGTTGGATGCAGGTCCCAAGAGCCAGGTTGCCTTCTGGGGACAGGAGGTGTTCTGTTTTGTGACTCAGAGATCAGATGTTGGACCATATGTAGGTATTCCAGAATTTGCCTCTGGAGGCAGATGCCTACAAACCTAAGCTAGGGTTCCGTTGAGGTCCTAGGGGTATGTCAGTTTCCATAATCTTACTCAGGGCCATTAACCTGGGTGTCTGCCTGGAGGTAGGTGTCTGGTATGGGTCTGGATGCGCCTTTTTACCAAGGTGGCCAACGAATTTGGGATGGGCTCAGGGGCATTGCAGGTGTCTCCCAATCTGGAGGGTTTGTGCAACTGTGATGGGCAGAGCTTCCTTTGGGTGGGCAGGCAGAATCCTGAACTGTGGCTCCAGAGGCCCCATCCTGGAGGGCCTGTCGGTCAGGGCTTCGGGGAGAGAAGTCTGCAATCACAAACTCGGGATAGGTTTCTTGGTCAAGTGATGGCAGGCTGGATCTGCGTACTGTGATGGCACTGCCTGGGATCTGAAATGAGGGAGAGAGGGAGGTGGGAGCACAGGCTTTTCTGTCTGAGTTGTGTGACTCAGTTGGCCATGAAATGTAGCGGTAGCCTCATGGGACCATGGGGGATTCTGCCTCTGTGAGTGTTTTGCCCAGCTCTCAAGGGTTTGATGACTTTCCAGGGGAAGGGAACAGTGCTGTTTTCATTCTGACAGATCCTGCCATAGCAGCGATTCAGAGTCGGCTTCTGGGTCTGGGCGCCTGGAGAACACGACCGAGTGTGAGGATTTGGGCCTAGGGGCATGCCAGGCAAGATATGTGGGCTCCTGGTCCAGCTACCGAGAGGGCTGGTTTGAAAGCAAGCTCAGGCTGAGGCTCACAATGTCAGTTTGTGGCCAGGACAGCCCTCCTGCGTGGGCATGGTCTCATGGGTCATGTCGCTGGCTCCCACTCTGAGGGTTAGACCCCCATCCCCACAGCAAGCTTTTCCCGTTGTGGGGAAGGAGGAGCCCTCTTGCTTAAGGTTCCCCCATAGGCCAGGATTTGAGTTATGGTCTGGGCACAGACACCTGAATACCCAGGTTGGGGAGAGATGAGTCTCACGCCTGGAGGGTTTGTGCAAATGTGATGGGCAGAGTTTCCTTGGGTGGGCATTCAGAGTCCTGCACTGTGCCTCCAGAGGCCCCATCCTGGAGGGCTGTGGCCAGGACTTCGGGGACAAAAGTCTGCAAATACAAACTCGGTATAGTTTTCTGGGTGAGGTGATGGCAGGCCCGATCTAGGGACCATGAGGGCAGTGCCGCAGGATTTGAAATGAGGTCGATGCTGAGGTGGGAGTACAGGCTCTTCTGTCTGGATTGTGTGACTCGGTTGTCCATGGAATGTAGCAGTAGCCTCATGTAGCGGTAGCCTCATGGGTAGCCTCAGAATCCCATGGGGGATTCTGCCTCTGTGCGGATTTTGCCCGGCTCCCAAGAGTTTGATGTCTTTCTGGGGGAAGGGAACAGTGCTGTTTTCCATCTGATGGGTCCCGCCATAGCAGGGATTCAGAGTCGGCTTCTGGGTCCCGGTGTCTAGAGAACCCGACCGAGGGTGAGGATTTGGGCCTAGGGGCATGCCAGGCATGATATGTGGGCTCCTGGTCCAGCTACCGAGAGGGATGGTTTGAAGCAAGTTTAGGCTGAGGGTCACAGTGTCAGTTTGTGGCCAGGACAGCCCTCCTGGGTGGGCGTGGTCTCATGGGACATGAAGCTGGCTCCCACTCTGAGGGTTAGACCCCTATCCCCACAGCAAGCTTTTCCCATCGTGGGGAAGGAGCTATACTATTTTATGCTTGAGGTACCCCCATAGGCAGGGATTTGAGCTATGGTCTGGATAGAGACGTCTGACCCCTGGTTGGGTAGAGATGACAGTCTCTAGCCATGTCTGGTCCCACTGGAAGGATATGGTGCCCACTTCCTGGAGGGCTGATGGGAGGTCGGGGCTCAGGCTGTGTAGGAGAGAGCATTAGTGCTCAGGGCGGCCTAGGACATTGGGTTGCAGTCGAGGTCCGTTCAGGTTGATCCTCACGTGGGCATTCTTGGCAGACCCCTAGGGAAGTTCTTCTTTTTGGAGTGCAGGCAAAAGTCTGCAGTGTGGCTTCAGAATGAACAATCTGGAGGTCTTGCAGGCCAGGAAGCTGAGGATGGAATACTGAATGCACCAGCGGTGGTTCAGTTCAGTGCCGAGCACATGGCATTTCCACTGTGCAGTGTCTGACTCGTGATCTCCAGTAGCTGAGTCAGGGCCCGTGTCAGATGGTCACTCATGCTGGAGTTTGTGTCCATGATGGCCGACGAGTGGAAGAGTGGCCTCGTGTGGCCATGGAGGTCTTCCCAGGCTAAGGCTTGGGAGCTGCTCCGAACAGCAAGCTTTCCTTCTGCGGGACAGGGGGAGTATATTTGGATGGCACTAGGGTCCCCCATATGGAAGGACGTCGTAGAAGAAGTCACGCAAGAATGCCTGGAAAGCCCAGCTCCTCTTAGCCTTCCAGCCCAGGCACAATGCCGATTGTATCTGGTGGCTCTGGGGCAAAGTTCCCAGGGGGCTGAGGTGACAAGTATCCTTATTCTGTTGAGTCACAATGCTGGCTTGTGTCCAGGGAGACCTTGTAATGTGGTGGGGGCTAAGGCCCCATGCAGGGTTCTCTTACCCTGAGGGTTGGACGCAGCTCCCAAAGGCCAGGTTGCCTTCTGGGGACAGGAGGTGTTCTGTTTTGTGGCTCAGGGATCAAGTGTTGGACCATAGGTAGGTATTGCAGAGTTTGCTATCTCTGGAGGCACATGCCTGCAAACCTAAGCTAGGGATCTGTTGAGGTCTTAGGGGTATATCAGCTTCCATCTTCTGACTTTGTGCCATTGACCTGGGTGTCTGCCTGGAGGTAGGTGTCTGGCATGTATCTGAATGCGCAATATTTCCAGGGCAGCCAACGAATTTGGGGTGGGCTCAGGGGCATTGCAGTTATCTCCCTATCTGGAGAGTTTGTGCAACTGTGACAGGTAGAGTTTCCTTCGGGTGGGCAGGCAGAGTCCTGAGTTGTGCCTCCAGAGGCCCCATCTTGGAAAGCCTGTCGTCCAGGGCTTTTGGGACAAAGTCTGCAAGCACAAAACCATGATAGGTTTCTGGGCGAAATGATGGCAAGCCCGATCTGTGGACTGTGAGGTCAGTGCCGCGGGATCTGAAATTAGTTCAAAGGGGAGGCGGGAGCTTAGGCTTGTCAGTCTGGGTTGTGTGTCTCGGTTGGTCAGGGAATGTAGTGGTAGCCTCATGAGGCCATGGGAGATTCCACATCTGTGAGGATTCTGCCTGGATCTCAAGGGTTGGGTGTCTTATGGTGGGAAGGCAAGATTGCTGTTTTCTGTCTCTGGGATTCCAGAGTCGGCTTCTGGTCTGGGCGCCTGGAGAACCTGACCGAGGGTGAGGATTTGGCCCTAGGGGCATGTCAGGCCAGATATGTGGGCTCCTGGTCCAGCTAGCTAGAGGGCTGGCTTGAAAGTGTGCTCAGGCTGAGGGTCACAATGCCTGTTTGTGGCCAGGGAAGCCCTACTGGGTGGGAGTGGTCTCATGGGCCCTGCAGCTGCCTCCCACTCTGAGGGTTAGGCCCCCCTCCCCACAGCAAGCTTTTCCCATCATGGGAAGTGATGTGAAGGAGTGCTCTTTTACACTTGATGTTCCCCCAGAGGCCGGGATTTGAGCTATGGTCTAGGCACAGATGCCTGAATACACAGGTTGGGTAGAGATTACAGTCTTTAGCCATGGCAGGTCCTACCTGCAGTGTAGGGGTCTGGTTAGCCAGAGGAACTTACTTGTAAACTCCGGATATAGGGGCGGGCCACGCTAGATAGCTGTTTCCAATCAGTGTGGTGTACATATATTAACTGTGGTGTGTTTAAATCTCATTGGCCACCTGTGTGTGGGCCGAGTTCAACCACCTCTCTAAACGTTAGTCTGTGAGGCTGGAGGGGGGAGAAATAGGTGGAGTTAGAATGGGGTTGAGAAGTAGGAGGAGTTAGAATAGCCATTGGAAAATTAGGAGGAGTTAGAAAGCCATTGGAGAAATAGGATGAGTTAGTATAGCCATTTGAGAAGTACAAGGAGGTAGAATAGCCATTGGAGAAGTAGGAGGTGTTAGAATAGCTGTTAGAGAAGCAGGAGGAGTTATAATAGCTGTTAGAATAGCAGTTAGAATAGCCATTAGAGTAGCCCTGAGGGTAGCCCTTGGGAGCCATTAGGGTAGTCATAGGAGTGATAGCGTTGGGGTCCTTGGGAGCGTCGGAGCTTCAGGATCATTGGGAACATTGGGAGCGGCATTGCTGGGAGTGGCACAGCCCCAAGCAGCAGTGCCGCTGTGAGCGGCCTCGCCTCCCACGACCAGCCTTGCTGCCCCGAGCCGTGGCCTTGCCGGAGGGGCCTCGCCCGAGTGGCCTAGCTGGTGTGGCATCATTCTGGAGATCGTCTTCTTCAGCTTGCATCCTCGTCGGCGAGTGGCCTCTTCATCATCAGAAGTGGCCTTCATCCAGCGTGTGGCCTCGTCCAGAGTGGCCTTGTCTGGGGAATGGCCTTGTCAGAATGGTGTAATGGGGAGCAGAGTTTGTTTCATCAGGTTTGTTGTCCTCGTCGTAATTGCTTCTTGGTCGTCAGGAGCGACATCTTCGTCATTGTCTCCTCTTCGTAAGAGATGGCCCCAAACGGTCGGTTTGATTTTTGATGCTTGGCATGAAATAAAGGTTTGCCTTATTTTCGCTTTGTGTCAGTCTCATTCCTTTGATCACTGACCCTAACAAAGAGGATATGGAGCCCACTACCTGGGGGGTTGATGGGAGGTCGGGGTTCAGGATGTGACAAACAGAGCATTAGTGCACAGGGCAGCCTGAGAATTTGGGGTTCCATCGAGGTCCGTGCAGGTTGATCCTCACGTGGGGATTCTGTGCAGACCACAAGGCCCTTCTGCTTTCTGGAGGGCAGGCTGAAGACTGCATTGTGGCTCTAGAATTAACAATCTGGAGGGCTTCCAGGACCAGGTGGGTGAGGACGGAATTCTGAACGCACAAGTGCCGGGTCCATTCAGTGCTGAATACATGGCATTTCCAATGTGCAGCGTCTGACACGAGATCTCCAGCACCTGAGTCAGGACACGTGTCAATTGGTCGCTCACGCTGGAGTTTGTGTCCATGATGGCCGACGAATGGAGAGGTTGCCTCATGAGGCCATGGAAGTCTTCCCAGGCTGGGGTTTGTGAGCTGCTCCAAACAGCAAGCTTTCCTTCTGCAGAACAGGGAGAGGCCATTTGGATGGCACCAGGTCCCCCATATGGTGGCTCTGGGGCAAAGTGCTCAGGGGGCTGTGGTGACGGGGACCCTCATTCTGATGGGTCACAATGCTGTCTTGTGTCCAGGGAGATCTTAGAGTGTGGCGGGGGCTCAGTCGCCATGCAGGATTCTCTTCCCCTGAGGGTTGGACGCAGCTTCCAACATCCAATTTGCCTTCTGAGGACAGGAGGTGTTCTGTTTTCTGGCTCAGGGATCAAGTGTTGGACCATATGTAGGTATTCCAGAGTTTGCCTATGGAGGCAGATGCCTGCAAACCTAAGCTAGTGTTCCGTTGAGGTCTTAGGGGCATGTCAGGTTCCATCTTCTGACTCAGGGCCATTGACCTGGGTGTCAGCCTGGAGGTCGGTGTCTGGCATGTGTCCAAATGTGCATTTTGTCCAAGGCGGCCAATGCATTTGGGGTGGGCTCAGGGGCATTGCAGGTGTCTCAAAATCTGGAGGGTTTGTGCAACTGTGATGGGCACAGTTTCCTTCCGGTAGGCAGGCAGAGTCCTGCGCTGTGGCTCCAGAGGCCCCATTCTGGAGGGCCTGTCGGCCAGGTTTTTGGGGACAAAAGTCGCAAACACAAACTCGGGAAAGGGTTAGGGGCGAGGTGATGGCATGCCTGATCTGTGGACTGTAATGGCATTGCCACAGGATCTGAAAGGAGTAGGACGGGCGGCGGGAACACAGACTTTTCTATCTGGGTTGTGTGTCTCGGTTGTCCATGGAAAGGAGCAGTAGACTCATGGGGCCATGGGAGATTCTGCCTGTGAGGATTCTGCCTGGCTCCCAAGGGTTTGGTATCTTTCGGGGGAAAGGGAAGAGTACTGGTTTCCATCTCAGGGGTCCCGGCATAGCAGGGATTCGAGTCGGCTCGTGGGACTGGGCACCAGGCAAACCGGACCCAGGGTGAGGATTTGGGCCTGGGGGCATGTCAGGCCCGATATGTGGGCTCCTGGTCCAGCTAGTGAGGGGGATGTTTTGAAAGCAGGCTTAGGCAGGGAGTCACAATGCCTGTTTGTGGCCATGGAAGTGATCCTGGGTGGGCGTGGTCTCATGGACCTTGCATCTGGCTCCCACTCTTAGGGTTAGACCTCCATACCAACAACAAGCATTTCCCGTCGAGGGGAAGGAGGAGGGCTTTATGATGCTTGAGGTTCCCCCTTAGGCAGGTATTTGAATTATGGTCTGTGCACAGACCCCTGAATGCCCAGGCTGCATAGAGATGACAGTCTTTGGCCTTGGCATGATCCACCTGCTGGATATGGGGCCCACTACCTGAAGGGCTGATGGGAGTTCGAGGCTCAGGCTGTGTCAGACAGAGCATTAGTGCAAAGGGAGACCTAGGACACTGGGGTGGCATCGAGGTTCCTGCAGGTTGATCCTCACGTGGGATTTCTGGGCAGACCCCTAGGGGCCTTCTTCTTTCTGGAGGGCAGGCAGAAGATGGTGTTGTGACTCCCAAATGAGCAATCTGGAGGGCTGGCAGGCCAGGAGGGTGAAGATGGAATTCTGAATGCACTAGTGCCAGTTCCGTTCAGTGCCGAGCATATGGTATTTCCAATGTGCAGAGTCTGACTCCAGATCTCCAACACCTGAGTCAGAGCACGTGTCAGATGGTCCCTCACGCTGGAGTTTGCGTCCATGATGGCCGATGGGTGGAGGAGTGTACTCATGAGGCCATGGAGTTCTTCCCATGCTTGGGCTTTTGAGCGGCTCCGAACAGCAAGCTTTCCTTCTGCAGGACAGGGAGAGTCCGTTTGAATGGCATCAGAGTCCCCCATATGGAAAGACGCTGTAGCAGAAGTCACCACACTGATGCCTTGAAAGCCCAGCTCTGCTTACACTTTCCGCCCAAGAACAAGGCTGTTTTTTTTTTTCTGGCGGCCCTGGGGCAAAGTGCCCAGGTGGCTGAGGTGAAAGGTAGCCTCATTCTGATGGGAAACAATGCTGGCTTGTGTACAGGGAGACCTTAGAATGTGGCAGGGGCTCAGTTGCCATGCAGGATCCTCCTCCCCTGAAGGTTGGACGCAGCTCCCAAGAGCCAGGTTGCCTTCTGGGGACAGGAGGTGTTCTGTTTTGTGGCTCAGGGATCAAGTGTTAGACCATATGTAGGTATTCCAGAGTTTGCCTCTGGAGGCAGATGCCTGCAAACCTAAGCTAGTGTTCCGTTGAAGTTTCGGGGTATGTCAGGTTCCTTCTTCTGACTCAGGCCCATTGACCTAGGTGTCGTCCTGGAGGTAGGTGTCTGGCTTGTGTTAGAATGCACATTTCTGTCCACAGTAGCCAACGAAATTGGGTGGGCTCAGGGACCTTGCAGGTGTCTCCCAATCTGGAGGGTTTGTGCAACTGTTAATGGCAGAGTTTCCTTCGGGTGGACAGGCAGAGTCCTGTGCTCTGGGTCCAGAGGCCCCATCCTGGAGGGCATGTCGGCCAGGGCTTTCGGGAAAAAAATCTGCAAACACAAACTTGGGTTAGGGTGAGGGGCATGGTGATGGCAGGCTCAATCTGCAGACCGTGAGGGCAGTGCCTCTGGATCTGAAATTAGGGCGATGGGGAGGCGGGAGTGCAGGCTTTTCTGTCTTCGTCGTGTGTCTCAGTTGGCCAAGGTTTGGAGGTTTAACCTCATGAGTCCATGGGATATTCTGCCTCTGTGGGGATTTTTCATGGCTCCCAAGGTTTTGGTGTCTTTCTGGATCAAGGGAAGAAAGCTGTTTCCGTCTCAGGTGTCCCGCCATAGCAGGGATTCTTGAGTCTGCTTCTGGATCCGGGCACCTGGAGAACATGACCGAGGGTGAGGATTTGAGCCTAGGGGCATGGCAAGCCTGATATGTTGGGTACTGGTCAAGCTAGCGAGGGAGTTGGTTTGAAAGCAGGCTCAGGCTTATGGTGACAATGCCTGTTTATGCCCAGCGGGGACATACTCTGTGGGCGTGGTCTCATGGATCATGCAGCTGGCTCCCAATCTGACGGTTGACCCCCATCCCCACAGCAACCTTTTCCGGTGTTGGGGAAGGAGGACTGCTCTTTTGTGTTTGAGGTTACTCCATAGGCCGGGATTGGAGCTATGGTCTGGGCACAGATGCCTGAACACACAGGTTGGGTAGAGATGAGAGCCTCAGGCCATGGTCGGTCCCACCTGCAGGGGATTTCGCTCGCTATCTGGGGGGCTTACTGGAGGTCAGAGTCAGACTGTGTCAGACAGAGCATTAGTGCACAGTGCGGCCTGGATTTGGGGTTTCGTATAGGGCCATGCAGGGTGATCCTCACGTGGGGATTCTAGGGAGAACCATAGGGCCCTTCTTCTTTCAGGAGGGCAGGCAGAAGGCTGCGTTGTGGCTCCAGAATTCCCAATCTGGAGGGCTTGCAGGCCAGGAGGGTGAGAACGGAAGTCGGAATGCACAAGCGCTGGTTCAGTTCAGTGTTGAGCACATGGCAGTTCCAGTGTGCAGCGTCTGACTCCAGATCTCAACACTTGAGTCAGGGCGAGTGTCATATGGTAGCTCATACTGGAGTTTGTGTCCATGTTGCCTGAAGAATGGAGGGGTGGCCTCATGAGGCCATGGAGGTTTTCCCAGGCTGGGGCTTGTGAGTTTCTCCAACAGCAAACTTTCCTTCTGCTGGACTGGAAGAGTTCGTTTTGAAGGTTCCTGGGTCCCCCATATGGAAAGACTTGGTAGTAGAGTTCACCACATAGATGTCTGGAAAGTGCAGCTCAGCTTATCCTTTCAGCCCAGGAACAAGGCATTTTCGATTTTATGGCTCTGCGGAGAAGTGTGGAGGGGGCTGACTTGACAGGGAGCCTCATGCTGATGGGTCACAATGCTGGCTTGTGTCCAGAGAGAACTTAGAATGTGGCAGGGCCTCAGGCGCCATGCAGGATTCTCCTCCCCTGAGGGTTGGACGCAGCTCCCAAGAGCCAGGGTGCCTTCTGGGGACAGGAAGTTTTCTTTTTTGTGGCTCAGGGACCAAGCGTTTGATGATATGTAGGTATTCCAGAACCTGCTTCTGGGTAAAGATGCCTGCAAACCTCAGCTGGGGTTCCATTGAGGTCCTAGTGGCATGTCAGTTTCCATCTTCTGACTCAGGGCCATTGACCTGTGTGTCTGCCTGGAGGTTTGTGTCTGGCATGTGTCAGACTGCACCTTTCTGTCCAGAGTGGCCAACGAAATTGGGTGGGCTCAGGGGCCTTGCAGTTGTCTTCCAATCTGGCGGGTTAGTGCTACTGTGTCAGTCAGAGTTTCCTTTGGGTGGGCAGGTAGAGTCCTGCGCTGTGGCTCCAGAGGCCCCTTCCTGGAATGCCTGTTGGCCAGGGCTTTGGGGACAAAAATCTGCAAACACAAATTCAGGTTTGGGTGAGGGGCAAAGTGATGGCAGGCAACTCTGCAAGCAGTGAGGGCAGTGCCTTGGGATGAAATTAGGCGCGAGCACAGGCTTCTGTGCCTGTGTTGTGTGTCTCCGTTGGCCAAGGAATGAAGGGATGGCCTCATGGGGCCATGGGAGATTCTGCATATGTAGGGATTCTGCCTGCCTCCCAAGGTTTTGGTGTCTTTAATGGCGAAGTAAAAAGTGCTGTTTTCTGTCTCAGGAGTACAGCTATAGCAGGGAATCAAGAGTCTGCTTCTTGGTCCGGGGGCCTGGCGAACCCAAACAAGGGTAAATATTTGGGACTAGGGGCATGTCAGGACCACTAGGCGGGCACCTGGTAAAACTAGCTAGGGGGCTTGTTTGAAATCGTCTCAGGATTAGGGTCACAATACCTTTTTGTGACCAGGGCAGCCCTCATGGGTGAGCTTGGTCTCATGGGTGATGCAGCTGGCTCCTACTCTGAGGGTTTGACACCCACCCCCCTAGTAAGCTTTTCCTGCCTCAGGGAATCAGGAGTGCTCTCTCGTGCTTGTGTTAGGGTCTGTGATCAAAGGAACGAGATTGACACAAAGCGAAAATCAAGCAAAGATTTAATTCGCGCCATGCATCAGAAACCAAACTGACCGGTAGGTGCCCGAGCCTCATTCATTAGAAACCAAACTGACCGGTAGGTGCCCGGGCCGCATGCATTAGAAACCAAACTGACCGATAGGTGCCCGGGTCCCATGCATTAGAAACCAAACTGACCGGTAGGTGCCCGGGCCCCATGCATTAGAAACCAAACTGACCGGTAGGTGCCCGGGCGCCCCATGCATTAGAAACCAAACTGACCGATAGGTGCCCGGGCCCCATGCATTAGAAACCAAACTGACCGGTAGGTGCCCAGGCCCCATGCATTAGAAACCAAACTGACCAATAGGTGCCCGGGCCCCATGCATTAGAAACCAAACTGACCAATAGGTGCCCAAGCCTTGCTGGGGGCCACCGCCTCCCTAGACTGGGGTCCCTCCTGGAGGCTCCCTGCCCCACCCTCACTGTACCACAGGCTGCTCCCGGCGAGGCCGCTCCCTGGACGAGGCCACAGCCAACGATGCTCCCAACAATGCCAAGCATCGAAAATCAAATAAACCAGTTGGGGCCGTCTCTTTCAAAGAGGCGACGACAACCAGAATACCGACCCCGATTACTTCCCTTACTCAATTACTCCTGCTACCCAATGACTCCTGCTTCCCGATGATGACACTCCGGCAGCGTTGCTCCCTGGCGAGGCCACTGCCTGGCTGGCGAGGCCGCTGCCCAGTGACGCTCATGATGCTTGGGCAGCGGTGCTCCCAGCGAGGCCACTCCCGATGACGAGGTTGCACTGCCGGCTCCTGAGAGGCTAGTGCCGGCGGTGACACTGCTCGAGGTGGCGAGGCCGATCGCGGCGGCACTGCTGCTGCTGCTGCTGCTGCTCGAGGCAGCGGGGCTGTGCACGGCAGCACTGCTGCTGCTGCTGCTGCTGCTGCTGCTGCTGCTGCTGCTGCTGCTTGGGGCGGCAGGGCCGCTCACGGTGGCGCTGCTGTTGCTGCTGCTGCTCGAGGTGGCGAGGCTGATGAGGCTGTTCCCAATGGGTGGCCAATGCGATTGCAATACACAGAGAAAACTGCACAGTCATGCTAGGTCTGCCACACACAGGAAAAAAAAAAAAACTGCTAGGTAACACAGAGGTGGCCAATTGAATTTCAATTTACCCTAGTAGATATATGTGCTCCCCACTGATTGGATGTCTTCACCTGGCCTGACCCGCCCTTGTATCTAGGTTTTGCAAGTAAGTTCCTCTGGGAGGGGTGGGGTCAATCTAAGTTCACTACATAAACAGAATGACTCCCTCTGGACAACCAGGCCCTTACACTTGAGGTTCCTCTGTAGGCTGGGATTTGAGCTAATGTATGGGCACTGATGCCTGAACACCCAGGTAGGGTAGAGATGACAGCCTCAGGCCTTGACCTCTCCCCCTGCAGGTGATGGGGTTTGCTTCCTGTGGGGCTGACTGGAGGTCGTGCCTCAGGCAGAGTCAGATAGAGCATCAGTACACAGCGCAGTCGAGGATATTGAGGTGCCGTTGAGGGCCATGCAGGTTGATCCTCACGTGGGGAGTCTGGTCATACACAATGGGCCCTTCTTCATTTTGGAAGGCAGGTTGAAGTCTGCGTTGTGGCTCCAGAATTCCCAGTCTGGCAGGCCAGGAGGCTGAGGATGGAATTCTGAACTCACCAGTGCCAGTTCAGTTCAGTGCCAAGCACATGGCAGTTCCAATATGCAGCATGTGAATCGAGATCTCATGCACCTGAGTCAGGGCAAGTGTCAGATGGTCGCTAATGTGGAGTTGTGTCCATGATGGTGGGCGATGGAGGGGTGGCCTCAAAAGTCCATGGATATTCTGCCTCTGTGCGGAATTTGCATGGATCCCAAGGTTTTGGTGTCTTTCTGGATGAAGGGAAAAGAGCTGTTTTCCATCTCAGGGTTCCCGCCATAGCAAGGATTCCAGAGTCGGCTTCTGGGTTTGGGCACCTGGAGATCCCGACTGAGGGTGAGGATTTGGGCCTAAGGGCATGGCAGGCCGATTTTCAGGCTCCTGGTCCAGCTAGCAAGGGGACTTGTTTGAAAGCAGGGTCAGACTGATGGTCACAATGCCTGTTTGTGCCCAGGGCGGACATGCTTGGTGGGCGTGGTCTCACCAGCCATGCAGCTGGCTCCCATTCTGAGGGTATGACCCCATCACCACAGCAAGCTTTTCCTGCCATGGGGAAGGTGGAGTGCTCTTTTGTGCTTGAGGTTCCCCCATTGGCCAGGATTTGAGTTATGGTCTGGGCACTGACACCTGAACACCCAGGTTAGGTAGACATGACAGCCTAGGGCCATGGCTGGTCCCATCTGCAGGAGATGGCACCTGCTACCTGGGGTGCTGACTGGAGGTCAGTGCTCAGGCTGTGTCAGACAGAGCATTAGTGCACAGTGCATCCTGGATATTGGGATTCTGTCAATGGCCGTGCAGTTTGATCCTCACGTGGGGATTCTGGTCAGAACCATAGGGCCCTTCTTTCAGGAGGGCAGGCAGAAAGCTGTTTTGTGGCTCTAGAATTCCCAATCTGGAGTGCTTGTGGGCCAGATGGGTGAGGACGGAAGTCTGAATGCACAAACATTGGTTCCGCTCATTGCGGAGCACACAGCATTTCCAATGTGCAGCGTCTGACTCGAGATATCCAGCACCTGAGTCAGGGCGAGTTTCAGATAGTCGCTCATGCTGCAGTTTTTGTCTATGATGTTAAATGAATGGAAGGGTGACCTCATGAGGCCATAAAGGTTTTCCCCGGCTGGGGCTTGTGAGCTGCTCCAAACAGCATGCTTTCCTCCTGCAGGATAGGGGCAGTTCGTTTGGATGGCTCCATGGTCCCACAGCATAGATGTCTGGGAAGCCCAACTCAGCTTATCCTTTCAGCCCAGGAATAAGGCAGTTTCGATCTGATGTCTTTGGGACAAGTACCTGGGGGATGATTTGACAGGGAGACTCATGCTTATGGGTCACCATGCTGGCTTGTGTCCAGGAGACCTTAGAATGTGGCGGGAGCTCAGGCTCCATGCAGGATTCCCCTCCCCTGAGGGTTGGACGCAGATTCCAAGAGTCAGCTTGCCTTCTGGGGATAGGAGGTGATCTGATTTTTGGAACAGGAACCTAGTGTTGGAACATATGTATGTACTAATGTAGGGGCCTGGTTAGTCATAGGAACTTACTTCTAAAACCCGGATATCGGGTGGACCAGGCCAGATTGCTGTATCCAATCAGTGGGGTGCACATATATTAACTGTGGTGAGTTTAAATCTCATTGGCCACCTGTGTGTGAGCCGGCTTCAACTACCTTTATAAAGATTAGTCTGTGAGGCTGATGGTGGGGGGGAGCAGTAGGAGGAGATAAAATAGCCTTTAGAGAAGTTGAAGGAGTTAGAATAGCTGTTAGAGAAATAGCAGGAGTTAGAATAGCCTTTGGAGAAGTTGGAGGAGTTAGAATAGCTGTTAGAAACGTAGGAGGAGTTAGAATAGCCATTATAGTAGTAGGAGGAGTTAGAGTAGCCATTAGAGTAGCCATTGGGAGCTATTAGGGTAGTCGTAGGAGTGATAGTGTTGGGGTAATCGGGAGCATCGGAGCTTCAGGAGCATTGGGAGCATTGGGAGTGTCATATCTGGGAGCAGCACCGCCCAAGCAGCAACACCGCCATGAGCGGCCTTGCCTGCCCAAACAGCAGCGCTGCCCCTGACCCACCTCTCCACGGCCCGGCCATGACCAGCCTTGCTGCTTCGAGCTGCGGTCTTGCCAGAGTGGCGTCATTCTGGGGAGCAGCCTCGTTGGCGTGCTGCCTCGTCAGAGTGCAGCCTGGTCCAGAGCGGCCTCTTCATCATCGGTGCAGCCTTTGTCCAGCGGGTGGCCTCGTCCAGAGCAGCCTCGTCTGGGTTGCGGCCAGGTCTGGAGCGGCCTCGTGCACAGCAGCCTCGTCTGGGGAGCGGCCCTGTTGGAGTGCCTTCATAGGGAACAGAGTCTGTTTGTCAGGGTCGTCGTCCTCGCCATCCTGGCCTCTTTGTCATCGGGAGCGGCGTCCTCGTCTTCGTCGCCTCTACTTAAGAAGAGGCCCCGACCAGTAAGTTTGATTTTTGATGCTTGGCATGAAATAAAGCTTTGCTTTATTTTCGCATTGTGTCAGTCTCGGTCCTTTGTCATGGACCCTAAAATTGGGGGCTCGCCCGGGATCAAACAGCAAGACCTGAGCCAGCATCAGAATTTATGGGAAAAGCCTCTGGAGGTGTTGGAATCTTGTCCATCTGTCTGGTTGGAGCTCCAGGGTATGGCCCATTGGGGACAAGCTGGACGCAGCCATGCTCCCCAGGGCTAAAATGGATATGAGACTCCCCATCCCTCTGCTGGCAGATCGAGATGGGGTTCGAGTCCCCCTAGATGTTCAGTGGTTTCGAGTCCCCCTAGATGGTCACCAGGGGGTTCGATCCCCTAGGTGGTCACCAGGGGGTTTGAGTCCCCCTAGGCAGTCAGGGTATTCATGTCCCCCTAGGCAGTCATTGCGGGTTAAAACCCCGAGGTGGTCATTGGGGGTTTGAGTCCCCCTAGGCCATCAGGGTTTTTGAGTCCCCCTAGAAAATCCCAACTGGTGACAGGAACACTAGGCCTGCAGTTGTCTTTGTCTTGTCTTTTTGTTGTCTGCTGTGTTGTTTGCTGTCTTTGGGGGAATGGGACAGGCAGAGAGTAAAGGGACTCTGACTTTCATCTCTCTGTTCCTCATAATAGATGTGGGGCTTCTTCCTCACTCATTTCGTGTGTTAAGGCCTATAAATGGAGCCAACTGTGTTTATTCTAACTTGGGACAGAGACTTTAAGGAATATTCCCAAGCAGCTGCCAAAACTCCCTTTGTTTCAGGGAATTCCTTGCCTTCTCTGGCCCGATGTGGACTGCCTAGCCCCTCCTCCTTGCTGGCGGGAAAGCATGGTGTCTGAAGTGGAATGGGCCCTGGTGGAACATGAAATCTGTTAGCAAAGAGATGACTGAACTGATGGTTAATTGTCTGTCTCAGGGTTTTAATGGATAATTATTAATCTAGCTTTCACAGTCTTTGGTAACCTGAAGCTTTGAAGTTTTGCTTCGATGACAAATGGGATGAAGTGCTAGGATGCTGGTTGCTGGAACTAGGTTTGTGATTTTGAAATCTGTTGGTAAACATGTGTTGTGCTTAACTGCTATTGCAACAGTTCACAATTGGTTAATATTTAGTCTTCACTAGAGATTGAGATGTTTCTAAGAAAATGTAAATGGTTTTCTTTGCCCACCCAGAATTGTAAATGAGATCTCTTTGATTCATAAGGATTTTCCCTGATATGCTAAGTTACTCAGGAAGTACTGCTAAATCCATGATAAAACTTGGGTTAAATTTGGGTAAATTCTGTAACTACTCCAGAACCCTGGAGTCATCATTTGATATTTAACCATATCTATCCTGAGGTTTTTGTCATTTGTAATTGTTTTAATTCTCTTGTAAGAAGAATTCTGCCTTAAAGAAAATTCATATAGGAGACTTTCAAAACAAATACGGTTCTTTGATATGTTAAAATCCTGGAACTGCATTACCAAAAGTAAAACTTCCACTTGCACTAAATCAGAATTAATCCGGTGACTCAAGGTAAGAATGAGTCTCCAGGAGCTTTTCCAGAAAGGCTTATTGAAGCCTATAAAATATATACCCCGATGGACCCTGAGGCACCCGAAAATCAGGGGGCAGTGAATCTTGTTTTGCCAGTCACTCAGCCCCGGATATAAGGAGGAAACTTCAGGAAACTGAAAGATATGAAGGGAAGAATCCGATTGAGCTATTGGGAATAGCAGAAAAAGTGTTTAAGAACAAGGATGCACAGGAGGATGAAAAACAGACAAAAAGTTGGTTAAGGTATTGGCATTACATGAGATAGGTAGAGGATAGTAAATGGAAGGAAAAGCCTAAGCACAGAGAAGGCAGGTGGGAAGATATAGATTCAGATCAGTGTGCTTACTGTAAGCAAGGAAGAGATCTCCTCCAGAAGTTATGAGCTGGCATTCAGTTCTCTGAAGTAGACATGACTGTAAACTTCAGACAGTCCACTGTACAGGTGCTTATGGCAGCAGTAGATGAATACATCCTTACAAGCCAGTCTCAAAACCAGAGGAGACAAAGGCAGGGAGCCTTCTCCAAATCCTACAGGTCGAGTTTACCGGGGTCTGGGCAGAAGGGAAGCCCCCTGGCTTGGCCAGTGGAGAACCTCCAGTGGTGGTACAATTAAAGGACATGGCTACGGCTGTTCACGTTCGGGAAAAAAAGGAAGGGATCAGAAAGCACATTAACCACCTCCGAGGAGACGCGATCCTATTTCCTTGCAAATCTCTATGGAATAAACCTTTGCTGCCCGTCCAAAAGGCCAAGACTGGGGAGTACTGACCTGTTCAGGACCCTGTGGGAAGTTAATAAACAGGTTATAAATATGCACCCCATGGTGCCTAACCCCTATACCTACTCTCCCTCTTGGGCCCCAAAAGAAGATGAGGACGCCGCTCCCGATGACAAAGAGGCGAGGATGACAAGGACGACAACTCTGACGACACAGACTCTGCTCTTCTAGGTCTCCTACAATAAGCACTCATAGACATTCATTGCAATCACGGATTTCCCGAAGTCCATTGTCATGTTCAAGAAATGGTCAGGACTACAACCAAGCCTCAGGAGAGGAACTCCACGCTCTGCACATGTGCATG
The DNA here is from genome assembly GCF_922984935.1 of Meles meles. Taxonomy (NCBI): domain Eukaryota; kingdom Metazoa; phylum Chordata; class Mammalia; order Carnivora; family Mustelidae; genus Meles; species Meles meles. Next base: position 489,022 of record NW_025721609.1, read on the forward strand.
GTCCTCAGAACCTGTCAGGACCCTTGCGACCAGAACAAGGGCCACCTGAGCAAAGCTCCCAGTGAACACACGCAACCATGCCAAAGACATGCCTGTAGACTTCAACAGTGAGGACACAAATTCCTCTAATCTCCAGTAACTGTCCCAAGAAGGCCTCCCCATCTTCCAAGCTGACCAGGAACCAAAGGCACACACTACACCCTAGAACCTTTGGCCCAGGACGGACTCATTGGTGTGGAGCCAACAAGAGCAAGCTCGGAGCCTGGTGGAGGAGACCCATTGCCCATGTGAAGCCAGCAGAAAAGCTTCTGTTCCAGTTCAGGAAAACAATATGTACATACAAAAGGACGCCTTGAGGAGGATTCAAAGGCCTAAGATCCTTGAGCATTCCCACAGGGAGGTGCAGCTTCCTTCTGTGGAACTAAATGGAGATATTGCAGCACAAGGCTACATTTAAGCCTCCCATTTTCATTCCACAATCGTTTTCAAGGGACAAACAAAGAGTGCCTGTTGTGGATGTTGGGCATGTTCTAAAGGAGCCAGGTGAGGAGGAACAATGGGAGATCAAGGGGCCATTGCAGCGAGACAGAGAGCGGATGCTCCATGCCGGTGGGGAGATGCAGGAAGACGAAGAAGAGGAGAACAAACAAGGGAGCTCAGAGCCAAGGTCTGACATTGTAGGATGGTGGTAGGTGCTCTGTACCCGGCTGCGTTCCATAGGGGCATAGGTCCAAATTGAATAAAGCATCCTCTGGCCCCAGTCGATCCTTATCTACTGTTTCTTGTTGTTGTTTTTCAATGATGTGCTTGCATGTATGGGACAGAGAGAGACAGCAAGAACATAATCAGTGAGGGAGCTGGAGAGGGAGAAGCAGACTTGCCTCTGAGTGGGGCACCTGAGATGGGAGACATTCCAATGAGCTTGGGATAAGGAGCAGAGCAGAAGGCCACTTCCGAACTGATGGAGACACCTCTGGACACAATCTTTGTCTTCTTAACACCTCATGGCTCTAGACAAGAACTCCTTCTCTGTCATTGTTTAGAAATGCAGGGGATAGGGTTTGGGCTTGGTCTGGTGTGGCTTGCTCTATACAACATGCTGCTAGAGCTGGCATAGCTGGTCGCCTTGAAATAAGGCACTTGGCTTTAGAAACACTCTTCTCCCATGCATATTTGGGCAAAGAGAATTCCTCCATTGCTAGCTTTGGAAGGGTGAATGACAGTATGTCTTGTATTACTCTGCTTCTGTGGATGCTGCTGGGAGTCCTCTGTGCCTCGGAATCTGGATCTCTGTTTATGCCCCCAGATGAGGGATGTTTTCAGCTCTGATTTCTCAAAGAAATGTTGGGCCCACTATTTTCTCTATCTTCAAGGTATCCTACAATAAGCTCCCGTAGACATTCATTGCAGTAAGGATTTCCCTAAGTCCATTGTCATATTCCATCATTCCTCCTTCTCTCCATTGCTTTGCTTATTTTTTCCCAGTACTTGTATTCCAGGTACCTCATTGGATCGTCTGTTTCTGCCAGCTTCCTGAACTTTGCATCCAGGCTGCTAACAAATCTTTTCAGAAGGGGTCCTTCATTTTATTTAATTTTTTATCACCTTTATCTCTGTGGTCTGAGACTCCCTAATTCCTTCTAGGTTTTTCTGATCCAGACTGAGTACCCTGGCTGCTGCGTAAATCCTCCACCTGGTATGTGACATGTAGAGGTTTCACTTCAATTTCTTGGCCATGACCATTTCCTGTTCTTCTGCCTCGGCATCAATTGATTCTTCCATCGTTGCCTTAGGTCAGGTCTCTGTATTCTTCTCTGTATTCAAAAAGCGCCTTCTGTTTTCTACCCTGAGAGTAATTTCTTTAGGATGAAGATGTCATGGAGTGCTACTGGCTGACCCTTGATGGAGTGTCCAGGATATGTGGCATGCCCACTGTGTTGTGTTGTGGGTGTCCACTCTCTTCTGTTCCAGTCCTCTGCAGAGGCCCTCATTGCCTGCTGTTCGAGTGTTTGGTGTCTGTTCCGAGTATGGTGAGGTTTAGCTTTGTCGGCTCTGGCGTGCCTATTAAAGGAGACTTTCAACCCACTCAAACGTACTAAGGCCTGATCAATGCTGTGGTCAAGAATGAGGATGTGGGCAGGGCTTTCTTTTAGTCCCCAATGGAGGGTCTCTTCTCCTGATACTAAGCAATGTGGCCTGAAGGAAGGTAGTCTCAACAGGTTTCCAGTGTTGGGACTTGTGATTGCAGGTTAGGCATCTAATGTCCACACTGTCCTGTCTGTGGCCACTAGCTCAGGCTGTATGCTGACGGTGGTAGAGCCCCAAGATTCTTTTGCCCCCATCGAGGCATCTCCATGAAAAATGCCTATCACGGATGCACATCAAGAAACAATAATCGTATCGCTGTGTCAACAAGTATTATGTCTGATAATGGTTTCCAGGCTGTCTGCACCCGGTTGCTTGTTGGTGTTCTCTGCATGAGAAACACAGTGTATTCTGAATTCTATGTCTGTCAAGCTTGCTGATCTGAGATACCCGGACCTTAAGTCCCTTTGGTTCCAATTAATCCTCCCATACAGAATGTCTCCATTTCTACGCCAACAGCTATGTGTCAGTATCCAACTTGTGGGTTCCCAGTGTGCTCCGCTCTCCTGCACCTTTGTCTTTGGCCATGGCTCCCATCCCTTAGAAGCACCAACCATCCACTACTCCCCTAAGACATGTTTACACACTTCTCCCATGGTCTCTGCTACTTCTCTCTTTTGCCATGGAGTTTTATTTCAAAGCTTCAGGTTCATTGATGCCATAGTTCCATTGATGTTGTCATCTTCCTGTTGTGCTGATGGCTGAAGACAATCCTGGAGCTCCCAGACATTTCTGCAATCTCCCTGTCCTCCCAATGCACCACAAACTCTGACCCAGCCATAAGCAAGAAGGAATCTTGAAACTTTCCACATGTGGCAGAAAAATGGCGAGCATTGGGCTGCGGCCCATCTGTCAGTCACAGAAAGACAAATAACATGTGATTTCACTCACTCATGGAAGTAAAGGAACATGTGAAAAAGCAAGATAAAAGGGACACACAATGAGACTCTATCTGGGCACACAAAATTTGGTGTTTGTTCCACGGCAGGTTAGGGAGAGTCTGTGTTTCTGAAAGAGGATTAAATGGGACATTCATTGCAGGAAATGTGGCCAAACAAGATGGAACATGAGTTTCAATATATTTGAAGGTGAAATGTAATCCAAAGAAGAGCGGCTTCATATCTCTTAATATATCATTCTAAGCATTTTGTGAAACACACCCTCCCTCCCAACTCCCCCCAGACACACACACTTAAAAGAGTCCCACAGAATTTAGGGAGCAAGTGAGGATTAGCACTCATGGATACAAACCTCAGAGAAAATATCTTAAGTAAAAAACTTTCAACATTCGAAACCAACAAAACTGGAAAAGTTAACTTCTTACCTATCAAGAATTAATTAAAGCATTCAGGAATAAGCTCTCCTAAACAACCTATCCTAAACGTCCCCTACACACAAGTATGCTTGCAAATCCAATATCTGAGAGAAAAGGATAAATTCCAAGACACATTCCCACTACCAAGTGTAGGTCATGAACATACACATCTGATGTCTCAGGTAATGACGAAAGTGTTTGAAGCATTCCTCAAACACCTCCCAACAACCAAAAAGCCAGGTACACCAATTTGCTGGTCAACACTCTGAGACATTTCATGAAGGCAATGCTGGTTCTTCTCATCTATTCCCAAAATGTAGGAAGAGGGAAGAATCTAATTTGCTATGGTAAAGACCAATTCAGATAAGGACCTCATAAGAAACCAATTGCATACCATTTTATTCAGTAAGATAATAAAACTATACTTAATTTCTTTCCTCTTTCTTTTTTCATCTACATGGGAAACGGCCTGTTTTTCTTTGTTTTCAATACTTTTTCTTTTGTTCGGGAAGCCAGCTTTTCATCCTTCATACATTTGTGAGATAGGGTTCCCTGATTCTTTAGTTGCATATATCACTGAGTGCTCATCAACAGCATATATGCCACACCACCTCCATACCATGCATGAGTTCCCTCATTTCTGTCACGTCTCATCCTTCTGTAACCCTCAGCTTGGTTCCCAGAGTCCTGAGTCTCTCCTGGTTTGTCTCCCTGTCTGACTTCTTCTCTTTCTGTTTTCCCTTGCTTTTATTCATATCCATGGTACTCCTCATGGGTCACTTTTGTGTGAAGCCATATGATATTTCCCTTGGACTCCTTCCGATTTCATTGAGAATAACCAAGCCCTGTGTCACTTATCAAGGCGAGTATTGGGGCTTCAGCGCAGGACTCTGCCTGCCCACGTGAAGGAAACTATGCCCATCACATCTACAAAAACCCTCCAGTTTGGGAGACACCTGCAATACCCCTGAGCCCACCCGAAATTCATTGGCCGCCTTGGAAAAAATCCACATTTGGACACATGTCAGACCCCTACCTCTAGGCAGACAGCCAAGTCATTGGCCCTGAGTCAGAGGATGTAACCTAACATACCCCTAGGATGTCAACGGTAACCTAGCTTAGGTTTCAGGCATCTGCCTCCAGAGGCAAACTCTGGAATACCAACATACGGTCCAATACTTGATCCCTGAGCCACAAAACAGAACACCTCCTGTTCTGTTAACCTGGCTCTTGGGATCTGCATCCAAACCTCAGGGGAGGAGAATCCTCCATGGCGCCTGAGCCCCTGCCACATTCTAAGGTCTCCCTGGACACAAGCCAGCATTGTGACTCAGCAGAATCAGGATCCCTAACAACTGAGCCCCCTGGGCACTTTGCCACCGAGCCACCAGATCAAAACGGCCTTGTTCCTGACTGGAAGGCTAAGCAGAGCTGGGCTTTCCAAGAATCCATGCGGTGACTTCAGCCACAACATCTTTCCATATGGGGGACCCTGGTGTCATGAAAACAGATTCCCCTTGTACCGCAGAAGGAAAGCTTGCTTTCTGGAGCAGCTCACAAGCCCAAGCCAACTTATTTCAGATCCCCCAGCCCTTCCCTCACGTTCCACAGATCGGGACTGCCATCACCTCACCCCTACACCTATCCCGGGTTTGTGTTTGCAGACTTTTGTCCCCAAATCCCTGGCTGACAGGCCTTCCAGGATGGGGCCTCTGGAGCCACAGTGTAGGACTCTGCCTGCCCACCCAAAGGAAACTCTGGCCGTCACATATGCACAAACCCTCCAGATTGGGAGACACCTGCAATGCCCCTGAGCCCACGCATAAATTCATAGGCCACTTTGGAAAAAAAGGCACATTCCTGACACCTGCCAGACACCTGCCTTCAAGAAGACACCCAGGTCAATGGTCCTGAGTCAAAAGATGGAACCAGACATACCCCTAGGACCTCAACAGAACCTTAGCAGAGGTTTGTGGGCATCTGTCTCCAGAGGCAAACTCTGGAATACCTACATATGGGCCAACACTTGATACCTGAGCCACAAAACAGAACACCTCCTGTCTCCAGAAGGAAACCTGGCACATGGCAGCTGCATCCAACCCTCAGGGGAGGAGAATCTTGAATCGGGCCTGAGCCCCCACCACATTCTAAGGTCTCCATGAAACCAGCCAGCATTGTGACCCATCAGAATGAGGCTCCCTGTCACCGCAGCCCCCTGGGCACTTTGCCCCAGAGTCATCAGATCAAAACGGCCTTGTTCCTGGGCTGGAAGGGTAAGCAGAGTTGGGTTTTCCAGGCATCGACATGATTACTTCTGCTATGACGTCCTTCCAAATAGGGGACACTGGTGCCATCAAAATGAATCCCCCTGTCCCATAGAAGGAAAGTTTGCTGTTCAGAGCATCTCACAAGCCCCAGCCTGGGAAGACCTCCATGGCCTCATGATGCCACCCCTCCACTCGTCGGCCATCAAGGACACAAACTCCAGAGTGAGCGACCATCTGACATGTGCCCTGACTCAGGTGCTGGAGATGTCGAGTCAGACGCTGCACACTGGAAATGCCAAGTACTCGGCACTGAACTGAACAGGCGCTTTTGTGCTCAGAATATCGTCCTCACCCTCCTGGGCAGCAAACCCTCCAGATTTTTCATTCGGGACCCCCAACACAGTCCTCTGCCTGCCCTCCAGAAAGAATCAGGTCCCTAGGGGTCTGCCAAGAATCCCCACGTGATGATCAAACTGCACGGATCTCGACGGCACCCCAATATCCTAGGCCACCCTGTGCACTAATGCTCTGTCTGACACAGCCTGATTCCCAACCTCCCATCAGCCAACAAGGTAGCGGGCCCCATATCCTGCAGATGGGACCTGCCATGACCAGAGACTGTCATCTCTACCCAACCTGGGTATTCAAGCATCTGTGCCCAGACCATAGCTCAAATCCTGGCCTATGGTGGAATGTTAAGCATCAAAGAGCACTCCTCCTTCCGCACTATGGGAAAAGCTTGCTGTGGGGATGGGGGTCTATCCCACTGAGAGGGAGCTGGCTGCATGGCACATGAGACCACGCCCACCAGGAGGGCTGCCCTGGCCACAAACAGGCATTGTGACCCTCAGCCTGAGCCACTTTCGAACCAGCCCCCATGTTAGCTGGTACAGGAGCCCGCATACCGGGCCTGACATGGCCCTAGTCCCAAATCCTCAACCTTGATCATGTTCTCCAGCCGCCCAGACCCAGAAGCTGACTCTGGAATCCCTGCTATGGCAGGACCCCTCAGACGGATATCCCCAATCTTCCCTTCCCCCCGAAAGACACCAAACCCTTGGGAGTCAGGCAGAATCCTCACAGAGGCAGAATCTCTCATGGACCCATGAGGCTACCGCTACATTGATGGCCAACCGAGACACACAATGCACACAGGAAAGCCTGTGATTCTTCCCCCCGTTCCTCTAATTTCGGATCCCGTGACACAGCCCTCACAGTCCGGAGATTGGGCCTGCCATCACCTGGCCCCTAACCCTATACCGATTTTGTGTTTGCAGACTTTTACCCCAAAGCCCTGGCCGACAGGCCCTCCAGGATCGGGCCTCTGGAGCTACAGCACAGGACTATACCTGCCTAACCGAAGGAAGCTCTGCACGTCACATTTGCACAATCCCTCCAGATTGGGAGACACCTGCAATGCCCCTGTCCACCCCCAAATTCATTGGCCACCTTGGAAAAAAGGCGCATTCAGACACATGCCAGACATCCTCCAGGAAAACAACCAGGTCAATGGCTTTGAGTCACAAGATGGTACCTGGTTGAACCCTAAGACCTCAACGGAACCCTAGCTTAGGTTTGCACGCATCTGCCTCCAGATGCAAACTCTGGAATACCTACATATGGTCCAACCCTTGATCCCTGAGCCCTAGGCCCAAATCCTTTTCCTTGGGTGGGTTCTCCAGGCACACAGTCCCAGAGGCCAACTCTGGAATCCCTGCTATGGTGGGACCCCTGAAACAGAAAACAGCTGTTAGGGTCCATGATCAAAGGAACGAGATTGACACAAAGTGAAAATCAAGAAGAGCTTTATTTCATGCCAAGCATGAGAAACCAAACTGACCGGTCAGGGCCATCTCTTACGTAGAGACAACGATGACGAGGATGCTGCTCCAGATGAAAAAGAGACGAGGATGATGAGGATGACAAACCTGATGACACAGACTCTGCTTCCCATGAGGCCACTATGACAAGGCCACTCCCCAGACGAGGCCACACACCAGATGAGGCCGCTCCCAACAATGAAGACGCCACTCCAGACAAAGCTTCTCCCAACAATGAAGAGTCCGCTCTGGAGGAGGCTGCTCAATGACGAGGCCGCATGCCAAAGAGGCCTCTCCCCGGAATGACACTGCTCTGGTGAGGCCTCTCCAGCCAGGCCACTCCAGTGAGGCCACGGCTCTGGGCAGCGAGGCTGCTGGTGGCGGCATGGCTGCGTCTTGTGGCGGCGCTGCTCCCAATGACCCCAACACTATCACTCCAACGACTTCTCTAACGGCTCCCAAAAACCACTCTAAAAGCTACTGTGCTATTCTAATGGCTATTCTAACATCTCCTACTTCTCTAACAATTATTCTAACTTCTCCTATTTCTCTAATGGCTATTCGAAATCCTCCTACTTCCCTAAAGTCTATTCGAACTCCTCCTACTTCTCTAATGGCTATTCTAACTCCTTCTACTTCTCCAATGGCTATTCTAACTCCTCCTGCATCTCTAACGGTTATTCTAACTCCTCCTACTTCTCTGATGGCTATTCTAACTCCGATTTCTCCGACAACTATTCTAACTCCTTCTACTTTTCCAACAGCTATTCTAACTCCTCCTAGTTCTCACCCCTCCCAGCCTCACAGACTAACCTTTAGAGAGGTGGTTGAGCCTGGCCCACACACAGGTGGCCAAAGAGATTTCAACTCACCACAGTTAATATATGTGCACCCCACTGATTGAATATGACTATCTGGCCTGTTCAATCCCTATACTCGGGGTTTACAGTTCCTTTGGCTAATCAGGCCCCTACATTCCCCCCTTGTCTTTGGAAATTAGTCAAATCCTTGATGTTTCAGCCACTTCTATGTTATCCTGTTGTAAGGGGGTTTATTAACATGTAAGACTAACATTTTTATCACTCCAATTTTCTTTGGCACAAATGACATTAGGGCATTTATAATTGAGGGGTCAAAAAGTAACCATAGTGCACAGTTGGCTGATGAGTTAGCCATTCAACACTTTGTATAACCTTTTCCATTTTTTTCCTAATTCCGTTCATCTAATTTCCCACCTATACTTTACATGAAGAGGTAACAATGGGAGCAACAAAAAAACTCACAGATTTTTAGTTTAGCTTTAGTCCATGGTCAGCGGGATCCATGGGCTGCAGCTTCTATTTCTAGGGGGCGTCATCATCCTTGGCTCATTTGACGTGACCCACATGAACGAAGCCCTGATGCCTTCTACTTTTACTGCCATGGGAGTGGTCAGGATAACAGTAAATTGTCCCTTCCAGCAAGGCTCCAAGTTTCCCCCTTGATAGCGACATATCCAAACCAAGTCCCCGGGTTGGTAAGGAGGTGTATCCACCTCCGTCTCCATCCCAGTGTGGGCAGTCCAGATCCCTGAGTGGGAGTTTTTTAAGACAGACTGTAATGCCTGTGGTGACTGGAGTACAGACTGCTCAGTCATTTAGGCTAGGTCAACCTCTTGTAGTTGAGGACAGAGAGGGGGTATCTCCCAAACATTATTTCAAATGGGGTCACCTTGCTTAAATAGGGTGTACATTGTGCCCTGAGGAGGGTGAAAGGAAGGACATCCACGAATCCACCATGAGTCTCCAGAATTAGTTATGTCAAGATCTCTTTAAGAGTCCGGTTCATTCTCTCAACTTGCCAGGAACTCTGGGGCCCATAGGCACAATGTAGTTTCCAATTAGTGCCCACGGCCCTGGCCAATGCCTATGAGACTGAACTGGCAAATTCAGGGCCATTGTCTGACCCAATTGCGAGAGGCAGTCCAAACCTAGGAATTATTTCTTCTAGTAGCTTTTTGGCTACCACTCCTGCCGTCTCATGTCGTCTCTTCCCGTTGGCAGGAAAAGACTCTACCCAGCCTGAAAAGGTATCTACAAAAACTAACATGTACTTGTGCCCATATTTTCAAAATATCATTTCTGTAAAATCTATTTCCCAATAAATCCCTGGTTCCTTACCAGGAACCTTACCCATTTATGTTCTTCCCACATTAACTACCTGACATTGAGCACATCTTTCAACTATATCCTGAACCATATGCCCTAACTTAGAAACATGGAACTGCTTGACTATCAGTTGAGTTTGTGTGTCCCCAAATGAGTACCCTGATGTATCTGGTCTACTAACCTTTTGCCTAGTCTTCGAGGAAGAATTATTTTTCCTGCTTTAGTGTTAACCCAGTCCCCTTCATAGTCCAACTTAACCCATTTCTGTAAATACTTTAAATCTTCTTCTGAATAATTCGGTTTTTCTGGTAGGACTGGAACCGGGAGTTTAACTAGTTCTTGTACTGTTTCTCAAGCTGCTTGCTTTGTGGCTCGATCTGCTAATTGGTTTCCTTTTGACATCAGATCAGTCCCCTTTTTTGTCCCAGGCAATGCATAAAGCCCACCTCTTTTGGGTCCCAAATAGCCTGGAGGAGAACCAATATTTCTCCTCTGATTTTAATTCCTTTTCCTTCTGCTGTTAATAGGCCCCCTTCTTTATAAATAGCCCCATGTATATGGAGAGTAAGAAAGGCGTAACTGCTGTCCGTATAGATGTTGGCGGTTTTACTTTGGCCATCTGCAGTACCTTAGTGAGTGCAATCAGTTCCACTTTTTGTGCCAAAGTTCCATGTGTCAGGGCTGCTGTCTAGAGTTTCTGCACAGCAGAAACTACCACAGCCCCCACATACCTCTTTCCATTGACCACATAGCTATTCCCATCTGTGAATAGAGTCATCTCGTCATCCGGGAGGGGAATGTCTCTGAGATCCGACCTTATTCCTGCCACTTGGGTTAGGACCTCCCTGCGTCATGTGGGTGGTCAGCCAGCTCCTCTGGCAGCAGCGTGGCTGGATTTAGCACTGCCAGAGGCCAGAAGGTCACTCTTGGTTCATTGAGGAGGAGGGCCTGATACCCCGTAACTCAAGTGTTTGTCATCGATCGGCCTGGAGGAGTCCGGAGAAAGACCTCGATAGAGTGGGTGGTGGTCAAGATGAGATATTGACCCAAATTCAATTTTCTTGCATCCTTGACCAGGAGGGCCATGGCAGCAATTATGCAGAGGCAAGAGGGAACCCAGCCACTACTGGATCTAGTTACTTGCTAAGATAGGCTACTGGCCTTTGCCAAGGCCCCAGAGTCTGAGTCAAAACTCCTTTGGACACACCTACATTTTCATCCAGATACAAGTGGAAGGGCTTGGTAACATCTGGGATGGCCAGTGCTGGGGCATGCAGTAAGGCTGTTTGTAATTCCCAAAATGCTCCTTCTGCCCCCGCTGTCCACTCTATCATAGTGAGCCCCCCCCCCCCGCCTTTTGCCAATTCGTAGAGAGGTTGGGCAATCTCTGCAAACCGCAATATCCTCAACCTACAGTAACCCACCATCCAAGAAATTCCCTCATTTGTTGGGACGGGGTGGGGCGGGGGTATCGGGTGATCACATGTTTCCTGGACCCAGACAGTGAATGCACTCCCTCATGGAGATCAAACCCTAGATATGTGGCATGGATCTGACAGAGCTGTGCTTTCTTTGCTGACACACCATACCCTTTTTCCTGCAGAGTCTGTAAGAGAGCTCTCATCCCCCGCAAACATGACTCTTAGCCCTCAGAGGCTACTAGCAAGTCATCAACATACTGTAACAGAGTGACTCCCGGGTTGGTGGTTCTGTACTCATGCAAATCCTCGTGTAGGGCCTCTTCAAAAATGGTGGGTGAATTCTTGAATCCTTGGGGCAGTCTTGTCAAGGTGAGTTGGCTTTGAAACACTCTCTGTGTGTTTGACCACTCAAGCAAAAAGGGGTTGAGGGGTTGCATGCTAAATATATGCAGAAAATGCATCCTTGAGACCTAATATGTTATACACTGTTCTTTTGGCTCCCAGGAGGGAGAGTAGGGTATAGGGGTTAGGCACTGTCAAGTGCATATCATCAACCTATTTATTAACTTCCCGCAACACCTGAACGGGTCAGTACTCCCCAGTCTCTGCCTTTTGACAGGCAGCAAAGGTGTGATCCATGGAGATTTGCAAGGAACTAGGATCCCATATTCTCAGAGGCGGTTAATGTGTTTTCTGATCCCTTTCTTTGCTTCCTGGTGAAGGGGTTGCTGCCAAATGTGAACAGCAGTAGCCATCTCCTTTAATTGTACCACCACTGGAGATTGTCCCCTGACCAAGCCAGGGGGCTTCCCTTATGCCCAGACCTTGGGAAACCTGAACTGTAGGATTTGGAGAAGTCTCCCCACCTTTGTCTCCTCAGGTTTTGGGACTAGCTTGTAAAGGAGTTATTCATCTAGTGCTGCTATAAGCACCTGTACAGGGAGTTGTCTCAAAGTTACAGTCATGTCTCCTTTTGAGAACTGAATGCCAGCTCGTAAATTGTGGAGATCTCTTCGCACCTAGTTATATGGGCATTAGGGAGGACCAAAAATAGATGTTTCACTACTACCGAGGCCAAATTTAAAGTCCTTTCTGTTGTCCATTTTTGTCTCTCTGTGCCATTTGCTCCTTGTACCCTAATTTTCTCTTCAGATAGTTTTCCCATAGGTTTAAGTAATGATGAAAACTGGACTCCCATGTCCACCAAAAAAATCAATTGTTTCCCCTCCACTTCAATTTTTACTCTGGTGGCCAGCATTGCCATCTTCCTTTTGGAGCACTCCCTGGCCCAGTGTCCTTTTTCCTTACAGTAAGTGCACTGATCTGAATCTAAATCTTCCCACCTGCCTTCTCTGTGCTTAGGCTTTTCCTTCCATTTACTATCCCCTACCTATCTCATGTAATGCCAATACCTTAACCAGCTTTTGGTCTGTTTTTCATCCTCCTGTGCATCCCTGTTTTTAAACACCTTTTCGCTATTCCCCATAACTCAATCAGATTCTTAGCTTCAAATCCTTCAATTTCCTGAAGTTTCCTCCTTATATCCAGGGCTGACTGAGTGGCAAAAGCAAGATTCACTGCCCCCCTGATTTTCTGATGCCTCAGGGTACATCGGGCTATACATTTTATAGACTTCAATAAGCCATTCTAGGAAAGCTCCTGGAGACTCATGCTTACCTTGAGTCACTGTATTAATTCTGGTTTAGTACGAGTGCAACTTTTACTTCTGGAAATTCAGTTCCAGGATTTCAACATATCAAAGACCTGTATTTGCTCTGAAAGACTCCCATATGAATTTCCTTTAAGGTGGAATTCATCTTACAAGATAATTAAAATAATTACAAATGACAAAAAACTCAGAATAGATATGGTTAAATATCAAATGATGACCCTTATCAAAACATTAAAACTTTAGAAAATATATAGAGCCTCTGGAGTAGTTACAGAATTTACCCAAATGTAACCCAAGTTTTATCATGTATTTAGCAGTACTTCCTGAGTAACTTAGCATATCAGGGAAAATCCTTATGAGTCAAAGAGATCTCATTTACAATTCTGGGTGGGCAAAGAAAACCATTTACATTTTCTTAGAAACATCTCAATCTCTAGTGAGACTAAATATTAACCAATTGTGAACTGTTGCAATAGCAGTTAAGCACAACACATGTTTACCAACGGATTTGAAAAGCACAACCTAGTTCCAGCAACCAGCGCCCTAACACTTCATCCCATTTGCCATCCAAGCAAACCTTCAAAGCTTAATGTTACCAAAGATTCTGAAAGCTACTTTAACAATTATCCATTAAAACCCTGAGCCAGACAATTAACCATCAGTTCAGTCATCTCTTTGCTAACAGATTTCATGTTCCACCTGGGCCCATTCAACTTCAGACGCCATGCTTTCCCGCCAGCAAGGAGGAGGGGCTAGGCAGACCAAGTCATGTCCAGAGAAGGCAAGGAATTCCCCGAAACCAAGAGAGTTTCAGCAGCTGCTTGGGAATATTCCTTAAAGTCTCTGTCCAGAGATAAAGTAACCCCAGTTGGCTCAAGTTATAGCCCTTAACACAGGAAATGAGTGAGGAATAAGCCCCACATCTATTATGAGGAACAGAGAGATGAAAGTCAGAGTCCCCTTACTCTCTGCTTACCCCATTTCTTCAAACACAACAAACAACCCAAGAGACAACAAAAAGACAACCGCAGGCCCAGTGGTCCTGCCACTGGTAGGGATTTCCTATGGGAACTCAAGCCCCTGACCACCTAGGGGGACTCAAATGCCCGATTACCACCTTGGGGTCTAGAACCCCCTGACTGCCTAGGGATAAATGAACCCCCTGTTGACAGCCAAGAGGGACTTGAACCCCCTGACCATCTAGGGGAACTGGAGCCCTTGGTGACAGTCCAGGGGGACTCAAAACCCCTAAACATCTAGGGGGACTCGAACACCATCCCGAACGCCCAGGGGGACTCGAACCCACTGTCCATCTTCCAGCAGAGGGATGGGGCGCCCCCGCATCCACTCCAGCCCTGGGGAGCATGGCTGCATCCAGCTTCTCCCCAGTGGGCCATACCCTGTAGCTCCAACCAGACAGAAAGACAAGATCCCAACACCTCTGGAGGCGTTTCCCATAAATTCTGATGCTGGCTCAGTTCTCATTGTTAGATCCTGGATGAGCTGCCAATCTTAAAATCTGTGATCAAAAGAACGAAACTGACACAAAGTGAAAATCAAGCACAGCTTTATTTCACGCCAAGCATCAGAAACCAAACAGCCCGGTCAGGGTCATCTCTTACGTTGAGGCTACGATGACAAGGAAATCACTCCCGATGAAAAAGAGGTTAGGATGATGAGGACGACAACCCTGATGACACAGACTCTGCCCCCAATGAGGCCACTCTGATAAGGCCACTCCCCAGAGGAGGCCACTCCCCAGACAAGGACACAAGCCAGACGAGGCCACTCCCGACAATGAAGAGGCTGCTCTGGACAAGGCCGCTCTTGATGATGTAGAGGCTGCTATGGAGGAGGCCGCTGGATGACGAGGCTGCATGCCATCCAGGCCACTCCCCGGAATGACGGTGCTCACGCGAGGCTGCTCCATCCAGGCCACTCTGGCGAGGTGGCGCCTCAGGGCGGCAAGGCCAACGGTGGCGGGACGTGGCTCAGGGTGGCACTGCTCCCAACGACCCCAATTCTATTACTCCTACGACTACCCTAATGGCTCCCAACGGCCACTCTAATGGCTATTCTGCTATTCTAATGGCTATTCTAATTACTCCTACTTCTCTAATGGCAATTATAACTCCTCCTACTTCTCTAACGGCTATTCTAACTCCTCCTACTTCTCTAACGGCTATTCTAACTCCTCCTACTTTTCTAATGGCTATTATAACTCCTCCTACTTCTCTAATGGCTATTCTAACTCCTCCTACTTCTCTAATGGTTATTCTAATTCCTCCTACTTCTCCCCCTTCCAAGGCTCACAGACTAACCTTTGTAGAGGTGGTTGAGCCCGGCCTACACACAGGTGGCCAATGAGGTTTCAACTCACCAAGTTAATATATGCGCACCCCACTTATTGGATATGGCTATCTGGCCTGTCCTGCCCCTATATCCAGGAATTACAGTTCCTCTGGCGAATCAGGCCCCTACACGGCACTCTTCCCTTACCCCAAAAAGAAACCAAACCTTTGGGAGCCAGGCAGAATCTTCACAAAGGTAGAATCTCCCATGGCGCCATGAGTGGACCGCTACATTCCGTGGCCAACCGAGACACGCAACTCAGACAGAAAAGCCTGCACTCCCAACTCCCCAATGCCCTAATTTCAGATTCCGTAGTACTGTCCTCATGGTCTGCAGATCTGGCCTGCAATCACCTCGCCCCTAACCCTATCCCGAGTTTGTGTTTGCAGACTTTTGTTCCCAAAGCCATGGCCTTCAGGCCCTCAAAGATGGGGCCTCTCGAGCCACAGCACAAGACTCTGCCTGAAACCCCGAAGGAAACTCTGCTCATCACATTTGCACAAACCCTCCAGATTGGGAGACACTTGCAATTCCCCTGAGCCCACCCCAAATTCATTGGCCGCCTTGGGAAAAATGCTTATTTGGACACATGCCAGACACCTACCTCGAGGCAGACACCCAGGTCAATGTCCCTGAGTCAGAACTTGGGACCTGACAAGCCCCTAGGACCTCAATGGAACCCTAGCTTAGGTTTGTAGGCATCTGTCTCCAGAGGCAAACTCTGGAATACCTACATATGGTCCAACACTTGATCTCTTATCCACAAAACAGAACTCCTCCTGTAACCAATGGCAACCTGGCTCTTGGGAGCTGCGTCCAACCCTCAAGGGGGGGAGGGAATCCTGGATGGCCCCTGAGCCCCCATCACATTCTAAGGTCTCCCTGGACACAAGCCAGCACTGTGACCCATCAGAATGAGGCTCACTGTCATCAGAGCCCACTGAGCACTTTGCACCAGAGCCACTAGATCCAAGTGGATCTGAATGGGGAATGTCTCTGAGATCTGGCCTTATTCCTGCTACTTGGGTTAGGACCTCCCCACAGTCATGTTTGTGGTCAACCAGCTCCTCTGGCAGCAGCGTGTCTGGATTTAGCACAGCCGGGGGCTGGAAGGTCACACTTGGTTCATTGAAGAGGAGGGCCTGATACCCCAGCACTGGGGCATTTGTCATCCATCGGCCTGGTGCAGTCTGGAGAAGACCCTCGATGGCGTGGGTGGTGGTCAAAATGAGATTTGACCCAAAGTCAATTTGCTTGCATCCTTGACCAGGAGGGCCATGGCAGCAATTATGCAGAGGCAAGGGGGAAACCCAGCTGCTACCGGATCTAGTTTCTTGCTAAGATACGCTACTGGCCTTTGCCAAGGTCCCAGAGTCTGAGTTAAAACTCCTTTGGCCACCCGTGCTTTTTCATCCACATACAAGTCTAAGGGCTTGGTAAGATCTGGGATGGCCAATGCCGGGGCACGCAGTAAGCCTCTTTGTAATTCCCGAAATGCTTCTTCGGCCTCAGCTTTCCACTCTTTCATAGTGAGCCCCCCTTTTGCCAGTTTGTAGAGAGGTCGGGCAATCTCTGCAAACTGTGGTATCCACAGCCTACAATAGCCCACTGTCCCAAGAAACTCCCTCACTTGTCGGGACGTGGTGGGGCGGGGGTATCGGATGATCACCTGTTTCCTGGACTTGGACAGTGAATGCACTCCCTCGTGAAGATCAAAGCCTAGATATGTGGCATGGCTCTGACAGAGCTGTGCTTTTTTGCTGACACCTGATGCCCTTTTTCCTGCAGAGTCTGTAAGAGAGCTCTTGTCCCCTGCAAGCATGAGTCATAGTCCTCAGAGGATATCAGCAAGTCATCAACATACTGAAACAGAGTGATTCCTGGGTTGGAGTTTCTGTACTCACGCAAATCCTCGTATAGTGCCTCGTCAAAAAATAATAATTTCCCACAAGTTCTGAACAGGTCGGTACTCCCCAATCTTGACCTTTTTGATGGGCAGCAAAGGTGTGTTCCATGGAGATTTGCAAGAACTTAGGATCCCATCTCCTCGGAGGTGGTTAATGTGTTTTCTGATCCCTTATTTTGCTTCTGGGGAAAGGGGGTACTGCTGAACGTGAATAGCCGTATCTGTCACATTTAATTGTACCACCACTGGAGGTTGTTCCTTGGCCAAGCCAGGGGGCTTCCCTTCTGCCCAGACCTT
The DNA here is from genome assembly GCF_922984935.1 of Meles meles. Taxonomy (NCBI): domain Eukaryota; kingdom Metazoa; phylum Chordata; class Mammalia; order Carnivora; family Mustelidae; genus Meles; species Meles meles. The sequence continues at coordinate 506,364 of NW_025721609.1, forward strand.
GGGAAACTCGACTTGTAGGATTTGGAGAAGGTTCCCCTGCTTTGTCTCCTCTGGTTTTGTGACTGGCTCATAAAGGAGGTATTCATCTACTTCTGCCATAAGCACCTGTACAGTGGGTTGTCTCAAGGTTACAGTTATGTCTACTTCCGAGAACTGAATGCCAGCTCATAAATTGTGGAGGAGATCTCTTCCCATATAGTTACATGGGGCATTAGGGAGGACCAAAATTCAATGTTTCACTACTCCCAAGGCCAAATTTAAAGTCCTTTCTGTTTTCCATTGATGCCCCTCTGTGCCATTATTCCTTGTACCGAGACTTCTTCTCCAGATAGTTTTCCCATAGGTTTAAGTAATGATGAAAATTGGGCTCCCGTGTCCACCAAAAAATCAACTGATTTCCCCTCCACTTCAATTTTTACCCGAGGTTAGGGGAGGGGCCCCAAACCATGGCCTTTTCAGTCTCTGGTGGTGAGCATTGCTGTCTTCCTTTTGGGGCACTCTCTGGCCCAATGTCCTTTTCCTTTACAGTAAGTGCACTGATCTGAATCTAAGTCTTCCCGCCTGCCTTCTCTGTGCTTAGGCTTTTCCTTCCATCTACTATCCCCAACCTGTTTCCTCCCCGCCTCATGTAATGCCAAAACCTTAACCAGTTTTTTTGTCTGTTTTTCATCCTCTTGTGCATCCCTGTTGTTAAACAACTTTTTTTGCTATTCCCACTAACTCAGTCAGATTCTTTCCTTCAAACCCTTCGATTTTCTGAAGTTTTATCCTTATATCTGGGGCTGACTGACTAACAAACGCATGATTCATTGCCCTCTTATTTTCGGGTGCCTCAGGGTCAATTGGGCTATACATTTTATAGGCTTCAATTAGCCTTTCTAGGAAAGCTCCTGGAGACTCATTCTTACCTTGAGTCACCATACTAATTTTAGATTAATTTATGGGTCTCCTTGCAGCTGCATGGAGGCCTCCCAGTAGACCTTGGCAGTAGAAACGTAAACTCTCCTTATATTCATCGCAATTTGGATTCCAGTCAGGATGTTCCCTTGGGCAGTAGTCTTCCATTCGGTGGGGTTCGAGGTCCCTGCCAAGTCTCTCGCTTATCCCCTTATGGGTTTCTCGCATGATGCTATCCCTCTCTTCCGTGTTAAAGAGAGCCATAAGGAGCTGTTGAATATCCACCCAGGTAGGTTGGTGGGTAAGAAAAACAGTCTCCAAGAGACTAATTAAATCCTGAGGGTAGACACAAAAGGATTTGTGTTGGGTCTTCCAGTTATAGATGTCAGAAGAGGAGAACGGGATATAGCTTAGGTGGGGGCACCCTCTCCCATCCGGTAGAGCAACTTCACGGAGAGGAAGCATTGGCGCGGACATTACTGGTCTAGTAAAGGGAGGATGAGGGGGATAGAGGAAAGGGGAAGTATCAGGGCTTCTCTCTGCTTGGTGGTCCCATAGGTAGATCCCGACCACTTATGAGATGGACTGGTAAAGGCAACTCGGGACCAAGAGTCAGATTTAGGGGACAGATAAGGGGGGGATTCCACATCCTCCACATCCGATGGAGGTAGGACAGTCCTCTTCCCTTGCTCCCCCTAATCTGTCTGTTCTGGTTTTGGTGCTCTGACCTGCCTTAGAGGGAGAGAGATGTCTTCATTAGCAGGGGGAATGTGGGACTTGAGCCATGAGAGTGGCTCTTCTATCAGATATCGCCAGGTCACAATGTGTGGTATTGGTCTCGATGTAGATCAAAGACCTCACTCAGGGTAGAATATATCTGAGCCAAGGAAAATGTTCCTTCTGGCAGCCACCCTTTGGAGAAAGAGGGCCACTCTAATTGACAGAGTGTTTTTAGTTTTCCCGGGTAAACCTTGTCACCTTACTGAGGGGCTTCACCTTGGAAATCCTTAAAATGTTTGAGAACAAGACCTGGGTGTGTCACAGGTCCCTTTCTCCCTGCTTGTCCCATTTCTCCAAATACAACAAACAACACAACAGACAATTAAAAAACATGGCAGAGACAACCACAGGCCCAGTGATCCCCATCCAGAGCCTGCTGTCAGTGGGGACTTCCTTGGTCCCCTGCAAGCACAAAAGACAACAAAAGATCCAGGCAAAGACAACTTCACGCCCAGTGATTCTTACCCAGAACCTGCCACTGGTGGGGGCTTTCTTTACCCCCCAACTGTCTAGGGGGACTCGAAACCCCTGACCATCTAGGGGAACTGAAACTCCCTGTACGTCTAGGGAGACTTGAACCCCCCAGCCATCTAGGGGGACTCGAACCCCCCATACGCCTAGGGGGACTTGAACCGCTCATACATTACCTTGCCCCTCACCCTAACTCCAGTTTATGTTTGCAGACTTTTGTCCCTAAAGCCCTGGCCGACAGGCCTTCCAGGATGGGGCCTCTGGAGCCACACCACAGGATTCTGCCTGACCTCCCAAAAGAAACTCTGCCCATCACATTTGCACAAATGCTCCGATTGGGAGACACATGCAAGGCCCCTGATCCCACCCAATTTCGTTGGCTGCTCTGGACAGAAATGAATTCTAACACATGCCAGACACCTACCTCCAGGCAGACACCGAGGTCAATGGCCCTGAGTCAGAAGATGGAAAATGACATGCCCCTGGGACCTCAACAGAACCCTACCTGAGGTTTTCAGGCATCTGTCCCCAGAGGAAAGTTTTGGAGTGTAAGGTTCCATGATCAATGTTAGGAGAGTACACAATGCAAAAATCAAGAAAACTTTATTTCAGGCCAAGCATCGAAAGTCAAACTGACATTTAAGGGCCATTTCTTGAGTCTAGCGACGACGACGAGGACACCACTCCCGAAGACAAAGAATCATGGATGACGAGGACGACAATGCTGATGACACAGACTCTGCTCCCCATGACGCCACTCTGACAAGGCCGCTCCCCAGACAATGCCACTGTGGATGAGGCTACATGCTGGACGAAGTCCGCACCTGATGACAAAGAGGCTGCCCCAGACCAGGTCACTCTCCGATGAGGCTGCATGTCGACGATGTGGCTTCCCGGAATGACTCCGCTCTGGCGAGGCCGCACCTCTGGGAAGGGAGGCCAGTCTCGGCGGGGCCACGATGAGGCGGGTCACGGGCTTCACTGCTGCTCGGGGAGGCAAGACCACTCCCAATGTCCCGACGATCCTGAAGCTCTGATGCTCCCAATGACCCCGACGCTATCTCTCCTATGACTTCCCTAACAGCTCCCAACGGATACTCTAACAGCTACTTTAACTCCTCCTACTACTCTAACGGCTATTCTAACTCCTCCTAATTCTCTAAAGGCTACTCTAACTCCTCCTAATTCTCTAATGGCTATTATAACTCCTCCTACTTCTCTAATGGCTATTCTAACTCCTACTTCTCTAAGGCTATTCTAACTCCTCCTAGTTCTCCCCCCCCGCCAGCATCACAGACTAACCTTTATAGAGGTGGTTGAGCCCGGCCCACACACAGGTGGGCAATGAGATTTCAACTCACCACAGTTAATATATGCATGCCCCACTGATTGGATAAGGCAATCTGGCCAGACCCACCCCAATATCAGGGGTTTACAAGTAAGCTCCTCTGGCTAAACAGGCCCCTACATTAGTACCTACTTATGTTCCAACGCTAGGTCCCTGATCCAAAAAACAGAACTCCTCCTGTCCCCAGAAGGCAACCTGGCTCTTGGGAGCTGCGTCCAACCCTCAGGGGAGGAGAATCGTGCATGGCGCCTGAGCTCCTGCCACATTCTAAGGTCTCCTTGGACACAAGCCAGCATGGTGACCCTTCAGCAAAAGGCTCCCTGTCAACTTAGCCCCCTGGGCACTTGTCCAAGAGCCATCATATCGAAACTGCCTTGATCCTGGGCTGAGAGGATAAGCTTAGCTGGGCTTTCCAGACATCTATGTGGTAAGCTCTGCTACCATGTCTTTCCATATGGGGGCCCATGGATCCATCCAAACGGCCTCCCCCTGTCCTGCAGAAGAATAGCTTGCTGTTCAGAGCAGCTCATAAGCCCCAGCCTGGGAAAACCTCCATGGCCTCATGAGGCCACCCGTCCATTCATCTAGCATCATGCAAACAAACTCCAGCGTGAGCGACCATCCGACACTCGCCCTGACTCAGGTGCAGGAGATCTCGATTCAGACGCTGCACATTGGAACTACCACGTGCTCAGCACTGAACAGAAATGGCTCTGCTGCGTGCAGACTTCCGTCCCCACCCACCTGGGTAACAAGCCCTCCAGATTGGGAATTCTAGAGCCACAACGGAACCTACTGCCTGCCATCCAAAAAGAAGAAGGGTCTTATGGGTCTGCCCATAATCCCCATGTGAGGAACAACCTCCACAGCCCTAAACGGAACCCCAATATCCAGACCGACTGTGCACTAATGCTCTGTGTGACACAACCTGAGCCTCGACCTCCAGTCAGCCCCCAAGGTAGCGGGTGCCATCTCCTGCAGGTGGGACCGATCATGGCCCTAGGCTGTCATGTATACACAACCTGGGTGTTCAGGCATCTGTGCCCAGACCACAGCTCAAATCCCGGCCTATGGGGGAGCCTCAAGCACAAAGGAGCTCTCCTCCTTCCCCACGGCTGGAAAAGCTTACTGTGGAGATGGGGATAGCACCCTCAGTGTGGGAGCCATCTGCATAGCCCATGACCATGCCAACACAGGAGGTCAGCCCTGGGCACAATCAGGGCTTGTTCACCATCAGCCTGAGCCTGCTTTCAAACAAGCCCCCTCGCTAGCTGTACCAGGAGCCCGTATTTTGGGCTTGCCATGCCTGTAGGCCCAAATCCTCACCCATGATCGGGTTCTCCCGGCACCTGGACCCAGAAGCTGACTCTGGAATCCCTGCTATGGCGGGACCCCAGAGTCGGAAAACAGCTCTCTTCTCTTCATCCAGAAAGACACCAAAACCTTGGTAGCCATGAAAAATCACAGAGGTAGAATCTCCCATGGACCATGAGGCCACCACTCCATTCTGTGGCCAACCGAGACACACAACCCAGACAGAAGTGCCTGCACTCCTGACGCCCCATCGAACTAATTTCAGATCTCGAGGCACTGCCCTAACGGTCTGCATATTGGGCCTGCCATCACCTCGCCCCTCACACTAAACTGAGTTTGTGTTTACAGACTTTTGTCCCCAAAGCCCTGGCCCACAGGCCCTCCAGGATAGGGCCTCTTGAGCCACAGCACATGACTCTCCTGCCCTTCCAAATGATATTCTGCTCGTCACAGTTGCACAAACGCTCCAGATTGGGATATACCTGCAAGGACCCTGAGCCCACCCAATTTCGTTGGCCACTCTAGTCAGAAATGCACAGTCTGACACATGCCAGACACCTACTTCCAGGCAGACACCCAGGTCAATGGCCCTAAGTCAGAAGATGGAAACTGACATGCCCCTAGGATCTCAATGGAATCCTAGCTTAGGTTTGCAAGCATCTGTCCCCAGAGGAATGTTCAGAGTACTTACCTATGTTTCAACGCTAGGTCCCTTATGCAAAAAACAGCACACCTCCTGTCCCCAGAAGGCAACTTGGCTCTAAGGAGCTGCGTAAGACCCTTAGCGGTGGAGAACTCTGCATGGGCCAGAGCCTCCACCACAATCTTAGGTCTCATGGGACATAAGCCAGCATTATGATCCATCAGCTTGAGGCTCCCTCTCAACTCAGCACCCAGGGTTCATCTCCCCAGAGCCACCAGATTGAAACTGCCTTGTTCCTGGGCTGAAAGGGTAAGCTGAGCTGGGATTTCCAGGCATCTATGTGGTGAGCTCTGCTACCAAATCTTTCTATATGGGGGAGCCAGGAGCCATCAGAAGGGACTCCTCCAGTCCCAGAGAAGGAAAGCCTGCTGTTTGGAGCAGCTCACAAGCTCCAGCCTGCGAAAACCTCCATGGCTTCCTGAGGCCACCCCTCAATTCTTCAGTCATGATGGACAAAACTCTAACGTGAGCTACCATCTTACACTTTGCCAGACTCAGCTGCTGCAGATCTCGAGTCAGATGCTGAACACTGGAACTGCCATGCGCTTGGCACTGAACTGAACCGGTGTTTGTGTACTCTGGCTTCCGTCCTCTCCCTTCTGGCCCACAAGCACTCCAGATTGGGAATTCTGGAGCCACAACACAGCCTTCTTCCTGCCATCAAGATAGAAGGAACCTATGGGTTTGCACAGAATCCCCACGTGAGGTCAACCTGCAGGACCCTTAAGGGCACAATAATATGCTAGGCCTCCCTGAGCACTAATGCCCTGTCTGACATAGCCCGAGCCCCAAATTCCTATCAGCTCCCAGGTAACGAGCTCCATATCCTGCAGGTGGGACCGGATATGGCCTGAGGCTTTCATATCTACCCAACCTGGATATTCAGGCATCTGTGCCCAGACCTTAGCTCAAATCCCAGCCAATGAGGAAAGCTCAAGCACAAAAGAGCACTACACCATCCCCATGGCAGGAAAAGCTTGCTGTGGGAATGGGGTTCAAACCCTCAGAGTGGCAGCCAGCTGTATGGCCCTTTAGACCAGGCCCACACAGAATGGCCGCCCTGGGCAAAAACAGGCATTGTGACCCTCAGACTGACCCCGCATGGAAATAAGCCCCCTCGCTAGCTGGATTAGGAGACCTCATATCGGGCCTGCCATGCCCATTGCCCAAATCTTCACCCTCAGTCGTGTGCTCTAGGCATCCAGACTCAGAAGCCGACTCTGGAATCCCTGTTATGGAACGATCCCTGAGATGGAAAACATCACTCTTCCCTTACCCCCGAAAGACACCAAACTCTTGGTAGCTAGGCAGAATCCCAAGAGAGCCAGAATCTCCCATGACCCCATGAAGCCACCCCTCCATTCCTTGTCCAACCGAGACACACCACTCAGACAGAAAAGCATGCGTTCCCTCTTCTCCATCTCCCTAATTTCAGATCCCAAGGTACTGACCTCATGGTCTGCAGATCGGGCCTGCTATCACCTTGCCCCTAAACCTAATGCGAGTTTGTTCCCAGTCTTTAGTCCCCAAAGAGCTGGCCGACAGGCACTCCAGGATGGGGCCTCTGGAGCCACAGTGCAGGACTCTGCCTGCTGGCCCAAAGAAAACTCTGCCCGACACAGTTGCACAAACCCTCCATATTGGGAGAAACTTGCAAGGCCCCTGAGCCCACACCAATTTCGTTGGATACTCCAGACATAAATGCGCAGTCTGACACATGCCAGACACCTACCTCCAGGCACACACTAAGGTCAATGGCCCTGAGTCAGAAGATGGAAGCTGACATGACCCTAGGACATCAACAGAACCCTAGCTTAGGTTTGCAGGCATCAGTCCACAGAGGCAAGTTCTGGAATACATACATATGGTCAAGGGCTTGGTCCACAAAATAGAACACCTCCTGTGCCCAGAAGGCAACCTGGTTCTTGGGAGCTGAGTCCCAACATCAGAGGAGTAGAATCCTGCATGGTGCCTGAAGACCCTCCACATTCTAAGGTCTCCCTGGACACAAGCCAGCTTTTTGAACCATCAGAACGAGGCTCCCTGTCAACTCAGCATCCGGTGCACTTCACCCCAGAGTCTCTAGATCGAAACTGCTTTGTTCCTGGGCTACAAGTGTAAGCTGAGCTCAGCTTTCCATATATCCATGCAGTGAGCTCTGCCAACAAGTCTTTCCATCTGGGGGACACTGGAGCCATCAAAATGGACTCCCCTTGTCCCACAGAAGGAAAGCTTACTGTTTGGAGTGTTAACAAGTCCCAGCCTGGGAAAACCTCCATGGTCTCTTGAGGCCACTCCTCCATTCGTTGGCCATCATGGAAACAAACACCAGCGTGAGCGACCATCTGTCACTTGCCCTGACTTGGGTGATGGAGATCTCGATTCAGACACTGCATATTGGAACTGCCATGGGATCGGCACTGAATTGAACTGGCCTTTGTGCGTTCAGATTTCCGTCATCATCCTTCTGGCCTGCAAGGCCCCCAGATTGGGAATTCTGGAACCACAACGCAGACTTCGACCTGCCTCCCAGAAAGAAGAAGGGCCCTTTGGGTCTGCCCTGAATCCCCACGTGAGGATCAACCTGCATGGCCCTCGATGGCACCCCAATATCCTCGGCTGCCCTGTGCACTAATGCTCTGTCTGCCACTGCCTGAGCCCTGACCTCTAGTCATCCGCACAGGTAGCAGAACTCATCTCCTGAAGGTGGGAGAGGCCATGGCCTGAGGCTGTCATCTCTACCTAACCTGGGTGTTCAGGCATCTGTGCCAGACCTTAGCTCAAACCCCAGCCTATGGGGGAACCTCAAGCACAAAAGAGCACTCCTACTTCCCTAAGGCAGGAAAAGCTTGCTCGGGGGTGTGTGTCAAACCTTCAGAGTGGGAGCCAGCTGCATGACCTATGAGACCACGCCCAAACATGAGGGCCGCCCGGGTCATAAAAAGGCATTTTGACCCTCATCCTAAGCCTGCGTTCAAACAAGCCACCTTGCTAGCTTTACCATAAGCCCGCCTAGCGGGCCTGACATGCCCCTAGGCCCAAATCCTCACCGTCGGTGGGTTCTCCAGACACAGAAGCCTACTCTGGAATCCCTGCGATAGCGGGACATCTGAGATGGAAAACAGCTCTCTTCCCTTCATCCAGAAAGAAATAAAAAGCTTTGCAGCCATGAAAATCCCCACAGATGCAGAATCTCCCATGGACCCGTGAGGCCACCCCTCCATTCGGAGGCCTACTGGGAACATACTGTGGCCTACCGAGACACAGAACCCAGATAGAAAAGCCTGGGCTCCCACCTGCCGATCACCCTAATTTCAGATCCTGAGGTACTGCCCACACAGCCTGCAGATCGTGCCTGCCATCACCTCACCCCTCACCCTAACCCGAGTTTGTGATTGCAGACTTTTGACCAAATGCCCTGGCCCACAGGCCATCCAGGACGAGCCTCTGGAGCCACAGCATAGGACTCTGCCTTCCCTCCCAATGGAAACTCTGTCTGTTGCACAAAATCTCCAGATTGGGAGAAACACGCAAGGCCCCTGAGCACACCCAATTTCGTTGGCCTCTCTGGACATATATGCGCAGACACATGCCAGACACATACCTCCAGGCAGACACCCAGGTCAATGATCTGAGTCAGAAGATGGAAACTGACATGCCCCTAGGATGTCAACAGAACCCTAGCTGAGGTTTGCAAGCATCTATCCCCAGAGGTAGGTACTGGAATACCTACAAATTTTCCAACGGCTGGTCCCTGAGCCACAAAACAGAAAACTGCCTGTCCCAAGAAGGCAACCTGGCTCTTGGGAGCTGGTCCAACCTTCAGGGGAGGATAATCTTGCATGGTGCCTGAGCCCCCGCCACATTCTAAGGTCTCCCTGGACACAAGCCAGCATTGTGACCCATCAACTTTGGGCTCTCTGTCAACTCAGCCCCCTGGGCACTTCACCCAGAGCAACCAGATCGAAACTGCCTTGATCCTGGGCTGAAAGGATAAGCTGAGCTGGGCTTTCCAGACATCTCTGTGGTGAGCTCTGCTACCAAGTCTTTCCATACGGGGTACACTGCAGCCATCAAAACGGACTCCCCCTGTCCCACAGAATGAAAGCTTGCTGTTCGGAGCAGCTCAGAAGACCAAGCCTGGGAAAACCTTAATGGCCTCATGAGGTCACTCCTCCATTCGTCGGCCATCATGGACACAAACTCCAGTGTGAGAAACCATCTGACACTCGCCCTGACTCAGGTGCTGGAGATCTTGTCAGACACGGCATATTGAAACTGCCATGTGCACGGCACTGAACTGAACCAGTGTTTGAGAGTTTAGAATTCTGACCTCACCCTCCTGGACAGCAAGCCCTCCAGATTGGGAAATCTGGAGCCACAATGTAGTCTTCTGCCTGCTCTACAGAAAGAAGGGACCTATGTGAGAATCCCCATGTGAGGATAACCTTGCACCACCCTAGACAGAACCCTAATACCCAGGCCTCACTGTGAACTAATGCTCTGTCTGACACAAACTGAACCCTGACCTACAGTCATCCCCCCTGGTAGCGGGCCCCATCTCCTGCAGGTGGGACTGGCCATGGCCCGAGGCTGTCATCTCTACCCAACCCGTGTTTTCAGGCATCTGTGCCAGACCATAGCTCAAATCCCGGCCTATGGGGGAACCTAGAGGACAAAAGAGCACTCCTCCTTCCACACGACTGGAAAAGCTTGCTGTGGAGATGAGGGTGAAACCCTCAGAGTGGGAGTCAGCTGCATGGCCCATGAGAACATGCCCACACAGGAGGTACCCTGAGCACAAACAGACATTGTTTCAAACAATGCCCCCTGGCTAGCTGGACCAGGAGCCGTATATTGGGCCTGCAATGCCCCTAGGCCCAAATCTTCACTCTTGGTTGGGTTATCCAGGCTCCTGGACCCAGAAACCGACTCTGGAATCCCTGCTCTAGCGGGTCCCCTGAGACGGAAAACATCTCTCTTCCCTTCATCCAGAAAGACACCAAAACCTTGTGACCCATGCAAAATCCCCACAGAGGCAGAATCTCCAATGGACCCATGAGGCAATCCCTCCAATCCGTGGCCTACCGAGACACACAACCCAGACAAAAAGCCTGCACTCCCGCCAACCCACCACCCTAATTTTAGATCCAGAGACAATGACATCACTGTCTGCAGATGGGGCCTCCCATCACATCGCCCCTCACCCTATATTGAGTTTGTGTTTGCAGATTTTTCCCCCAAAGCCCTGGCCCACAGACCCTCCAGGATGTGGCAACTGGTGCCACAGTGCAGGATCCTGCCTGGCCTCCCGAAGTAAACTCTCCCCATCATAGTTGCACAACCCCTCCCGATTGGGGGACACCTGCAAGGCCCCTGAGCCCACCCAAATTTGTTGGCCTCTCTGGCCAGATATGCACAGTCTGACACATGCCAGACACCTACCTCCAAGCAGACACCCAGGTCAATGGCCCTGAGTCATAAGATGGAAACTGACATGCCCCTAGGATGTCAATGGAACCCTAACTGAGATTTTCAGGCATCTCTTTCCAGAGGCAGGTTCTGGAATATCTACATATGGACCAACACTATGTCCCTGAGCCACAAAATAGAATATCTCCTGTCCGCAGAAGTTAATCTGTCTCTTGGGAGCTGGTCCAAACCTCAGGGGAGGAGAATCCTGCATGATGCCTGAGCCCCCACCACATTCTAAGGTCTCCCTGGACACAATCCAGTATTGTGATCCATCAGCATGAGGCTGCCTGTCAACTCAGCCCCCTGGACACTTGCCCCAGAGACACCAGACCGAAACTGCCTCAATCCTGGACCAAAAGGAGAAGCTGAGCTGGGTTTTCCAGATATCTATGCGGTGAGCTCTGCAGCCATCAAAACGGTCACCCACTGTCCCACATAAGGAAAGCTTGCTGTTTGGAGCAGCTCAGAAGCCCCAGCCTGGGAAAACCTCCATGGCCTCATAATTCTACCCCTCCCTTTATTGGGCATCACGGACACAAACTCTAGCATGAACGACTATCCGACACTCACCCTGACTCAGGTGCTGGAGATCTCGATTCAGATGCTGCACATTGGAACTTCCATGTGCTCAGCACTGTAGTGAACCGGTGCTTTGACGTTCCGACTTCCGTCCTCAACCTCTTGGGCTGCAAGCCCTCCAAATTGAAAATTCTGGAGCCACAATGCAGCCTTCTGCCTGCCCTCCAGAAAGAAGAAGGGCCTATGGGTCTGCTCAGAATACCCATGTGAGGATCAACTTGCACGGCCCTACACGGAACACAAATATCCAGGATGCACTGTGCACAAATGCTCTCCCTGACACAGCCTGAGCTCCGACCTCCAGTCAATCTCCCAGGTAGTGGGTGCCATCTCCTGCAGTTGGGACTGGCCATGGCCCTATGCTGCCATCTCTACCCAACCTGGGCATTCAGGCATCTTGTCCCGACCATAGCTCAAATCCCAGTCTATGGGTGAACCTCAAACACAATATAGCACTCCTCTTTCCCATGGACAGAAAAGCTTGCTGTGGGGATGGGGGTCAATCCTCAGAGTTGGAGCCAGCTGCATGGCCTATGAGACCACGCTTACCCAGGAACTCCGCCCTGGACACAACCAGGCATTTTGGCCATCAGCCTGAGCCTGCTTTCAAACAAGCCCCCTCTATAGCTGGACCAGAAGCCTGCATATCGTGCCTGCCATGCCCCTAAGCCCAAAATCACACCCTTGTTCATGTTCTCCAGGCGCCCAGATGCAGAAGCTGACTCTGTAATCCCTGGTATGGCAGGAACCCTGAGATGGAAAACAGCTCTCTTCCCTTCTTCCAGAAAGACATCAAAACCTTTGGAGCCGTGAAAAATCCACACAGAGGCAGAATCTCCCATGGACCCATGAGGACATCCCTCCATTCCATGGCCAACCAGGACTAACAACCCAGACAGAAAATCCTGCACTTCCGCCTCCCTGTCGCGCGCATTTCAGATACAAAGGCACTGCCCTCACAATCTGCAGATCAGGCCAGCCATCACCTCGCCCCTCAACCTAAATCAAGTTGGTGTTTGCAGACTTTTTACCCCAAAGCCCTGGCTGACAGGCCTTCCAGGCTGGGGCCTCTGGAGCCACAGCGTAAGACTCTGCCTGCACTCACGAAGGAAACACTGCCAGTCAGAGTTACACAAACCCTCCAGATTGGGAGACACCTTCAAGGCCCCTGAGCTGACCCAATTTCATTGGCTTCTCTGGATAGAAATGCGCAGTCCGACACAAGCCAGACACTTACCTCCAGGCAGACACCCAAGTCAACGGCCCTGAGTCAGAAGATGGAAACTGACATGCCCCTAGGACCTCAACGGTACCCTAGATGAGGTTTGCAGGCATCTGTCCCCAGAGGCCGGTTCTGGAATACCTACATATGGTCCAATACTTGGTCCCTGACCACAAAACACATTCTAAGGTCTCCCTGGACACAAGACAGCATTGTGACCCATCAGCATGAGGCTCCCTGTCAACTCAGGCCCCTGGGCACTTGCCCCCGAGACACCAGATCGAAACTGCCTTGTTCCTGGGCTAAAAGGATAAGCTGAGCTGGGCTTTCCAGATATCTATGTGGTGAGCTCTACTACCATGTCTTTTCATATGGGAGACCCTGGAGCCCTCAAAACGGTCTCCCCCTGTCCCATAGAAGGAAAGCTTGCTGTTCAGAGCAGCTCACAAGCCCAGCCTTGGAAAACCTCCATGGCATCATGAGACCACCCCTCCATTCATCGGGCATCATGGACACACTGTACAGCATGAGCGACCATCCAACACTTGCCCTGACTCAAGTGCTGGAGATCTCGTGTCAGATGCTGTATATTGGAACTGTCATGTGTTTAGCGCTGAACGGAACCAGCGTTTGTATGTTCAGACTACTGTCTGCACCCTCCTGGGCCGCAATCCCTCCAGATTGTTCATTCTGGAGCCACAACACAGTCTTCTGCCCACCCTCCAGAAAGAGGAAGGACCCTAGGGGACTTCCCAGAATCCCCACGTGAGGATCAACTTGCATGGACCTCGATGGTACTCCAATATCTTAGGCCACCCTATGCACTAATGCTCTGTCTGACACAGCCTGAACTCCGACCTCCCATCAACCCCCCGTTAGCAGTCCCCATATCCTGCAGGTGGGACATGCCAAGGCCAGACTCTCATCTCTACTCAACCTGGTTATTCAGGAATCTGTGCCCAGACCATAGCTCAAATCCCGGACTATGGGGGGGAAATATCAAGCATAAAACAGCAATCCTCCTTCCCCACAACGGGAAGAGCTTGCTGTGGGGATGGGGGTCTAACCCTCACAGTGGGAGCCAGCTGCATGGCCCATGGGTCCACGCCCACCCAGGAGGGCTTCCCTGGCAACAAACAGGCATTGTGACCCTCAGCCTGAGCCTGCTTTCAAGCCATCCCCTCGCCAGCTGGAACAGGAGCCAGCATATCAGGTCTGATATGCCCCTAGGTCCAAATCCTCACCTTCCGTCAGGTTCTCCAGACGCCCAGACTCAGAAGCCAACTCTGGAATCCCTGCTATGTCGGGACCTCTGAGACGCAAAAGAGCACTCTTCCCTTCCCCCCGAAAGACACCAAAACCTTGGGAGCCGGACAGAATCCTCACAGAGGCGGAATCTCCCATGGCCCCATGAGGCTACTGATACATTCCATTGCTTACCAAGACACACAAGCCAGAAAGATAACCCTGCACTCCCACCTCCTTATTGCCCTAATTTCAGATCGCGTGGCATTGCCCTCATGGTGTGCAGATCGGGCCTGCCATCACCTCGCCCCTGACAGTATCCCTAGCTTGTGCTTGCAGAATTTTGTCCGCAAAGCCCTGGCTGACAGGCCCTCCAGAATGGGGCCTCTGGAGCCACAGAGCAGGTCTCTGCCTGCCCACCCAAAGGAAACTATGCCCGTCAGAGTTGCACAACACTTCAGATAGGGAGACTCCTGCAATGCCCTTGAGCCCACGCCAAACTCATTGGCCGCCTTGGAAAAAAGGCCCATTCGGACAGAGGCCAGACACCTCCCTCCAGGCAGACACCCAGGTCACTCAGCACCCAGGCACTGAGTCAGAAGATGGAACCTGACAAACATCTAGGACCTCAACGGAACTCGAGCTTAGGTTTGAAGGCATCTGCCTCCAGAGGCAAACTCTGGAATAGGTACATATGGTCCAACACTTGATCCCTGAGCCACAAAACAGAACACCTCCTGTCCCCAGAAGGCAACTTGGCTCTTGGGAGCTGCATCCAACCCTCAGGGGTGGAGAATCCTGCATGGCGCCTGTTCCTGCGCCACATACTAAGGTCTCCCTGGACTCAAGCCAGCATTGTTACCCATCAGCAGGAGACCTCATTGTCACCTCAGCCCCCTGGTCACCTTGCCCCAGAGCCACCAGATCAAAACAGCCTTGTTACTGGGATGGAAGCTGTAAGCTGAACTGGGCTTTCCAGGCATCCAGGCGGTGACTTCTGCTACGACCAGTGTCGTACGGGGGACACTGGTGCCATCCAAACCGGCTCCCCTTGTCCCGCAGAAGGAAAGCTTACTTTTCGGAGCATCTCACAAGCACCAGCCTGGGATGAATTCCAGGGCCTCATGAGGCCACCACTCGATTCGTTGGCCATCATGGACACAAACTCCAGCGTGAGCCACCATCTGACATGTGCCCTGAATCAGGAGCAGGAGATCTCGAGTCAGATGGTGTACATGTGCTCAGCACTGAAATGAACCAGCGTTCAGCATTCAGAATTCCATCCTCACCCTCCTGGGCCGCAGGACCTCCACATAGTTCATTCAGGTGCCCCAAAGCAGTCTTCCACCATCACCCTAATTTCCAATCCCGAGGCACTGCCCTCACGGTCTGCAGATCGGGCCTGCCATCACCTCGCCCCCACTCTAACCCAAGTTTGTGTTGGCAGACATTTGTCCCCAAAGCCCTGGCCAACAGCCCCTCCATGATGGGGCCTCGGGAGCCACGACACAGGACTCTGCCTGCCCTCCCGAAGGAAACTCTGCCCGTCACATTTGCACAAACCCTCCAGATTGGGAGACTCCTCCAAGGCCCATGAGCCCACCCAATTTCGTTGGCCGCTCTGGACAGAAATGCACAGTCTGACACATGCCAGACACCTACCACCAGGCAGACACCCAGGTCAATGGCCCTGAGTCAGAAGATTTAAACTGACATGCCCCTAGGACAACAACAGATCCCTAACTGTTATTTGAAGGCATTTGTCCCCAGAGGCAGGTTCCGGAACACCTACATATGGTCCAACGCTTGGTCCCTGAGCCACAAAACAGAACACCTCCTGTCCCCAAAAGGCAACCTGGCTCCTGTGAGCTGTGTCCTTCCCTCACAGGAGGCGAATCCTGCATGGCACCTGAGCCCCTGCTACATTCTAAGGTCTCCTTGGACACAAGCTAGCATTGTGACCCATCAGCATGAGGCTCCCTGTCAACTCAGCCCCCTGGGCACTTGCCCCAGAGCCACCAGATCGAAACTGTCTTGTGCCTGGGCTGGAAGGATAAACTGAGCTTGGCTTTCCAGAAATCTATGTGGTGAGCTCTGCTACCATGTCTTTCCATATGGGAGATTCTGGAGCCATTAAAACGGTCCCCCTGTCCCACAGAAGGAAAGCTTGTTGTTCGGAGCAGCTCATAAGTCCCAGCCTGGGAAAACCTCCATGACTTCATGAGGCCACCCCTCCATTCATCTGGCATCATGGACACAAACTCCAGCGTGAGCGATGATCCAACACTCACCCTGACTCAGGTGCTGGAGATCTCGAGTCAGAGGCCGAACACTGGAACTGCCATTTGCTCTGCACTGAACTGAACCGGCGCTTCTGCATTCAGACTTCCGGGCTCACCCGTCAGGCCCGTAAGCCCAACAGATTGGGAATTCTGGAACCACAACGCATCCACTGCCTGCCCTTCAGAAAGAAGGAGGGCCCTATGGGTCTGCCGAGAATCCCCATGTGAGTATCAACGTGTACGGCCCTAGTCGGAAGAACAATATCCAGGCCACATTGTGCACTAATGCTCTGTGTGACACAGCCTGAGCTTCCATCTGCAGTCAGGCCCCAGGTAGCGGGCGCCATCACCTGCAGGTGGGACCGGCCATAGCCCCAGGCTGTCATCATTACCCAACCTGGGTGTTCAGACATCTGTGCCCCGACCATAGCTGAAATCACGGCCTATTGGGGAACCTCAAGCACAAAAGAGCACTCCTGCTTCCCCATTTCCAGAAATGTTTGCTGTGGATATGGGGTCAAACCCTCAGAGTGGCAGCCAGCTGTATGGCCCTTGAGACCATGCCCACCCAGGAGGTCCTCCATGGGCAAAAAAACAGGCATTGTGACCATCAGCCTGCGCCTGCTTACAGAGAAGCCCCCTTGATGGCTGGACCATGAGTCCGCATATCGGTCCAGCCATGCCCCTAGGCCCAAATCCTCACCCTCAGTCGGGTTCTCCAGGCGTTTGGACCCAGAAGCTGACTCTGGAATCCCTGCTATGGTGGGATCCCTGAGACAGAAAACAGCTCTCTTCCCTTCATCCAGAAAGACACCAAAACCTTGGGAGCCATGCCAATCCCCACTGAGGCAGAATCTACCATGGACCCATGAGGCCACCCATCCATTCCAAGCAAGCCGAGGCACAGAACCCAGACAGAAAAGCCTGCGTTCCTGTTCCCCGTTGCCCTAATTTTAGATCCCGAGACACTGCCTTCATGGTCTGCATATCGGGCCTACCACCACGTTGTCCCACACCCTAACCCGACTATGTGTTTGCAAACTTTTGTTTCCAAAGCCTGGGCCAACAGGCTGTCCAGGATGGGGCCTCTGGAGCCACAGCGCAGGACTCTGCCTACCCCCACCAAAGGATATTCTGCCTGTCACATTTGCACAAACCCTCCAGATTGGGAGACACCTGCAAGGACCCTGAGCCCACCCAATATCTATGGCCGCTCTGGACATAGAAGCGCAGTCTGACACATGCCAGACACCTACATCTAGGCAAACACCAAGTCAAGGGCCCTGAGTCAGAAGATGGAACCTGACATATCCCTAGGACCTCAACTAGAACCTACCTTAGGTTTGCAGGCAACTGTCTCCAGAGGAAATCTCAGGAATACCTACATATGGTCCAACACTTGATCCATGAGCCAAAAAACAACACCTCCTGTCCCCAGAAGGCTACCTGGCTCTTGGGAGCTGCGACCAACCCTCAGGGATAGAGAATTCTGCATGGCGCCTGAGCCCCTGCCAGATTCTAAATTCTTCCTGGACAGAAACCAACATTTTGACCCATCAGCATAAGGCTCCCTGACAACTCAGCCCCCTGGCCAATTGCCCTAGTGTCACCAGATCCAAAATGCCTTGTTCCTCGGCTAAAATGATAAGCAGAGCTGGGATGTCCAGAATTTATTTGGTGAGATCTGCAATCATGTCTTTCCATATGGGGGACTCTGCAGCCACCAAAACGGAGCCCCCCTGTACTGCAGAAGGAAAGCTTGCTGTTCGGAGAAGCTCACAAGTCCCAGCCTGGAAAAGCCTCCATGGCCTCATGAGGCCACCCCTCCATTAATCAGGCATCATGGACACAAATTCCCGTGTGAGCGACCATCCGACACTTGCCCTGACTAAGGTGCTTGATATTTTGTGTCAGACGCTGTACATTGGAACTGCCATGTAATCGGCACTGTACTGAACCAGTACTTGTGTGTTCAGACTTCCGTCCTCACCCTCCTGGTCCAAAAGCCCTCAGATTGGGAATTCTGGAGCCAAAACAAAGCCTTCTGCATGCCGTCCAGAAAGAAGAATGGCCATGTGGGTCTGCCCCGAATCCCCATGTGAGGATCAACCTGCACAGCCCTAGACGGAACCCCAATATCCAGGCCGCACTGTTGACTAGTGCTCAGTCTGACACAGCCTGAGCCCCGACCTCCAGTCAGCCCCCCAGGTAGGGGACGCCATCTCCTGAAGGTGGCACCAGCCATGGCCTGAGACTGTCATCTCTACCCAACCTGGGTGTTCATTCATCTGTGCCCAGACCATAGCTCCAATCCCGGCCTGTGGTGTACCTCAAGCACAAAAGAGAACTCCTCCTTTCCCAAGGCTGGAAAAGGTTGCTGTGGGGATGGGGTTCAAACCCTTAGAATGGGAGACACCTGCCTGGCCCATGAGACCACGCCCACGCATGAGGGCAGCCATGGGCAAAAACAGGCATTGTGACCATCAGCCTAAGCCTGCTTTCAAACAAGCCCCGTTGCCATCTGGACCAGGAGCCCACCTATAGAGCCTGCCATGCCCCCTAGTACCCAATCCTTACCCTTGGTCTGGTTCTCCATGCGTCCGTACCCAGTAGCCGACTCAGGATTCCCTGCAATGGAGAGACCCCTGAGAAGGAAAACAGCTGTCTTCCCTTCGTTCATAAAGACACCAAAACCATGGGGGCCATGAAAAATCCAATCAGAGGCAGGATCTCCCATGGCCCTATGATGCCACCCCTCCATTCCGTGGCCTACCGAGAAACACAGCCCAGACAGAAAAGCCTGCTCTCCCACCTCCACAGCACCCTAATTTCAGATCCCGTGGCACAGCCCTCATGCAGATCAGGCTTGCCATCACCTCACCCCTCACCCTAAATTGAGTTTGTGTTTGCAGACTTTTGTCCCCAAAGCCCAGGCCCACAGGCCCTCCAGGATGTCTGGAGCCACAGCCCAGGAGTCTGCCATCCCTCCCGAAGGAAACTCTGCCCATCACAGTTGCACAAACCCTCCATATTGGCAGACACCTGCAAGGCCCCTGAGCCCACCCAATTTCATTGACCGCTCAGGACCGAAATGCACAATCTGACACATGCCAGACACCTACCTTCAGGCAGAAACCCAGGTAAAAGGCCCTGAGTCAGGAGATGGGAACTGATATGCCCTTGGGACCTCAAAGGAACCCTAGCTGATGTTTGCAGGCATTTGTCCCCAGAGGCAGGTTCTGGAATACCTACATATATTCAAACGCTTGGACCCTGAGCCATAAAACAGAACACCTCCTGTCCCCAGAAGGCAACCTGGCTCTTGGGAGCTGCGTCCAAACTTCAGGGGAGCAGAACCCTGCATGGCGCCTGACCCCCGCCACATTCTAAGGTCTCCCTTGACACAAGACAGAATTATGAGTCATCAGCATTATGCTCCCTGTCAATCAGCCCCTGGTTATTTGCCCCAGAGGCACCAGATCAAAACTGCCTTGTTCCTGGGCTGAAAGGATAAGCTGAGCTGGGTTTCCCAGACATCTATGCGGTGACTCTGCTATCATGTCTTTCCATATGGTGGACCCTAGAGCCATCAAAATGGAATCCCCCTGTCCCGCAGATGGAAAGCTTGCTGTTCAGAGAAGTTCACAAGCCCCAGCCTGGGAAAACCTCCATGGCCTCATGAGGCCACCCCTCCACTCTTCGGCCATCATGGACACAATCTCCATCGTGAACGACCATCCGACACCTGCCCTGACTCAGGTGCTGGAGATCTCGTGTCAGATGCTACACATTAGAACTGTCATCTGCATGGCACTGAACTGAACCGGCACTTGTGCATTCAGAATTCTGTCCTCACCCTCCTGGCCAGCAAGTCCTCGAGACTGGGAAGTCTGGAGCGCCAAATCAGCCTTCTGCCTGTCCTCCAAATAGAAGAAGGGCCCTATGGATCTGCCCTGGATCCCCACGTAAGGATCAACTTGCACGGCCCTAGATGGAACCCGGATATCCACATCGCACTGTGCATTAATTCACTGACACTGCTTGATCCCTGACTACAGTCAGCCCCCCAGGTAGCGGCCTCCATCCCCTGCAGGTGGGACGGGCTACGGCCCAAGGCTGTCATCTCTACCCAACCTGGATTTCAGGCATCTGTGCCCCGACCATAGCTCCAATACTGGCGTATGGAGGATCCTCAAGCACAAAAGAGCACTTCTCCTTCCCCAATGCAGTAAAAGCTTGCTGTGGGGATGGGGGTCAAACACTCAGAGTGGGAGCCAGAGTGGGGCCCAGGAGACTATGCCCAACCAGGAGGGCCGCCCTGGACACAAACAGGCATTGTGACCATCAGACTGAGCCTGCTTTCAAACAAGCCCTCTCATAGATGTACCAAGAGCCCGCATATGCCCCTAGGCCCAAATCCTCACCCTCGGTCCAGTTCTCAAGGCGCCCGGACCCAGAAGCCCACTCTGGAATCTCTGCAATGGCGGTACCCCTGAGACAGAAAAGAGCTCTCTTCCCTTCATCCATAAATTCACCAAAACCTTGGGAGCCATACAAAATACCCACAGAGGCAGAATCTCCCATGGACCCATGAGGCCACCACCCCATTCCGTGGCCAACAGAGACACACAACCCAGACAGAAGAGCCTGCGCTCCTGACTCCCCATTGCCCAAATTTCAGATCATGAGGCACTGCCCTCACAGTCTGCAGATCAGGCCTGTCATTACCTCGCCCCTCATCCTAACCCAAGTATAGGTTGGCAGAATTTTGTCCCCATAGCCCTCCACATTCCCTCCAGGATGGGGCCACTGGAGCCACAGTGCAGGACTCTGCCTGCCCTGGCAAAGGAATCTCTGCACTTCATAGTTACACAATCCCTCCAGATTGGGAGACATCTCCAAGGTCCCTGAGCCCACCTGATTTCAATGGCCGCTCTGGACAAAAATGCGCAGTCTGACACATGCCAGACACGTACTCCAGGCAGACACCCAGGTCAATGGCCCTGAGTCAGAATATGGAAACTGACATGCCCCTAGGACCTCAACGGAACCTAGCTGAGGTTTGCAGGCACCTGTCCACAGAGGCAGGTTCTGGAATACCTACATTTGGTCCAACACTTGCTTCCCGAGCCACAAAACAGAACACCTCCTGTCCCCAGAAGTTAGCCAGCCTCTTGGGAGCTTTGTCCAACCCTCAGGGGAGGAGAATCCTTCATGACATCTGTGCCTCCGCCACAATCTAAGGTCTCCTGGACACAAGCCAAAATTGTGACCCATCAGCATGAGGCTCCCTGTCAACACAGCCCCCTGGACACTTGCACAGAGCCAGAAGATTGAAACTGCCTTGTTCCTGGGCTGAAAGGATAAACTGAGCTGGGCTTTCCAGAATCTTTACGGTGAGCTCTGCTACCATCTTTCCATATGGGGGACCCTGGAGCCATCAAAACGGACTCCCCATGTCCAGCAGAAGAAAAGCTTGCTGTTCGGAGCAGATCACAAACTCCAGACTGGGAAAACCTCCATGGCCTCATGAGGCCACCCCTCCATCATTGGGCATCAGGGACAAAAATTCCAGCATGAGCGACCATCTGACACTTGCCCTGACTCAGGTGCTGGAGATCTCGAGTCAGAGGCTGCACATTGGAACTGTCGTGTGCTCGGCACTGAACTGAACCGGTGCTTGTGCATTCAGACTTCCATCCTCACCCTTTTGGCCAGGAAGCCCTCGAGATTGTGAAGTCTGGGGTCCCAACACAGCCTTCTGCCTGCCCTCCAGATAGAAGGAGGGCCCTATGGCTCTGCCCAGGATCCCCAAGTGAGGATCATCCTGCACGGTCCTAGATGGAACCCCAATATCCAGGCTGAAATGTGCACTAATGCTCTGTCTGACATAGCCTGAGCCCTGACCTCTAGTCAGCACCCCAGTTATTGGGAGCCACGCTCTGAAGATGGGACGGGAACAGGCCTGAGGCTGTCATCTCTACACAGCCTGGGAGTTCAGGCATCTGTGCCCAGACCATAGCTAATATCCCGGCCTATGGGAGATCCTCTAGCACAAAAGAGCACTTCCCCACAGCAGTAAAAGCTTACTGTGGGGATGGGGGTCAAACACTCAGAGTGAGAGACAGCTCCGTAGCCCAGGAGACCACCCATGAAGGCAGTCCTGGCCACAAACAGGCATTGTGACCATCAGCCTGAGCCGGCTTTCAAAAAGCCTCTTCGCTATCTGGACCAGGAGCCCGCATATCGGGCCTGCCATGCCCCTAGGCACAAATCGTCACCCTCAGTCTGGTTCTCCAGGCACCCAGACCCAGAAGCTGACTCTGGAATCCCTGCTATGGCGGGACCCCAGAGTCGGAAAAGAGCTCTCTTCCCTTCATCCATAAATTCACCAAAACCTTGGGAGAAATGCAAAATGCCCACAGAGGCAGAATCTCCCATGGACAAATAAGAGCACAACTGAGACACACAAACCAGACAGAAGAGCCTGTGCTCCCGCCTCCCTGTCACCCTCATTTCAGATCCTGAGACACTGCCCTCATGGTCTGCAGATCGAGCCTACCATCACCTCGCCCCTCATCCTAACCCGAGTTTATGTTTGCAGAACTTGGTCCCCATAGCCCTGGCACACAGGTACTCCAGGATGCGGCCATTAGTGCCACAGTGCAGGACTCTTCCATTCCTCCCAAAGGAATCTCTGCCCTTCACAGTTGCATCAACCCTCCAGATTGGGAGACACCTGCAAAGGCCCCTGAGTCCACCCAATTTCATTGGCCGCTCTGGACAGAAATGTGCAGTCTGACACATGCCAAACACCTACCTCCAGGCAGACACCCAGGTCAATGGCCCTGAGTCAGAAGATGGAAACTGACATGCCCCTAGGACCTCAATGAAAACCTATCTGAGGTTTGCAGGCATCTGTCCCCAGAAGCAGGATCTGGAATACCTACATATGTTCCAATGCTTGGTACCTAAGCCCCAAAACAGAACACCTATTTTCCCCAGAAGGCAACCTGGCTCTTGGGAGCTGCGTCCAACCCTCAGGGGAGGAGAATTCTGCATGGCGCCTGAGTCCCCGACATATTCTAAGGCCTCCCTGGACACAAGTCAGCATTGTGATCCATCAGCATCAGGCTCCCTATCAACTCAGCCCCCTGGGCACTTGACCCAGAGCCATCAGATCGAAACTACCTTGTTCCTCGGCTGAAAGGATAAGCTGAGCTGGGCTTTCCAGACATCTATGTGGTGAGCTCTGCTATAATGTCTTTCCATATGGAGGACAATAGAGCCATCAAAACGATCTCCCCCTGTCCCATAGAAGGAAAGCTTGCTGTATAGACAGACCACAAGCAACAGGTGGGAAAACCTCCATGGCCTCATGAGCCACCCCTCCATTGGTTGGTCATCATAGACACAAACTACAGCGTGAGCGACCATTCGACACACACCCTGATTCAGGTGCTTGAGATCTTGAGTCAGACGCTGCACATTGGAACTGCCATGTGCTCAGCACTGAACTGAACGGGCGCTTGTACATTCAGATTTCTGTCCTCACCCTCCTGCCGAGCAAGCCCTCCAGAAGGAGGAACTTTGGAAACACAACGCAGCCTTCTGCCTGCCTTCTAGAAAGAAGAAGTGCCCAATGGTTCTTCCCTGAATCCCCATGTGAAGATCAACCTGCACGACACTAGATGGAACACCAATATCCGGCTGCACTGTGCACTAATGCTTTGTCTGACACAGCCTGAGCTGAGACCTCCAGTCAGCCCCCCAGGTAGCTAGTGCCATCCCTTGCAGGTGGGATGGGCCATGGCCCTACACTGTCATCTCTACCCAAACTGGGTGTTCAGGCATCTGTGCCCAGACCATAGCTCCAATTCCAGCCTATGGAGGATCCTCAAGCACAAAAAAGCACGTCTCCTATCCCATGGCAGGAAAAGCTTGCTGTGGGGATGGGGGTCAAACACTTAGAGTGGGAGCCATGAGCATGGCCCATGAGACCACGCCCAACCAGTAGGTCCGCCCTCAGTACAAACAGGCATTGTGACCATCAGCCTGAGCCTGCTTTCAACAAGACCCCTCTATAGCTGGACCAGGAGCCCACATATTGGGCCTGCCATGCCACTAGGCCCAAATCCTCAACCTCATATCTCCAGGCGCCCAGACCCAGAAGCTGACTCTGGAATTCCTGCTATGGCGGAAGCCCTGATGGAAAACAGCTCTCTTCCCTTCATCCAGAAAGACACCAAAACCTTAAGAGCTGTGCAAAATCCCCACAGAGGCAGAATCTCCCATGGACCCATAAGGCCACCCCTCCATTCTGTGGCCAACCAACACACACAACACAGACAGAAAAGCATGCGCTCCCTCCTCACCGTCGCCAAAATTTCAGATCCCGAGGCACTGACCTCATGGTCTGCAGATCGGGCCTGCCATCACCTCGCCCCTCACTCTAACCCAAGTTTGTGTTTCCAGACTTTTGTCCCCAAAGCCCTGGCCAACAGGCCCTCCAGGATGGGACATATAGAGCCACATAGAAGGACTCTGCCTTCCATCTCGAAGGATACTCTGGCCTTGATAGTTGCACAAAACTTCTAGACTGGGAGACACGAGCAAGGGCCCTGAACCCACCCAATTTCGTTGGCCGATCTGGACAGAAATGCACAGTCTGATACATGCCAGACACCTACCTCCAGGTAGACACGCAAGTCAATGGCCGTGAGACAGAATATGGAACCTACATGACTCTAGGACCTCAACGGAACACTAGCTTAGCCTTGCAGGTATCTGTCCCCAGAGGCTGGTTCTGGAATTCCTACATATAATCCTACGCTTGGTCCCTGAGCCAAAAAACAAAACACCTCCTGTCCCCAGAAGGCAAACTGTCTCTTGGGAGCTGCGTCCAACCCTCAGGGGAGGAGAATCCTGCATGGCGCCTGAGCCCTCACCACATTCTAAGGTCTCCCTGGACACAAGCCAGTCTTGTGACCTATCAGAATGAGGCTCCCTGTCACTTCGGCACCCTGGGCACTTTGCCTAAGAGCCACCAGGTCAAACGGCCTTGCTCCTGGGATGGAAGGGTAAGCGGATCTGGGCTTTCCAGGCATCCATGCGGTGAATTCTGCTATGATGTCTTTCCATACAGGAGACCCTGGTGCCATCCAAACGGACTCCCCCTATTCCGCAGAAGGAAAGCTTACTGTTCAGAGCAGCTCACAAGCCCCAGCATGGGAAGACCTCCATGGCCTCATGAGGCCACCCCTCCACTCTTCGCCCATCATGGACACAAACTCCAGCATGAGCGACGATCTGACACGTGCCCTGACTCAGGTGCTGGAGATCTCGAGTCAGACGCTGCACATTGCAATCTCCAGATGCTCTGCACTGAGTTGGACCAGCGGTTGTGCGTTCAGAATTCCGTCCTCACCTTCCTGAGCCGCAAGCCCTCCAGGTTGTTCTTTTGGGAGCCCCAAGGCAGTCTTCTGCCTGCCCTCCAGAAAGAAGAAGCAGCCTAGGGGTCTGCCCAGAATCCCCACGTGAGGATCAACCTGCACTGACCTTGACGGCACCTCAATATCCTAGGCCACCCTGTGCACTAATGCTCTGTCTGACACAGCCTGAGCCCCGACCTCCCATCAGCTCCCCAGGTAGCAGGCCCCATATCCTGCAGGTGGGACCTGCCATGGCCAGAGACTGTCAACTCTACTGTACCTGGGTATTCAGGCATCTTTGCCCAGACCACAGCTCAAATCGTGGCCTAAGGGGGAAACTCATACATAAAAGAGCACTCCTTCTTCCCCACGACAGGTAAAGCTAGATGTGGGGATGGGGGTCTAACCCTCAGAGTGGCAGCCAGCTGCCTGGCCCATGAGACCACGCCAACCCAGGAGGGCTGTCCTGGCTACAAAAAAAGCATTGTGACTCTCAGCCTGAGCCCGCTTTCAAACTACCTCTGGGCTAGCTGGACCAGGAGCCCACATATTGGGCCTGACATGGCCCTAGTCCCCAGTCCTTACCCTCAGTCGCGTTCGCCAGAGGCCCGGACCCTGAGCTGACTCTGGAATCCCTGCTATGGTGGGACCCCTGAGAGGGAAATGAACACTACTCCATTCCACCCGAAAGACACCAAACCCTTAGCAGCCGGGCAGAATCCTCACAGAGGTAGACTTCCATGGCCCCATGAGGCTATCGCTACATTCTGTGGCCAACTGAGACACACAACGGAGAAAGAGAAGCCTGCGCTCCCGCCTCCCCATCGCCCTCATTTAAGATTTCATGGTGCTGCCCTCATGGGCCGCAGATCGGGCCTGCCAGTAACTCAGGCCCGCCCTTATATCCGGGGCTTACAAGTAAGTTCCTCTGGCTAACAAGGCCCCTACATTCCCCCCTTTTCTTTGGAAATTAGTCAAATCCTTGAATTTTCAACCAGTTCTATGTTCTCCTGTTGTAAGATGGTTATATTGAACATGTAAGACGAACTTTTTTATCGCTCCAATTTTCTTTGGTACAAATGACATTAGGGAGTTTATGATACCGGGGCCAAAAAGTAACAGTAGTGCACAGTCGACTGTTGAGTTAGCCATTCCACGTTTTGTATAACCTTTTCCATTTTTGTCCTGATTCCGTTCATCTAATTTCCCACCTATACTTTACATGAACAGGTAATAATAGGAGCAACAATAAACTCACAGTTTTTTTAGTTTTAGCTTTAGTCCATGGTCAGTGGGGTCTGTCAACTGCAGCTTCCATATCAGGGAGGCGTCCTCATCCTTGGCTTGTTTGACATGACCCGCATGAATCCAGGCCCTAATAACCTCTACTTTTACAGTAAATGGTCCCTTCCTGAGAGGCTCCAAGTTTTCCCCTTGATAGGGATATATCCAAACCAAGTCCCCAGGTTGAAAAGGATGTGGTTCCACCTTTGTCTCCATCCCAGTGTGGGTAATCCGGATCCCCGAGTGGGCTTTTTTAAAGATAGACTTTAATACCTGCAGTGACTGGAGTACAGATTGTTCAGTCATTTCTGCACACAATCCAAACAGAAAAGCTTGAGCTCCGCCTCCGCATCACCTTCATTTCAGATCCCGGGACACTGCCCTCATGGTCCCTAGAACGGGTCTGCCCTCACCTCGCTCAGAACCCTATATCGAGTTTGTGTTTGCAGACTTTTGTCCCCAAAGCCCTGGCTGACAAGCCCTCCAGGATGGGGACTCTGGAGGCATAGCACAGAACTCTGAATGCCACCCAAGGAAACTCTGCCCGTCACATTTGCACACACCCTCCAGATTGGGAGACATGTGCAATGCCCCTGAACCCTCCCCAAATTCTTTTGCCGCCTTGGAAAAAAGGTGCATTCAGACATGCCAGATACCTACCTCCAGGCAGAGAACCAGGGCAATGCCCCTGAGTCAGAAGATGGAACGTGACATAAACCTAGGACCACAACGGATCCTGAGCTTAGGTTTGCAGGCATCTGCCTCCATAGGCAAACTCTGGAATACCTACATATGGTCCAACACTTGATCCCTGAGCCACAAAACAGAACACCTCCTGTCTGAAGAAGGCAACCTGGCTCAGGGGAGGAGAATCCTGCATGGCGCCTGATGCCCCACTAAAATCTAAGGTTTCCCTGGACCCTAGCCAGAATTGTGACCCATCAGAATGAGTCTCCCTGTCACCTCACATCCTGGGCACTTTTCCCTGGAGCCACCAGATCAAAACGGCCTTGTTCCTGGCCTGGAAGAGTAAGCGGATCCGGGCTTACGAGGCATCCATGCGGTGACTTCTGCTACAATGTCTTTCCCTATGGGGGACCCTGGTGCCATCCAAACGGACACTCCCTGTCCAGCAGAAGGAAAGCTTGCTGTTTGGAACAGCTCACAAGCCCCAGACTGGGAAGACTTCCATGGCCTCATGAGGGCACCCATCCTGTTGTCGGCCATCATGGACACAAACCCCAGCGTGAGCGACCATCTGACACGTGCCCTGACTCAGGTTCTGGAGATCTGGAGTCGGACGCTGCACATTGCGAATTCCAGGTGCTAGGCACTGAAATGAATCAGCGCTTGTGTTTTCAGAATTCCGTCCTCACCAGCCTGGCCCACCAGCCCTCCGGATTGTTCATTCGGGAGCCACAATGCAGTCTTCTCCCTGCCCTCCAGAAAGAAGAAGGGCCCTAGGTGTCTGCCCAGAATCCCCATGTGAGGATCAACCTGCACGGACCTCGATAGCACTCCAATGTCACAGGTTGCCCTGTGCACTACTGCTCTGTATGACACAGCCTGAGCCCCGACCTCCTATCAGTCCCCCAGGTAGTGGGCCCCATATACTGCAGGTGGGACGTGCCAAGGCCAGAGACTGTCATCTCAACCCAACCTGGGTATTCAGGCGTCTGTGCCCAGACCATAGCTCAAATTCCGGCTAAGAGGGAACCTCAAATATCAAAGAGTACTCCTCGTTCCCCACCACAGGAAAAGCTTGCTGTTGGGATGTGGGTCTAGCCCTCAGAGTGGGAGCCAGCTGCCTGGACCATGAGACCACACCCACACAGGAGTGCCACCCTGGCCACAAACAGGCATTGTGACCCTCAGCCTGAGCACGCGTTCAAACCAGCCCCCTCGCTAGTTGGACCAGGAGCCCGCATTCAGGCCTGATATGCCCCTAAGCCCAAATCCGTACCCTAGATCGGGTTCTCCATGCGACCGCACCCAGATGCTGACTCTGGAATCCCTGCTATAGCGGGACCCCTCAGATGAGAACAGCACTCTTCCCCTCCCGACTAAAGACACCAATCCCTTGGGAGCCAGGCAGAATCCTCACAAGACCTCCCATGGTCCCATGAGGCTACCACTCCTTTCATGGCCAACCAAGACACACAACCCGGACAGAAAAGCCTGCGCTCCCACCTTCCTGTCATCCTTATTGCAGATCCCGGGTTACTGCCCTCACAGTCCGCAGATCGTGCCTGCCATCACCTCACCCCTAAACCTTACCCAAGTTTGTTTTTGCAGACTTTGTCCCCAAAGCCCTGGCCGACAGGCCTTCTAGGATAGGGCCTCTGGAGCCACAGTGCAGGACTCTGCCTGCCCACCGGAAGGAGGCTTTGCAAATCAATTTGCACAAACCCCCCAGATTGGGAGACACAGGCAAGGGCCATGAGCCCACCCCAAATTCATTGGCAGCCTTGCAAAAATGACACCTTCGGACACAGCCCAGACACCTACCTCTAGGCATAAACCCAGGTCAATGACCTTTAGTCAGAAGATGGAACCTGACATACCCCTAGGACATCAACGGAACTCTAGCTTAGATTTGCAGGCATCTGCCTCTAGAGGCAAACTCTGTAATCCCTACATATGGCCTAACACTTGATCCCTGATCCAAAAAACAGAACTCCTCCTGTCCCCAGAAGGTAACCTGGCTCTTGGGAGCTGCATCCAACCCTCAGGGGAGGAGAATCCTGCATGGCGCCTGAGCCCGCACCACATTCTAAGATCTCCCAGACAGAAGCCAGCATTGAAACCCATCAGAAAGAAGCTCCCTTTCACCTCAGCCCGCTGGGAACTTTGCTCCAGAGCCACCAGATCAAAATGGCCTTATTCCTGGGCTGGAAGTGTAAGCGGAGCTGGGCTTTCCAGGCATCCATGCGGTGACTTCTGCTACGACTTCTTTCCATATGGGGGACCTGGTGCCATCCAAATGGAATCCCCCTGTCCTGCAGAAGGAAAGCTTGCTGTCCAGAGCAGCTCACAGGCCCCAGCCTGGGACGACCTCCATGGTCTCATGAGGCCACCCCTCCATTCGTCAGCCATCATGGACACAAACTCCAGCATGAACGACCATCTGGTATGTGCCCTGACTCAGATGCAGGAGATCTCTAGTCAGACACTGCACATTGGAAATTCCATGTGATCGGCACTGAACAAAACTGGCACTTGTGCATTCAGAATTCAGTCCTCAACCTCCTGGCCAACCAGCCCTCCAGATTGTTCATTCAGGAACTGCAATGCAGCCTTCTGCGTGCCCTCCAGAAAGAAGAAGGGCCCTAGGGGTCTTCTCAAAATCCCACGTGAGGATCAACCTGCACGGACTCGATGGCACCCCAATATCCTACGTTACCCTGTGCACTAATGTTCTGTCCAACAAAGCCTCTGCCCCGACCTCCCATCAGATATCCTGCAGGTGGGACCTGACATGGCCAGAGAATGTAATCTCTACCCAACCAGGGTATTCAGGCTTCTGTGCCCAGACCATAGCTCAAATCCCAGCCTATAAGGGTACCTCAAGCATAAAACAGCACTCCTCATTCCCCAAGATGGGAAAAACTTGCTGTGGGGATGGGGGTATAACCCTCAGAGTGGGAGCAAGCTGCCTGGCCCATGAGACCACACCCACCCAGTAGGGCTGCCCTGGCAATAAACAGGCATTGTGACTCTCAGTCTGAGCCCGATTTCAAACCAGCCCTCTCGCTGTCTAGGCATGGAGCCTGCATATATGGCCTGGCATGCCCCAGGGCCCAATCCTCACTCTTTTTTTTTTTCTTAACTCTTAGAATGTTTATTAAATCGAAGGTTGAATGAATAAAAGTGAAAATTTTCAATCAGGAAACATGAAGTTTCAATGTGTAAGGGTTTATATTCAATTTCTTCTTTTTACAATCTTCCCCTTTAAGATTATATCATAACGTGTGAAGCAGTGGTGAGATCTATGTCATCAGAAATTCCCAGTTTGCTGATTTCCTGGAGATTTTTCATCCGATGATTGTACTGCAACAAGTGAGCATCATTGACTGCAACCTTGAAGTGGTCAGATTCAACCAGCACTTGTATTTTGAATGGTTTACCACTTTCGAATTGGAAAGTCGCCTGTCTTTCTTCCTTTCCCCAGATGTTATCCAGCATTGTATTGCAAACAATGACTCTCTTGTTGTCCTCATTGAAGCGTGGGTTAAAGTGGAAAGCAATGTCATTCCCTCTCTTGAAATCTAAAGCAAATCTGTTTGCATTGGGCTTCGTTGTGTCCAGAATTTTTATCAGCATGCGAAGCATGACTCCTCCCGGCAAGGGCAGGTCATAAGGTACAGTCAGTGGTCCAGCAGGGATGCCAAAAGCCCCAGCAGCGGGCTGGGCTCCAGGAGCACTTGGCTGTCCAGGAGGCGGGTAGGCCCCGGGACCCCTCGGTTGCCCAGGGTGGGCTCCTGATGCGGGTGGTCCAGGATAAGCAGGAGCTGTTGGGCCAGGGTAGCCTCCTGGAGGTGTCTGACCAGGATAGCCACCAAGAGGGGCCTGTCCAGGGTAGCCGCCAGGAGGGGCCTGTCCAGGATAGCCGCCAGGAGGGGCCTGTCCAGGATAACTGCCAGGAGGAGCTTGTTCAGGGTAGGCACCAGGATAGGAGGCCCCTGGGTATCCCCCTGCTCCAGCAGGCTGGTTTCAACATTGACCAGGCCATCCTTGAGGGTTTGGGTTTCCAGAGCCAGATAAAGCATCATTAAGTGAAAAACTGTCTGCCATTTTCCCGATGCCTGGGTGCTCACTTGCTTGCTGCAGGGGCAGTTTCTAGTGAGGTGCTGCGATCCCTAGTCCTCACTCTTGGTCGTGTTCCCCAGGCGCACAGACACAGAAGCTGACTTTGGAAACCCTGCTATGGCAGGACCCCTGAGATGGAAAACAGCACTCTTCCCTTTCAACCAAAAGACACCAAACCATTTGGAGCCAGGCAGGATCCTCAGAGAGGCAGAATCTCCATGGCCCCATGAGGCTCCCGCTCCATTCCATGGCCAACCGAGACACACAACCCAGACATAAAAGCCTGCCTTACCGCCTACCAATCACCCTCATTTAGGATCCCACGGCACTGCCCTCACGGTCTGCAGATCGGACCTGCCATCACCTCGCCAAGAACCTTATCCGAGTTTGTGTTTGCAGACTTTTGTCACCAAAGCCCTGGCTGACAGGCTCTCCAGAATGGGGCTTCTGGAGCCACAGAGCAGGACTCTGCCTGCCCACCTAATGAAATACTGTCCGTCACATTTGCACAAACCCTCCAGATTGGGAGACACCAGCAAGTCCCATGAGCCCACCCCAAATTTGTTTACACCCTTGGAAAAAAGGCACATTCAGACAGAGGCCAGAAACCTAATTCCAGGCAGACACCCAGGTCAATGGCCCTGAGTCAGAAAATAGAACCTGACATACCCCTAGGACCTCAATGGAACCCCAGCTTAGGTTTGTAGGCATCAGTCTCCAGAGACAAACTCTGGAATACTTACATATGGTCTAACACTTGATCCCTGAGCCACAAAACAGAACACATCCTGTCCGCAGAAGGCAACCCGGTTCTTGGGAGCTGCGTCCAACCCTCAGGGGAGGAGAATCCTGCATGGCACCTGAGCCCCTGCAACATTCTAAGGTCTCACTGGACACAAGCCAGCATTGTGACCCATTAGAATGAGGCCCGCTGTCACCTCAGCCCCCTGGGCACTTTGCCCCAGAGCCACCAGTTCCAAATGGCCTTGTTCATGGGCTGGAATGGTAAACGGACCTCTGCTTTCCAGACATCCATGCAGTGACTTCTGCTACGACGTCTTTCCATATGGGGTACACTCGTGCCATCCAAATGGACTCCCACTGTCCCACAGAAGGAAAGCTTGCTGTTCGGAGCAGCTCACAAGCCCTAGTCTGGGAAGAACTCTATGGCCTCATGAGGCCACCCCTCCACTCGTCAGCCATCTTGGACATAAACTCCAGCATGACTGACCATCTGACACGTGCCCTGACTCAGGTGCTGGAGTTCTCGATCAGACGCTGCACATGGGAAATGCCATGTGCTCGGCACTTCACTGAATCGGCGCTTGTGCATTCAGAATTAGGTCCTCAACCTCCTGGCACGCCAGGCCTCCAGATTGTTCATTCGGGAGCCACAACCCAGTCTCCACTGCCCTCCAGAAAGAACAAGGCCCCTAGGTGTCTGCTCAGAATCCCCACGTGAGGATCAAAAGGCAGGAACCTCAAAGTCACCCCAATGTCCTACACCGCTCTGTGCACTAATGCTCTGTCTAACACAGTCTGAGCCCAGACCTCCCATAAGCCCCCCAGGTAGCAGTCCCCATATCCTGCAGGTGGCACATGCCAAGGCCAGAGATTGTCATCTCTACACAACCTGGGTATTTGGCATCTATGCCTAGACCATAGCTCAAATCCCGGCCTATGGGGTAACCTCAAGCATCAAAGAGCACTCCTCTTTCCCCACTATGGGGAAAGCTTGATGTGGGGATGGGGGTCTAAACCTCAGTGTGGGAGGCAGCTGCATGGTCCATGAGACCATGCCCAACCAGACGGGCTGCCCTGGCCACAAACAGGCATTGTGACCCTCAGCCTGAGCCAGATTTCAAAACAGCCCCCTCGCTAGCTGAACCAGAAGCCCATATATAGGGGCTTCTGACATGCCTGTCGGCCCAAATCCTCACCATCAGTTGGGTTCTCCAGGCACCCAGACCAAAAAGCTACTCTTGGATACTGCTATGGCGGGAGCCCTGAGATGGAAAACAGAACTCTTCCCTTCCCCCTGAAGTACACCAAACCCTTGGGAGCTGGGCAGAATCCTCACAGAGGCCAAATCTCCCATGGCCAACATGAGGTTACCGCTACATTCTGTGACCAACTGAGACACACAATTCAGACAGAAAAGCCTGCTCTCCTGCCTCCCCATCACCCTCATTTCACATCCCATGGCACTGCCCTCAAGTTCGGCAGATCGGGCCTGCCACCACCTTGCCCCTAACCCGATTCCAAGTTTGTGTTTGCAGACTTTTGTCCTCAAAACCCTGGCCTACAGTCCCTCCATAATGGGGCCTCTGGAGCTGCAGCGCAGATGATGGAGGTATCATCTGTGGCCTGGATGGACCACTCCTTCTTTATCCAGTAGCCTAGAGAAGGGCATCTCGGCTCCTTCCACAGTTCTGCTCGTGTGGGCATGGCAAGCCATCGATCTGGGCAGATCCCTTTGCTCTGAATTAAGAGTGTTGGTCAACATGACTCATCCCATGACCTCTGAACATAACATTAACTGATGATGACAGGTGTGCTGTCTAGGGCTCTTCTTTCAGGGGTAGCGATCATGCAGAATATCCCTCTCCTTGAAGCTTTTGGAAAGGTGTTTCAGGTAAAGTCAGGAAGACAGAGCCCTCATCCCTTAGGACTGCTGTTTCATAATACTAGGAGATCAGGACACAGACAGCACAATGCATCCATGCCCTAGCACATTTCCTTGAAATGTAACTTTCCTTCCCTTATTCCTTCCCTTATCTTCCAAGCTGACCAAGCACCAAGGTCAGACACTTCTCCCTAGAACAAATTGGTAAAAGAACCTAAGAAATGATGCTCTCACCCATAGGACCTCAAACCTCCCAGAGATCTCATGATACCCATGAGGCCTCCCTGTTGATTCAGATCTCTAGACATTGCAGTGGAAATAGGAACACCTGGCTCTCTCTGGAGAATTGTTGGCCAAAAGGACGGTACACTGAATGTCATGTTCTTTTCTCTTTGTATCAAAAGGTGAAGTGGTAAAGAAACCGCAAAGACCACCTGAGTTCATGAGCAGGCACTCAGGGCTCTTTTTTGGTCCTTCCCAGGGCTTCCTTCCTAAATCCATAGGACTCATAGCTCATGGAGAGGGATTGCTGCTTCAGTGAAGTCAGCTTCTGTGATGTCACGAAGTGTTGATCTCCTAGCAACCACTCCTCCCCAAATCATGTCTAATCACTCCACATGACTTTCGTAGTCATGGGTCAGCCAGGAGGTGCCAAAGCCCTCCCAAACCTTTGCAGCCACCTGGAAATTTCACTCAGAGAGTTTGCAAAGCGAGTCGATGTCACCTTCTCCATGGCCGAATTTATAGTCTTTGGCCGGGACTGTCACCACCAGCCCTCTACACTCCTGAGAAGGGCAAGCATCCACAATTCCATCTTCCCCCTGAAATGTCAAGAAATGTTCAGGACTGCAACCAAGCCTCAGGCAAGGAACTCCACGCTCTGCACATGTGCATGGTCCTCAGAACCTATCAGGACCCTTGTGACCAGGAAAAGGGTCACCCGAGGAAGGCTCCCAGTGAACACCTGCAACCATGCCAAAGACATGTCTGTAGTCTTCAACAGCGTGTACATGAGTTCCTCTAGCATCTCCAGTAACCGTACCAAGAATGCCTCCCCATATTCCAAGCTGCCCAAGCACAAAAGGCAGACCCTACACCCTCGAACCTTGGGCCCAGGACGGACTCGTCTGTTTGGAGCCAACAGGAGTAAGCATGGAGCCTGGTGGAGGAGACCCATTGTCCTTGTGAAGCCATCAGAAAGGCTTTTTTGCTAGTTTCAGGAAGACAACATGTATCTACAAAAGGACGCCTTGAAGAGGATTCAATGTCCTAAGATCCCTGAGCATTCCCGCAGCATGGTGCAACGTCCTTCTGTGGAACTACATGGAGATGTTGCAGCACAAGGCTGCTTTAAGCCTCCCACTTTCATTCCACAATGGTTTTCATGGGATAAACAAACAGTGCTTGATGCGGATGATGGGCATATTCGCCTTGAAGTAAAGCACTTGGCTTTAGAAACTCTCTTCTCCTAAGCATATTTGAGTGAAGAGAATTCTTCCATTGCTAGCTTTGGAAGAGTGAATGACACTATGTCTTGTGTTGCTCTGCTTCTGTGGATGGTGCTGGGAGTCCTCTGTGCCTCAGAATCTGGATATCTGTTTCTGCCCCCAGATGAGGGATGTTTTCAGCTCTGATTTCTCAAAGAAATGTTGGGCCCACGATTTTCTCTCTCTTCTAGGTTTCCAACAATAAGCACCCATAGACATACATTGCAGTCAAGGATTTCCCTAAGTCCATTGTCATGTTCCATCATTCTTCCTTCTCTACTTCACTTCTTTTTTCCCCAGTACATGTATTCCAGGTACCTCATTGTATCTTAAGGTTCTGCCAGCCTCCTGAACTCTGCTTCGAGCCTGCTAACAGATCTTTTAATAAGGGCATCTTCATTTTATTTAATTTTTTTTTATCACTTTGTTTCTCTTGTTTGAGACTCCCTGATTCCTTCTAGGTTTTTCTGATCCAGAGTGAGTATCCTGGCTGCTGCTTAAATCCTCCACCTGGCATGTGATTTGTATAGGTTTCACTTCGATTTCTTGGCCGTGACCAGTTCCTGTTCTTTTGCCTCGGCATCAATTGATTCTTCCATGTTTGCCTTAGTTCAGGTCTCTGTATTTTACTCTGTATTCAAAAAGCGCCTTCTGTTTTTTACCCTGAGTGTAATTTCTTTAGGATGAAGATGTCATAGAGTGCCGCTGGCTGATGCTTGATGTTGTCTCCCATATATGTGGCATGCCCACTGGTTGGGTTGTGAATGTGAACTCTCTTCTGGGCCAGTCCTCTGCAGAGGCACTCATTGCCTGGTGTTCAGAGTGTTTGGTGTCTGGACCACGTATGGTGAGGTTTATCTTGGTCGGCTCTGGTGTGCCTATGAAAGGAGATTTTCAACCCACTCAACCTTACTAAGGCATACTGAATGCTGTGGTCAAGAAAGAGGATGTAGGCAGGTCTTTCTTCTAGTTCCCAATGGAGGGTCTGTTCTCCAGGTACTAAGCAACGTGGCCTGAGGAAGGTAGTCTGAACAGGTTTCCAGGTTTGGGACTACATGATCGCAGATTAGGCAGCTAAGGTCTTCACAGTTCTGTCTGTGGCCACTAGCTCAGGCTTTATGCTGACGGTGGTAGAGCCCCAAGATTCTTTTGCCCCCATCGAACAGTGCCTATCATAGCTATACAGCAAGAAACAATAATCATACCACTGTGCCAGCAAGTATTGTTTCTGATCATGGTTCCGGGCTGCCTGCACCCGGTTACTTGCTGGTGTGCTCTGCAGGAGAAACACAAAGTTCTCTGGAGTCTGTGTCTGTCAAGCATGCTAATCTGAGATACCCGGGCCTCAAGACACTTTGGTTGCAAGTACTCGTGCCATTTAGACCGTCTTCATTTCTACGCCATCAGCTATGTGTCAACATACAACATGTGGGTTCCTGGTGTGCTCCTCTCTCCTTGGCCTTTGTCTTTGCCCATGGATCCCTGATCTCTGAAGCACCAAGCGTCCACTTATCCCTGAAGACAAGTCTACACGCTTTTCCCATGGTCTCTGCTACTTCTCTCTTTCACTGTGGAGTTTGATTTCAAGGCTTCAGGCTCATTGATGCCATGCTTCCACTGTTGTGGACATCTTCCTGTTGTGCTGATGGCTGAAGATAAGGCTGGAGCTCCCAGACATTTCTGCAATTTCCCTGTCCTTGACTGCAGCACAGACTCTTACCCAGCCATCAGCAAGAAGGAATCTTGAAACTTGCCACATGTGGCAGAAAGGTGGTGAGCATTAGGCTGCGGTACAGCTGTCAGTCACAGAAAGACAAATAACATACGATTTCGCTCACTTGTGGAAGTAAAGGAACATGTGAAAAAGCAGGAAAAAGGGGACACACAATGAAACTCTAACTGGGCACACAAAATTTGGTATTTGTTCCATGGCATGATAGGGAGAGTCTGTGTTTCTAAAAGAGGATTGAATGGGACATTCATTGCAGGAAATATGGCCGAACGAGATGGAACATGAGTTTCAATATGTTTGAAGGTGAATTGTGATCCAAAGAAGAGTGTCTTCATATTTCTTTTTTATATATATATTTTATTTATTGGACAGAGAGAAATTACAACTAGGCAGAGAGGCAAGCAGAGAGAGAGGAGGAAGCAGGCTCCCTGCGGAGCAGAGAGCCCGATGTGGGGCTCGATCCCAGGACCCTGGGATCATGACCTGAGCCGAAGTCAGAGGCTTTAACCCACTGAGCCACCCAGGTGCCCCTGTCTTTATATTTCTTAAAATATCATTCTAAGTGTTTTGTGAAATACACCCTCCCTCCCACCTCCCCCACACACACACTTAAAAGAGTCCCACACAATTTAGGGAGCAAGTGAGGAGTACCACTCATGGAAACAAACCTCAGTGAAAATACCTTTAGGAAAAAAAGTATCAACATCAGAAAAGGCCAAAACTGGAAAAGTTAACTTCTTACCTATGAAGAAGTAATTAAAGCATTCAGAACTAAACTCTCCTAAACAACCTAACCTAAAAGTCCCCAACACACAAGTATGCCAGCAAATCCAATACCTGAGAGAAAAGGATAAATTCCAAGACACATTCCTACTACCAAGACTAGGTCATGAACATACACATCTGATGTCTCAGGTGATGACAAAAGTTTTTGAAACATTCCTCAAACACCTCCCAACACCCAAAAAGCCAGGTCAAACCAATTTGCTGGTCAACACTCCAAGACATTTAATGAAGGCAATGTCAGTTCTTCTCATCTATTCCCAAAATGTAGGAAGAGGGAAGAATCTAATTTGCAATGTCCAAAGACCCAACTCAGAGAAAGACCTCATAGGAAACCAATTGCATACCATTTTAATCTGTAAGATAATAAAAGTATACTTCATTTCTTTTCTCTTTCTTTCTTCATCTATATGTGAAATGGCCTGTTTTTCTTTCTTCTCCATACTTTTTCTTTTGTTCGGGAAGCCAGCCTTTCATCCCTCCTACTTTTGTGAGATAGTGTTCCCTGATTCTTTAGTTGCATATACCACTGAATGCTCATCAACAGCATATATGCCACACCACCTCGATACCATGAACCAGTTGCCTCATTCCTGGCACGCCTCATCCTTCTGTAACCCTCAGCTTGGTTCCAGAGTCCTGAGTCTCTCCTGGTTTATCTCCCTGTCTGACTTCTTCTCTTTCCGTTTTCCCTTGCTTTTACTCATGTCCATGGTATTCCTCATAGGCCACATATGTGTGAAGCCATATTATATTTCCCTTGGACTCCTTCCGATTGCATTGAGAATAACCCAGTCCGTGTCACTCATGTCAAGGCAAGTACTGGGGCTTCAGAGCTGGACTCTGCCTGCCCACCCGAAGGAAACTCTGCAAGTCACTTTTGCACAAACTCTGCAGATTGGGAGATATCTGCAATGCTCCTGATCCCACCCCAAATTCGTTGGCCACCTTGGACAAAAGATGCATTTGGACACAAGTAAGACACCTACCTCCAGGCAGACAGCCAGGTGCATGGCCCTGAGTCCTAGGATGGAACCTGAAATACCCCTAGGCCCTCAACAGAATCCTAAATTAGGTTTGACGACATCTGTCTCCAGAGGCAGACTCTGGAATACCTACATATGGTCCAACACTTGATCCCTGATACACAAAACAGAACACCTCCTGTCCCCAGAAGGAAACCTGGCTCTTGGGAGCTGCGTACAACCCTTAGAGGAGGAGAATCCTGCATGGCTCCTGAGCACCCACCACATTCTAAGTTCTCCCTAGAAACATGCCAGCATTGTGACCCATCAGAATGATGCACCCTGTCACTTCAGCCCCCTGGGCATTTTCCCCCAGAGCCACCAGATGGAAATGGCCTTGTTCTTGGCATGGAAGGGTATGCGGAGCTGGACTTTGCAGGCATCCATGTGTGACTTCTGCTACGATGTCTTTCCATATGGGGAAACCATATGGAAACCAGGTTTCCTGGTGCCATCAAAACCGATAGCCCCTCAACAGCAAAAGGAAAGCTTGCTGTTCGGAGCAGCTTACAAGTCCCAGCCTGTAAGGCTTCCAGGACCTCATGAGGCCACCCCTCAATTTGTCAACCATCATGGACAGAAACTCCAGCATGAGAGAACATTGGACACGTGCCCTGACTCAGGTGCGGGAGATCTCGAGCCAGACTCTGCACATTGGAATTGCCATGTGCTCGGCCCGGAATAGAACCAATACTTGTGCATTCAGAATTCCGTCCTCACCCTCCTGGCCTGCCAGCCCTCCAGATTGTTCATTCAGGAGCCACAACGCAGTCTTCTGCCTGCCCTCCAGTAAGAAAAAGGGCCCTAGTGGTCTGCCCAGAATCCCCATGTGAGGATCAACCTGCATGGACCTCTACAGAACCTCAATGTCCTAGACCGTCCTCTGTACTAATGCTCTGTCTGACACAGCCCGAACCCCAAACTCCCATCAGCCCCCCAGATAGTGGGTCCCGTATCCTGCACGTGGGTATGTGCCAAGACCAGATACTGTCATCTCTAACCAACCAGGGTATACAGGCGTCTGCAGACCATAGCTCAAATCCTGGGCTATGGGGGTCGGAAGCAAAAATAGCACTCCTCCTTTGCCACGACGGGAAAAGCTTGCTGTGTGTATGGGGGTCTAACCCTCAGAGTGGGAGCCAGCTGCATGGCCCATGTACCACAACCAGCCAGGAGGGCTGCCCTGACCACAAACAGGCATTGTGACCCTCACCCTGAGCCTGCTTTCAAACCAGCCCACTCGCTAGCTGGTCCATGTGCCTGCATATCGGGCCTGACAT
Organism: Meles meles; assembly: GCF_922984935.1. Lineage (NCBI taxonomy): Eukaryota > Metazoa > Chordata > Mammalia > Carnivora > Mustelidae > Meles > Meles meles. The sequence goes on from NW_025721609.1 coordinate 547,137, forward strand.
GCCCCTAGGCCCCAGTCCTCACCCTCGGTCAGGTGCTCCAGCTGCCCAGACCCAGAAGCCAACTCTGGAATCCCTGTTATGGCGGGATCCTTGAGACGAAAAATAGCACTCTTCCCTTCCCCCCAAAAGACACCAAACCCTTGGGAGCCGGGCAGAATCTTCAAAGAGGCAGGATCTCCCATGGCCCCATGAGGCTACTGCTACATTCCGTGGCCAACTGAGACACACAACCCACACAGAAAAGCTATACTCCTGCCTCCTCATGGCCCTAATTTCAAATACCACGACACTGCACTCGCGGTCTGCAGATCAGGACTGGCATCACCTCGCCCCTAACACTATCCTGAGTTTGTATTTGCAGACTTTTTTCCACAAAGCCCTGGCCAACAGGCCTCCAGGATGGAGCCTCTGGAGCCACAGTGCAGGATTCTGCCTGCCCACCCGAAAGAAACTCTGCCCATCACATTTGACAAACCCTCCAGATTGGGAGACACCTGCAATGCACCTGAGCCCACCCCAAATTCGCTGGACGCCTTGGAAAAAAGTCACATTCAGACAAATGCCAGACACCTACTTCCAGGCAGAAACCCAGGTCAATGGCCCTGAGTCAGAAGATGGAACGTGACAGAACTCTAGGACTTCAATGGAACCCTAGCTTAGGTTTGCAGGCATCTGCCTGCAGAGGCAAACTCTGGAATACCTACATATGGTCCAACACTTCATCCCTGAGCCACAAAACAGAACACCTCCTGTCCCTAGAAGGCAACCTAGCTCTTGGCAGCTGCGTCTAACCCTCAGGGGAGGAGAAAATCCTGCATGGCTCCTGATACCCGGCCACATTCTAAGATCTCTCTGGACACAAACCAGCATTGTGACCCATCAGAATGAGCCTCCCTGTCACCTCAGCAGCCTGGGCACATTGCCCCACAGCCACCAGATCGAAACGGCCTTGTTCCTGGGCAGGAATGGTAAGTGGAGCTGGGCTTTCCAGGCATCCATGCAGAGACTTCTGCTACAACATCTTTCCATATGGGGTCCCTGGTGCCATCCAAATGGACTCCCCCTGTCTCTCAGAAGGAAAACTTGCTGTTCGGAGCAGCTCACAAGCGCCAGACTGGGATGACCTCCATGGCCTCATGAGGCCAGCCCTAATTCTTCGGCCATCATGGACACAAACTCTAGCGTGAGCGACCATCAGACATGTGCCCTGACTCATGTGCTGGAGATACAAGTCAAACGCTGCAAATTAGAAAAGCCATGTGATTGGCACTGAATGGAATCGGCACTTGTGCGTTCATAATTCTGTCCTCAACCTTCTGGCCCATCAGCCATCCTGATTGTTCATTAGGGAGCCACAATGCCCTCTTCCGCCTGCCCTCCAGAAAGAAGAAGTGTCCTAGTGGCCTTCCCAGAATCCCCAATGAGGATAAAACTGCACGGACCTTGACGGCACCCAAATATCCGAGGCTGCCCTGTGCCCTATTGCTCTGTCTGACACAGCCCGAGTCTCGACCTTCCATCAGCCCACAAGGTAGTGGCCCCATATCCTTCTGGTGAGACCTTCTGTGGCCAGAGACTGTCATCTCTACTCAACCTGAGTATTCAGGGATCTGTGCCCAGACTATAGATCAAATACCAACCTATGGGGGATCCTCAAGCATAAAAGAGCATTCCTCCTTCCCCATGATGGGAAAAGCTTGCTGTGGGGATGGGGGTCTATCCCTCAGAGTGGGAGCCAGCTGCATGGCCCATGAGACCACGCCCAACAGGAAGGCTGCCCTGGCCACAAATAGACATTATGACCCTCAGCCTGAGCCTGCTGTCAAACCAGCTGTCACGTTAGCTGGAGCAGGAGCCCGCATATCATGCCTGACATGCCCCTAGGCCCTAATCCTCACCCTCAGTCGGGTTCTCCAGGCTCCCAGAACCAGATGCTGACTCTGTGATCCCTGCTATGGCGGGTGCCTGAGACTGAAAACAGCACTTTTCCCTTCCCCCTGAAAACACCAAACCCTTGGGAGATGGGCAGAATCCTCACAGAGGCAGAATATCCCATGACCCCATGAGACTACCGCTACATTCCATGGCCAACAGAGACGCACAACCCAGACTGAAATGTCTGTTCTCCCGCCTCCCCATTGCCCTCATTTCATATCTCATGGCAATGGCCTCATGGTCTGCAGATTGGGCCTGCCCTCACCTCACTCCTAAGCCTATCCCAAGTATGTATTTGTAGAATTTTATCCCCAAAGCCCTGCTCAACAGGCCCTCCAGGATGGGGTCTCTGGAGCCACAGAGCAGGACTCTGCCTTCCCGCCCCCCCGACAGAAACCTCCAAGCAGACACCCAGGTCAATGGCCCTGTGTCAGAATATGGAACCTGACATAAGCCTACCTCAACAGAACCGTAGCGTAGATGTGCAGGCTTTTGCCTCTAGAGGCAATCTCTGGAATACCTACATATGGCACAACACTTGATCCCTGAGCCACAAAAAAGAACACTTCCTTTCCCCAGAAGGAACCTGGCTCTTGGGAGCTGCATCCAAACCTCAGGGGAGGAGAATCCTGCATGGCGCCTGAGCCCCCGTCACATTCTAAGGTCTTCCTGGACACAAGCCAGCATTGTGACTCATCAGATGCAAAGTTCAGGAAGCTGGCAGAACCAGAGGATCCAATGAGTTATCTAGAAGAAATGTACTGGGAAAAAAAGAAGCTAAGCAAAGGAGAGATGATGGAAGAATCATGAAGAATGATGGAACATGACAATTGTCTTAGGGAAATCCTTGACTGCAATGAATGTCTATGGGTGCTTATTGTAGGAGACCTAGAAGAGAGAGAAAATCGTGGGCCCAACATTTCCTTGAGAAATCAGAGCTGAAAACATCCCTCATCTGGGGGCAGAAACAGAGATCCAGATTCCGAGGCACAGAGGACTCCCAGCACCATCCACAGAAGCAGAAAAACAGAAGACATACTGTCATTCACCCTTCCAAATCTAGCAATGGAGGAATTCTCTTGCAGGAATAGAGTTTCTAATATGCTTGCAGGAATAGCGTTTCTAAAACCAAGTTCCTTACTTAGAGGCGACCAGCTATGCCAGCTTGAGCAGCATGTAGTATAGAGCAAGCCACACCAGCCCAAGCCAAAACCCTATCCCATGCATTTTTAAACAATAACAGAGCAGGAGTTCTTGTCTAGAACAATGATGTTTAAGAAGACAAAGATTATGTCCAGGGATGTCTCCATCAGTTCAGAAGCGGCATTCAGCTCTGCATCTTATCCCAGCTCATTGGGATGTCTCCGAATTCAGGTTCCCCACTCAGAGGCAAGTCTGCTTCTCCCTCTCCAACTCCCTCACTGATTATGTTCTCTCTGACTCTCTATGTATAATACATGCAAGCACATCATTGAAAAACAACAACCAAAAGAAACAGTAGATAAGGTTTGACCCGGGCTAGTAGATGCCTTATTCAATTTAGACCTATGCCCCTATGGAATGCAGCCAGGTCCAGAGCACCTCCCACCATCCTAAAATGCCAGACCTTGGCTCTGAGCTCCCTTGTTTGTTCTCCTCTTCTTCGTTTTCCTGCATCTTCCCACCAGCATGGAGCATCCACTCTCTGTTCCGCTACAGTGGACTGTTGTTCTCCAGTTGTTCCTCCTCACCTGGCTCCTTTAGAACATGCCAATCATCCGTAACAGGCACTCTTTGTTTATCCCATGAAAATCTTGTGGAATGAAAATGGGAGCCCAAAGGCAGGCTTGTGCTGCAAAATCTCCATTTAGTTCCACAGATGGAAGCTGCACCACCCTTTGGGAATGCTCAGGGATCTTAGGCCATTGAATCCTCTTCACTGCGTCCTTTTGTAGATACACATTATCTTCCTGAAACTGGCATGAAAGCCTTTCCAATGGCTTCACATGGGCAATTGGTCTCCTCCACCAGGCTCCGTGCTTGCTCATGTTGGCCCCAAACTGATGAGTCCATCCTGGGCTAAGGTTCTAGGGTGTAGGGTCTGCCTTTGGTGATTTGTCAGCTTCAAAATGGGTAGGCCTTCTTGGCACGATTTCTGGAGATGCTAGAGGAACTCATGTCCTCGCTGTTGAAGATTCCAGATTTGTCTTTGGCATGGTTTTGGGTGTTCACTGGGAGCTTTCCTCTGGTGGCCCTTTTCATGGTCAGACGTGTCCTGTTGAGTCTGAAGATCATGGACATGTGCAGAGCGTGGAGTTCTTCACCTGAAGCTTGGTTGTAGCCCTGACAGTTTCTTGACCTTTTGTGTGTAAGATGGAATTGTGGATCCTTGCCCTTCTCCGGAGTCCAGAAGGCTGGTGGTGACAGACGCCTCCAAAGACTATAAATTCGGCCACGGAGAAGGTGACACTGACTCGCTTCACAAACTGTCTTGGTGAAATACTCAGGTGGCTCCAATGATTTGGGAGGGATTGGAACCTCCTGTTCCATGACTAAAGCCATGTGGAGTGATTAGACATGGTTTGGGGAGGAATGGTTGCTTGGATCTCAAAACTTTGTGACGTCACAGAGGCTGACTTCACTGAAGCAGCAATCCCTCTCTCATGAGCTATGAATCCTATGGCTTTAGGTAGGACGCCCTCAGAAGACAAAAAAAGAGCCCTGTTTGCCTGCTCATGAACTCAGGTGGTCTTTGCGGTTTCTTTCTCACTTTACCTTTCTATACAAAGAGGAAAAAAATTACATTTGGTATACCAACATTTCAACCAACATTTCTCCAGAGAGAGCAAGGTGTTCCTATTTCCATTGCAATGTCTATAGATCTCAATCAACAGGGAGACCTCTTGGGTGTTAGGGTCCATGATCAAAGGAACAAGACTGATACAAAGCGAAAATCAAGCAAAGCTTTATTTCACGCCATGCATCAGAAACGAAACTTGATAGGTAGGTGCAAAAGCCCTATGCATTAGAAATCAAACTGACCAGTAGGTGACTGAATCTTCTGGGGGCCACCACCTCCTTGCCCTGGGGTCCCTCTTGGAGGCTCCCTGCCTCACCCTCACTGTACCACAGGCCGCTCCTGACAAGGCTGCTCCCAGCCATCTAGTGACAGCACCACTGCTCAGAGCAGTGAGTCCTCTCGCGGTGGCGCTGCTGCTCAAGGTGGCGAGGCCGCTACAGATGAGGCCGCTCCCCGGGACGAGGCCGCTGGCAATGAGGCTGCTCGTGATGAGCCCGCTGGTGATGAGGCCGCTCTGGACTGGGCCACTCCCTGGGACAAGGCCACTGCAGATGAGACTGGTCCCCGAGCGTCTAGTGACAGCGCTGCTGCTTAGTTGGCGAGGCCGCTCACGGCGGCGCCACTGCTCGGGGCGGCTAGGCTCCCAGCATTGCCCCTCCCGATGCTCCCGATGATGAAAAGGGCGCTGTCACTGTCCATAACCCTGACACTACCACTCCTACCACTACCCTGATGGCTCCCTATGGCTCCCCTAATGTCTACTCTAATGGCTCCTGCTACCGGCTACTCTAACTCCTCCTGCTACCCCAGGCCTGCAGCCTCACAGACCAGCCTTTATAGAGGTGGTTGAGCCCGGCCCACACACAGGTGGACAATGGGATTGCAACTCACCTCCATAAATTTATGCATGACCCACTGATTGGCCATCTCCTAGTTGACCTGGCCCGCCCTTACATTGGGTATCATGAGGTCCCTATGAGGTTTGACATCCTATGGGTGAGATTGTCCTTTCTTAGTTTCTTTTCCCAATTTGTTTTGGTAGAAGAGTCTTCCTTTGGTGGTTGGTCAGCTTGGAAGAAAAGGGAAAGAATAAGGGAAGGAAAATCACATTTGAAGGAAAAGTGGTAGGGCATGGATGCATTGTGCTGTCTGAGTCCTGATCTCCTATTATTCTGAAACACCATCCTAAGGGGTGAGGGCTCTGTCTATCTGAATTTACCTTAAACACCTTTGAAAAGGCTTCAAGGAGAGTCACATTCTGCGTGATCTTTACCCCTGGAAGAAGAGCCCTGGACAACACACCGTGCTTCATCAGTTAACATTACATGCAGAGGTCATGGGGAGAGCCATGTTGACCAACTCCCTTAATTCAGAGGGAAAGGAACTGCCTAAATCGATGGCCTGCCATGCCCACTCTAGCAGAACTGTGGAAGGAGCTGTGATGCACTTCCATGGGCTACTGGATAAAGAAGGTATAGTCAATACAGACAAAGGATGATACCTCTGACATCGAGCGGGATGAAGCCCTGATACTCACTTGACATGAGTGACACAGGGCTGGGTTATTCTCAATGAAAACAGAAGCAGTCCAAGGGAAATATCATATGGCTTCACTCATATGTGGCCTATGAGGAATTCCATGGATATTAGTTGAAGCCAGTGGAAATGGAAAGAGAAGAAGTCAGACAGGGAGACAAACCAGGAGAGACTCTGGGACTCTGGGAACCAAGCTTAGGGTTACAGAAGGATGAAACGTGCCAGGAGTGAGGGAACTGATTCATGGTATGGAGGTGGTGTGGCGTATATGCTGTTGATGAGCACTCAGTGATATATGCAACTAAAGAATCAGGGAACACTATCTCACAAAAGTAGGAAGGATGAAAGGCTGGCTTCACGAACAAAAGAAAAAGTATTGAAAACAAAGAAAAACAGGCTGTTTCCCATGTAGATGAAGAAAGAAAGAGAAAAGAAATGAATTATAGTTTTATTATCTTACAGATTAAAATGGTATGCAATTCGTTTCCTATGAGATCCTTCTCTGAATTGGATCTTTGGACATTGTAAATTAGAGTCTTCCCTCTTCCTGTATTTCTGGAATAAATGAGAAGAGCCTACATTGACTTCCTTAAATGTCTCGAAGTGTGAACCAGGAAATCAATATGAACCTGGCTTTTTTTGTGTTATTGGGTGTTTGAAGACTGCTTCAAATGCTTTCAACATTAGCTGAGATGTCAGATTTTTATGTTTCATGACCTAGTCTTGGTAGTGGGTATGTGTCTTGGAATTTTCCTTTTCTCTCAGGTATTGGATTTACTGGCATACTTGTGTGTACGGGTCTTTTAGCTTAGGTTGTTTAGAAGAGTTTAGTCCTGAATGCTTTAATTCTTGATAGGTAAGGAGTTATCTTTTCCACTTTGGTCAGTTTCTGACTTTGAATCTCGGTGTTTTTTCCTTTTTGGTGTTTTCTCTGAGGTTTGCTTCCATGAGTGCTATTCCTCACTTGCTACCTAACTTCGGTGTGACTCTTTTAAGTGAGTCAGTGTGTGTGTGTGTGTGTGTGTGTGTGTGTGTGTGTGTGTGTGTTTCACAGAACGCTTAGAATGATATCTTATGAGATATGAAGTCGCTCTTTTTTTGGATTACAATTCACCTCCAAACGCATTGGAAAATCACTTTACATCTCATTTAGCAATTTTTAATGCTAAATGTCCCTTTTAATCGTCTTTTAGAAACAGATATTCTAACTAATCTGCCTTGGAAACAGCACTACATTTTGTGTGCCCGGTTAGAGTCTCAATGTCTGTATATTTTTCTTATTTTTCACGTGTTTCTTCACTTCCCTGAAAGAGTGAAATCATATGCTAATTGTCCTTTTAGACTGACAGATGTGACACAGCCCAATACGCTTCACATTTCTGCCACATGTGGCAAGGGGCAAGAATTCCTTCTTGCTTATGGCTGGGTAAGAATGTGCATTGCATTTGATGGACATGGAGATGTTAGAAGTGTCTGGGAGCTCCAGACATGTCTTCAGCCCTAAGCACAACAGGAAGATTACCACATCAAGGTAAACATGGCATCAATGGACCTGAGCCTAGAAATCACATTCCACAGTGAAAGAGAGAAGATGTTGCGAGACCATGGGAGAAGGGTGTAGACAAGGCTTAGGGAGAAGTGGATGATTTGTGCTTCAAAGGGAGGGAACCATAGCCAAATAGGAAGGCCCAGGAGAGAGGAGCATACTGTGAACCCACAAGTTGAATGTTGACCCATAGCTGTTGGAAGAGCAAATTAGAGTGTCTGAATGGCTCCAGTTTTTGCGACCAAAATTTCTTGAGGCCCTGAGATTTCAGATCAGCAGGTTTGGCAGACATAGACTTCAGAAAACACTGTATTTATCCTGGAGAGAACACCTGCAACCAACCAGCTGCAGACAGCCTAGGAACCATTATCAGAATCAATACCTGTTGACACAGTGGTATGATTATTGTTTCTTGTGGTGCAATCATGATAGGCACATTCGTGGAGTTGCCTCGATGGAGGTAAAAGAAACTAGTGCCTCTCTGACCACCAGCATAAAGACCAAGCTAGTGGCCAAGACAGGACAGTGAAGACATTAGCTGAATAACATGCAAACACGAAGTCCTAACTCTGTAATACTGTTGGGACTGACTTCTTCATGCCACTTTGCTTGGACTCAGGAGAACAGACCATCCCATAGGGACTAGGAGAAAGCCATGCCCACATCCTCTCTCCTGACCACAGCATCTAGCAGGCCTTAGTTCTGCTGAGTGGGTTGAAATTCTTCTTTCATAGGCACATGAGAGCCCACCATGCTAACGCTCACCGCATTCAGTCCAGACATCAAACACTCTGAACTGCAGGCAAGGAGAGCCTCTGCAGAGGACGGGCCCAGAGGAGTTTGGACAAAAACAACACAACCCCAGAGGGCATGCCACACACACCCGAGACTCCCTCAAAGGCTAGCCATTGGGCACTCCATGAACTCTTCTTCCATAAAGAAATTACCCTCAGGGTAGAAAACAGAATGCTCTTTTCGAATACATAGAAGAAGGCAGAAACTTAGAATGAATGCAACAATGGAAAAATCAAATGATGATGAGGCAAAAGAAACAGAAATGATCATGGCCATGCAATTGAATGAAATGTATCCATGTCACATGACTGATGGAGGATATAAGGCAGCAGACATGATACTCACTCTGCTTCTGAAAAGTGTAGAATGCATTAGGGAGTGTAGGACCACAGAGATATAGTTGATAAAAAAATAAAATTAAGAGGCCCTGATGAAAGATTTTATTAGCTGACTGGATGGAAAGTCCATGAAGCTAACAGAATCAGAGGACCCAATGAATGACCTGGAAGACAAGTACTGGAAAAAAGGAAATGATGCTTAGGAATTAAGGAAGATTGATGGAACATGACAATGGACTTAGGGAAATCCTTGACTGCAATGTATGTCAATGGGTGCTTATTGTAGTAGACCTAGAAGAGAGAAAAGAGGGCCCAACATTTCTTTGATAAATCAGAGCTGAAAACCTCCCTCCCCTGGGGGCAGAAAGAGAGATTTAGGCACAGAAGACTCCCAGCACCATCCACAGACGCAGAACAACACAAGACATAGTGTTCTTCACCCTGCAAAAGCTAGCGATGGAGGGATTCTCTTCGCCCAAATATGCTTAGGAGAAGAGTGTTTCTATAGCCAAGTCCCTGACTTCAGGGCGACAAGCTAAGCCAGTGTAGGAAGAACGTTGTATAGAACAAGCAAAATCAGATCAAGCCAAAATGCGTATCTGCTGCATTTCTAAACAATGACAGAGCAGGAGTTCTTGTCTAGAACAATGAGGTGTTAAGAAGACAAAGATTGTGTCCTGTGGTGTCTCCATCAGTTCAGAGGTGGCCTTCAGCTCAACTCCTGATCCCAGGCTCATTGGATCAACTCCCACTTCAGATTCCCTGCTCAGAAGAAAGCTGCTCCTGTCCAGCTCCCGCCCTGATTATGATCTCTCTGTCTCTCTGTCAAGTACATGCATGCACATTATTGAAAAACAACAACAACAACAACAACAAGAAACAGTTGATAAGGATTGACTGGCATCAGAGAATGGTTTTTTAATTTGGACCTATGTCCCTATGGAATGCAGCCAGGTCCAGAGCTCCTCACGCCATCCTAAAACGCTAGGCCTTGGCTCTGAGCTCCCTTGTTGTTCTCCTCTCCTTCATTTTCCTGCATCTCCTCACCAACATGGAGCATCTTCTTGTCTTCCCCGCTTCAATGGCCCGTTGTTCTCTCATTTTTCCTCCTATCCTGGCTCAATTAGAACATTCCAATCTTCCGCAACAGGCAAAATTTGTTTATCCCATGAAAACCTTTGGGGAATGGAAATGGGAGGGTTAAGGCAGGCTTGTGCTGCAACATCTCCATTCAGTTCCACAGAGGGAAGGTGCACCACCCTGGGGGAATGCTCAGGGATCTTAGGCTGTTGACTCCTCTTCAATGTGTCCTTTTGTAGACACACGCTATATTCCTGAAGCTGGCACAAAAGCCTTTCTGATGGCTTCACTTGGGCAATGGGTCTCTTCCAACATGCCCCGTGCTTGCTCCTGTGGCACCTCCAAACAAATGAGTCCGTCCTGGGCCTAAGGTTCTAGGGTGTAGGGTCTGCCTTTGGTGCTTGGTCAACATGGAAGATGGGGAGGGCTACTTGGAATGATTTCTGGAGATGCTAGAGGAACTCGTGTCCTCACTGTTGAAGATTCCAGACATGTCTTTGTCATGGTTGCGGGTGTTCAACGTGAGGTTTCTTCACGTGGCCCTTTCCAGGTCAGAAAAGTCCTGATTGGTGGGAAGAACATGCATTTGTGCCGGGCATGGTGTTCCTCGCCTGAGGCTTGGTGGTAGTCCTGACACTTTCCTGATCTTTCATGGGTAAGATGGAATTGTGGATTCGAGCTCTTCTCAGGAGTCCAGGGGCCTGGTGCTGACAGCCATAGCCAAAGACTACAAATTCAGCCATGGAGAAGGTGACACAGACTCTCTTCACCAACTTGGTGAAAAACCCAGGTGGCTCCAATGGTTTGGGACAGCTTTGGATCCTCCTGGCTGACCCATAACTCTTCCATCCAGGTGGAGTAATTAGGCGTGGTTTGGGGAGGAGTGGTTGCTAGGACCTGAAAACTTTGTGACATCAGAAAAGCTGGCTTCACTGAAGCAGCAATCCCTCTCTCATGACCTATGAGTTCAATGGCTTGAGGTATGAAGCACTGAGAAGGACTGAAAAAGAACCCTGTTTGCCTGCTCATGAACTCACGTGGTCTTTTTTTTTTTTTTCGTTTGCACTTCCCTTTTCCATACAAAGAGAAAATAAAATGACGATCGCTACACCATCCTTGAGGCCAACCTCTCTTTGAGAGAGCGTGGTGTTCCTAATCTCACTGCAATATCAGGAGATCTCAGTCAACAGGGTGGCCTCATGTGTATCATTAGCTCTCTGGCAGTTTTGACACCCTAGGGTGAAAGCGTTCATTTATTAGCTTCTTTTTCTGATGGGTTCTAGGCTGTAGGGTCTGCTTTGGTGCTTGGTCAACTTGGAAGAGATGGGAAGGAGTAAGGGAAGGAAAGTCATAAGTCCAGGAAAAGTGCTAGGACAGGGATGAATAGTGCTGTCTGTGTCCTTGTCTCCTAGTTTTCTGAAACACTAGGTCTAAGGTATGGGTGCTCTGTCTCCCTGACTTTACCTTACACACCTGCACAAAGGCTTCAAGGAGAGTGACATTCTGCATGATAGCTACCCATGAAGGAAGAGCCCTAGACAGCACTCCTTGTCATCATTGGTTAATGCTACATTCCGTGGTCATGGGGAGAGCCATATTGACCAACTCTCTTTATGCACAGGAAAAGGAAGCGCCTACATCAATGGCATGCCATGCCCACTTTAGCAGAGCTATGGAAGGAGCTGAGATGCCCTTCCAATTGCTAGTGGATAAAGCAGGTGAGGTCCATCCTGGCCACAGTGTTTTCCTCTGACATCAGGGAGGATGAAGCCCTGACACTTGCCTTGACATGAATGACACAGGACTGGGTTATTATCAATGAGAAATGTAATCAGACCAAGGAATTATCATATGACTTCACTCATACATGGAACAAGAGGAATACCATGGACATTAGTAGAAGCAAGGGAAAACGGATGGAGCGGAAGTAAGACAGAGAGACAAACCAGGAGAGACCCAGGACTCTGGGAACCTAGCTGAGGGTTACAGAAGGATGAGACATGCCAGGAATGAGGGAAGGGTCTTATGGTATGGAGGTGGGGTGGCATATATGATGATGATGAGCACTTGGTCTTATATGCAACTAAAAACTCAAGGAACACTATTTCACAAACATATGATGGATGAAAGGCTGGCTTTCTGGACATAAGAAAAAATATTGAAAAGAAAGAAAAACAGGCCATTTCACATGTGGATGAAGAACTAGGAAAGAAATGAAATATACTTTTATTATCTTACTGACTAAAATGGTAAGCAATTTGTTTCCTATGAGGTCTTTATCTGAATTGGGTCTTTGATCATTGTAAATTAGAGTCATCCCTATTCCTCGATTTCGGAAACTATTGAGAAGAACTGACATTGCCTTCGTTAAAGGTCTAGAAGTGTGGACCAGGAAATTTATTTCAACCTAGCTTTTTGTGTGCTGGGAGGTGTTTGAGGAATGCTTCAAACACTTTCGTCATGACCTAAGACGTCAGATGTTTATGTTTCATGACCTAGTCTTGGTAGTGGATACATGTCTTGGAATTTATCCTTTTCTCTCAGGTATTGGATTTGCTGGAATACTTGTGTGTAGGGGTCTTTTAGGTTAGGTTGTTTAGGGGAGTTTAGTCCTGAATGCTTTAATTAATTCTTGAGAGGTAAGGAGTTAAATTTTCCAGTTTGTTTGGTTTCTGACTGTGATTCTCTGTGCTTCTTTCCTTTATGTTTTTTTTTCTCTGATGTTTGCTTCCATGAGTGCTATTTCTCACTTCTTCCTAACTTCAGTGGGACTCTGTTAAGTGTGTGTGTGTGGGGGGGGAGACAGCCCAGTACTCTTCATCTTTCTGCCACATGTGGCGAGTGGCAAGAATGATAATTTTCTTGAGAATAAAGAAGCCGAACAAAAGAGGGACAAACAGCTACTGGACCATGAGGGGAGAATTCGAGAGATAAGTGACACCATAAGACGAAACAACATTAGAATAATTGGGATTCCAGAAGAAGAAGAAACAGAGAGGGGAGCAGAAGGTCTATTGGAGAGAATTATTGGAGAGAAGTTCCCTAATATGGCAAAGGGAACAAGCCTCAAAATCCAGGAGATGCAGAGAACCCCCCTCAAAGTCAACAAGAATAGGTCCACACCCCGTCACCTAATAGTAAAATTTACAAGTCTTAGTGACAAAGAGAAAATCCTGAAAGCAGCCCGAGAAAAGAAGTCTGTAACATACAATGGTAAAAATATTAGATTGGCACCAGACTTATCCACAGAGACCTGCCAGGCCAGGAAGAGCTGGCATGATATATTCAGAGGACTAAACGAGAAAAACATGCAGCCAAGAATACTCTATCCAGCTAGGCTATCATTGAAAATAGAAGGAGAGATAAAAACCTTCCAGGACAAACAAAAACTGAAAGAATTTGCAAACACCAAACCAGCTCTACAGGAAATATTGAAAGGGGTCCTCTAAGCAAAGAGAGAGCCTAAAAGTAGTAGATCAGAAAGGTACAGAGACAATGTACAGTAACAGTCACCTTACAGGCTAATAATAACACTAAATTTATATCTCTCAATAGTTACCCTGAATGTTAATGGGCTAAATGCCCCAATCAAAAGACACAGGGTATCAGAATGGATAAAAAAACAAAACCCATCAGTATGTTGCCTACAAGAAACTCATTTTAGACGCGAAGACACCTCCAGATTTAAAGTGAGGGGGTGGAAAACAATTTACCATGCTAATGGGCATCAGAAGAAAGCTGGGGTGGCAATCCTTATATCAGATCAATTAGATTTTAAGCCAAAGACTATAATAAGCGATGAGGAAGGACACTATATCCTACTCAAAGGGTCTGTCCAAAAAGAAGATCTAACCATTTTAAATATCTATGCCCCTAACGTGGGAGCAGCCAACTATATCAAACAATTAATAACAAAATCAAAGAAACACATGAATAATAATACAATAATAGTAGGGGACTTGAACACTCCCCTCACTGAAATGGACAGATCATCCAAGCCAAAGATCAACAAGGAAATAAAGGCCTTAAATGACACACTGGACCAGATGGACATCACAGATATATTCAGAACATTTCATCCCAAAGCAACAGAATACACATTCTTCTCTAGTGCACATGGAACTTTCTCCAGAATAGATCACATCCTGGGTCACAAATCATGTCTCAACCGGTATCAAAAGATTGGGATCATTCCTTGCATATTTTCAGACCACAATCCTCTGAAGCTAGAACTCAATCACAAGAGGAAAGCTGGAAAGAACCCAAATACATGGAGACTAAACAGCATCCTTCTAAAGAATGAATGGGTCAACCAGGAAATTAAAGAAGAACTGAAAAAATTCATGGAAACAAATGATAATGAAAACACAACAGTTCAAAATCTATGGGACACAGCAAAGGCAGGCCTGAGAGGAAAATATATAGCAGTACAAGCCTTTCTCAAGAAACAAGAAAGGTCTCAAGTACACAACCTAACCCTACACATAAAGGAGCTGGAGAAAGAACAAGAAAGAAACCCTAAACACAGCAGGAGAAGAGAAATCATAAAGATCAGAGCAGAAATCAATGAAATAGAAACCAAAAAAAACAATAGAAAAAAATCAATGAAACTAGGAGCTGGTTCTTTGAAAGAATCAATAAGATTGATAAACCCCTGGCCAGACTCATCAAAAAGAAAAGAGAAAGGACCCAAATCAATAAAATCATGAATGAAAGAGGAGAGATCACAACTAACACCAAAGAAATACAGACAATTATAAGAACATACTATGAGCAACTCTACGCCAACAAATTGGCCAATCTGGAAGAAATGGATGCATTCCTAGAGACATATAAACTACCACAAATGAACCAGGAAGAAATAGAAAACCTGAACAGGCCCATAACCAGTAAGGAGATTGAAACAGTCATCAAAAATCTCCAAACAAACAAAAGCCCAGGGCCAGACGGCTTCCCAGGGGAATTCTACCAAACATTTAAAGAAGAACTCATTCCTATTCTCCTGAAACTGTTCCAAAAAATAGAAATGGAAGGAAAACTTCCAAACTCATTCTATGAGGCCAGCATCACCTTGATCCCAAAACCAGACAAGGATCCCACCAAAAAAGAGAACTACAGACCAATATCCTTGATGAACACAGACGCAAAAATTCTGGCCAAAATACTAGCCAATAGGATTCAACAGTACATTAAAAGGATTATTCACCACGATCAAGTGGGATTTATTCCAGGGCTGCAGGGTTGGTTCAACATCCGCAAATCAATCAATGTGATAGAACACATTAATAAAAGAAAGAACAAGAACCATATGATACTCTCCATAGATGCTGAAAAAGCATTTGACAAAGTACAGCATCCCTTCCTCATCAAAACTCTTCAAAGTGTAGGGATAGAGGGCACATACCTCAATATTATTAAAGCCATCTATGAAAAACCCACCAAAAATATCATTCATATGGAGAAAAACTAAAAGCTTTTCTGCTAAGGTCAGGAACACTGCAGGGATGTCCATTATCACCACTGCTATTCAACGTAGTACTAGAAGTCCTAGCCTCAGCAATCAGACAACAAAAAGAAATTAAAGGCATCCAAATTGGTAAGAAGAAGTCACACTATCACTCTTCGCAGATGATATGATACTATATGTGGGAAACACAAAAGACTCCACTCCAAAACTGCTAGAACTTGTACAGGAATTCAGTAAAGTGTCAGGATATAAAATCAATGCACAGAAATCAGTTGCATTTCTGTACACCAACAACAAGACAGAAGAAAGAGAAATTAAGGAGTCAATCCCATTTACAATTGCACCCAAAACTATAAGATACCTAGGAATAAACCTAACCAAAGAGGCTAAGAATCTATACACAGAAAATTATAAAGTACTCATGAAAGAAATTGAGGAAGACACAAAGAAATGGAAAAATGTTCCATGCTCCTGGATTGGAAGAATAAATATTGTGAAAATGTCCATGCTACCTAAAGCAATCTACACATTTAATGCAATCCCTATCAAAATACCATCCATTTTTTTCAAAGAAATGGAAGAAATAATCCTCAAATTTATATGGAACCAGAAAAGACCTCGAATAGCCAAAGGAATATTGAAAAAGGAAGTCAAAGTTGGTGGCATCACAATTCCGGACTTCAAGCTCTATTACAAAGCTGTCATCATCAAGACAGCATGGTACTGGCACAAAAACAGACACATAGATCAGTGGAACAGAATAGAGAGCCCAGAAATCGACCCTCAACTCTATGGTCAACTCATCTTCGACAAAGCAGGAAAAAATGTCCAATGGAAAAAAGACAGCCTCTTCAATAAATGGTGCTGGGAAAATTGGACAGCCACATGCAGAAAAATGAAATTGGACCACTTCCTTACACCACACATGAAAATAGACTCCAAATGGATGAAGGACCTCAATGTGAGAAAGGAATCCATCCAAATCCTTGAGGAGAATGCAGGCAGCAACCTCTTCGACCTCAGCCGCAGCAACATCTTCCTAGGAACAACGGCAAAGGCAAGGGAAGCAAGGGCAAAAATGAACTATTGGGATTTCATCAAGATCAAAAGCTTTTGCACAACAAAGGAAACAGTTCACAAAACCAAAAGACAACTGACAGAATGGGAGAAGATATTTGCAAACGACATATCAGATAAAGGGCTAGTATCCAAAATCTATAAGGAACTTAGCAAACTCAACACCCAAAGAACAAACAATCCAATCAAGAAATGGGCAGAGGACATGAACAGACATTTCTGCAAAGAAGACATCCAGATGGCCAACAGACACATGAAAAAGTGCTCCACGTCACTCGGCATCAGGGAAATACAAATCAAAACCACAATGAGATATCACCTCACACCAGTCAGAATGGCTAAAATGAACAAGTCAGGAAATGACAGATGCTGGCGAGGATGCAGAGAAAGGGGAACCCTCCTCCACTGTTGGTGGGAATGCAAGCTGGTGCAACCACTCTGAAAACAGCATGGAGGTTCCTCAAAATGTTGAAAATAGAACTGCCCTATGACCCAGCAATTGCACTACTGGCTATTTACCCTAAAGATACAGACGTAGTGATCCGAAGGGGCACGTGTACCCGAATGTTTATAGCAGCAATGTCTACAATAGCCAAACTATGGAAAGAACCTAGATGTCCATCAACAGATGAATGGATCAAGAAGATGTGGTATATATACACAATGGAATACTATGCAGCCATCAAAAGAAATGAAATCTTGCCATTTGCTATGACGTGGATGGAACTAGAGCTTATCATGCTTAGGGAAATAAGTCAATCGGAGAAAGACAACTATCATATGATCTCCCTGATATGAGGACATGGAGAAGCAACATGGGGGGTTAGGGGGATTGGAGAAGAATAAATGAAACAAGATGGGATTGGGAGGGAGACAAACAATAACTGACTCTTAATCTCACAAAACAAACTGGGGTTTGCTGGGGGGAGGTGGGATTGGAAGAGGGGGAGGGGGCTATGGACATTGGGGAGGGGAGACGAACCATAAGAGACTATGGACTCTGAAAAACAACCTGAGGGTTTTGAAGGGTCAGGGGTGGGAGGTTGGGGAGCATGTGGTGGGTAATAGGGAGGGCACGTTTTGCATGGAGCACTGAGTGTTGTGCAAAAACAATGAATACTGTTATGCTGAAAAAAATAAATAAAATAAAAAAAAGAATGTTAATTGTCTTTTTATGACTGACATGTGACACAGCCCAATACGCTTCACGTTTTTGCTACATGTGGCAAGGGGCATGAATGCCTTCTTGTTTATGGCTGGGTAAGAGTCTGCGGTGCATTTGGAGGACAGGAAGATTGCAGAAATATTGGGAGTTCTAGGTTTGTCTTCTGCCATAATCACAACCGGAAGATGTCCACATCAATGTAAACATGGCATAATGGACCTGATGCCTAGAAATCTAAATCCAAGCGAAAGAGAGAAGAAGTCGCAGAGACCATGGGAGAATGGTGTAGACATGGCTTAGGGGAGAAGTGGACGGTTGGTGCTTCAGAGGGCAGGGAGCCATGGTCAAAGACAAAGGCCAATCAGAGAGGAGCACACTGGGCACACACAAGTTGAATATATACCCATATCTGATGCGGAGGAAAGGAGAGGGTCTGAATGGCATGAGATCTTGCAACCAAATGGTCTTGAGTCCCGGGGATTTCAGAATAGCAAGCTTGGCACACATAGACTCCAGAGAACACTGTGTTTCTCCTGGAGAGGACACCAGTAAGCAAACAGGTGCAGACAGCCTGCAAACCATGACCAGAGACAATATCTTTTGACACAGTGGTATTATTATTGTTTCTTGCTATGCATCCGTGATAGGCACTATTGCTGGAGATGCCTTGAAGAGGACCAAGAAACATGGGACTCTCCCCCCACCAGCATAAAGCGAGCTAGTGGCCACAGACAGGAGAGTGAGGACATTAGCTGCCTAACTTGCAAACATGAAGTTCCAGCCCTGGAAAACTGTTAGGACTGCCTTCCTCAGGCCACGTTGCTTAGTCCCAGAGGAACAGATGCTCCCGTTGGGGACTAGAAGAAAGCCCTGCCCACGTCCTCTCTCCTGACCACAGCATTCAGCAGGAGAAATAATAGAACTAACTTCTCTTGAGTGGGCTGAAAGTCTCCTTTCACAGGCACACCAGAGCCCACCAAGCTAACCCTAACCAAATTCGGTCCAGACAACAAACCCTCCGAATGGCAGACAACGAGAGCCTTTGCAGAAGACTCCCCCAAGGGAGAGTGGACAACTACAACACAACCCCAGAGGGCATGACACAAACACCCGAGACTCCCTCAAGTGCCAGCCCCTGAAAACTCCATAATCTCTTCCTGAAGAAATTACCCTCAGGGTAGAAAACAGAAGGCACCTTTTGAATACAGAGAAGAAGACAGAGACCTAGAACAAAGGCAACGATGGAAAAATCAATTGATGCCGAGGCAAAAGAACAAGAAATGATCATGGACACACATTCGAAGTGAACCTGTACATGCCACATGCCCGATGGAGGATATCAAGCAGCAGCCAGTACACTCACTCTGCATCAGAAAAACGTAGAAGGAATCAGGGAGTCTATTACCAGAGAGATAAATATTATAAAAAATAGAAAACTAAGAGGCCCTGATGAAAAGATTTGTTAGTAGATTGGTTGCAATGTCCAGGAACTGGCAGAACAAGAGCATCCAAAGAGTTACCTAGAAGGAAAGTACTGGGAAAAAAAGAAGCGAAGGAAAGGAGAGAAGGAAGAATGATAGAACATAACAAGGGACTTGGGGAAATCCTTGAATGTAAAGAATGTTAATATGTGCTTATTTCAGGAGACCTAGAAGAGAGAGAGAAAAGAGGGCCCAACGTTTCTTGGAGAAATCAGCGTTGAAAACATCCTTCATCTGGGGGCAGAATCAGAGATCCAGATTTGGAGGACCAGGGGACTCCCAGAAACATCCACAGAAGCAGAGCAACACAAGATATAGTATCATTCTTCCTGAAAAAGCTAGCAATGGAGGAATTCTCTTCACCCAAATATGCTTGGGAGAAGAGTGTTTCTAAAGCCACATCTCTGACTTCAAGTCAACCAGCTATGCCAGCTCTAGAAGCAGGTTGTATAGAGCAAGACACACTAGCCCTAGCCAAAATCCGTATCCCCTGCTTTTCTGAAAAATTACACAGCAGGCGTTCTTGCCTAGAACAATGAGGTGTTAAGAACACAAAGACTGGGTCCCGGGATGTCTCCATCTGTTCAGAGGCGGCCTTTAATTCACCTCATGATCCCAGGCTCATTGGATCATCCCTCACCTCATGATTCCTGCTCAGAGGCAAGTCTGCTTCTCCCTCTCCAGCTCCCTCCCTGATTATGATCTCTCTCACTTTCTCTGTCAAATACATGCATGCAAATCATTGAATTACAGAAAGAACAAGAAGAAGAAGACACAGTTGATAAAGATGGACTGGGCCAGAGGATGGTTTATTGAATTTGGACCTATGTCCCTATGGAATGCAGCGACATCCAGAGCACATTTGACTATCCAAAATGCCAGACCTTGGCTCTGAGCTCCCTTGTTTGTTCTCATCTTCTTTGTCTTCCTGAATCTCCCCAAAACAGTGAGCATCCGCTGTCTGTCCCACTGCAATGGCCCGTTGTTCTCCCATTTTTCCTCCTCATCTGTTCTATTACTACATGTCCATCTCCCGCAATAGTCACTCTTTGTTTATCCCATGAAAACGTTTGGGGAATGGAAATGGGAGGGTTAAGGTAGGCTTGTGCTGCAACATCTCCATTCAGTTCCACAGAGGGAAGCTGCACCACCCTGTGGGAATGCTAAGGAATCATGGGCCGTTGAATCCTCTTCAATGCGTCCTGTTCTGGATATACATTGTCTCCCTGAACCTGGCACGAAGCCTTTCTGATGGCTTCATGTGGGCAATCATTCTCTTCCCACATGCTCCTTGATTGCTCCTGTGGGCTACAAACCAATGAGTACGTTCTGGGCCTAAGGTTCTTTGATGTATGGTCTGCCTTTGTTGCTTGGTCAACTTAGAAGATGGGAAGAACTTCTTGGCATGGTTTCTGGAGATGCTAGTGGAACTAGTGTGCTCACTGTTGAAGACTACAGGCATGTCTTTGGCATGGTTGCAGGTGTTCACTGTGAGATTTCCTTGGGTGGCCCTTTTCCTGGTCAGAAGACTCCTGTTTGGGTGGGAGGATCATGCACATGTTGGGACGTGGAGTTCCTCATCTGAGGCTTGGTTGTAGTCCTGAATTTTTCTTGATCTTTTGTGGGTAAGATGGAATTGTGGATCTTTGACTGTCTCAGAAGTCCAGAGGTCTGGAGGTGACAGTCACGGCCAAAGACCACAATTTCGGCCATGAAGAAGGTGACACTGGCTCGTTTTGCACACTGTCTTGGAGAAATAAACAGACAGCTCCAGCGACTTGGGAGAGTTTGGTATCCTCCTGGCTGACCCATGACTTCTCCAGCCAGGTGGAGTGATTTCGCATGGTTGCGGAGTAGTGGTTGCTTGGACCTAAAAGCTTTGTTACATTCCAGAAGCTGACTTCACTGAAGAAGCAATCCCTCTCTCATGACCTATGTGTCCTATGGCTTTGAATAGGAAGCCCTGGGAATTACCAAAAAACAGCCCTAGTACCCTGACCATGAACCTAGGTGGTCTTTTCTGTTTCTTTCTCTCATACCTTTCTATACAAAGAGAAAAGAAAATGACATTCAGTATACTATTCTTGAGTCCAACATTTCTCCAGTGAGAGAAACGTGCTCCTATTTCCACTACAATTTCTAAAGATCTCAATCAACAGGGAGGCTTCTTGTGTATCATTATATATCTGAGAGTTTGACATCCTATGGGTGAGAGCATCCTTTCTTAGCTTCTTTTACTTAAGGTTATAGGGTGTAGGGTCTGCCTTTGGTGCTTGGTCTGCTTGGAAGAGAAGGGAAGGAATAAGGGAAGGAAAGTCACATTTCAAGGAAAAGTGGTAGGACATGGATGCATTTTGCTCTCTGGGTCCTCATCTCCTACTCTTCTGAAACACCAGTCCTGAAAGATGAGGGCTCTCTCTACCTGACTTTACCTTAAAACTTTTGCAAAGGCTTCAAGGACAGTGGCATTCTACATGATAGCTATCCCTGAAGGAATAACCCTGGACAGCCCTCCTTGTCATCCTCATTGGGAGACCCATTTTGATCTACTCTATTCATAGGAAAAGGAACAGCCTACATTGATGGCCTGCCATCCACCTCTAGAAGAACTGTGGAAGGAGTCAAGATCCCCTTTAAAATGCTAGTGTATAAAGCAGGTGTGGTCCATCCAGGCAACAGAGTATTCCTCTTCCATCCGGAAGGATGAAGCCCCGGTACTAGACTTGAAATGAATGACACAGGACTGGATAATTCTCATTGAAAAAGGCAAGCAGACCAAGGGAAATATCATATGGCTTCACACATGTGTGGCACATGAGGAATAATATGGACATTAGTAGAAGCAAGACAAAACAGGAAGAGCAGTAGTCAGGCAGGCATAAAAACCATGAGAGACTCAAGACTGTGGGAAGAAAGCTGAGGGTTACAGAAGGATGAGACATGCCAGGAATGAGGGAACTGGTTAATGGGTATGGAGGAAGTGTGGCATACATGATGATGGCACTCGGTGATTTATGCATCTAAGAAATCAGGAAACACTATGTATAAAAATATATGATGTATGAAAGGCTGCCTTCCCAAACATAAGAAAACAATATTGGATAGAAAGAAAAACAGGCCGTTTCACTTATAGATGAAGAAAAAAAGAGGAAAGAAATGAATTATAATTTTATTATCTTACTGATTAAAATTGTATGCAATTGGTTTCCTATAAGGTGCTTATCTGAATTCTTTCTTTGGACATTGTAAATTAGAGTCTTCCCTCTTCCTACATTTTGAGAATAGATGTAAAGAACAGACATTGACTTCATTAAATGTCTCGAAGTGTGGACCAGGAAATTGATTTCAACCTGGCTTTTTCTGTTTTGGGAGGTGTTTGAGAACAGCTTCAAACCCTTTCATCATTTCCTGAGACGTCAGATGTTTATGTTCATGACCTAGTCTTGGTAGTGGATATGTGTCTAGGAATTATCCATTTCTCTCAAGTATTTGATTTGCTGGCATACTTGTGTGTAGGGGTCTTTTTTGGTGAGGTTGTTTAGGAGAGATAAGTCCCAAATGCTTTAATTAATTCTTGATAGGTAAGGAGTAAACTTTTCCAGTTTGGTCGGTTTCTGACTTTGATTCTCTATGCTTTTATCCCTCATTTTTGTTTGTTTGTTTGTTTTTTCTCTGAGGTTTGCTTCCAGGAGTACTATTCCTCACTTGCTCCCTAACTTCTGTGGTACTCTTTTAAGTGTGTGTGTGTGTGTATTGTGTGTTTCACATAATTCTTAGAATAATATTAGCTGATATGAAGCTGCTCTTTTTCAGATCACAATTGACCTTCAGCTACATTGGAAACTCATGTTACATCCAATTCGGACACATTTCCTGCATTGAATGTCCCATTTAATCCTCTTTTAGAAACACAGATTCTCACTAACCTGCCTTGGAACAAACACCAAATTTTGTGTGCCCGGTTAGAGTCTCAGTGCCTGTCCCTTTTTTC
Source organism: Meles meles (assembly GCF_922984935.1). Lineage (NCBI taxonomy): Eukaryota > Metazoa > Chordata > Mammalia > Carnivora > Mustelidae > Meles > Meles meles. The sequence goes on from NW_025721609.1 coordinate 570,327, forward strand.
TTTTTTTTTTTTTTCCCACATGCTTCTTTACCTCCACGAGTGAGTGAAATCATATGTTATTTGTCTTTCTGTGACTGACAGATATGACACAGCCCAATGCTCTCCCCATTTCTGCCACATGTGGAAAGTGGCAAGAATGCCTTCTTGCTTCTGGTTGGGTAAGACTGTCGTGCATTTAGAAGACAGGGAGTTGTTAGAAGTGTCTGGGAGCTCCAGGTTTGTGTTCAGCCATAAGCACAACCAGAAGATGACCACATCAACATAAATATGGCATAAATGTACCTAAAGCCTAGAAATCACACTCCACAGTGAAAGAGAGAAGATGTCACAGAGACCATGGGAGAAGGGTGTAGACATGGCTTGGGAGAGAAGTGCATGGTTTGTGCTTCAGAGGGTGGAACAATGGCCAAAGACAAAGGCTCAGGAGAGAGGAGCACACTGGGAAACCACAAGTTGAATGTTGACCCAAAGCTGTAGGTGGAGAAAAAGAGAGGGCCTAAATGGCATGAGTTCTTACCTCTAAAGCGTCTTTAGACCCAGGTTTCAGATCAGCAGACATGGCAGACATAGACTCCAGAGAACACAGTGTTTCACCTGCAGAGGACACCAGAAAGCAACCTGGTCAGACAGCCTGGAAACCATGATCAGAGACAATAACTGTTGACACAGTGGTATGGTTATTATTTCTTGCTGTGCATCCGTGATTGGCACTATTTGTGGAGATGCCTCTGGGGGGGGGGCAAAAGAAAATTGGGGCTCTCCTACCACCAGAAAAAAGACTGAACTAGTGGCCACAGACAGGATGGTGAGGACATAAGATGCCTCACCTGCAAACACGAAGACCCAACCCTGGAAAACTATTGGGACTGACTTCCTCAGGCCAAGATGCTTAGTGTCAGGAGAACATACCATCCCGTAGGTAACTAGAAGAAAGCACTTCCCACATCCTCTCTCATGACCACAGCATTCAGCAGGCCTTAGTTCTGTGGACTGGGTTGAAAGTCTCCTTTCACAGGCACCCCAGAGCCCACCAAGCTAAACCTCGCCATATTCAGTGCAGACATCAAACACTCCGAAAGGCAGGCAATGAGAGCCTCTGCAGAGGACTGGCCAGAAGAGAGTGGACAGCCGCAACACCATTACAAAGGGCAGGCAAAACACATCAGAGCCTCCCTAAATGGCCAGGCTTTGGATACTCCATGAGCTCTTCTTCCTAAAGATATTACCCTCAGGGAAGAAAACAAAATACGCTTTTCGAATACAGAGAAGAAGAAAGAGATCTAGAAACAATGGAATGATGGAAGATTGAATTGAAGCCAAGGAACAAGAACAAGAAATGATCATGGCCATTCAATCAAAGTGAACCCTATACATGTCACATGCCTGATGGAGGATTTCAAGCAGCAGCCAGAATACTCACTCTTCATCAGAAAAAACATAGAAGGCATCAGGGAGTCTTGAACCACAGAGATAAATGTGATAAAGAAAAATAAAATTAAGAGGCCCTGATGAAAAAATTTGTTAGCAGACTGTATGCAAATACAAGGAAGCTGGCAGAAACAGGGGATGCAGTGAGTTACCTGAAAGACAAGTACTGGGAAAAAAAGAAGCGAAGCAAAGGAGAGAAGGAAGAATGAGGAATATGAAAATGGATAAGGAAATCCTTGACTGCAATGAATGTCAATGATTACTTATTCTAGGAGATGTAGAAGAGAGAGGAAAAAGAGGGCCCAATATTTCTTTGAGAAATCAGAGCTAAAAACGTCCCTCCTCTGTGGGCAGAAACAGAGATCCAGATTCCGACACACAGAGGACTCCCAGCACCATCCACAGGAGCAGAGCTACACGAGACATAATGTCATTCACCCTGCAAACCTAGCAATGGAGGAATTCTCCTCACCCAAACATACTTGGGAGGACAGTCATCTAGAGACAAGTCCCTCACTAGAAGATGACCAGCTATGACAGCTCTAGAAGGAGGTTGTTTAGAGCAAGTCACACCAGCCCAAGCCAAAACCCCCTATCCCCTGCATTTCTGAACAATGACAGAGCAGGATTTCTTGTCTAGAACAATGAGGTGTTAAGAAGACAAAGATTGTGTCCAGGGGTGTCTCCATCAGATCAGAAGCAGCCTTCAGCTCTACTCCTTATCCCAGGCTCATTGGAATGTCTCCCACCTCAGGTTCGCCACTCACACGCAAGTCTGCTTCTCCCTCTACAGATCCCTCACTGATTATGTTCTCTCTGTCTCTCTCTGTCAAGTACATAGAAGCACATCATTGAGAAACAACAACAACAGAGATAAGATGGCCGGGAAGTAGGAGGAGGCACCTTTTCAATCTGTACCCTAAAGTGAGCTGATAACCTACCAAAGAACTTCGATCACACATGAAATCAACAGGAGATCAGAATTATACACGTCTGGATCTCTACGGGAGAAGACAACAGTGGACAGGTAAAGCAGAGTGGGAATATCAGACTGATATCAGAAGATAAACAAAATGGGGAGGGAGCCAACAGAGGCAACTGATTGGAAAGTAATACCCCAATACCAGAGTTCCCTGTGACTGGGGACCTGCATTAACTTGGAGTCTGGTTGAAAGCACTCAAAAAGAGCAAAAGATCCTGGGGGGAAATTGTGAGAATTGGGGCAGTTAGGGAAAGGGGCTTAAGTCCCCATACCTAGTACAGCCTCCCCTGGCCCTGAGCCAGAGAGAGTGCAGCGGAGAAACCAGGTATGAGCCACCAGTGCGCCTGAGAACATGTTGGGTCCAGCTCCTGTGAGGCTGGGAGCTTCACCAGCTGGCAGAACCTGAGATGCGCATGCCCCACACCCTCCCCCGGGCGAGGTGTGCGCCAGCCCCGCACTCTTAGACCTAGTGCTGCCACCCGGTGCTCTCGAACCCAGAAGGACCAGGCAGAGCCCAGTGCTCTCGGACCAAAAAGACCAGGCACTCCCAGCCAGACCAGCAGGAAAATCTCAGTGTGTGAACACTGCTTACCTCTCTGGCAGTCTGGAGCTGCCCAGACAGCTACTGCCACCTTGGTTTTGGGAACAAGGAGGAAATCCTGCACCCCCAGGGACTGCAACTCAGAACTTGCTCTGCCAGCAGCTCTGCAACATCCTCGGGGAGCAATCTGAGACTTCTTTCTGAGAGGGAGGTCGGGGTGCAGTTTGCTTTCCTCTAAACCTCCAAAAAACATCAAAAACTGTCAAGGCAGGAAGGAAGAAAAAAAAAAGAGAACAAACAAACAAAAACGTCCAGAGAACAAAAGCCTAAAAAACCAGTTTCCTCAGAGTCCACCCCCTTGAGGGGGACAGGAGGACTTAAATCAGGGAACACCATTGACTGAAAACCCACATGGCAGGCCCCTCCCCCAGCAAACCCACCAAGAGGGAAGAAAAAATAAAGGACGACAAAAGAATAATGACCACTATTTAATAGATACAACTTTTCTTTTCAACTCGTTCCCACTATTCTGGTTCATTTTTTTAAATATAGATAATTTTTTTAACCTATTTACCATCACAGTGAGATGTCCAGTACATCAAATTCCACAATAAATTTCTAACCTGAAATTTTTGATACATACACCCGTGTTTTTCTTTTGCTTTTCTATTTTTTTTAATTTTTTTAAAAAATTAGTTTAGTTTTTTCTTTTTATATTTATGTTTTCTAATATTCTTATACAGTTAAACTTCAAGGTAACCCCTTTTCCCCACAGAATGCTATCCCTATAGGTAAACCAATTTTTAATCCCTCTTTATCTTAGGAAAGTTGAGTCCTTTAATAAAGACATCAAGATACATCCAGGAAGGGGCGCCTGGGTGGCTCAGTGGTTTAAGCCGCTGCCTTCGGCTCAGGTCATGATCTCAGGGTCCTGGGATCGAGTCCCGCATCGGGCTCTCTGCTCGGCAGGGAGCCTGCTTCCCTCTCACTCTCTCTGCCTGCCTCTCTGCCTACTTGTGATCTCTCTCTGTCAAATAAATAAATAAAATTTTTTAAAAAAGATACATCCAGGAAGAATCAAAATAAACTTCCCCACCTACACTGAGAATTTGTAACGACTCTCCCAATTTTTCTTCCACCAGTGTTTCTGTGCATTTGTGTTTGTCCTGAAAGTATATAAATCTTATACTTGGGGTTCTTTTTGATGAGATTCTTCTTTTTTTTTTTTTTTTTGCTTTTATATATATATTTTTTTCTCTTGTCGTATACTTATATCAGTCTTTTTGTTTCTCTGTTTTTGTTTGTATAATTCATAAATCTTACCTTGGAGCCCATTTGGGTTAAGCCTTCTCTTTTATCTTCCCTTTTTTTCCTCTCTCTCTCTCTCTTTTCTTTTTCTTTTCTCTTTTCTCTCGTTTGGGTGGGGAATCCTGATTGCACAGAAGCGTTCCAGGGTGCACCTTGACTGCACCACAGTCGATACATCCAGCTACATCCGTTCAGTCATCTCTCACCAAAATGACTACGAAGAGGAAAGGAATGCCCAACAGAAGAAAAATACAGAGGATGGGCCTTCTGCAACAGAGCTAATGGCTATCGACATAGATAATATTTCAGAAAAGGAATTCAGAATCACAATTACCCAGGCAACAGCTAGCTTGGAGAAAGCCATGGATGACCAAACGGATTTAATTAGGGCAGAATTGAAAGCCACCATGGATGATGTTCACAATGCTCTCAATGAGTTCCAATCTAATCCAAATTCTCTAAAAGCTGGGTAACTGAGACAGAAGATAGAATTAGTGATCTGGAGGACAAACAGATAGAGAGAAAGGAAAAAAAGCTCAAAGCCACGAAAACAGAATCAGGGAAATAATTGATGCCATGAATCATTCCATCAGAATTATTGGAATCCCTGAAGGGGAGGAGAAAGAAAGAAGTCTAGAAGATATAGTGGAACAAGTTCTACATGAAAATTTTCCCAATCTCGCGAATGGAACCAGCGTTCATGTACTAGAGGCAGATTGGTCTCCCACCAAGATTATAGATTCTAAAAAAAATCTACCTGATAATAAAATTGAAAAATCATAATTGTAGATACAATCTCTTGAAAGCCGCTAGGACAAAGAGGTTCCTTACCTACAGAGGAAAGCCCATAAGAATAACGTCAGACCTGTCCACAGAGACCTGGCAAGCCAGAAAGGGCTGGCAAGATATATTCAGGGTACTAAATGAGAAGAACATGCAGCCAAGAATACTTTATCGAGCAAGACTGACATTCAAAATGAATGAAGAGATAATGAGTTTTCAAGACCGGCAAGGCTTAAAAGACTATGAAACCACCAAGCTGACACTGCAAGAAATTTTAAGGGGGGTTCTATAAAAGAGAAAAAATCCTAAAAATATCATTGAACAGAAATATAGAGACAAACTACAGAAAGAAGGACTTCAAAGGTAACACGATGGCAATAAAAGCATATATATCAATAATCACTCTCAAAGTGAATGGCATAAATGCGCCCATAAAACGACACAGGGTTGCAGATTGGATAAAATGACTGGAATCATCCGTATGTTGTCTACAAGAGACCTATTTTGAACCTAAATATACACCCAGACTGAGCGTGAAGGGATGGAGAAGCATCTTTCATGCCAATGGGCCTCAAAAAAAGGACGGGGTAGTGATCCTCATATCAGATAAATTAAATTTTAAACTAAAGTCTGTAGTCAGAGATACAGAAGGACACTACATAATTCTTAAAGGGACTATCCACCAAGATGATCTAACAATCATAAATATCTATGCCCCCAATATGGGAGCAGCCAATTACATAAGAAAACTATTAATCAAGATAAAGAGTCATATTGATATGAATACATTAATAGTAGGAGGTCTTAACACACCTCTCTCAGTAATAGACAGATCATCCAAACACAAAATCAATAAAGAATCAAAAGCATTGAATGAGACATTGGACCAGATGGACCTCATAGATATGTACAGAACATTCCACCCTAAAACAACAGAATACTCATTCTTCTTAAGTGCACATGGAACCTTCTCCAGTAGACCCCATACTGGGCAACAAATCAGGACTCAAGTGATACCAAAAGACTGACATTATTCCCTGCATATGCTCAGATCACAATGCTTTGAAACTGGAGCTCAGTCACAAGGAAAAGTTCAGAAGGAACTCAAACACCTGGAAGCTAAAGATCACCTTGCTTAAAAATGCTTGGATCACAGCAATTGCACTACTGGGTATTTACCCTAAAGATACAAACATAGTGATCTGAAGGGGCACGTGTACCAGAATGTTTATAGCAGCAATGTCTACAATAGCCAAACTATGGAAAGAACCTAGATGTCCATCAACAGATGAATGGATCAAGATGATGTAGTATATATACACAATGGAATACTATGCAGCCATCAAAAGAAATGAAATCTTGCCATTTGCTATGACGTGGATGGAAATAGAGCATATCATGCTTAGTGAAATAAGTCAATCGGAGAAAGACAACTGTCATATGATCTCCCTGATATGAGGACATGGAGAAGCAATATGGGGGGTTAGAGGGATAGGAGAAGACTAAATGAAACAAGACGGGATTGGGAGGGAGACAAACCATAAATGACTCTTAATCTCAAAAAACAAACTGGGGGTTGCTGGGGGGAGTTGGGATTGGGAGAGGGGGAGGGGGTTATGGACATTGGGGAGGGTATGTGCTATCATGAGTGCTGTGAAGTGTGTAAACCTGGCGATTCACAGACCTGTACCCCTGGGGATAAAAATACATTATATGTTTATTAAAAAAAAATTTGGAAGGGGAGGCGAACCATAAGACTATGGACTCTGAAAAACAACCTGAGGGTTTTGAAGGGTCAGGGGTGGGAGGTTGGGGGAACAGGTGGTCGGTAATAGGGAGGGCACGTTTTGCATGGAGCACTGGGTGTTGTGCAAAAACAATGAATACTGTTATGCTGAAAAAATAAATAAAATTGAAAAAAAAAATTCTTGGATCAACCAGGAGATCAAAGATGAACTTAAACAATTCATGGAAGCCAACAAGAATGAAGACACTTCCGTCCAAAACCTATGGGATACAGCAAAGGTGGTAATAATGGGGAAATACATAGCCATCCAAGCCTCCCTCAAAAAAATTGAAAAATCCAGAATACACCAGCTGTCTCTACACCTTAAAGAGCTGGAGAAGCAACAATAAATCAAACCAATTCTACACATAAGAAGGGAAATAATCAAGATTAGAGCAGAGATCAATGAGGTAGAAACCAGAGGTATAGTAAAATGTATCAATGAAAGTAGAAGCTGGTTTTTTTTAAAGAATCAAAAAGATCGATAAGCCATTGGCCACACTAATCCAAAAGAAAAGAGATAAAGCAAAATTAATAAAATTATGAATGAAAAGGAAGAAATACAACTAACACCAAGGAAGTAGAAACAATCATCAGAAATTATTATCAACAGTTATATGCCAATAAGCTAAGCAATCTAGATGAAATGGATGCATTCCTGGAAAACTATAAACTCTCAGAACTGAACCAGGAAGAAATTGACAACCTGAATAGACCAATATTTTGTAACAAGAATGAAGCAGTGATCAAAAACCTCCCAAAAAACAAGAGTCCAAGACCTGACGGTTTCCCTGGGGAATTCTACCAAACTTTCAAAGAAGAAATAACACCAATTCTCCTGAAACTGTTTCAAAAAAATGAAGCAGAAGGAAAATTTCCAAAATCTTTGTATGAAGCCAGCATTACCCTGATGATCAAACCAGTCAATGACCCCACCAATAAGGAGAATTTCAGACCAATATCACTGATGAGTATGGATGGAAAGATTCTCAACAAGATCCTAGCAAACAGGATCCAGCAGCACATTAAAAAGATTATCCACCATGACCAGGTGGGATTCATCCCTGGGTTACAAGGATGGTTCACCATTCTCAAATCAATCAATGCGATAGAACAAATCAATATGAGAAGAGAGAAGAACCATATGGTCCTCTCAATTGATGCAGAAAAGCATGTGACAAAATCCAGCAGCCATTCCTGAATAAAACGCTTCAAAGTATAGGGATAGAGGGAACATTCCTGAACTTCATAAAATCTATCTATGAAAGATCCACAGCAAATATCATCCTCAATGGTAAAAAGCTTGCAGCCTTCCCTTTGAGATCAGGAACACAACAAGGATGCCCACTCTCACCACTCTTGTTCAACATAGTATTAGAAGTCCTAGCAATGGCAATCAGACAACAAAGAGAAATAAAAGGTATCCAAATTGGCAATGAGGAAGTCAAACGCTCTCTCTTTGCAGATGACATGATTCTTTATATGGAAAACCCAAAAGACTCCACCCCCAAACTATTGGAACTCATACAGCAATTCAGTAACGTGGCAGGATGCAAATTCAATGTACAGAAATCAGTGGCTTTCTTATACTCTAACAATGAAAATACAGAAAGGCAAATTAGAGAATCGATTCCATTTACTCTACCACCAAGAACCATAAGATACCTGGGAATAAACCTAACCAAAGAAGTAAAGGATCTGTACTCGAGGAACTACAGAACACTCATGAAAGAAATTGAAGACACAGAAAGATGGAAGTCCATTCCATGCTCTTGGATCGGAAGAATAAAACATTGTTAAAATGTCTATACTGCCTAGAGCAATCTATACTTTTAATGCCATTCCGATCAAAATTCCACCGGTATTTGTCAAAGAGCTAGAGCAAATAATCCTAAAATTTGTATGGAATCAGAAGAGACCCGAAATTGCTAAGGAAAATTTGAAAAACAAAAACAAAACTGGCGGCATCATGTTACCTGGTTTCAAGCTTTACTACAAAGCTGTGATCACCAAGACAGCATGAAACTGGCATAAAAACAGACACATAGACCAGTGGAACAGAGTAGAGAGCCCAGATATGGACCCTCAACTCTATGGTCAAATAATATTCGACAAAACAGGAAAAATTATATAGTGGGAAAATGGCAGTCTCTTCAATAAATGGTGCTGGGAAAACTGGACAGCTATATGTAGAAGAATGAAACTTGACCATTCTCTTACACCGTACACAAAGATAAACTCGAAATGCATAAAAGACCTCAACGTGAGGCAGGAATCCATCAGGATCCTAGAGGAGAACATAGGCAGTAACCTCTTTGATATTAACCACAACAACTTTTTCCAATATATGTCTCCAAAAGCAAAGGAAACAAAAGTGAAAATAAACTTATGGGACTTCATCAAGATCAAAAGCTTCTGCACAGCAAAGGAAACAGTCAACAAAACAAAGAGGCAACCCACAGAATGGGAGAAGATATTTGCAAATGACAGTACAGACAAAAGTTTGATATCCAGGATCTATAAAGAATTCCTCAAACTCAACACACACAAAACAGAGAGTCATATCAAAAAATGGGCAGAAGATATGAACAGACACTTCTCCAACGAAGACATACAAATGGCTCTCAGACACATGAAAAAATGTTCATCATCTCTAGCCATCAGGGAGACTCAATTAAAACCACATTGAGATACAACCTCACACCAGTTAGAATGGACAAAGTTAGCAAGACAGGAAACAACATGTTTTGGAGAGGATGTGGAGAAAGGGGAATCTCTTACTCTGTTGGTGGGAATGCAAGTTGGTGTAGCCGCTTTGGAGAACAGTGTGGAGATTCCTCAAGAAATTAAAAATAGAGCTTCCCTATGACCCTGCAATTGCACTACTGAGTATTTACCACAAAGATATATATGTAGTGAAAAGGACCATCTGTACCCCAATGTTTATAGCAGCAATGGCCACGGTCTCCAAACTGTGGAAAGAACCAAGATGCCTTTCGATGGACGAATGGATAAGGAAGATGTGGTCCATATTCACTATGGAGTATTATGCCTCTATCAGAAAAGATGAATACCCAAAATTTGTAGCAACACGGACGGAACTTGAAGAGATTATGCTGAATGAAATAAGTCAAGCAGAGAGTGTCAATTATCATATGGTTTCACTTATTTGTGGAGTAATACAAAGAGCATGGAGGACATGGGGAGATGGAGAGGAGAAGGGAGCTGAGGGAAATTGGAAGGGGACGTGAATCATGAGAGACTATTGACTCTGAAAAACAACCTGAGGCTCTAGAAGTGGCAGCTGGGATTGGAGGAAAAAGGTGGTGGGTATTAGTGAGGGCACATTTTGCATGGAGCACTGGGTATGGTGTAAAACAGTGAACACTGTTATGCTGAAAAGAAAAAAAATAAAATGATACATGTATAAACAACAACAACAAAAGGAAACAGTAGTTAAGGATTGACTGGGGACAGAGGATGCTTTATTCAATTTGGACCTATGCCCCTATGGAATGCAGCTATGTCCAGAGCGCCTTACACCATCCTAAAAAGCCAGACTTTGGGTCTGAGCTCCCTTGTTTGTTCTCCTCTTCCTCCTTCTCCCCATCAACATGGAGCATCTACTTTCGGTCCCCCTGCAATGGCCCATTGTTTTACCATTGTTCCTCCTCACCTGACGCCTTTAGAAAATGCCCACCATCCACAACAGGCACTGTTTATTTATCCCATGAAAAGCACTAAGGATTTAAAATGGGAGAGTTAAGGTAGGCTTGTGCTGCAACAACTCCATTTACTTCCACAGAAGGAAGCTGCACCACACTGTGGGAAGCTCAGGGATCGTAGGCCATTGAATCCTCTTCACTGCGTCCTTTGTAGATTCACCTTGTCTTCCGGAAATGCACAAAACCCTTTCCGATGGCTTCACATGGGCAATGGGACTCCGCCACCAGGCTCCATGCTTGCTCCTGTTGGCTCCAAACCGATGAATCTGTACTGGGTTTAAGGTTCTAGGGTGTAGGGTCTGCCTTTGGTGCTTGGTCAGATTGGAAGATGGGGAGGACTTCTTGGCACAGTTTCTGGAGATGCTAGAGGAACTTGTGTCCTTACTGTTGAAGACTCCAGACATGTCTTTGGCATGTTGCGAGTGTTCACTGTGAGCTTTCCTCTGGTGGCCCTTTTCCTGGTCAGAAGTGTCCTGATTGGGTCAGAGAACCATGCACATGTGAGGAGCATGGAGTTCTTCACCTGAGGCTTGGTTGTAGACCTGACACTTTCTTGATTTTTTGTGGGTAAGATGTAATTGTGTATCCTTCCCCAACTCAGGAGTGCAGAGGGCTGGTGGTGAGAGTCCCGGCCAAAGACTATTAATTCGGCCATGGAGAAGGTGACACCGACTCGCTTCGCAAACTGTCAAGGTGAAATACTCAGGCAGCTCCAATGTTTTGGCAGGTCTTTGGCACCTCCTGGCTGACCCATGACTATGAAAGCCATATGGAGTGATTAGACATGGTTTGGGAGGGAGTGGTTGCTAGGAGCTCAAAGCTTTGTGACGTCACAGAATCTGACTTCACTGAATCAGCAATCCCTCTCTCATGAGCTATGAGTCCTATGGCTTTAGGTAGGAAGCCCTAGGAAGGACCAAATAAGAGCCCTGTTTGCCTGCTCATGAAAACAGGTGGTCTTTGTGGTGTCTTTCCCACTTCACCTTTCTATACAAAGAGAAAAGTAAATGCCATTCGGTATACTATCCTTTCAGGCAACATTTCTCCAGAGAGAGCAAGGGGTTCCTATTTCCACCGCAATGTCTAGAGATCTCAATCAAAAGGGAGACATCTTGGGTATCATGAGCTCTCTGGGAGGTTTGACATCCTATGGGTGAGAGCGTCCTTTCTTAGTTTCTTTTCCCAATTTGTTCTAGGGAGAAGGGTCTGCCCTTGGTGCATTCATCCTGGAAGACAAGGGAAGGAATAAGGGAAGTAAAGTCACATTTCAAGGAAAAGTGCAAGTTCATGGGTGCATTGTGCTGTCCGAGTCCTGATCTCCTAGTATTCTGAAACACCAGTCCTAAGGGATAAGCTCTGTCTACCTGAATTTATCTGAAACACCTTTGCAAAGGCTTCAAGGAGAGTGATATTCAGCATGATTGCTACAACTGAAAGAAGAGCCCTGGACAGCACACCTTTTCATCATAAGTTAGAGTTACATGCCAAGGTCATGGGGAGAGCCATGTTGACCAACTCTCTTAATTCAGAGGACTAGAAACTGCCTAAATCAATGACCTCCCATGCCCACTCTAGCAGAACTGTAGAAGGAGCCTAGATGCCCTTCAATAGGCTAGTGGATAAAGAAGGTTGTCCATCCAGGCAATAGATAATACCTCCAATATCTAGCGGGATGTAACTCCGATTCTCGCCTTGACATGAGTGACACAGGGCTGGATTCTACTCAATGAAAAAAGAAGCAGTCCAAGGGAAATATCATACGGCTTTACTCATATGTGGCCCATGAGGAATACCATGGACATTAGTAGAAGCAAGGGAAAACGGAAAGAGAAGAAGTCAGACAGGGAAACCAACCAGGAGAGACTGAGGACTCTGAGAATCAAGCTGAGGGTTACAGAAGGATGAGACATTCCAGGAATGAGGGAACTGGCTAAAGGTATGGAGGTGGTGTGGCATATGATGTTGAGCACTCTGTGGTGTATGCGACTAAAGAATCAGGGAACACTATCTCACAAAAGTATGAGGGATGAAAGGCTTTCTTCCTGAATTAAGAAAAAGTATTGAAAAGAGAGAAAAACAGGCTGTTTCATATGTAGATGAAGAAAGAAAGAGGAAAGAAATGAAGTATAGTTTTATTATCTTAATGATTAAAACGGTATGCAATTGGTTTCCTATCAGGTTCTTATCTGAATTAGGTCTTTGGGCATTGCAAATTAGAATCTTCCGTCTTCCTACATTTCGGGAATAGATAAGAACTCACTTTGCTTTTATTAAATGTCTTTGAGTGTGGACCAGGAATTCGATTCAACCCTGGCTTTTTGGGTGTTGGGAGGTGTTTGAGGAAGGCTTCAAACACTTCCATCATTACCTGAGACGTCAGATGTGTATGTTCATGACCTAGACTTGGTAGTGGGTATGTGTCTTGGAATTTATCCTTTTCTCTCAGTTATTGGTTTTGTGGGCATACTTGGGTATATGCGTCTTAAAAGTTAGGTTGTTTAGAGCATTTAATCCTGAATGCTTTAATTAATTCTTGATAGGTAAGAAGTTATCTTTTCCAGTTTTGTCAGTTTCTGACTTTGATACTTTCTTTCCCTTGTGGTATTTTCTCTGAGATTTGTTTCCATGAGTGCTACTCCTCACTTGCTTCCTAACTTCTGTGGGAGTCTTTTAAGTGTGTTGTGTGTGTGTGGATGGGTATTAGGGTGAGTGTGTTTCACAAAACACTTAGAATGGTATTTTAAGAGATATAATGCCACTCTTCCTTGGATCACAATTCAACTTCAAACTTATTGGAAACTCGTGTTCCATCTCTTTCGGCCACATTTCCTACAATGAATGTACCATTTAATCCTCTTAGAAACAGACTTTCACTAACCTGCCTTGGAACAAACACCAAATTTTGTGTGCCCGGTTAGAGTCTCATCCTGTGTCCATTTTTTCTTGCTTTTTCACATGTTCCTTTACTTTCATGACTGAGTGATATCATATGTTATTTGTCTTTCTGTGACTGACAGATGGGATGCAGCCCAATGCTCTCCACCTTTCTGCCTCATGTGGTAAGTTTCAAGATTCCTTCTTCCTTATTGCTGAGTAAGAGTCTGTGGTGCATTGGGAGGACAGAGAGATTGCAGAAATGTCTGGCAGCTCCAGGCTTGAATTCAGCCATCAGCACAACGGGAAGATGACCACATCAATGGAACCAGGCGTCAATGAATCTGAAGCCTAGATATCAAACTCCACAGCAAAAGAGAGAAGAAGTCACAGAGAGCATGGGAGAAGGGTGTCGACATGTCTTAGTGGAGAAGTAGACGGTTGTTGCTTCAGAGGGCAGGGAGCCATGGCCAAAGACTAAGGCCCCAGAGAGAGGAGCACACTGGGAACTCACAAGTTGGATACTGACCCATAGCTGTTGGCAGAGAAATGGAGAGGGACTGAATGGCACGAGTACTTGCAGCCAAAGGGTCTTGAGGCCCGGATATCGCAGATCACCATGCTTGTCAGACATAGGCTCCAGAGAACACTGTGATTCTCCTCAGAGCACACCAACATGCAACCGGGTGCAGGCATCCTGGAAACCATGATCAGAAACAGTACCTGTAGACAGAGTGGTATGATTATTGTTTCCTGCTGTGCATCCGTGATAGGCACTGTTCATGGAGATGCCTCAATGGGGGCAAAAGTATCCTGGGGCTCTACCACCATCAGTATAAGGCCCGAGCTAGTGGCCACAGACAGGATGGTACAGACATTAGCTACCTAACCTGCAATCACATAGTCACAACCCTGGAAAACTGTTGGGACTACCTTCCTCAGGCCACGTTGCTTAGTACCAGGAGAACAGACCCTCCATTGGGGACTAGAAGAAAGCCCACCCCATATCCTCTCTCCTGACCACAGCATTCAGCAGGCCTTAGTAAGGTTGAGTGGTTTGAAAGTGTCCTTTCCCAGGCACACCAGAGCCCACCAAGCTAAACCTCACCATATTCAGTCCAGACACCAACATTCCGAATGCCAGGCAACGAGAGCCTCTGCAGAAGACTGGCCCAGAAGAGAGTGGACAGCCACAACACAACCCAGGGGGCATGCCACATACACCAGAGACTCCATCAAGGGTCCGTTAGTGGCACTCCATGTGATCTTCATCTTAAAGAAATTACCCTCAGGGTAGAAAACAGAAGGCGCTTTTCAAATACAGAGAAGAATACAGAGACCTGGCCTAAGGCAACTATGGAAGAATCAATTGATGCCGAGGCAAGAGAACAAGAAATAGTCATGGCCACGCAATCAAAGTGAAACCTGTACATGTCACATGCCTGGTGGAGGATTTAAGCAGCAGCCAGGCTACTCACTCTGGATCATAAAAACATAGAAGGAATCAGGGAGTCTAGAACCACAGAGATAAATGTGATAAAAAATAAAATAAAATAAAGAAGCCCTTATGAAAAGATTTGTTAGCTGACTGCATGCAACGTTCAGGGGAGCTGGTAGAAGCAGAGGATCCAATAAGTTACCTGGAAGAAAAGAAGTGGGAAAAAAGAAGCAAAGCAAAGGAGAGAACTAAGAATGATGGAACATGACAGTGGACTTAGGGAAATCCTTGACTGTAATGAATGTCTATGGGTGCTTATTGTAGGAGACCTAGAAGAGAGAGAAAATACTGGGCCCAACTTTTCTTTGAGAAATCTGAGCTGCAAACATCCCTCATCTGGGGCGAGAAACAAAGATCCTGATCCTGAGGTACAGAGGACTCCCAACACCATCCACAGTAGCAGACAAAACACAAGACATAGCGTCATTGACCCTTCAAAAGCTACCAATGGAGGAATTCTCTTCGTCCAAACATGCTTGGGAGAAGAGAGTTTCTAAAGCCATGTGACTTACTTCGAGGTGACCGGCTATGCTAGCTCTAGAAGCACACTGTATAGAGGAAGCCACACCAGCCCAAGCCAAAACCCTACCCCCTGCCTGTCTTAACAATGACAGAGCAGGAGTTCCTATCTAGAGCAATGGGGTATTAAGAAGACAAAGATTGTATCCAGGGGTGTCTCCATCAGTTCAGAAGCAGCCTTCAGCTCTGCTCCTTTTCCCAGACTCATTGGAATGTCTCCCAACTCAGGTTCCCTACTCAGAGAATTCTGCATCTCCCTCTCCAGCTCCCTCACTGATTAAGATCTCTCTGTGTCTCTCTGTCACATACATGCAAGCACATTGTTGGAAAAAAAAAAAAACAACAACAACCAATGAAACAGTAGATAAGTATTGACTGGGGCCAGAGGATGGTTTATTCAATTTGGACCTATGACCCTATTGAACAAAGCCAGTTCCAGAGCACCTCCCACCATCCTAAAATGCCAGACTTTGGCTCTGAGCTCCCTTGTTTGCTCTCCTCTTCTTCGTCTTCCTGAATCTCCCCACCAAACATGGAGCCTCCTGTCTCTGTCCCGTTGGAATTGCCTGTTGTTTTCCCATTGTTCCTCCTCACCTGGTTCCTTTAGAACATGCCCATCATCCATAGCAGGCACTGTATGATTTTCATGTGAAAACCACTGTGGCTGAAAATGGGAGGATTAAGGCAGGCTTGTGATGCAACATCTCCATTTAGTTCCACAGAGGGAAGCTGTACCACCCTGCGGGAATGCTCAGGGATCTTAGGCCATTGAATCCTCTTCACTGCGTCCTCTTGTAAATACACGTTGTCTTCCAGAAACTGGCACAAAAGCCTTTCCGCTGGCTTCACAAGGTCAATGCCTCTCCTCCAACATGCTCCAAGCTGGCTCCTGTTGGCTCCAAACCGATGAGTCCGTTCTGGGCCTAATGTTTTAAGGTTTAGGTTCTGCCGTTGGTGCTTGGTCAGCATGGCTGATGGGGATGCCGATTTGGCATGGTTTCTGGAGATGCTAGAGGAACTTCTTTCCTCACTTTGAAGACTCCAGACATGTCTTTGGCATGGTTGTCGGTGTTTACTGTGAACTTTCGTCAGGTGGCCCATTTCCTGTTCAGAAGATTCCTGATTGGTTCAGAGAACCATGCACATGTGTGGAGCATGAGTTCCTCGCCTGAGGATTGGTTGTAGTCCTGATCATTTCTGGACATTTCGGGGGTAAGATGGAATTGTGGATCCTTGCCCTTCTCAGGAGTGCAGAGGGCTGGTGTTGACAATCCCGGCCAAAGACTATACATTCGGCCATGGAAAAGGTGACACTGACTCTCTTTGAAAACTGCCTTGGTGAAAAACCCAGGGAACTCCAACGGTTTGGGAGGGCTTTGGCACCTCCTGGCCGAACCATGACTACTAAAGCCATGTGGACTGATTAGACATGGTTGGGGAGGAGTGTTTGCTAGGAGCTCCTATCTTTGTGACATCACAGAAGCTGACTTCACTGAATCAGCAATCCCTCTCTCATGAGCTATGAGTCCTATGGCTTCAGGTAGGAAGCCCTGGGAAGGACTAAGAAAGAGCCCTGATTGCCTGCTCATGAATTCAGGTGGTTTTATTGGTTTCTCTCCCACATCACCTTTCTATACAAAGAGAAATGAAAATGCCATTCAGTATACCATCCTTTCAGGCAACATTTCTCCAGAGAGAGCAAGGTGTTCCTATTTCCACTGCAATGTCTAGAGATCTCAATCAAAAGGGAGGCCTCTTGAGCATGGAACCGTCTTCCATCTTTTTGTGTCTGCTTCAATTTCTTTCATGAGTGTTCTGTAGTTCCTCGAGTACAGGTCATTTAACTCTTTGGTTAGGTTTATTCCCAGGTATCTTATAGTTCTTGGTGCTATAGTAAATGGAATCCATTCTCTAATTTCCCTTTCTGTATTTTCATTGTTAGTGTATAAGAAAGCCACTGATTTCTGTACATTGACTTTGTATCCTGCCACGTTACTGAATTGCTGTATGAGTTCTAGTAGTTTGGGAGTGGAGTCTTTGGGGTTTTCCATATAAAGAATCATGTCATCTGCAAAGAGAGAGAGTTTGACTTCTTCCTTGCCAATTTGGATACCTTTTATTTCTCTTTGTTGTCTGATTGCCATTGCTAGGACTTCTAATACTATGTTGAACAAGAGTGGTGAGAGTGGGCATCCTTGTTGTGTTCCTGATCTCAACGGGAAGGCTGTGAGCTGTTTCCCATTGAGAATGATATTTGCTGTGGGTCTTTCATAGATAGATTTTATGAAGTTCAGGAATGTTGCCTCTATCCCTATACTTTGAAGTGTTTTATTCAGGAACGGATGCTGGATTTTGTCAAATGCTTTTTCTGCATCAATTGAGAGGACCATGTGGTTCTTCTCTTTTCTCTTATGATTTGTTCTATCACATTGATTGATTTGCGAATGTTGAACCAGCCTTGTAACTCAGGGATGAATCCCACCTGGTCATGGTGGATAATCTTTTTAATGTGCTGCTGGATCCTGTTTGCTAGGATCTTGTTGAGAATCTTAGCATCCATATTCATCAATTACATTGGTCTGAAATTCTCCTTTTTGGTAGGGTCTTTGCCTGGTTTGGGGATCAGGGTAATGCTGGCTTCATAAAAAGAGTCTGGAAGTTTTCCTTCTGCTTCAATTTTTGGAACCGCTTCAGGAGAATTGGTGTTATTTCTTCATTGAAAGTTTGGTAGAATTCCTCAGGGAATCTGACAGGTCCTAGGCTCTTGTTTTTGGGAGGTTTTAAATCACTGCTTCAATCTCATTACAAGATATCAGTCTATCCAGGTTGTCAATTTCTTCCTGGTTCAATTTTGGAAGTTTATAGTTTTCCAGGAATGCATCCATTTCATCTAGGTTGCTTAGCTTATTGGCATATAACTGTTGGTAATAATTTCTGATGATTGTTTCTATTTCCTTGGTGTTAGTTGTGATCTCTCCCTTTTCATTCATCATTTTATTAATTTGGGCTTTCTCTCTTTTCTTTAGGATTAGTGTACCCAATGGTTTATCGATCTTATTGATTCTTTCAAAAAACCAGCTTCTAGTTTCATTGATACGTTCTACTGTATCTCTCATTTCTACCTCATTGATCTCTGCTCTAATCTTGATTATTTCCCTTCTTGCGTGTGGAGTTGTTTTGATTTGTTGTAGATTCTCCAGTTCTTTAAGGTGTAGAGACAGCTGATGTATTCTGGATTTTTCAATTTTTTGAGGGATGCTTCTATGGCTATGTATTTCCCCCATAGAACCGCCTTTGCTGTATCCCATAGGTTTTGGACCGACATTTCTTCATTCTCATTGGTTTCCATGAATTGTTTAAGTTCATCTTTTATCTCCTGGTTGATCCAAGCATTCTTAAGCAAGGTGGTCTTTAGCTTCCAAGCGTTTGAGTTACTTCTGAACTTTTCCTTGTGATTGAGTTTCAGTTTCAAAGCATTCTGATATGAGAATATGCAGGGAATAATGTCAGTCTTTTGGTATCGGTTGAGTCCTGCTTTGTGACCCATTTTGTGGTCTATTCCGGAGCAGGTTCCATGTGCACTTGAGAAGAATGAGTATTCTGTTGTTTTAAGGTGGAATGTTCTGTATATATCTATGAGGTCCATCTGGTCCAATGTTTCTCTCAATGCTCTTATTTCTTTATTAATTTTCTGCTTCAATGATCTGTTTCTGAGAGAGGCGTATTAAGATCTCCTACTATTATTGTATTCATATCAATATGACTCTTAATCTCTATTAATAGTTTTCTTATGTAATTGGGTGCTACCATATTGGGGGCATAGATATTTACAATTGTTAGACCTTCTTGGTGGATAGTCCCTTTAAGAATCATGTAGTGTCCTTCTGTATCTCTGACTACAGTCTTTAGTTTAAAATCTAATTTATCTGATATGAGAATCACGACCCGTCCTTCTTGTTCCATGCTCTTGGATTGGAAGAATAAACATTGTTATAATGTCTATACTGCCCAAAGCAATCTATACTTTTAATGCCATTCTGATCAAAATTCCACCGGAATTTTTCAAAGAGCTGGAGCAAATAATCCTAAGATTTGTATGGAATCAGAAAAGACCTCGAATTGCTAAGGAAATGTTGAAAAACAAAAACAAAATTGGCGGCATCCTGTTACCCAATTTCAAACTTTACTACAAAGCTGTGATCACCAAGACAGCATGGTACTGGCATAAAAACAGACACATTGACCAGTGGAACAGAGTGGAGAGCCCATATATGGATCCTCAACTCTGTGGTGAAATAATCGTCAACAAAACAGGAAAAAATATACAATGGAAAAAAGACAGTCTCTTCAATAAATGGTGCTCGGAAAACTGGACAGCGATATGTAGAAGAATGAAACTCAACCATTCTCTTACACTGTACACAAAGATAAACTCGAAATGGATAAAAGATCTCAATGTGAGACAGGAATCCATCAGAATCCTAGAGGAGAACATAGGCAGTAACCTCTTTGATATCAGCCACACCAACTTCTTTCAAGGTATGTCTCCAAAGGCAAAGGAAACAAAAGCGAAAATTAACTTTTGAGACTTCATCATGATCAAAAGCTTCTGCACAGCAAAGGAAATAGTCAACAATACAAAAAGGCAACACACGGAATGCGAGAATTTGCAAATGACAGTACAGACAAATGTTGATATCCAGGATCTATAAAGAACTCCTCAAACTCAACACACACAAAACAGAGAATCAAATCAATAAATGGGCAGAAGATATGAACAGACACTTCTCCAACGAAGACATACAAATGGCTATCAGACATGAAAAAATGTTCATCATCACTAGCCATCAGGGAGACTCAAATTAAAACTACATTGAGATAACAAATAACATGGAGGACATGGGGAGATGGAGAGGAGAGGGAGTTGAGGGAAACTGGAAGGGGAGATGAACCATGAGAGACTGTGGACTCTGAAAAACAACCAGAGGGTTATGAAGGGGCGGTGGGAGGGGGTGGGGTGTGGTGGGAGGTTGAGGAACCAGGTGGTTGGTAATAGGGAGGGCACGTACTGCATGGAGCACTGGGTGTGATGCCAGAACAATGAACACTGTTATGCTGTAAATAAGCAAATAAAAATAAATAAATTAATTAAAAAAAAAACTACATTGAGAAACCATCTGACACCAGTTAGAATGGCCCAAATTAGCAAGACAGGAAACAACGTGTGTTGGAAAGGTTGTGGAGAAAGGAGAACCCTCTTACACTGTTGGTGGGAATGCAAGTTAGTGCAGCCACTTTGGAGAACAGTGTGGAGATTCCTCAAGAAATTAAAAATAGAGCTTCCCTATAACCCTGCAATTGCATTGCTGGGTATTTACCCCAAAGATACAGATGTAGTGAAAAGAAGAGCCATCTGTACCCTAATGTTTATTGCAGCAATGGCCACGGTTGCCAAACTATGGAAAGAACGAAGATGCCCTTCAACGGATGAATGGATAAGGAAGATGTGGTACATATACACAATGAACTATTATGCCTCCATCAGAAAGGATGAATACCCAACTTTTGTAGCAACTTGGATGGGACTGGAAGAGATTATGCTGAGCGAAATAAGTCAAGCAGAGAGAGTCAAGTATCATATGGTCTCACTTATTTGTGAAGCATAACAGAGAACACGGAGGACATGGGGAGATGGAGAGGAGAGGGAGTTGAGGGAAACTGGAAAGGGAGATGAACCATGAGAGACTATGGACTCTGAAAAACAACCAGAGGGTTTTGAAGGGGCGGGGGCGTGGGAGGTTGAGGAACCAGGTGATGGGTAATAGGGATGGCACGTACTGCATGGTGCACTGGGTGTGGTGCAAATACAATGAGCAGTGTTCCACTGAAAATAAACAAATTTTTAAAAAAGGGAGGCCTCTTGGGTGTCATGAGCTTTCTGGGAGATTTTTTCATCCTATGGGTGATAGCGTCCTTTCTTAGGTTCTTTTCCCAATTTTATCTCGGGAGAAGGGTCTACATTTGGTGCTTGGTCAGCTTGGAAGATAAGGGAAGGAAAACATAAGGAAAGTCACATTTCAAGGAAAAGTGCTAGAGCATGGATGCATTGTGCTGTCCGTGTCCTGATCTCCTAGTATTCTGAAACACCAGTCCTAAGGAATGTGGGCTCTATCTATGTGACTATACATGAAACACCTTTGCAAAGGCTTCAAGGAGAGTGACATTCTGCATGATTGCTACACCAGAAAGAAGAGCCCTGGACAGCACACCTTGTCATCATCAGTTAATGTTACATGTCGAGTTCATGGGGAGAACCATGTTGACCAACTCTCTTAATTCAGAGGAAAAGGAACTGCCTAAATCTATGGCCGTGTATGCCCACTCTAGCAGAACTCGAGCACCTGCCATTTCCAATGTGTAGCGTCTGATTCGAGATCTCCTGCACCTGAGTCAGGGCATGTGTCAGAAGGTCGCTCATGCTGGAGTTTGTGTCCATGGTGGCCGACGAATGGAGGGGTGGCTCATGAGGCCATGGAGGTCTTCCCAGGCTGGGGCCTGTGAGCTGCTCCGAACAGCAAGCTTTCCTTCTGCGGGAGAGGGGGAGTCCGGTTGGATGGCAACAGGGTCCCCCGCATGGAAATTCTTCATAGCAGAAGTCACCACATGGATGTTGGTACAGCCCAGCTCCACTTACACTTCCAGCACAGGAACAAGTCCATTTCAATCTGGTGTCTCTGGGACTAAGGTCCCAGTGGTCTGAGTTGACAGGGAGACATATTCTGATGGGCCACAAATCTGACTCTTATCGAGGAGACCTTAGAATGGTGGGGACTCAGGAGCCCTACAGGATTCTCATCCCCTGAGGGTTGCACGCAGCTTCCAAGAGCCAGGTTACCTTCTGGGGACAGGACGTGTTCTGTTTTGTGGCTCAGGGATCAAGTATTGGACCATATATAGGTATTCCAGAGTTTGCCTCGGGAGGCAGATTCCTGCAAACCTAAGCTAGGGTTCCGTTGAGGTCCTAGGAGTCTGTCATGTTCCATCTTATAACTCAGGGCCATTGACATGGGTGTCTGCCTGGAGGTAGGTGTCTGGCCTGTGTCCGAAGGCGCCTTGTTTCCAAGACGGCCAATGAATTTGGGGTGGGCTCAGGGGCATTGCAAGTATCTCCCAATCTGGAGGGTTTGGGCAAATGTGACGGGCAGAGCTTCCTTAGGGTGGGCAGGCAAAGTCCTGCACTGTGGCTCCAGAGGCCCCATTCTGGAGGGCCTGTTGGCCGGGGCTATGGGGACAAAATTCTGCAAACACAAAATTGGGATAGGGTAAGGGGCGAGGTGATGACAGTCCCAGTCTGCAGACTGTGAGGGCAGTGCCACGGGATCTGAAATGAGAGGGAAGGGGAGGCTGGAGTGCAGGCTCTTCTGTCTGGGCTGTGTGTCTCAGTTGGCCATGGAATGTAGCCATTCACAGAAGATTCTTCTTCTGTGAGGATTCTGTCCGTCTCCCACAGGTTTGGTGTCTTTCGGGGGGAAGGGAAGAGGGATCTTTTTGTCTCAGGTTTCCCACCATAGCAGGAATTCCAGAGTCGACTTCTGGATCCAGATGCCTGGAGAATGCGACCTAGGGTGAGGATTTGGGCCTATGTCAGGCCCGATATGCGGGCTCCTGTTCCAGCTAGCGAGGAGCCTGGTTTGAAAGTGGGCTCAGACTGGGGGTCACAATTCCTGCTTTTGTTCAGGGATGCCCTCCTGGGTGGGCATGATCTCATGGGCCACACAGCTGGATCCAACTCTGTGGGATAGACCCCCATACCCACAGCATCTTTTCCCATCGTGAGGAAGGAGGAGTGCTCTTTATGTTAGAGGATCCCCCATTGTCTGGGATTTGAGCTATGTTCTGGGCACAGACAACTGAATACTGAAGTTGGGTAGAGATGACAGTCTCTGGATATGGCAGGTCCCACCTGCAAGGTATGAGGCCCGCTACCTTGGGGGCTGATGGGAGGTCGTGACTCAGGCTGTGTCAGACAGAGCATTAGTCCACAGGGCAGCCTAGGATATTGGGGTGCCGTGGAGGTACGTGCAGGTTGATCCTCACGTGGGGATTCAGGGCAGACACCTAGGGTCCTTTTTCTTTCTGGAGGGCTGGTAGAAGACTGTGTTGGGGATCCCGAATGAACAATCTGGAGGTCTTGCCTGCCAGGAAGGTAAGGACGGAATTCTGAATGCACAACCGCCGGTTAAGTTCAGTGCCAAGCACATGGCATTTCTGATGTGCAGCGTCTGACTCGAGACCTCCAGCACCTGAGTCAGGGCATGTGTCAGATGGTCGCTCATGCTGGAGTTTGATGTCCATGATGGCCAATGTATGGAGGCGTGGCCTCATGAGGCCATGGAGGTCTTCCCAGGCTGGGGCTTGTGAGCTGCCTCACAAGCAGATGGGATTGGAGATTCATTCTGATGGGTCACAATGCTGAATTCTGTCCAGGAAGACCTTAGAATGTGGTGGGGGCTCAGGCGCCATGCAGGATTTTTCTCCCCTGAGGGTTGGACCCAGCTCCCAAGACCCATGTTGACTTCTGGGGACAGGAGGTGTTCTGTTTTTTGGCTCAGGGATCAAGTTTTGGGCCATTTGTAGGCATTCCAGAGGTTTCCTCTGGAGAAAGATTCCTGCAAACCTAAGCTAGGTTTCCATTGAGGTCCTAGGTGTATGTCAGGTTCCATCTTCTAACTCAGGGCCATATGTAGGGGCCTGATTAGCCAGAGGAACTGTAAACCCCAGATATAGGGGCGGGCCAGACCACATAGCCATATCCAATCAGTGGGGTGCACATATATTAACTGTGGTGAGTTGAAATCTCATTGGCCACCTGTGTGTGGGCCGGGTTCAACCACCTCTAAAAAGGTTAGTCTGTGAGGCTGGGTGGGGGGAGACATAGGAGGAGTTAGAATAGCCATTGGAGAAGTAGGAAGAGTTAGAATAGCCATTGGAGAAGTAGGAGGAGTTAGAATAGCTGTTGGAGAAG
The DNA here is from genome assembly GCF_922984935.1 of Meles meles. NCBI lineage: Eukaryota > Metazoa > Chordata > Mammalia > Carnivora > Mustelidae > Meles > Meles meles. The sequence continues at coordinate 594,796 of NW_025721609.1, forward strand.
TAGGAGGAGTTAGAATAGCAGTTAGAATAGCCGTTAGAGTAGCTGTTAAAAGTAGCCTTTGGGAGCCGTTAGAGTAGCTGTTAAAGTAGCTTTTGGGAGCCATTAAGAGTAGCCATTAGGGTAGCCTTTGGGATCCATTAGGGTAGTCATAGGAGTGATAGTGTTGGGGTCATTGGGAGCAGCGCAGCCCCAAGCCGTAGCCCTGCTGCCAGCGGACTTGCCGTCCTGAGCCGCAGCCCCACCACGACCAGCAGCCCTGCCGCCAGCAGCCTCGCTGCCCCAAGCCGCGGCCTTCACCGCCCTGAGCTGCAGCCCAACCGCGAACAGCCTAGGCGCTGCCAGCAGCCTCGCTGCCCCCAGCGGCGCCCCCGCCTAGTCCAGAGTGGCCTCGCCAGAGTGACGTCATTCTGGGGAGCGGCCTCATTGCCATTCGGCGTCGTTCTTGAGCGGCCTTGTCCAGAACAGCCTCTTTGTCATCTGGAGCAGCCTTGTCTGGAGCGGCCTCTTCATCCTTGGGAACAGTCTTGTCCAGAGCGGCCTCTTCATCGTTGGGAGCGGCCTCGTCCAACATGTGGCCTCATCCGGGGAGTGGTCTTGATGGAGTGGAGTCATGGGCAGCAGAGTCTGTGTCGTCAGGGTTGTTGTCCTCGCCATCCTTGCCTCTTCATCATCGGAAGCGGCCTCCTCTGGGGAGTGGCCTTGTCGGAGTGGCCTCATGGGGAGGAGAGTCTGTGTCATCAGGGTTGTCATCCTTGTCGTCCTCCTCATTCTCACTCTTTGTCATTGGGAGCGGCATCCTCATCGTCGTCGCCTCTACATAAGAGATGGCCCCGACCGGTCGGTTTGATTTTCGATGCTTGGCATGAAATAAAGCTTTGCTTGATTTTTGCTCTGTGTCAGTCTTGTTCCTTTGATCACGGACCCTAACACCGTTGACCTGGGTGTCTGCCTGGAGGTAGGTGTCTGGACTGTGTCTGAAGGCGACTTTTTTCCATGGCGGAAAAACGAATTTGGGTTGGGCTCAGGGGCATTGCAGGTGTCTCCCAATCTGGAGGGTTTGTGCAAATGTGATGGGCAGAGCTTCCTTCGGGTGGGCAGGCAGAGTCCTGTGCTGTGGCTCCAGAGGCCCCATTCTGGAGGGCCTATTGGTCAGGGCTTTGGGGACAAAATTCTGCAAACACAAAATAGGGATAGTGTTAGGGGCAAGGTGATGACAGTCCCAGTCTGCAGACTGTGAGAGCAGTGCTGCTGGTTTTGAAATGTGGGGGATGGGGATGCTGGAGTGCAGGCTCTTCTGTCTGGGTTGTGTGTCTCGGTTGGCCACAGAATGTAGCAGTAGACTCTTGGGGCCATAAGAGATTCTGCTTCTGTGAGGATTCTGCCCGGCTCCTAAGTGTTTGATGTTCTTTCAGGCAGAAGGGAACAGTGCTGTTTTCCGTCTCAGCGGACCTGCCAGCAGTGATTCCAGAGTTGGTTTCTGGGTCCCTGTGCCTGGAGACCCCGACCGAGGGTGAGGTTTTGGGCCTAGTTGCATGTAAGGCCCAATATGCAGAGCTTGGTCCAGCTATCATGGGGCTGGTTTGTGAGTGGGCTCAGTCTGAGGGTCACAATGCCTGTTTGTGGCCAGGGTGGCACTACTGGGTGGGCGTGGTCTCATGGGCCATGCAGCTGGCTCCCAATACAGGGCTTAGACCCACTTCCCCACAGCAAACTTTTATCATCGTGGGGAAGGAGGAGTACTCTTTGATGCTTGAAGTTCCAGGTAGCTGGGTATTTGAGCTATGGTCTGGGCACAGACCCCTGAATACCTAGGTTGGATAGAGGTGAGAGTTTCTGGCCTTGGCATGTCCCACATGCAGGATATGGAGCCCGCTTCCTGGGGGGCTGATGGGATGTTGGGGCTTAGGCTGTGTCAGACAGAGCATTAGTGCAGAAGGCGACTTAGGACTTTGGGGTGCTGTTGAGGTTCCATGCAGTTTGATCCTCACGTGGGGATTGTGGGCAAACCCCTTGGGGCCTTCTCCTTTATGGAAGGCAGGCAGAATACTGTGTTTTGGCTCCAGAGTGAACAATCTGGAGGGCTGGCGGGCCAGGAGGGTGAGGACAGAATTCTAAATGCACTAGTGCCAATCCGTTCAGTGCTGAGCACATGGCATATCCAATGTACAGCATCTGTATCGAGATTTCCAGCACCTGAGTCAGGGCACGTGTCAGAATGGGGCTCACGTTGGAGTTTGTGCCCATGATTGTCGATGAGTGGAGGCATGGCCTCATGAGGACATGGAGGTCTTCCCAGGCTGGGGATTGTGAGCTGCTCCAAACATAAGATTAACTTCTGCGTACGGGGGCATCCGTTTTGATGGCACCAGGTTCCCCCATATGGAATGATGTCATAGCAGACGTCACCGCATGGCTGACTGAGAAGCCCAGCTCCGCTTACACTACCTGCCCAGGAACAAGGCCATTTTGATCTGGTGGCTCTGGGGTAAAGTGCCCAGGGGGCTGAGGTGACAGGGAGCCTCATTCTGACGGGCCACAAGGCTGGCTTGTGTCCAGAGAGACCTTAGAATGTAGCGGGGTTGCAGGCGCCTAGCAGGATTCTCCTCCCCTGTGGGTTGGACACAGCTCCTAAGAGCCAGGTTGCCTTCTGGGGACAGGACGTGTTCTGTTTTGTGGCTTAGGTTCTAGTGTTGGACCATATGTAGGCATTCCAGAGTTTGCCTCTGGAGGTAGATGCCTGCAAAGCTCAGCTAGGTTCCTTTGTGGTCCTAGGGGTCAGTCAGGTTCCATCTTCTAACTCAGGGCCATTGTCCTGGGTGTCTCCCTGGAGGTAGGTTTCTGGCATGTGTCCAGATGTGCCTTTTTCCAAGGCTGCCAACGAATTTCGGGTGGACTCAGGAGCATTGTATGTGTCTCCCAATCTGGAGAGTTTGTGCAAATGTGACAGGCATAGTTTCCTTCGGTTGGGCAGGCAGAGTCCTGCGCTGTGGCTCCAGAACCGTGGAGGGCCTTTCGGCCAGGGCTTTGGGGACAAAAGTCTGCAAACACAAACTCTGGATAGGGTTTTGGGCGAGGTGATGGCCGGCCCAATCTGTGGACCATGGGGGCATTGCCCCAGGATCTGAAATGAGTTGGACAGGGTGGCGGGAGCCCAGGATTTTCTGTCTGTGTTGTGTGTCTCATTTGGCCACAGAATATACTGAGAGTCTCATGGGGCCATAGGAGATTTTGCCTGTATGAGGATTCTTCCCAGATCCCAAGGGTTTGGTGTCTTTTGGGGGGAAGGGAACAGTGCTGTTTTCTGTCTCATGTGTCCCGCCATAGCAGAGATTCAGAGTCAGCTTCTGTGTTTGGGGTCTGGAGAACGCAACCGAGGGTGAGGATTGGGGCCTAGGGGCATATCAGGCCCGATATGGGAGCTCCTAGTCCAGCTAGCGAGGGGGTTGTTTTGAAAGTGGGCTCAGCCTGAGGGTCACAATGCCTGTTTGTGGCCAGGGAAGCCCTCCTGGGTGGGCGTGGTCTCATGGACCATGCAGCTGGCTCCCACTCGGAGGTTAGACTCCCATGACCACAGAAAGTTTTCCTGTCGTGGGGAAGGAGGAATGCTCTTTGATACTTGATGTTCCTCCAAGGGCCGGGATTTGAGCTATGTTCTGGGAAGAGACGCCTGTATACCCAAGTTGGGTACAGATAACAGTCTGTGGCGTTGGCACGTCCCACCTGCAAGATATGGGGCCTGCTACCTGGGAGGCTGATGGGAGATTGGGACTCAGGCTGTGTCAGACAGTGCATTAGGGCACAGGGCACCCTAGGACACTGGGGTGCCACCTAGGTCCGTGCATGTTGATCATCACGTAGGGATTCTGGGCAGACCCCTAGGGCACTTCTTCTTTCTGGAGGGCAGACAGAAGGCTGCGTTGCGGCTCTGGAATGAACAATCTGGAGGGTTGTCAGGACAGGAGGGTGAGGATGGAATACTGAACGCACAAGTGCCGGTTCCTTTCAGTGTCGAGGACATGGCATTTCCAATGTGCAGCATCTGACTCGAGATCTCCAGCACCTGTGTCAGTGCACGTGTCAGATGGAACCTCACGCTGGAGTTTGTGTCCCTGATGGCCAATGAGTGGAGGGATGGTCTCATGAGGCCATGGAGGTCCTCCCAGGCTGGGACTTGTGAGCTGCTCCGAATATCAAGCTTTAGTTCTGGGAGACAGGGGGAGTCTGTTTGGATGGCACCAGGGTCCCCCATACAGAAGGGTGTTATCGCAGAAGTCACTGCATGGATGCCTGGAAAGCCCAGCTCCGCTTACACTTCTAGCCCAGCAACAAGGCCGTTTGGATCTGGAAGCTCGGGAGTAAAGTGCCCAGGGGCCTGAGGTGACAGGGAGCCTCATTCTGATGGACGACAAGGCTGGCTTGTGTCCATGGAGACTTTAGAATGTGTAGGGGGCTCAGGCACCATGCAGCATTCTCCTCCCCTGAGGGTTGGACGCAGCTCCCAAGTGCTAGGTTGACTTTTGGGGACAGGAAGTGTTCTGTTTTGTGGCTCAGGGACCTAGCGTTGGATCGTATATAGTTATTCCAGAGCCTGCCTCTGGTGACAGATGCCTGCAAACCTAAGCTTGGGTTCCGTTGAGGTCCTAGGGGCATGTCAGTTTAAATCTTCTGACTCAGGGCCATTGACCTGGGTGTCTTCCAGGATGTCAGTGTCTGGCATGTGTCAGACTGTGCATTTCTGTCCAGAGCGGCCAACGAATGTAGGTGGGCTCAGTGGCATTGCAGGGATCTCCAAATGGAGGGTTTGTGCTAATGTGATCAGCAGAGTTTCCTTCGGGTGGGCAGGCAGTGTCTTGTGCTGTGGCACCAGAGGCCCCATCATGGAGGGCCTGTCAGCCAGGGTATTGGGGACAAAAGTCTGCAAACACAAACTTGGTTTTGGGTGATGGGTGAGGTGATGGCAGGCCCGATCTGCAGACCGTGAGGGCATTGCCTTGGGATCTGAAATACAGGTGACTGGGAAGCCAGAGTGCAGGCTTTTTTGTCTGGGTTGTCTGTCTCCGTTTGCCATGGAATGGAGGGGTGGCCTCATGGGTCCATTGGAGATTCTGCCTCTGGGGGGATTTCGCACAGCTCCCAAGTCTTTGTTGTCTTTCTGGATGAAGGAAAGAGAGCTATTTTCCGTCTCAGGGGACCTACCATAGCAGGGATTCCAGAGTCGTCTTCTCAGTCTTGGTGCCTGGAGAACCTGACCGAGGGTTAGGATTTGGGCCAAGGGGCATGGCAGGCCCGATATGCGGGCTCCTGGTTCAGCTAGCAAGGGTGATTGTTTGAAAGCCAGCTCAGCTTACTGGTCACAATGCCTGTTAGTGCCCAGGCCAGAGCTCCTGGGTGGGCATGGTATCATGGGCCATTCACATGGCTCCAAATCTGAAGGTTTGATCCCCATCCCCACAGCAAGCTTTTCCGGCCATGCAGAAGTAGGAGTGCTCTATTGTGCCTCAGGGTCTGCCTTAGGCCGTGATTTAATCTATGATCAGGGCACAGATGCCTGAACACCCAGGTTGTGTAGAGATGACATCCTCTGGCCATGGCCGGTCCCACCTACAGGAGATGGCACCTGCTACCTGGGGGACTGACTGGAGGTTGGGGCTCAGGCTGTGTCACACAGAGCATCAGTGCACAGTGCGGCCTGGATATTGGGGTTCTGTCTTGGGCCGTGCAGATTGATCCTCACATGGGGATTCTGGTCAGAACCATAGGGCTCTTCTTCTTTCTGGAGGGGAGGCAGAAGTCTGCGTTGTGGCTCCAGAATTCCCAATCTGGAGCGCCTGTGGGCCAGATGGGTGAGGACGGACTTCTGAATGCACAAGCGCTGGTTCAGTTCAGTGCCAAACACATGGCAGTACCAATGTGCAGCGTCTGACTCGAGATCTCCAGCACCTGAATCAGGGTGAGTTTCGGATGGTCCCTCACGCTGGAATTTGTCTCCATTATGCCCGATGTATAGAGGGGTGGCCACCAGAGGCCATGGAGGTTGTCACAGGCTGGGGCTTGTTAGCTGCTCTGAACAGCAAGCTTTCATTCTGTGGGACATGGGGAGTTCATATTGATGGCTCCAAGGTCCCCCATATGGAAGACATGGTAGAAGAGCTCACCACATAGATGTCTGGAAAGCCCAGCTCAGATTATCCTTTCAGCCCAGGAACAAGGCAGTTTTGATCTGCTGGCTCTGACGCAAGTGCCCAGAGGGCTGAGCTAACAGGGGGCCTCAATCTGATGGGTCACAATGTTGGCTTGTGTCCAGGGAGACCTTAGAATGTGGTGAGGGCTCAGGCGCCTTGCAGGATTCTCCTCGGAGGGCAGGACGCAGCTCCCAGGAGCCAGGTGGCCTTCTGGGGACAATAGGTGTTCTGTTTTGTGGCTCAGGGACCAAGCGTTGGACCATATGTATGTATTCCAGAACCTGCCTCTGGGGACAGATGCCTGCAAATCTCAGTTAGGGTTCCGTTGAGGTCCTAGGGGCATGTCAGTTTAAATCTTCTGACTCAGGGCCATTGACCTGGGGGTCTGCCTGTAGGTAGGTCTCTGGCATGTGTCAGACTGTGCATTTCTGTCCAGAGCGGCCAACGAAATTGGGAGGACTCAGGGGCCTTGCAGGTGTCTCCCAATCTGGAGGGTTTGTGCAAATGTGACGGGCAGAGTTTCCTTCGGGGGAGCAGGCAGAGTCTGTGTCATGGCTCCCGAGGCCCCATCTAGGAGGTCCTGTCGTCCAGGGCTTTGGGGACAAAAGTCTGCAAATACAAACTCGGGTTAGGGTGAGGGCGAGGTGATGGCAGGCCCGATCTGGAGTCCATAAGGGCAGTGCCTTGGGATCAGAAATTAGGGCGACGGGGAGGTGGTAGTGCAGGCTTTTCTGTCTGGGATGTGTGTCTGGGTTGACCACTGAATGGAGAGTTGGCCTCATGGGTCCATGTGAGGTTCTCCCTCTGTGCGGATTTTGCATGACTCCCAAGGTTTTGCAGTCCTTGTGGATGAAGGGAAGAGTGCTGTTTTCAATCTCCGGGGTCCCGCCATAGCAGGGATTCCAGAGTCGGATTCTGGGTCTGGGCGCCTGGAGAACATTACCGAGAATGAGGATTTGGGCCTTGGGGCATGGCAGGCCCAATATGCGTGCACCTGGTCCAGCTAGTGAGGGGGCTTGTTTGAAAGTAGGCTCATGCTGATGGTCACAATGCATTTTTGTGTCCGGGAGGACCTCCTGGGTGGGCCTGGTGTCATGGGATATGCAGCTGGCTCCCACTCTGAGGGTTTGACCCCCTTCCCCACACAAGCTTTTCTGGCCGTGGGGAAGGAGGAGTGCTCTTTTGGGCTTGAGGTTCCCCCATAGGTCGGGATTTGAGTTATCTGGGTCCAGATGCCTGAATGACCAGGTTATGTAGGGATGACAGCCTGGGGCCATAGCCCGTCCCACTTGCAGGATATGGCGCCTGCTACCTGGGGGGCTGACTGGAGGTCGGGGCTCAGGCTGTGTCAAACAGAGCATTAGTGCACAGAGCCGCCTAGGACATTGGGGTTCCGTCTAGGGCTGTGCACGTTGAACCTCACCTGGGGATTCTGGGCAGACCCATAGGACACCCGATATGCGGGATCCTGGTCCAGCTAGCAAGGGTGCTGTTTTGAAAGCGGCTCAGGCTAAGGGTCACAATGCCTGTTTGTGCCCAGGGCAGCCCTCCTTGGTGGGCATGGTCTCATGGGCCATGCAGCTGGCTCCCACTCTGAGAGTTAGACTCCCATCCATACAGGAAGCTTTTCCCATCGTGGGGAAGGAGTACTCATTGATGCTTGTGGTTCCCCCATAGGCCGGGGTTTGAGCTATTGTCTGGACACAGACAATATTATTCAGGAATAACACATCCCACCTGCAGGATATGTGTCCCGCTACCTGGGTGGCTTTTGGGAGGTCGGTTCTCAAGCTGTGTCAAACAGAGAATTAGTATACAGGACAGCCTAGGACTTTGGGGGGCCGTCGAGGTCCATGCTGGTTGGATTCTGACAGACCCCTAGGCCCTTCTTCTTTATGGGGGGCAGACAGAAGGCTGCGTTGTGGCTCCTGAATGAACAATCTGGAAGGCTGGCAGCGCAGGAGGCTGTGGACAGAATTCTGAAGGCACAAGTGCCAGTTCTGTTCAGTGTAGAGCACATGGCATTATAATGAGTCGCGTCTGACTCGAGATCTCCAGCACCTGAGTCAGGGCACGTGTCAGATGGTCGCTCACCCTGGAGTTTGTGTCCATAATGTCCGACGAGTAGAGAGGGGTGGCCTCATGAGCCATGGAGGTCTTCCGAGGCGGGGCTTGTGAGCTGCTCTGAACATCAAGATTTCCTTCTGTGTGAAGGGGGCGCCCCTTTTTGGCAACAGGGTCCCAAACACGGAATGATGTTGTAGCAGATGTCATCGCATGGATGCCTGATAAGCCCAGCTCTGCTTACCCTTCCCGCCCAGGAACAATTTCATTTTGATCTGGTGGCTCTGGGGCAAAGGGCCCAGGGGGCTGAGGTGACAGCGAGCCTCATTCTGATGGGTCACAATGCTGGTTTGTGTCCAAGGAGACATTAGAATGTGGCGGGGGCTCAGGCTCCATTCAGGATTCCCCTCCCCTGAGTGTTGGATGCAACTCCCAAGAGCCAGTTTGCCTTCTGGTGACAGGAGGTTTTCTGTTTTGTGGCTCACTTATCAAGTGTTGGACCATATGTAGGTATTCCAGAGTTTGCCTCTTGAGGCAGATGCCTGCAAACATATGCTAGGGTTCTGTTGAGGTCTTATGCTTATTTCAGGTTCCATCTTATGACTCAGGGCCATTGATCTGGGTGTCTGCTTGGAGGTAGGTGTCAGGCCTGTGTCTGAATGCGCATTTTTTCCAAGGTGGCCAACGATTTTGTGGTGGCCTCAGGGACATTGCATGTATCTCCCAATCTGGAGGGTTTGTGCAAAGGTGATGGGCAGACTTTCCTTAGGGTGGGCAGGCAGAGTGCTGTGCTGTGGCTACATAGCCCCCATATCATGGAGGGCCTTTTGGCCATGGCATTGGAAAAAAAGTCTGCAACCCCAAACTTGGGATAAGGTTAGGGGCGAGGTGATGGCAGGCAGGATCTGCGGATTTTGAGGGCAGTGCTGTGGGATCTGAAATGAGGGCGACAGGGATTCGAGAACACAGGCTTTTCTTTCTGGTTTGTGTGTCTCAGTTGGCCATGGAATGGAGCAGTAGCCTCATGGTCCACGGGATAATCTGCCTCTCTGGGAATTTTGCACGGCTCACAAGGTTTTGGTGTCTTTCTGGATGAAGGGAAGAGAGCTGTTTTAATCTCAGGGGACCCACTATAGCAGGGATTTCAGAGTCGACTTCTGGGTCCGAGCGCCTGGAGAACTTGATGGAGGGTGAGGATTTGGGCTTAGTTGCATGGCAGGAACAGAATGCAGGCTCCTGCTACAGCTAGCAAGGGTCTTGTTTGAAAACGGGCTCAGGCTGAGGTTCACAATGCCTGTTTGTGGCCAGGGCAGCCCTGCTGGGTGGGCGTGGTCTCATGGGCCATGTAGCTGGCTCCCACTCTGAGGGTGTGACCCCCATTTCCACAGCAAACTTTTCCAGCCATGGGGAATCAGGAGTTCTCCTTTGTCCTTGAGGTTCCCCATAGTCCAGGATTGGAGATATGGTCTGGGCACAGACACCTGAACACCCAGATTTTGTAGAGATGACAGCATTGGGCCATGGCCAGTCCCAAATGCAGAAGATGGCAACCGCTACCTGGGGGGCTGACTGGAGGTCAGAGCTCAGCCTGTGTCAGCGATAGCATTTGTGCACAGTGTATTCTGGATATTTCTGTTCTGTGTAGGGAAGTGCAAGCTGATCCTCACATGGGGATTCTGGGCAGACCCAAAGGGCACTTCGTCTTTCTGGAGGGAAGGCAGAAGCCTGCGTTGTGGCTCCAGTATTTCCAGTTTGGAGGACTTGCAGGCCAAGAGGTTGAGGACGGAAGTCTGAACGCCCAAGCACCATTTCTGTTCAGTGCTGAGCACATGTTAATTCCAATGTTCAGCGTCTGAATCCAGATCTCCAGCACCTGAGTCTGGGCAAGTGTCAGATGGTCACTCATGCTGAAATTTGTGTGCATGATGCTAGATGAATGGAAGGTGGCCTCATGAGGCCATGGAGGTTTTCCTAGGCTGGGCTTTGTGAGCTACTCTGAACAGCAAGATTTCCTTCTGTGGGACAGAGGGAGTCCGTTTTGATGGCTCCATGTTCCCCTGTATGGAAAGACATGGTAGCAGAGCTCACCACATAGATCTCTGGAAAGCCCAGCTCAGCTTATCCTCTCAGACCAAGAATAAGGTAGTTTCGACCTGATGGCTCTTGGGCAAGTGCCCAGGTGGCTGAGTTGACAGGGAGCTTCATGCTGATGGGTCACCATGATGACTTGTGTCCAGGGAGACATTAGAATGTGGCGGGAGCTCAGGTGCCATGCAGGATTCTCCTCCGCTGAGGGTTGGACACAGCTCCCAAGAGCCAGGTTGCCTTCTGGGGACAGGAGGTGTTCTGTTTTTTGGATCAGGGACCTAGCATTGGAAGATATGTAGGTACTAATGTAGGGGCCTCGTTACCAGAAGAACTTACTTGTAAACCCCGGATATTGGGGAGGGCCTGGCCAGATTGCCTTATCCAATCAGTGGGGCATGCATATATTAAATGTGGTGAGTTGAAATCACATTGGCCACCTGTGTGTGGGCCGGGCTCAACCACCTCTATAAAGGTTAGTCTGTGAGGCTGGTGGGGGTAGGATAAGTAGGAGGAGTTAGAATAGCCATTAGAGAATATGAGGAGTTAGAATAGCCGTTAGAGAATTAGGAGGAGTTAGAACAAACTTTTGAGAAGTAGAAGGAGTTAGAATAGCTGTTAGAGACATAGAAGGAGTTAGAATAGCCGTTAGAGTAGTAGAAGGAGTTAGAGTAGCCGTTAGAGTAGCCATTGGGAGCTGTTAGTGTAGTAGTAGGAGTGATAGCGTCAGGGTCGACAGGGGCATCGGAGCTTCAGGATCATGGGGAGCATTGGGAGCGGCATTGCTGGGAGCCGCACCAGCATGAGCGGCCTTGCCTCTCTGATCCGCAGTGCCGCCCGCGACCGGTCTCTCCGTGGCCTCGCCGCGACCTGCCTCACTGCCCAGAGATGCGGCCTCGCCAGAGTGGGGTCATTCTGGGGAGCGGCCTCGTCCGGATATGGCCTCGTTGGAGAGCAGCCTCATCCAGAGCGGCCTCTTCATTATCGGTTGCGGCCTTTGTCCAGAGTGTGGCCTCCTCCAGAGCGGCCTCGTCTGGGGAGAGGACTTATCGGAGTGGCGTCATGGGAGCAGAGTCTGTGTCATCAGGGTTGTCATCCTAGTCATCCTCGCCTCTTTGTCATTGGGTGCGGCGTCCTCATCGTCGTCACCTCTATGTGACAAATGGCCCCGACGGGGCCATTTCATTTTCGATACTTGGCATGAAATAAAGCTTTGCTTGATTTTCGCTTTGTGTATGTCTCATTTCTTTGATCAAGTGCCCTAACATTGGGGGTTTGCCTGGGATCCAACAAGAACTAAGCCAGCATCAGAATTTATGGGAAAAGCCTCCAGAAGTTTTGGGATCTTGTCCGTCTGTCTGGTTGGAGCTCCAGGTTATGGCCCACTGGGGAGAAGCTGGACGCAGCTATGCTTCCCAGGGCTGGAGTGGATGCGGGGATGCCCCATTCCTCTGTTGGTATATTGACATGGGGCTTGAGTTCCCCTTGGCGGTAGGGGTGTTTGAGTCCCCCTAGATGTTCACCAGGGGGTTCGAGTCAACCTATGTGGTCACCAGGGTGTTTGAGTCCCCCGAGGAGGTCCTCGGAGGTTCGAGTCCCCCTAGGTGTTCAGGGGGTTTGAGTCCCCCTAGAAAATCCCCACTGGTGGCAGGACCGCTAGGCCTGCATTTGTCTTTGTCTTGTCTTTTTGTTGTCTGCTGTGTTGTTTGTTGTGTTTGGGGGAATGGAACAGGCAGAGAGTAAGGGGACTCTGACTTTCCTCCCTCTGTTCCTCATAATAGATGTGGGGCTTCTTCCTCACTCATTTCGTGTGTTAAGGGTTATAACTGGCGCCAATGCAGTTTAGTCTAACTTGGGAGAGAGACGTTGAGGAATATTCCCAAGCAGCTGCCGAAACTCCCTTTGTTTCGGGGAATACCTTGCCTTCTCTGGCCCAATGTGGACTGCCTAGCCCCTCCCCCTTGTTGGCGGGAAAGCATGGCATCTGAAGTGGAATGGGCCCAGGTGCAACATGAAATCTGTTAGCAAAGAGATGACTGAACTGATGGTTAATTTTCTGTCTCAGGGATTTAATGGGTAATTGTTAAAGTAGCTTTCAGTGTCTTTGGTAAGCTGAAGCTTTGAAGTTTTGCTTCGATGACAAATGGGATGAAGTGCTAGGGCACTGGTTGCTGGAACTAGGTTTGTGCTTTTGAAATCTGTTGGTAAACATGTCTTACGCTTAACTGCTATTGCAACAGTTCACAATTGGTTTATATTTAGTCTTCACTAGAGATTATGATATTTCAAAGAAAATGTAAAGTGGTTTCTTTGCCCATCCAAAATTGTAAATGAGATCTCTTTGACTCATAAGTCTTTTCCCTGATATGCTAAGTTACTTAGGAAGTACTGTTAAATCAATGATAAATCTTGGGTTACATTTGGGTAAATGCTGTAACTACTCCAGAGGTTTTATAGATTTCCTAATGTTTTAATGTTTTGGTAAGTGTCATCATTTGATATGTAACCATATCTATTCTGAGTTTTTTGTCATTTGTATTTGTTTTAATTCTCCTGTAAAATGAATTCCGCCTTAAGGAAATTCATATAGGAGACTTTCAGAACAAATACGGTTCTTTGATATGTTGAAATCCTGGAACTGCATTTCCAGAAGTAAAAGTTGCAATCGCACTAAACCAGAATTAGTACGGTGACTCAAGGTAAGACTGAGTCTCCAGGAGCTTTTCTAGAAAGGCTCGTTGAAGCCTATAAAATGTATATCACAATCGACCCTGAGGCACCCAAATCAGGGGGCAGTGAATCTTGCTATTGCCAGTCAGTCAGCCCCAGATATAAGGAGGAAACTTCAGGAAATTGAAGGATTTGAAGGGAAGAATCCGATTGAGCTATTGGGAATAGCAGAAAAAGTTTTTAAGAACAAGGATGCACAGGAAGATGAAAAACAGACCAAAAGCTGGTTAAGGTTTTGGCATTACATGAGATAGGTAGAGGATAGTAAATGGAAGGAAAAGCCTAAGCACAGAGAAGGCAGGTGGGAAGACTTAGATTCAGATCAGTGTGCTTACTGTAAGTAAAAAGGACACTGGGCCATGGAGTGCCCCAAAAGGAAGACGGCAATGCTGGTCACCAGAGTAAAAATTGAAGTGGAGAGGAAATCGATTGATTTTTTTTGGTGGACACGGGAGCCCAATTTTCATCATTACTTAAGCCTATGGGAAAACTATCTGGAGAGGAAGTTTGGGAACAAGAAGCAAATGGCACAGCGAGACATAAATGGACAACAGAAAGGACTTTAAATTTGGCCTCGGGAGTAGTGAAACATCAATTTTTGGTCCTCCCTAATGCCCCATATAACTTGATGGGAAGAGATCTCCTCCACAAGTTACGAGCTGGCATTCAGTTCTTGGAAGGAGACATGACTGTGACCTTGAGACAACCCAATGTACAGGTGCTTATGGCAGCAATAGATGAATACCTCCTTTAAGAGCCAGTCTCAAAACCAGAGGGGACAAAGGCGGGGAGCCTCCTCTAAATCCTACAGGTCGAGTTTCCCAAGGTCTGGGCATAGGGAATACCCCTGGCTTTTCCAGGGGACAAACTCCAGTGGTGGTACAATTAAAGGCAATGGCTACGGCTGTTCACGTTTGGCAGCACTCCCTTCCCCGGGAAGCAAAAGAAGGGATCAGAAAGCACATTAACCACCTCCAAGGAGACATGATCCTAGTTCCTTGCAAATCTCCATGGAACACACCTTTGCTGCCCATCAAAAAGGCTGAGACTGGGGAGGACCAAAGTGTTCAGGACTTGCGAGAAGTCAATAAACAGGTTGAAGATATCCACCCGACGGTGTCTAACCCCTATACCCTACTCTCCTTCCTGGGCCCCCTAAGAACTGTGTATACCATCTTAGATCTCAAGGATGCCTTTTTCTGCATATCTTTAGCAAGGGAATTTCAACCCCTTTTTGCTTTTGAGTGGTCCGACCCAAAGGAAGTATTCCAAGGCCAACTCACCTGTACAAGACTTCCCCAAGGATTCAATAATTCACCCACCATTATTTTTTTATGATGCCCTACATGAAGATTTGCATGAGTACAGAACTTCCAACCCAGTATTCACTCTGCTACAGTACATTGATGACTTGGTATTAGCCGCTGAGGACTATGAGTCATGTTTGCGGGGGACGAGAGCTCTCTTATGGACTCTGCAGGAAAAAGGGTGTGGGTGTCAGCAAAGAAAGCACAGCTCTGTCAGAACCATGCCACATATCTAAGCTTTGATCTCCACGAGGGAGCGCATTCCCTGAGTCCAGGAAACAGGTGATCTCCCGATACCCACGCCCCACCACGTCCCGACATGTCAGGGAGTTTCTTGGACGGTAGGTTTCTGTAGGCTGTGGATACTGCAGTTTGCAGAAATTGCCCAACCTCCCTACGAAGTGGCAAAAAGGCGGGGCTCATTATTATAGAGTGGACAGCTGAGGCAGAAGGACCATTTCGGGAATTACAAATACCTATACTGAGTGCATTGGCCATCCCAGATGTTACCAAGCGATTCCACTTGTTTGTGGATAAAAAATGCAGGGGTGGTCAAAGGTGTTCTGACTCAGAATCTGGGGCTTGGCAAAGGACAGTAGCCTATCTTAGCAAGAAACTAGATCCAGTTGTGGCTGGATTCCCCTCTTGCCTCTGCATAATTGCTGCCGTGACCCTCCGTCAAGAATGCAACTAAATAGAATTTGGGTCAAAATCTCATCTTGACCACCACCCATGATATTGAGGGCCTTCTCCGGACTCCACCAGACTGATGGATGACAAACGCCTGAGTGACTGGGTATAGGGTCCTACTCCTCAGTGAATCAAGAGTGACCTTCTGGCCCCTGGAAGTGCTAAATCCAGCCACCCTGCTGCCAGAGGATCTGGGAAACCACCCACATGACTGCGGGGAGGTCCTACCCAGGCTGTAGCAATAAGGCCAGATCTCAGAGAAATTCCCCTCCTGGATGCCGAGATGACTCTGTTCACAGACGGGACTGGCTACATGGTCAATGAAAAGAGGTATGCAGGGGCTGCAGTAGTTTCACCTGAGCAGAAACTCTGGACAGCAGCCCTGCCACAAGGAACTTCAGCACAAAAAATGGAACTGATGGCACTCACTAAGGCACTGCAAAGGGCTAAAGGTAAAACTGACAACATCTATACAGACAGCAGGTACGCCTTTGTTACTTTCCATATACATGGGGCTATTTAAAAAGAAAGGTGTCTATTAACAGCAGAAGGAAAAGGAATTAAAATCAGAGGAGAAATATTGGCTCTCCTACACTCTATTTGGGACCCAAAAGTGGTGGCTCTTATGCATTGCCCCGGACACCAAAGGGGACTGATCTGATTTCAAAAGAAACCAATTAGCAGATCAAGCTGCAAAGCAAGCAGCCCGAGGAACACTGGTTACATTCCTGGATCCACCCCTACTAGAAAAACTGAACAATTCAGAAGATTTAAAGTATTTACAGAAATGGGTTAAATTGGACCATTAAGGGGACTGGGCTAAGCCTGAAGCAGGAAAAATAATTCTTCCTCGAAGAGTAGGCAAAAAGTTAGTAGACCAGATACATCAGGGTACTCATTTGGGGATACGCAAACTCAAGAAGCTTATAGGAAAGCAGTTCCATGTTTCTAAATTAGGGTGTATGGTTCAGGATGTAGTTATAGATGTGCTCAGTGCCAGGCAGTTAATGTGGGAAGAGCTAAAATGGGAACAGGGAAAAAAGAAAGAGGTAAGGAACCATGAATTTGTTGGGAAATAGATTTTACAGAAATGAAACCTGGAAAATATGGGCACAAGTACATGTTAGTTTTTGTAGATACGTTTTCAGGCTGGGTAGAGGCTTTTCCCGACAAACATGAGATAGCAGGAGTGGTAGCCAAAAAGCTACTAGAAGAAATAATTCCTAGGTTTGGGCTGCGTCTCACATTTGGGTCAGACCATGGCCCTGCATTTGTGAGATCAGTCTCACGGGCATTGGCCAAGGACGTGGGCACTAATTGGAAACTACATTGTTCCTACCGACCCCAGAGTTCCGGACAAGTAGAGAGAATGAACCGGACTATTAAAGAGACCTTGACAAAACTAATTCTGGGAGACTGGCGGTGGATGGGTGGATCTCCTTCCTTTCTCCCTCCTCAGGACATGATATATACACCCTATTCAAGCAAGGTGACCCCATTTGAATTAATGTTTGGAGACACCCCCCCCCCCGTCCTCGACGACGAGATTGCCCTAGCAGAAATGCCTGATAAATCTGTACTCCAGTCACTGCCGGCATTACAGTCGGTCTTTAAAAAAGCCCACTCAGAGATCCGGACTGCCCACACTGGGACAGAGAGGGAGGTGGAACTACATCCTAACCAACCTGGGCACTTGGTTTGGATACATCGCTATCAAGGTCGAAATTGGAGCCTTGCTGGAAGGGACCATTTACTGTAAAAGTAGAGGGCATTAGAGGCTGGATTCATGCGGGTCACGTCAAACGAGCAAAGGACGAAGTCGCCCCCCAGAGATGGAAGCTGCAGTTGACAGACCCCACTGACCATGGACTAAAGCTAAAACTAAAAAAACTGTGAGTTTATGGTTGCTCCTATTATTACCTGTTCATATAAAGCATAGGTAGGAAATTAGATGAACGGAATCAGGACAAGAAATGGAAAAGGTTATACAAAATGTGGAATGGCTAACTCATCAGCCGAATGTGCACTACTGTTACTTTTTGGCCCCTGTATTATAAACTCCCTAATTTCATTTGTACCAAAGAAAATTGGAGCTATAAAAATGTTAGTTTTACATGCTCAATATAACTCCTTACAACAGGAGAACATAGAACTGACTGGAAAGTCAAGGATTTGACTAATTTTCAAAGAAAAGGGCAGAATGTAGAGGCCTGGTTAGCCAGAGGAACTTATTTGTAAACCCCGAATATAGGGGTGCACCATTCCAGATAGCCGTATCCAATCAGTGGTGTACGCATATATTAATTTTGGTGAGTTGAAATCTCCTTAGCTGCCTGTGTGTTGGCCGGGCTCAACCACCTCTATAAAGGTTAGTCTGTGAATCTGGGTGCGGGGGGGGGGGGATTAGGAGGAGTTAGAATAGCTGTTAGAGAAATAGGAGGAGTTAGAATAGCCATTAGAGTAGTTGGAGGAGCTAGAGTAGCCGTTAGAGTATCTGTTGGGAGCCGTTAGGGTAATAATAGGAGTGATAGTGTCGGGGTCATTGGGAGCGGCGGAGCTTCAGGATCATCGGGAGCATGGGGAGCGGCATTGCTGGGAGTTGCCCTGCCCCAAGCAGCAGCGCCACCACAATTGGCCTCGCCTTCCCGAGCAGCAGCACAGCCCACAACCGACCTCACCATGGCCCCGCCAAGACTGGCCTTGCTCTCCCGAGGTGCAGCCTCACCAGAGTGGCATCATTCCGGGGAGCCACATTGTAGGCATGCAGTCTCATCGGAGAGTGGCCTAGTCCGGAGCGGCCTCTTTATCATCAGGTGCGGACATTGTCCAGCATGTAGCCTCGTCCACATTGGCCTCATCTGGGGAGCAGTCTTGTCAGAGTGGTGTCATGGGGAGGAGAGTCTGTGTCATCAGGGTTGTCGTTCTCATCATGCATGCTTCTTTGTCATCTGGAGTGGCGTTCTTGTCGTCGTTGCTAGACGTAAGAAATGGCAGTGACGTGTGATCTTAAATGAGGGCAACAGGGAGGCGGGAGCACAGGCTTTTCTGTCTGGGTTGTGTGTCTCAGTTGGCCACAGAATGAAGCGGTAGACTCATGAGGCCATGGGAGATTCTGCCTCTGTGAGGATTCTGCCTGGCTCCCAAGGGTTTGCTGTCTTTTGGGGAGAAAAGAAGAGTGCTGTTTTCCGTCTCAGGGGTCCTGCCATAGCAGGGATTCCAGAGTCCGCTTCATGCACTATGTGCCTGAAGAACACGGTGAGACTGACGGTGAGGATTGGGCCTAGTGGCATGTCAGGTATGATATGTGGGTCCCTGGTCCACTAGCGAGGGTCTGGTTTGAAAGCTGTCTCAGGCTGTGGGTCACAATGCCTGTTTGTGGCCAGGGCGTCCCTAGTGGGTGGGCAGTTCCCATGGGCCACGTAGCTGCCTGCCACTCTGAGGGTTAGACTCCCATCACCACAGCAAGCTTTTTATGTCATGGGGAAGGAGGAGTGCCCTTTGATGCTTGGGGTTCCCCAGTAGCCTATATTTGAGCTATGGTCTGGGCACAGACGCATGAATACTGAGATTGGGTAGAGATGACAGTCTCTGGCCATGGCAGGTCCCACTTTCAGGATACGGGAACCCCTACCTGGTGTGATGATGGAAGGTCAGTGCTTAGACTGTGTCAGAGAGAGCATAGGTGCACAGGGCGTCCTAGGATATTGGGGTGCTGTCGAGTTCCGTGTAGGTTGATTTTCATGTGGTGATCCTGGGCAGAACCCTAGGGCCCTTCTTCTTTCTGGAGGGCAGGCAAGACTGCATTGTAGCTCCCCAGTAAACAGTCTGGAGGGCTGGCAGGCCAGGACGGTGAGGACGGAATTCTGAACTCACAAGTTCCAGTTCCGTCCAGGGTCGAGCACATGGCATTTCCAATGTGCAGCATCTGACTCCAGATCTCCATTGCCTGAGTCAGGGCATGTGTCAGATGGTCGCTCACGCTGGAGTTGTGTCCATCATGTGTCCATGATGACTGACGAATGGAGGGCTGGCCCCATGAGGCCATGGAGGTCTTCCCAGGCTGGGGCTAGTGAGATGCCATGAACAGCAAGCTTTCCTTTGGGATAGTGGTAGTTCGTTTGGATGGCACCAGGGTCCCACTTATGGAAAGACATTGTAGCAGAAGTCACTGCATGGATAGCTAGAAAGCCCAGGTCCACTAACCATTCCAGCCCAGGAACAAGGCACTTTTGATCTGGTAGCTTTATCTCTGGAGGCAGATGCCTGCAATCCTAAGCAAGGGTTCCGTTGAGGTCCTAGGGTTATGTCAGGTTCCATTTTCTGACTCAGGGCAGGTGACCTGGGTGTCTGCCTGGAGGTTGGTGTTTGTCATGTGTCTGCATGTGCCTTTTATCCAAGGCGGCCAACGATTTTGTGGTGGGCTCAGGGGCATTGCAGTTGTTTCCCAATCTGGAGGGTTTGTGAAAATGTAACAGGCAGAATTTCCTTCGCTGAGCAGGAAGAGTCCTGCTCTTTGGCTCCAGAGGCCCCATCCTGGAGGGCTTGTCGGCCAGGGCTTTGGTGACAAAATTCTGCAAACACAAACTCGGGATAGGATTCTGGGTGAGGTGATGGCATGCCCGATCTGCAGACCATGAGGTCAGTACCATGGGATCTGAAATGAGGGCGATGGGGAGTCAGGAAGGCAGGTTTTTCTGTCTGGGTTGTGTGTCTCAGTTGGCCACAGAATGAAGTGGTAGCCTCATGGGGCCATGGGGGATTCTGCCTCTGTGAGCATTCTGCCCAGCTCCCAAGGGTTTGGTGTCATTTGGGGGAAAGGGAGGAGTGCTGTTTTCCATCTCAGGGGTCCCGCCAAAGCAGAGATTCCAGAGTCGGCTTCTGTGTCTGTGCGCCTGGAGAACAAGACCGAGAGTGAGGATTGGGTTCTAGGGTCATGTCAGGCCCGATATGCGGGATCCGGGTCCAGCTAGTGAGGGGACTGGTTTGAAATCGGGCTCAGGCTGAGGGTCACAATGCCTATTTGTTGCCAGGGCAGCCCTACTGGGTGGGCGTGGACTCATGGCTCAGGCATCTGCCTCCCACTCTGAGGGTTAGACCCCCATCCCCACAGCAAGCTTTTCCCATCTTGGGGAATGAGGAGTACTGTTTTATGCTTGAGGTATCCTTATAGGCTGGGATTTGAGCTATGGTCTGGGCACAGATGCCTCGATATCCTGGTTGGGTAGAGATGACATTATCTGGCCATGGCAGGTCCCACTGGCAGGATATGTGGCCCTCTACCTGGGGGGCCGAGGGGAGGTCGGGGCAGAGGCTGTGTTGGGCAGAACATTAGTGCACAGGGTAGCCTAGGATATTGGGGTGCCATCGAGTCTGTGCAGGTTGATCCTCACGTGGGGATTGTGGGAAGAAAGACCCCTAGGGCCCTTCTTCTTTCTGGAGGGCAGGAAGAATACTGTGTTGTGGTTAATGGACCATCTGGAGGGCTGGTGTGCCAGGAGGGTGGGGATGGAATTCTGAACGCAGAAGCACTGGTTATGTTCAGTGCTGAGCACAAGGCATTTCCAATATGCAGCATGTGACTCGAGATCTCCAGAACCTGAGTCAGGGAACGTGTAAGATGGTCACTCTCACTGGAGTTTGTGTCCATGATGGATGCCGAATGGAGGGGTAGCCTTGTGAGGCCATGGAAGTATTCCCACGCTGTGGTTTGTGAGCTGCTCCAAACAGCAAGGTTTCCTTCCGCGGGAAAGGGGGAGTCTGTTTGGATGGCACCAGGTCCCCCATATAAAAAGAAATCATTGCAGAAGTCAGCCCATGGATGCCTGGAAAGCCCAGCTCCGCTTACCCTTCCAGACCAGGAACAAGGCCATCTGGATCTGGTGGCTCTGCGGCAAAGTTCCGAGGGGGCTGAATTGACAGGGCGCTTCTTTCAGATGGGTCACAATGGTGGCTTGTGGCCAGGGAGACTGTAGAATGTGGCAGGGTCTCAGGCGTCATGCAGGATTCTCCTCCACTGAGGGTTGGATGCAGCTCCCAAGAGCCAGGTTGCCTTCTGGTGATGGGAGGTGTTCTGTTTTTGGCTCAGGGATCAATTGTTAGACCATATGTGTCCAAATGCACATTTTTTTTAAAGGCGGCCAAAGAATTTGGGGTCTGACATGCCCCTAGGCCCAAATCCTAACCCTCGGTCGGGTTCTCCAGGGAGAGGAGCATGGGTTCAAGGGCATTGCATGTGTCTCCCAATCTGCAGGGTGTGTGTAAATGTGACGGGTAGAGTTTCCTTGGGTGGGCATTCAAAGTCATGTGCTGGGCCTCCAGAGGCCCCATCCTGGATGGCCTGTCAGCCTGGGCTTTGGGGACAAAGGTCTGCAAACACAAACTTGATATAGGGTTCTGGGCGAGGTGATGGCAGGCCCATTCTAGGGACCGTGAGGACAGTGTCACAGGATCTGAAATGAGGGCGACGCAGATGCGGGAGTGCTGGCTATTCTGTCTGGGTTGTGTGTCTTGTTTGACCATGGAATGGAGTGGTAGCCTCATGGGGCCGTGGTAGATTCTGCCTCTGTGAGCATTCTGCCTGTCTCCCAAGGGTTTGGTGTTTTTCAGGGGAAGGGAAGAGTGCTGTTTTCCATCTCAGGCGTCCTGCCATAGCAGGGATTCCAGAGTCAGCTTCTGGGTCCTGTCCCCTGGAGAACCCAACCGAGGGTTTGGATTTCGGCCTAGGGGCATGCCAGGCCCGATATGCAGGCTCTTGGTCCAGCTTGCAAGGGGGCTGGTTTGAAAGCGGGCTCAGACTGGGTCACAATGCTGTCTTGTGTCCAGGGTGGCCTTAGAATATGGCGGGGGCTCAGGTGCCATGAAGGATTCTCCTCCCCTTGGGCTGGACACAGCTACCAAAAGCCAGGTTGTCTTCTGGGGACAATAGGTGCTCTGTTTTGTGGCTCAGGGACCAAGCGTTGGAGCATATGTAGGTATTCCAGAACCTGCCTCTGGGGACAGATGCCTGCAAACCTCACCTAGGGTTTCGTTGATGTCCTAGGATTATGTCAATTTCCATCTTCTGACTCAGGGCCATTGACCTGGGTTTCTGCCTGGAGGTAGGTGTCTGGCATGTGTCAGACTGCACATTTCTGTCCAGAGTGGCCAACGAAATTGGGTGGACTCAGGGGCCTTGCAGATGCCTCCCAATAAGGAGGGTTGGTGCAACTGTGAAGAGCACAGATTCCTTCGGCGGGGGGGGCTGGTAGAGTCCTGTGCTGTGGCTCCAGTGGTCCCATCCTGGAGGGACTGTGCGCTATGGGGGGCAAATTTCTGCAAACATATACTGGGGTTAGAATGAGGGGCAAGGTGATGGCAGGCCTGATCTGCAGACTGTAAGGGTAGTGCCACACGATCTTAAATGAGGGCAACAGGGAGGCGGGAGGGCAGGCTCTTCTGTCTGTGTTGTGTGTCTCTGTTGGCCACGGAATGGATTGGTGGCCTCATGGGTCCATGGGAGATTCTGCCTCTTTGGGGATTTTGCACAGTTCCCAAGGTTTTGGTGAATTTCTGAAGTGAAGAGAGCTGTTCTCCTTCTCAGGGGTCCCGCCAATGCAGGGATTCCAGAGTGGACTTCTGGGTCCGGCGCCTGGAGAACCCGAACGATTGTGAAGATTTGGGTCTCGGGGCATGGCAGGACCGAATGTGGGCTCTTGGTCAATCTAGCGTGGATTTTGGTTTGAAAGCAGGCTCAGGCTGATTACCACAATGCCTGTTTGTGCCCAAGGTGGCCCTCCTGGTTGGGCGTGGTCTCCTGGGCCACGCAGCTGGCTCCCACTCTGAGTGTTTGATCCCCATCCCCACAGCAAACTTTTACTGCCTTGGGGAAGGAGAAGTGCTTTTTTGTGCTTGAGAATCCTCCATACACCAGTATTGGAGCTATGGTCGGGGCACAGATGCCTGAAATCCAGGTTGGGTAGAGATGACAGCCTCGGGTGTGGCCCATCCCACTGGCAGTAGATGGCAGCCGCTACCTGGGGTCTGACTGGAGTCAGGGCCCAGGCAGTGTCAGAGAATTAGTGCACAGTGCGGCCTGCATATTGGGGTTCTGTCTAGGGCCGTGCATGTTGATCCTCACAAGGGGATCCAGGGAAGATCCATAGGGCCCTTCTTCTATTTGGAGGGCAGGCAGAAGGCTGCGTTATGGCTCCAGACTTCCCAATCTCGAGGGCTTGCTGCAAAGAGGGTGAGGACGGAAATCTGAATGCACAAGTGCCGCTTCAGTTCAGTGCCAAGCACACAATTTTTGGTCCTCCCTAATGCCCCATATAACTTGATGGGACGAGATCTCCTCCATAATTTAAGAGCTGTCATTCAGTTCTCAGAAGGAGACATGACTGTAACCTTGAGACCACCCACTGTACAGGGGCTTATGGCAGCAGTAGATGAATACCTCCTTTATGAACCAGTCTCAAATCCAGAGGAGACAAGTAGGGGAGCCATCTTCAAATCGTACAAGTCGAGTTTACTGAGGTCTGGGCAGAAGCGAAGCCCCCTGGCTTGGCCAAGGAACAACCTCCAGTGGTGGTACAATTAAAGGCGACGGCTACTGCTTTTTCCGTTGGGCAGTACCCCCTTCACCGGGAAGCAAAGGAAGGGATCAGAAAACACATTAACTGTCTCCGAGGAGATGGGATTCTAGTTCCTTGCAAATCTCCATGGAACAAGCCTTTGCTGTCCATCAAAAAGGTCGAGACTGGGGAGTACTGACCTGTTCATGATTTGCAGGAAGTTAATAAACGGGTTGAAGATATCCACCCGACAGTGCTAACCCCTATACACTACTCTCCCTCCTGGGCCCCAAAAGAACTGTGTATACCGTCTTAGATCTCAAGGATGCATTTTTCTGATATCTTTAGCAAGGGAATCTCAGCCCCTTTTTCCTTGAGTGGTCCGACCCACAGAAAGTGTTCCAAGGCCAACTCACCTAGACAAGACTTCCCCAAGGATTCAAGAATTCCCCCACTATTTTTGACGAGGCCCTACACGAGGATTCGCGTGAGTACAGAACCTCCAAACCAGAAGTCACTCTGGTACAGTATGTTGATGACTTGCTGATAGCTGCTGATGACTATGAGTCATGCTTGTGGGGGACAAGAGCACTCTTACAGACTCTACAGAAAAAAGGTATCGGGAGTCAGCAAAGAAAGCACAGCTCTGTTAGAGCCATGCCACTTATCTAGGCTTTGATCTTCACGAGGGAGTGCGTTCACTGTCTGAGTCCAGGAAACAGGTGCCGATACCGTGGCCCCACCACGTCCTGACAAGTGAGGTTTCTATTGCTAAGAGGAAGACTAAAGAATGATTGTTGAACAGTCAGAGGCCATGATCAAGATCAACAGACAAGAGATCAAGTTACAGAAGACTTCAATGCCATCTAAACGACATCTATAGTTTGACAGCAGAGTATGTATTCTTTTTAGTTGCATGTGGAATATTCACCATGATAAACAATATTCTGGATAAACTAAACCTTCATAAATGTAAAAGAACTGAAGTCATGCCAAGCATTTTCCTTACCAGAATTGGATTAAATTAGAAAAAAAAGAACAAAGATATTTAGCAAGTCCAGAAATACTTAAAAATTAAACAACTGACATGTAATCAATCCATGATTCAAAGAGGAAGTCTCAAATGAAATTGGAGGATAATTTCAAATGAACAAAAGTGGAAATATAGGATATGAATTTATAAGATACAGCCACAGCAGAAGGAAAAGTAATTAAAAACAGAGGAGAAATATTGGCTCTCCTCCAGGCTATTTGGGACCGCAAAGAGGTGGCCATTATGCATTGCCAGGACACCAAAATGGGACTGATCTGATTTCAAAAGGAAACCAATTAGCAGATTTAGGCGCAAAGCAAGCAGCCTGAGAAACTGTCAAGAACTGCTTACACTCCCGGCTCCAGCCCTAGCAGAAATGGGTTAAATTGGACTATGAAGGGGACTGGGCTAAGACTAAAGCAGGAAAAATAATTATTGCCCGAAGACTGGGCAAAAAGTTAGTAGATCAGATACATCAGCGTACACATTTGGGGATATGCAAACTCAAGGAGCTTATAGGGAAGCAGTTCCAGGCTGGAAGCAAAGCTCAGGAAGCCGTCAGAACCACAGGATCCAATCAGGTACCTGGAATACAAGTACTGGGAAAAAATGAAGTGAAGCAATGGAGAGAAGGAAGTATGATGGAACATTACAATGGGCTTAGGTAAATCCTTGACTGCAATGAATATCTATGGGTGCATATTGTAGGAGAACTAGAAGAGAGATAAAATAGTGGGCCCAACATTTCTTTGAGACATCAGAGCTGCCTTCCCTCATCTGGGTGCAGAAACAGAGATCCAGAATCCGAGGCACAGAGGACTCCCAGCACCATCCACAGAAGCAGAGCAACAGAATACATACTGTCATTCACCGTTCCAAAGCTAGCAATGGAGGAATTCTCTTCTCCCAAATATGCTTGGGAGAAGAGTGTTTCTAAAGCCAAGAACCTTACTTCGAGGCGACCAGCTATGCCAGCTCTAGCAGCACGTTGTATAGAGCAAGCCACACCAGCCCAAGCCAAAATCCTATCCCCAGCATTTCTAAACAAGAACAGAGGAGGAGATATTGTCTAGAACAATGAGGTGTTAACAAAACAAAGATTGTGTCCAGGGGTATCTCCATCAGTTCAGAAATGGCCTTCAGGTCTGCTCCTTATCTCAGGCTCATTGGAATGTCTCCCACCTCAGGTTCCCCACTCAGAGGCAAGTCTGCTTCTCCCTCTCCAACTCCCTCACTGATTATGTTCTCACTGTCTCTCTCTGTCTCATACATGCAAGCACATTATTGAAAAACAGCAACAACAACAAGAGAAAGTATATAAGGATTGACTGGGGCCAGAGGATGCTTTATTCAATTTGGAACTATGACCCTATGGAACGCAGCCAGATCCAGAGCACCTTCCACCATCCTACCATGCCAGACCTTGGCTCTGAGTTCCCTTGTTTGTTCTCCTCTTCTTTGTCTTCCTGTATCTCCCCACCAGCATGGAGCATCCGCTCTCTGTTCCGCTGCAATGGACCTTTGTTCTCCCATTGCTCCTCCTCATCTGGCTCCTTTAGAACAGACCCATTATCTGCAACAGACACTGCTTGCTTATCCCATGAAAACCATTGCGGAATGAAAATTGGAGGCTTAAGGCAACCTTGTGCTGCAACATCTCGATTTAGTTCCACAGAAGGAAGGTGCACCACCCTGGGGGAACGCTCATGGATCTTACGCTGTTGAATATTCTTCAAGGCGTCCTTTTATAGATACATGTAGTCTTCCTGAATCTGGCATGGAATCCTTTCCGACGGCTTCACATGGTCAATGGCTCTCCTCCACCAGGCTCCATGCTTGCCCCTGTTGGCTCCAAACCGATGAGTCCATCCTGGGCCTAAGTTCTAGGGTGTAGGGTCTGCCTTTGGTGCTTGGTCAGATTGGAAGATGGGGATGCCTTCTTGGTATGGTTACTGGAGATGCTAGGGGAACTCGTGTCCATGCTGTTGAAGACTATAGGTATGTCTTTGGCATGGTTGCAGGTGTTCACCGTGAGCTTTCCTCGGGTGGCCCTTGTCCTGGTCACAAGGGTCCTGATTGGGTCGGAGGACCATGCACATGTGTGGATCATGGAGTTCCTGGCCTGCGGCTTGGTTGTAGTCCTGACCATTTCTTGACCTTTCGGGGGTAAGATGGAATTGTGGATCCTTGCCTTTCTCAGGAGTGCAGAGGGCTGGTGGTGACAGTCCCGGCCAAAGACTATAAATTTGGCCATGGAGAAGGTGACACCGACTCACTTTGCAAACTCTCTTGGTGAAATTCCCAGGTGACTGCAACGGTTTGGGAGGGCTTTGGCACCTCCTGGCTGACCCATGACTACGAAAGTCATGTGGAGTGATTAGACATGGTTTGGTGAGGAGTGGTTGCTAGGAACTCAGAACTTTTTGACGTCACAGAAGCTGACTTCACTGAAGTAGCAATCCCTCTCTCATGAGCTATGAGTCCTATGGCTTTAGGTAGGAAGCCCTGGGAAGGACAAAAAATGAGCCCTGATTGCCTGCTGATGAACTCAGGTGGTCTTTGTGGTTTCTTTCCCACTTCACCTTTCTATATAAAGAGAAAAGAAAATGGCATTTGGTATACAATTCTTTTGGCCAACATTACTCCATAGAGAGTAAAGTGTTCCTATTTCCACGGCAATGTCTAGAGATCTCAATCAACAGGGAGGCCTCTTGGGTATCATGAGCTCTCTTGGAGATTTGACACCCTCTGGGTGAGAGCGAACTTTCTTAGGTTCATTTCCCAATTTGCTCTCAGGAGAAGGGTCTGCCTTTGGTGATAGGTCAGCTTGGAAGATAAGGGAAAGAATAAGGGAAGGAAAGTCACATTTCAAGGAAAAGTGCTAGTGCATAGATACATTGTGCTCTCCGGTTCCTTATTGCCTAGTATTCTGAAACACCATTCCTAAGGAATGAGGGCTCTGTCTACCTGTCTACCTTTACCTCAAACACCTTTGCAAAGGCTTCAAGGAGAGTGACATTTTGCATGATCACTACCCCTGAAAGAAGAGCCCTGGACAGCACACTTTGTCATCATCAGTTCATTTTATATGCCGAGATCATGTGGAGAAACATGTTGAACAACTCTCTTAATTCAGAGGAAAAGTAACTGCCTAAATTGATGGCCTTCCATGCCCACTCTTGCAGAACGTTGGAAGGAGCGAAGATGCACTTCCATAGGCTACTGGATAAAGAAGGTGTGGTCCAACCAGGCAAGAGATGATATCTCCAACTTCGAGCGGGATTAAACCCCGATACTCGCTTTGACATGAGTGACACAGGGCTGGGTTATTCTCAATGAAATCGGAAGGAGTCCAAGGGAAATATCATATGACTTCCCTCATATGTGGCCCATGAGGAGTACCATGGTATGAGTAAAAGTGAGGGAAAATGGAAAGAGAAGATGTCAAACAGGGAGACAATCAAGGAGAGACTAAGGCCTCTGGGAACCAAGCTGAGGGTTACAGAAAGGTGAGACGTGCCAGGAATGAGGAAACTGCTCAATGGTATAGAGGTGGTGTGACATATATGCTGTTGATGAGCACTCGGTGGTATATGCAACTAAAGAATCAGGGAACACTATCTCACAGTAGTATGAGGGATGAAAGGCTGCCTTCCCGAACAAAAGAAAAAGTATTGAAAAGAAAGAAAAACAGGATGTTTCACATGTAGTTGAAGAATGAAAGAGGAAAGAAATGAAGTATAGTTTTATATACTTACTGATTAAAATGGCATACAATTGGTTTCCTATAAGACGTTATCTGAATTGGGTAGTTGGACATTGCTAATTAGATTCTTCCTTCTTCCTACATTTCAGGAGTAGATGAGAAGAACTGACATTGCCTCCATTAAATGTCTCAGAGGGCAGACCAGGAAACTGATTTGGACCTGGCTTTTTGGGTGTTGGGAGGTGTTTGTGGAATGCATCAAACACTTTCGTCATTACCTGACACATCAGATGTGTATATTCATGACCTAGTCTTGGTAGAGAGTATGTGTCTTGGAATTTATCCTTTTCTCTCAGGTATTGATTTTGTGGGCATACTTCTGTGTGGGGTGTTTTAGGTTATATTGTTTAGGAGAGTTTAGTCCTGAATGCTTTAATTAATTCTTGATAGGTAAGAGGTTAACTTTTCCAGTTTTGTAGGTTTCTGATGTTGATACTTTTCTTTCTTGAGGTATTTTCTCTGAGGATTGTTTCCATGAGTGCTACTTCCTTGCTTCACATGCTTCCTAACTTCTGTGGAACACTTTTAAGTGTGTGTGTGTGACTGGGTGGCATAGTGCATGTGTTTCACAAAATGTTAGAATTATATTTTAAGAGATATGAAGCTGCTCTTCTTTGGATCACAATTCATCTTCAAGCATATTGGAAACTCATATTCCATGTCGTTTGGCCACATTTCCTGCAATGAATGTCCCATTTAATCCTCTTTTAGAAACACAAACTCTCACTAACCTGCCGTGGAACAAACATCAAATTTTGTGTGTCTTGTTAGAGTCTCATATTGTGTCCCTTTTTTCTGCTTTTTCACATGTTACTTTACTTCCATGAGTGAGTGAAATCGTATGTTATTTGTCTTTCTGTTACTGACAGAAGGGACGCAGCCCAATGCTCACCCCCTTTCTGCCACATGTGGCAAGTTTCAAGATTCCTTTTTGCTTATATCTGGGTATGCTTATGGTCTGTGGTGCATTGGGAGGACAGGGAGATTACAGAATTGTCTGGGAGCTCCAGGGTTGTCTCCAGCCATCAGCACAACAGGAAGATAACCACATCAATGGAAGCATGGCGTCAATGAACCTGAAGTCTTGAATCAAACTCCACGGCGAAAGAGAGAAGTCACAGAGACCATGGGAGAATGGTGTAGATATGGCTTCGGGAAGATGTGGATGGGTGGTGCTTCAGAGGGCAGGGAGCCTGGCCAAAGACAAAGGCCCAGGAGAGAGGAGCACACTGCTAACCCACAAGTTGGATGCTGACCCACAGCTGTTGGCGTAGAAATGGAGATGTTCCGCCCCCCCACAATTTGGGGTCTCTTCTGATTTGGTTACAGCGCATTTTTCTGGGGTCTTTGCTACCCTTTTAGTATTTTATTTGATCCTTCATATCCTCTTATCTGGACAAAATGACAAGGCGGAAAAAATCACCACAAACAAAAGAACAAGAGACAGTACCAAAGGCTAGGGACCTAATCAACACAGACATTGGTAATATGTCAGATCAAGAGTACAGAATGACGATTCTGAACATTCTAGCCGGGCCCGAAAAAGGCATAGAAGATATTAGAGAAACCCTCTCTGGAGATATTAAAGCCCTTTATGGAGAAATTAAAGAAATAAAATCTAACAAAGTTGAAATCAAAAAAGCTATTAATGAGGTGCAATTAAAAATGGAGGCTCTCACTGCTAGAATAAATTAGGCAGAAGAAAGAATTAGTGATATAGAAGACCAAATGACAGAGAATAAAGAAGCCGAACAAAAGAGGGACAAACAGCTACTGGACCATGAGGGGAGAATTCGAGAGATAAGTGACACCATAAGACGAAACAACATTAGAATAATTGGGATTCCAGAAGAAGAAGAAACAGAGAGGGGAGCAGAAGGTCTATTGGAGAGAATTATTGGAGAGAAGTTTCCTAATATGGCAAAGGGAACAAGCATCAAAATCCAGGAGATGCAGAGAACCCCCCTCAAAGTCAACAAGAATAGGTCCACACCCCGTCACCTAATAGTAAAATTGACAAGTCTTAGTGACAAAGAGAAAATCCTGAAAGCAGCCCGAGAAAAGAAGTCTATAACATACAATGGTAAAAATATTAGATTGGCAGCAGACTTATCCACAGAGACCTGGCAGGCCAGAAAGAGCTGGCATGATATATTCAGAGCACTCAACGAGAAAAACATGCAGCCAAGAATACTCTACCCAGCTAGGCTATCATTGAAAATAGAAGGAGAGATAAAAACCTTCCAGGACAAACAAAAACTGAAAGAATTTGCAAACACCAAACCAGGTCTCCAGGAAATATTGAAAGGGGTCCTCTAAGCAAAGAGAGAGCCTAAAAGTAGTAGATCAGAAAGGTACAGAGACAATGTACAGTAACAGTCACCTTACAGGCTAATAATGGCACTAAATTCATATCTCTCAATAGTTACCCTGAATGTTAATGGGCTAAATGCCCCAATCAAAAGACACAGGGTATCAGAATGGATAAAAAAACAAAGCCCATCAACATTTTGCCTATAACAAACTCATTTTAGACGCGAAGACACCTCCAGATTTAAAGTGAGGGGGTGGAAAACAATTTACCATGATAATGGGCATCAGAAGAAAGCTGGGGTGGCAATCCTTATATCAGATCAATTAGATTTTAAGCCAAAGACTATAATAAGCGATGAGGAAGGACACTATATCCTACTCAAAGGGTCTGTCCAAAAAGAAGATCTAACCATTTTAAATATCTATGCCCCTAACGTGGGAGCAGCCAACTATATCAACCAATTAATAACAAAATCAAAGAAACACATGAATAATAATACAATAATAGTAGGGGACTTGAACACTCCCCTCACTGAAATGGACAGATCATCCAAGCCAAAGATCAACAAGGAAATAAAGGCCTTAAATGACACACTGGACCAGATGGACATCACAGATATATTCAGAACATTTCATCCCAAAGCAACAGAATACACATTCTTCTCTAGTGCACATGGAACCTTCTCCAGAATAGATCACATCCTGGGTCACAAATCAGGTCTCAACCGGTATCAAAAGATTAGGATCCTTCCCTGCATATTTTTAGACCACAAGGCTCTGAAGCTAGAACTCAATCACAAGACGAAAGCTGGAAAGAACCCAAATACATGGAGACTAAACAGCATCCTTCTACAGAATGAATGGGTCAACCTGGAAATTAAAGAAGAACTGAAAAAATTCATGGAAACAAATGATAATGAAAACACAACAGTTCAAAATCTGTGGGACACAGCAAAGGCAGTCTTGAGAGGAAAATATATAGCGGTACAAGCCTTTCTCAAGAAGCAAGAAAGGTCTCAAGTACACAACCTAACCCTACACGTAAAGGAGCTGGAGAAAGAACAAGAAAGAAACCCTAAACCCAGCAGGAGAAGAGAAATCATAAAGATCAGAGCAGAAATCAATGAAATAGAAACCAAAAAAAAAAAAAAAATAGAAAAAATCAATGAAACCAGGAGCTGGTTCTTTGAAAGAATCAATAAGATTGATAAACCCCTGGCCAGACTCATCAAAAAAAAAAAAAAAAAGAGAAAGGACCCAAATAAATAAAATCATGAATGAAAGAGGAGAGATCACAACTAACACCAAAGAAATACAGACCATTATAAGAACATACTATGAGCAACTCTATGCCAACAAATTGGACAATCTGGAAGAAATGGATGCATTCCTAGAGACATATAAACTACCACAACTGAACCAGGAAGAAATAGAAAACCTGAACAGGCCCATAACCAGTAAGGAGATTGAAACAGTTATCAAAAATCTCCAAACAAACAAAAGCCCAGGGCTAGACGGCTTCCCAGGGGAATTCTACCAAACATTTAGAGAACTCATTCCTATTCTCCTGAAACTGTTCCAAAAAATAGAAATAGAAGGAAAACTTCCAAACTCGTTTTATGAGGCCAGCATCACCTTGATCCCAAAACCAGACAAGGATCCCACCAAAAAAGAGAACTACAGACCAATATCCTTGATGAACACAGACGCAAAAATTCTCGCCAAAACACTAGCCAATAGGATTCAACAGTACATTAAAAGGATTATTCACCACAATCAAGTGGGATTTATTCCATGGCTGCAGGTTTGGTTCAACATCGGCAAATCAATCAATGTGATACAACAAATTAATAAAAGAAAGAACAAGAACCATATGACACTCTCCATAGATGCTGAAAAAGCATTTGACAAAGTACAGCATCCCTTCCTGATCAAAACTCTTCAAAGTGTAGGGATAGAGCACACATACCTCAATATTTTCAATGCCATCTATGAAAAACCGACTGCAAATATCATTCTCAATGGAAAAACACTGACAGCTTTTCCGCTAAGGTCAGGAACACAGCAGGGATGTCCATTATCACCACTGCTATTCAACATAGTACTAGAAGTCCTAGCCTCAGCAATCAGACAACAAAAAGAAATTAAAGGCATCCAAATCGGCAAAGAAGAAGTCAAACTCTCACTCTTCGCAGATGATATGATACCAAATGTGGACAACCCAAAACACTCCACTCCAAAACTGCTACTACTTGTACAGGAATTCAAAGTGTCAGGATATAAAATCAATGCACAGAAATAAGTTGCATTTCTGTACACCAACAACAAGACAGAAGAAAGAGAAATTAAGGAGTCAATCCCATTTACAATTGTACCCAAAACTATAAGATACCTAGGAATAAACTTAACCAAAGAGGCTAAGAAACTATACACAGAAAATTATAAAGTACTCATGAAAGAAATTGAGGAAGACACAAAGAAATGGAAAAATGTTCCATGCTCCTGGATTGGAAGAATAAATACTGTGAAAATGTCTATGCTACTTAAAGCAATCTACACATTTAATGCAATCCCTATCAAAATACTATCCATTTTTTTTTCAAAGAAATGGACAAATAATCCTAAATTTTATATGGAACCAGAAAAGACCTCGAATAGCCAAAGGAATATTGAAAAAGAAAGCCAAAGTTGGTGGCATCACAATTCTGGACTTCAAGCTCTATTACAAAGCTGTCATCATCAAGACAGCATGGTACTGGCACAAAAACAGACGCATAGATCTGTGGAACAGAATAGAGAGCCCAGAAATCGACCCTCAACTCTATGGTCAACTAATCTTCGACAAAGCAGGAAAGAATGTCCAATGGAAAAAAGACAGCCTCTTCAATAAATGGTGCTGGGAAAATTGGACAGCCACATGCAGAAAAATGAAATTGGACCACTTCCTTACACCACACACGAAAATAGACTCCAAATGGATGAAGGACCTCAATGTGAGAAAGGAATCCATCAAAATCCTTGATGAGAACGCAGGCAGCAACCTCTTCGACCTCAGCCATAGCAACATCTTCCTAGGAACAACGGCAAAGGCAAGGGAAGCAAGGGCAAAAATGAACTATTGGGATTTCATCAAGATCAAAAGCTTTTGCACAGCAAAGGAAACAGTTCACAAAACCAAAAGACAACTGACAGAATGGGAGAAGATATTTGCAAACGACATATCAGATAAAGGGCTAGTATCCAAAATCTATAAGGAACTTAGCAAACTCAACACCCAAAGAACAAACAATCCAATCAAGAAATGGGCAGAGGACATGAACAGACATTTCTGCAAAGAAGACATCCAGATGGCCAACAGACACATGAAAAAGTGCTCCACGTCACTCGGCATCAGGGAAATACAAATCAAAACCACAATGAGATATCACCTCACACCAGTCAGAATGGCTAAAATGAACAAGTCAGGAAATGACAGATGCTGGCGAGGATGTGGAGAAAGGGGAACCCTCCTCCACTGTTAGTGGGAATGCAAGCTGGTGCAACCACTCTGGAAAACAGCATGGAGGTTCCTCAAAATGTTGAAAATAGAACTACCCTATGACCCAGCAATTGCACTACTGGGTATTTACCCTAAAGATACAAACATAGTGATCCGAAGGGGCGCGTGTACCCGAATGTTTATAGCAGCAATGTCTACAATAGCCAGACTATGGAAAGAACCTAGATGTCCATCAACAGATGAATGGATAAAGAAGAAGCGGTATATATACACAATGGAATACTATGCAGCCATCAAAAAAATGAAATCTTGCCATTTGCGACTACGTGGATGGAAATAGAGCGTATCATGCTTAGTGAAATAAGTCAATCGGAGACAGACAACTATCATATGATCTCCCTGATATGAGGACATGGAGAAGCAACATGGGGGGTTAGGGGGATAGGAGAAGACTAAATGAAATAAGATGGGATTGGGAGGGAGACAAACCATAAATGACTCTTAATCTCACAATACAAAATGGGGGTTTCTGGGGGAGGTGGGATTGGAAGAGGGGGAGGGGGATATGGACATTGGAATGGGTATGTGCTATCGTGAGTGCTGTGAAGTGTGTAAACCTGGCGATTCACAGACCTGTACCCCTGGTTTTAAAAATACATCATATGTGTATTAAAAAAAAAATTTGTAAGGGGAGGCGAACCATAAGAGACTATGGACTCTGAAAAAAACCTGAGTGTTTTGAAGGGTCGGGGTGGGAGGTTGGGGGAATGGGTGGTGGGTAATGGGGAGGGCACATTTTGCATGGAGCACTGGGTGTTGTGCTAAAAGAATGAAAACTGTTATGCTGAAAAAATAAATGAAATGGAGAAATGGAGACGTTCCGAATGGCACAAGTACTTGCAACCAAAGTGTCTTGAGGCCCGAGTATCTCAGATCAGCATGCTTGACAGACATAGACTCCAGAGAACACTGTGTTTCACCTGCAGAGCACACCAAGAAGCAACCGGGTGCAGACAGCCTGGAAACCATGGTCAGAAACAATACTTGTTGACACTGTGGTATGATTATTGTTTCTTACTGTGCATACGTGATAGGCACTGTTCGTGTAGATGCCTCAATGGGGGCAAAGGAATCTTGGGGCTTTACCAGTGTCAGCATAAAGCCCAAGCTAGTGGCCACAGACAGGATGGTGCGCAAATTAGCTAACTACCCTGCATTCATGTAGTCCCAACCCTAGAAACCTGCCTCCGGCTACGTTGCTTAGTACCAGGAGAACAGACCCTCCACTGGGGACTAGAAGAAAGCCCTGCCCACATTCTCTCTCTTGACAACAGCATTCAGCAGGCCTTAGTAAGGCTGAGGGGGTTGAAAGTCTCCTTTCACAGCCACACCAGTGCCGACCAAGATTAACTTCACCAGGTGGAGCCTGGGTAGCTCAGCGTGTTAAAGCCTCTGCCTTCAGCTCGGGTCATGATCCCAGGGTCCTGGGATGGAGCCCCACATTGGGATCTCTGCTCAGCGGGGAGCCTGCTTCCTCCTCTCTCTCTTCCTGCTTCTCTGACTACTTGTGATATCTGTCTGTCAAATAAATAAATAAATCTTTAAAAAAAAAAAGATTAACTTCACCATATTCGGTCCAGACACCAAATATTCCTAACAGCCGGCAACAAGTGCCTATGCAGAGAACTGGCCCAGAAGAGAGTGGACATCGACAACCCAACCCAGTGGGCATGCCACATATACCGGAGACTCCATCAAGGGTCAGCCAGTGGCACTCCATGACATCTTCATCCTAAAGAAATTACTCTTAGGGTAGAGAACCAAAGGTGCTTTTTGAATATAGAGAAGAATACAGAGACCTGAACTAAGGCAATGATGGAACAATCCATTGATGCCAAGGCAAAAGAACAGGAACTGGTCATGGCTAAGAAATCGAAGTGAAACCCGTACATGTCACATGCCAGGTGGAGGATTTAAGCAGCAGCCCGGATACTCACTCTGGATCAGAAAATCCTAGAAGTAATCAGGGAGTCTCGGACCACAGAGATAAAGGTGATAAAAACATAAATAAAATGAAGATGCTCTTATGAAAAGATTTGTTAGCAGGCTGGATGCAAAGTTCAGGAAGGTGGCAGGACCAGTGGATCCAATGAGGTAGCTGGAATACAAGTACTGGGAAAGAAAGAAGCGAAGCATAGGAGAGAAGGAAGAGGGATGGAACATGACAATGGACTTAGGGAGATCTGTGACTGCAATGAATGTCTAAGGGTGCTCATTGTAGGAGACCTAGAAGAGCAGAGTCTGTGTCATCAGGGTTGTCGTCCTCGTCATCCTTGCCTCTTTGTCATTCCTAACATTGGGGGCTTATCCGGGATCAAACGAAGAGAACTGAGCCAGCATCGGAATATCTGGAAAAAGCCTCTATTGAGATCTTCTCTGTCTGGTTGCGGAGCTACAGGGTATAGCCCACTGGGAGAAGCTGGATGCTGCCATGCTCCTCAGGGCTGGAGTGGATGCAGGGACGCCCCATCCTTCTGTTGGTAGATCCCAGGGATTTCGAGTACCCCTGGACAGTCACCCAGGGGTTCAAGTCACCCCTAGATGGCCAGGGGGTTCAAGTCCACGTAGGTGGTCACCAGGGGTTTTGAGTCACCCTAGTCACCCTAGGTTCGAGAACCCGAGGTGATCATCGGGAGTTCGAGTCCCCCTAGGTGGTCAGGGGCTTTGAGTCCCCCTAGGAAATCCCCACCGCTGGCAGGACCACTGGGCCTGCAGTTGTCTTTTTGTTGCCTGTTGTGTTGTTTGTTGTGCTTGAAAGAATGGGGCAAGCAGAGAGTAAGGGGACTCTGACTTTCATCTCTCTGTTTCTCATAATAGATGTAAGGCTTCTTCCTCACTCATTTCCTGTGTTAAGGGCTATAACTGGAGCCAACTGGGGTTAATCTAAGTCGGGACAGAGACTTTAAGAAATATTCCCAAGCAGGTGCCGAAACTCTCTTAGTTTCAGGGAATTCCTTGCCTCCCTGGCCCAACGTGGACTGCCTAGCCACTCCCCCTTCCCGGCGGGAAAACAAGGCATCTGAAGTGGAATGGGCCAAGGTGCAACATGAAATCTGTTAGCAAAGAGATGACTGAACTGATGGTTAATTTTCTGTCTCAGAGTTTTAATAGGTAATTGTTAAAGTAGCTTTCAGAGTCTTTGGTAACCTGAAGCTTTGAAGGTTTGCTTAGATGACAAATGGGATGAAGTGCTAGGGCGCTGGTTGCTGGAACTAGGTTTGTGCTTTTGAAATTTGTTGGTAAACATGTCTTGTGCTTAACTGCTATTGCAACAGTTCATAATTGGTTAATATTTAGTCTTCACTAGAGATTGAGATGTTTCTAAGAAAATGTGAATGGTTTTTTTGCCCACCCAGAATTGTATATGAGATCTCTTTGACTCATAAGGATTTTACCTGATATGCTAAGTTACTCAGGAAGTACTGCTAAATCAATGATAAACCTTGGGTTACATTTGGATAAATGCTGTAACTACTCCAGAGGTTCTATACATTTTCTAAAGTTTTAATGTTTTGATAAGGGTCATCATTTGATATTTAACCATATCTCTTCTGAGTTTTTTGTCATTTGTAATTGTTTTAATTCTCTTGTAAGATGAATTCCGCCTTAAAGAAAATTCATATGGGAGACTTTAAGAACAAATACGTTCTTTGATATGTTGAAATCCTGGAACTGCATTTCCAGAAGTAAAAGATGCACTCGCACTAAACCAGAATTAGTACGGAGACTCAAGGTAAGAATGAGTCTCCAGGAGCTTTCCTAAAAAGACTTATTGAAGCCTATAAAATGTATAGCCTGATTGATGAGGACACTGCTCTCAATGACAAAGAGGCAAGGATGATGAGGACGACAACCCTGACGATACAGACTCTGCTCTTCTAGGTTTCCTACAATAAGCACCCTTAGATATTCATTGCAGTCATGGATATGCTGAAGTCCATTGTCATGTTCCATCATTCTTCCTTCTCTCCTTTGCTTCGCTTCTTTCTTTCCCAGTACTTGTATTCCAGGTACCTCGTTGGATCCTCTGGTTCTGCCAGCTTCCTGATCTTTGAATCCAGCCTGCTAACAAATCTTTTCATAAGGGCATCTTCATGTTATTTAATTTTTTATCACCTTTATCTCTGTGGTCCGAGACTCCCTGAATCCTTCTAGGTTTTTTGATTCAGAGTTAGTATCCTGGCTGCTGCTTAAATCCTCCACCTGGCACGTGACATGTATAGGTTTCACTTCGATTTCTTGGCCATGACCAGTTCCTGTTCTTTTGCCTTGGCATCAATGGATTATTCCATAGTTGCCTTAGTTCAGGTCTCTGTATTCTTCTCTGTATTCAAAAAGCGCCTTCTGTTTTCTACCCTAAGAATAATTTCTTTAGGATGAAGATGTCATGGAGTGCCACTGGCTGATCCTTTATGGAGTCTCCGGTATATGTGGCTTGCCCACTGGGTTGGGTTGTCGATGTCCACTCTCCTCTGGGCCAGTCCTCTGCATAGGCACTTGTTGCCGGCCGTTCGGAATGTTTGGTGTCTGGCCCACATATGGTGAGGTTTAGCTTGGTCAGCTCTGGTGTGCCTATGAAAGGAGACGTTCAAATCACTCAATCTTACTAATGCCTGCTGAATACTGTGGTCAAGAGAGAGGATGTAGGCAGTGCTTTCTTCTGGTCCCCAGTGGAGGGTCTGTTCTCCTGGTACTAGGCAACGTGGCCTGAGGGAGGTAGTCCCAACAGGTTTCCAGGGTTGGGACTACATGATTGCAGTTTATGCAGCTATTGTCCGGACCATCCTGTCTGTGGCCACTAGCTCTAGCTTTATGCTGATGGTGGTAGAGCCCCAAGATTCTTTTGCCCCCATTGAGGCATCTACATGAACAGTGCCTATCACAGAACCCAGCAAGATATAATAATCATACCACTGTGTCAACAAGTATTGTTTCTGATCATGGTTTCCAGGCTGTCTGCAACCAGTTGCTTCCTGGTGTGCTCTGCAGAAGACACAGTGTTCTCTGGAGTCTATGTCTCTCAAGCATGCTGATATGAGATACCCGGGCGTCAAGACACTTTGGTTGCAAGTACTCATGCCATTCAGAGGGTCCCCATTTCTACGCCAACAGCTATGGGACAGCATCCAAATTGTGGGTTAGCAGTGTGCTCCTCTCTCCTGGGCGTTTGTCTTTGGCCATGGCTCCCTGCACTCTGAAACCAACCGTCCACTTCTCCCCGAGAAATGTCTACACCCTTCTCCCATGGTCTCTGCGACTTCTTCTCTCTTTTGCCGTTGAGTTTGATTTCAAGGCTTCAGGTTCATTGATGCCATGGTTCCAGTGATGTGTCGTCTTCCTGTTGCTGATGGCTGAAGACAAGCCTGGAGCTCTCAGATATTTCTGCAAGCTCCCTGTCCTCCCAATGCACCACAGACTCTTACCCACCCTTAAGAAGAAGGAATCTTGAAACTTGCCACATGTGGCAGAAAGGGGGCTAGCATTGGGCTGCAGCACATCTGTTAGTCACAGAAAGACAAATAACATACGATTTCACTCACTCGTGGAAGGAAAGGAACACGTGAAAGAGCAAGAAAGAGGGATACAGAATGAGACTCTAACTGGGCACACAAAATTTGATGTATGTTCCACGGCAGGTTAGGGAGAGTCTGTGTTTCTCAAAGAGCATTAAATGAGACATTCATTGCAGGAAATGTGGCCGAACAAGATGGAACATGAGTTTCAATATGTTTGAAGGTGAATTGTGATCCAAAGAATAGTGGCTTCATATTTCTTAAAATATCATTCTAAGTGTTTTGTGTGAAACACACCCTTCCTCCCACCTCCCCCCACCACACACTTAAAAGAGTCCCACAGAATTTAGGGAGCAAGTTAGGAGTAGCACTCATGGAAACAAACCTCAGAGAAAATACCTTAAGGAAAAAAAAACATATCAACGTCAGAAAACTGACAAAACTGGAAATGTTAACTTCTTACCTGTCAAGAATTAATTAAAGCATTCAGGACTAAACTCTCCTGAACAACATAACCTAAAAGTTCCCTACACACAACCATGCCAGCAAATCCAATACAGAGAGAAAAGGATAAATTCCAAGACACATACCCACTACCAAATCTAGGTCACGAACATACACATCTGATGGCGCAGGTAATGACAAAAGGGTTTGAAGCATTCTTCAAACACCTCCCAACACCCAAAAAGTCAGGCCAAACCAATTTGCTGGTCAATGCTCTGAGACATTTAAGGAAGGCAATGCCGATTCTTCTCATCTATTCCCAAAATGTAGGAATAGGGAAGAATCTAATTTGCACTGTCCAAAGACCCAATTCAGATAAGAACCTCATAGGAAACCAATTGCATACCATTTTAATCAGTAAGATAATAAAACTAAACTTCATTTCTTGCCTCTTTATTTCTTCATCTACATGGAAAATGGCCTGTTTTTCTTTCTTTTCAATACTTTTTCTTTTGTTCAGGAAGCCAACCTTTCATCCCTCATACTTTTGTGAGATAGGGTTCCCTGATTTTTTAGTTGCATATACCACCGAGTCCTCATCAACAGCATATACGCCACACCACCACCAGTTTCCTCATTCCTGGCAGGTCTCATCACTCTGTAACCCTCAGCTTTGTTCCCAGAGTCCTGAGTCTCTCGTGGTTTGTCTCCCTGTCTGACTTCTTCTCTTTTCATTTTCCCCTGTTTATATGCGTGTCCATGGTACACCTCATGGGGCACTTATGAGTGAAGCCATATGATATTTCCCTTGGAGTGCTTCTGTTTTCATTGAGAATAACCCAGCCCTGTGTCACTCATATCAAGACGAGTATCAAGGCTTCAGCGCAGGACTCTGCCTGCCCACCCAAAGGAAATTCTGCATGTCACATTTGCAGAAACCCTCCAGATAGGGAGACAGCTGCTTTTCCCCTGAGCCCACCCCAAATTCGCTGGCCACCTTGGAAAAAAGACGCATTCGCACACATGTCAGACACCTACCTCCAGACAGACTGCCAGATCAATGGCCCTGAGCCAGAGGATGGAACCTGACTTACCCCTAGGACCTCAACAGAACCCTAGCTTAGGTTTGCTGGCATCTGTCTCCAGAGGCAAACTCTGGAATACCTACATATGGTCCAACACTTGTTCCCTGAGCCATAAAACAGAACACCTCCTGTCCCCAGAAGGCAACCTGGCTCTTGGGAGCTGTGTCCAACCCTCAGGGGAGGAGAATCGTGCATGGCGCCAGAGCCGCCGCCACATTCTAAGGTATCCCTGGACACAAGACAGCCTTATGACCCATCAGAATGAGTCTCCCAGACACCTAAGCTCCCTGGGCACTTTGCCCCAGAGCCACCAGATTAAAATGGCCTTGGTCCTGGCCTGGAAGGCTAAGCGGAGCTGGGCTTTCCAGGCATCCATGCGTGACTTCTGCTGTAAGGGCCTGGTTGGCCAGAGGGAGTGATTTTGTGTTTATGTAGTGAACTTAGATTGAAACCACCCCTCCCAGAGGAACTTACTTGCAAAGCCTAGGTCCAAGGGCGGGTCAGGCCCGGTGAAGACATCCAATCAGTGGGGAGCACATATATCTACTAGGGCAACTTAAAATTCAATTGGCCACCTCTGTGTTACCTAGCAGTTGTGTGTGTGTGTGTGTGTGTGTGTGTGTGTGTGTGTGTGTGTGGCAGACCTAGCATGCCTGTGCAGTTTTCTCTGTGTACTGCAATTCCATTGGCCACCTCTGTGTGGGCCGGCCTCAAGCACCTCTATAAAAGCTGGTCTATGAGGCTGCAGGGGGAGAAAGGAGGAGGAGTCAGAGTAGCCGGTAGGGGAGCCATTGGGAGCAGCCTCATCATCCTCACCGGGAGAGGGAGCAGCAGCAGCAGCAGTGCCACCACGAGCAGCCTTGCCGCCTCGAGCAGCAGCAGCAACAGCCCTGCCACAAGCAGCTTTGACAGGAGCGGTATTTGCATCCGCCTTGCTGGGAGCGGCTTTGACAGGAGAGGACTCGGCGGAGCGGCCTGTGATACAGTGGGGGGGAAGGCAGGGAGCCTCCAGGAGGGACCCCAGGGCAGGGAGTCTTTGGCCCCTAGCAAGGCTCGGACACCTACTGATCAGTTTGGTATCTAATTCCCTGGGCTCGGTCACCTACCGGTCAGTTTGATATCTAATGCATGGGGCTCGGGCACCTACCAATCAGTTTCATTTCTGATGCATGGCACAAAACAAAGCTTTGCTTGATTTTCGCTTTGTGTCAGTCTCATTCCTTTGATCACAGACCCTAACACTGCTACAACGTGTTTCCATGTGGGGGACACTGGTGCCATCAAAACGGACTCCTCCTGTCCCGCAGAAGGAAAGATTGCTGTTCAGAGCATCTCACAAGCCCCAGCCCGGGAAGACATCCATGGCCTCATGAGGCGACCATGCCATTCGTCGGGTATCATGGACACAAACTCCAGCATGAGCGACCATCTGACACATGCCCTGACTCAGGTGCTGAGATCTCCAGTCACGCTGCACTTTGGAAATGCCATGTGCTCGGCACTGAAAGAAACTGGCACCTGTGCATTCAGAATTCCGTCATCACCCTCCTGGCTGGCCAGCCCTTCAAATTGTTCATTCAGGAGCCACAACGCAGTCTTCTTCCTGCCCTCCCAAACAAAGAAGGGCCCAGAATCCCCATGTGAGCATCAACCGACATGGACCTCGACAGCACCTCAATGTCCTAGGCCACCCTGTGCACTAATACTCTGTCTGACACAGCCTGAGCTCCGACCCATCAGACACCAGGTAGCGGGCCCCATATCCTTCAGGTGGTATGTGCCAAGGCCCAAGACTGATACCTCTACCCAACCTGGGTATTCATGGGTCTGTGCCCAAATCATAGCTCAAATTCCGGCCTATGTGGGTACCTCAAACATCAAAGAGCACACCTCCTTCCCCCAACGGGAAAAGCTTGCTGTGGGGCCAGCTGCATGGCCCATGAGACCACGCCCACCCAGGAGGGCTGCCCTGGACACAAACAGGAATTGTGACCCTCAGCCTGAGTCCACTTTCAAACCTGCCCCCTCGCTCGCTGAACCAGGCTAGCGTGACATGCCCCTAGGCCCAATCCTCACCCTCGGACGGGTTCTTCTGCACCCGGACCCAAAAACCAACTCTGGAATCCCTGATATGGTGAGACACCTGAGACAGAAAACAGCTCTCTTCCCTTCCCCACAAAAGACACCAAAGCCTTGGGAGCCAGGCAGAATCCTCACAGAGGTAGAATCTCCCATGGCCCCATGAGGATACTGCTACATTCTGTGGCCAACAGGGCCAAACAACCCAGACAGAAAAGCCTGCACTCCCACCTGCCCATTGTACTAATTTCAGATACTGTGGCACTGCCCTCATGGTCCGCAGATTGGGCTTGCTATCGCCTCGCCCAGAACCCTATCCCGAGTTTCTGTTTGCAGA
This sequence comes from Meles meles, assembly GCF_922984935.1. Lineage (NCBI taxonomy): Eukaryota > Metazoa > Chordata > Mammalia > Carnivora > Mustelidae > Meles > Meles meles. The sequence goes on from NW_025721609.1 coordinate 638,532, forward strand.
ATTTTGTCCCCAAAGCCCTGACCGACAGGCCCTACAGGATGGAGCCACTGGAGCCACAGTGCAGGACTCTGCCTGCCCACCCAGAGGAAGCTCTGCCCGTCACATTTGCACAAACCCTCCAGTTTTGGAGACACCTGCAATGCCCCTGAGCCCACCCCAAATTCGTTGGCCGTCTTGGATAAAAGGCACATTCGGACACATGCCAGAAACCTACCTCCAGGCAGACACCCAGATCAATGGCCCTGAGCCAGAAGATGGAACCTGACATACCGCCAGAACTTCAATGGAACCCTAGCTTAGATTTGCAGGCATCTGGCTCCAGAGGCAAACTCTGGAATACCTACATATGGTCCAACACTTAATCCCAGAATGACAAAACAGAACACCTCCTCTCTCCAGAAATCAAAAAGACTCTTGGGAGCTGCGTCCAACCCTCAGGGTAGAAGAATCCTGCATGGCGCCTGAGCCCCCGCCACATTCTAAGGTCTCCCTGGACACAAGCCAGCATTGTGACCCATAAGAATGAGGCTCCTTGTCACCACAGCCCCATGGGCACTTTGCACCAGAGCCAACAGATCAAAAGGCCTTGTTCCTCAGCTGGAAGTGTAAGCGGAGATGGGCTTTCCAGGAATCCATGCGGTGACTTCTGCTATGATGCCTTTCCACAAGGGGGACCCTGGTGCCATCCAGATGGACTCCCCCTGTCCCGCAGAAGGAAAGCTTGCTGTTCGGAGCAGCTCATAAGCCCCACCCTGAGAAGACCTCCATGGCCTCATAAGGCCACCTCTCAATTTGTTGGCCATCATGGACACAAACTCCAGTGTGAGCTACATCTGATACGTGCCTTGACTCAGGTGCTGGAGATCTCGAGTCAGACGCTGCACATTGGAAATGCCATGTGCTCGGCACTGAACGGTACTGGCACTTTTGCATTCAGAATTCAGTCCTCACCCTCCTGGCCTGACAGCCCTCCAGACTGTTCATTCGGGATCCACAAAATAGTCTTCTGCCTGCCCTCCAGAAAGAAGAAGGGCCCTAGGTGTCTTCCCAGATCCCCCTTGAGGATCAACCTGTACGGACCTCAATGGCATTCCAGTATCATAGGCTGCCCTATGCACTAATGCTCTGTCTTACACAGCCTGAGCTCGGACCTCCCTTCAGCCCCCCAAGTAGCAGGCCACATATTCTGCAAGTGGGAACTGCTATGGTCTGAGACTGTCATCTCTACCCAACCTGGGTATTCAGTCGTCTGTGCCCAGACCATAGCTCAAATCACGGCCTATAGCAGAACCTCAAGAATAAAAGAGAACTCCTCCTTCCCCACCAGGGTAAAAGCATGCTGTGGGGATGCGAGTCTAACCCTCAGAGTGGTAGTCAGCTGCATGGACCATGAGACCACGCTCACCCATTAGGGCTGCTCTGGCCACAGACAGGCATTGTGATGCTCAGCCAGAGCCCACTTTCAGACCAGCCCCCCTGCTAGCTGGACCAGGAGCCCGCATATCAGGCATAACATGCCTGTAGGCCCAAATCCTCACCCTCAGTCGGGTTCTCCAGGCACACGGTCCCAGACACCAACTCGGAATCCCTGCTGTGGCGGGACCCCAGAGACGGAAAAGAGCTGTTAGGGTCCATGATCAAAGGAATGAAACTGACACAAAGTGAAAATCAAGAATAGCTTTATTTCACGCCAAGCATGAGAAACCAAACCGACCGGTCCGGGCTGTCGCTTACATAGAGGGGATGATGACAAGGAGGACACCGCTCCAGATGAAAAAGAGGCAAGGATGATGAGGACGACAATCCTGATGACACAGACTCTGCTCACCATGAGGCCACTCTGACAAGGCCACTCCCCAGAGGAGGCCGCTCCCTAGATGAGGCCACATGCCAGGTGAGGTCACTCCCAACAATGAAGAGGTCGCTCTGGACAAGGCCAAGCCCGACAATGAAGAGGCCGCTCTGGAGGAGGCCACTCGACGATGAGGCCGCATGACAAAGAGGCTGCTCCCCAGAATGATGCCACCCTGGTGAGGCCACTCCAGCCAGGCCACTCCAGCGAGGCCGCGGCTCAGGGCAGCGAGGCTGCAGGCAGGAGGCCACAGCTCCTGGCAATGCTGCTCCCCACAACCCCAATGCTATGAGTCCTACGAAAACCTAACAGCTCCCAATGGCCACTCTATTGGCTATTGTGCTATTCTAACGTCTATTCTAACTCCTCCTACTTCTCTAACGACTATTCTAACTCCTCCTCTTTCTCTAATGGCTATTAGAACTCCTCCTACTTCTCCGATGGCTATTCTAAATCCTCCTACTTCTCCAACAGCTATTCTAACTCCTCCTACATCTCTAAGGGCTATTCTAACACATCCTACTTCTCCAACAGCTATTCTAACTCCTTCTAGTTCTCCCTCTTCCCAGCTTCACAGACTAACCTTTAGAGAGGTGGTTGAGCCCGGCCCACACACAGGTGGCCAATGAGATTTCAACTCACCACAGTTAATATATGCACACCACACTGATTGGATACGGCTATCTGGCCTGGTCCACCCTTATATCCGGAGTTTACATTTCCTCTGGCTAATCAGGCCCATACATTCTCCCCTTTTCTTTGAAAATTAGTCAAATCCTTGACTTTTCAGCCAGTTCTATGTTCACCTGTTGTAAGGGGGTTTATTAACATGTAAGACTAACATTTTTATCGCTCCAATTTTCTTTGGTACAAATGACATTAGGACGTTTATAATACAGGGGCCAAAAAGTAACCATAATGAACAGTCAGCTTATGAGATAGCCATGGAACGCTTTGTATAACCTTTTCCATTTTTTTCCTAATTCCGCTAATCTAATTTCCCACCTATACTTTATATGAACAGGTAACAATAGGAACAACAATAAACTCACAGTTTTTTTAGTCTTCTCTTTAGTCCATGGTCAGCAGGGTCTGTTGGCTGCAGCTTCCATCTCTGGGGGGTGTCCTTGTCCTTGGCTCGTTTGACATGACTCACGTGAATGCAGGCCCTGATGCCTTCTACTTTTATTGCCATGGGGGTGGTCAGGATAACAGTAAATGGTCCCTTCCAGCGAGGCTCCAATTTTCCCCTTGATAGCGACATATCCAAAAAGCATCCCCAGGTTGGTAAGGATGTGTTTCCACCTCCGTCTCCATCCCATTGTGGGCAGTCCGGATCCCTGAGTGGGCTTTTTTTTAAGACAGAATGAAATGCCTGCAGTGACTGGAGTACAGACTGCTCAGTCATTTATGCTAGGTCAACCTCTTGTAGTCGAGGATGGCGGGGGGGGGGGGTCTCCCAAACATTATTTCAAATGGGGTCACCTTGCTTAAATAGGATGTACATTGTGCCCTGAGGAGGGCAAAAGGAAGGAGATCCACCCATCCACCACCAGTCTCCAGAATTAGTTTTGCCAAAGTCTCTTTAAGAGTCCGGTTCATTCTCTCTACTTGCCCAGAACTCTGGGGCCAGTAGGCACAATGCAGTTTCCAATTAGTGCCCATGGCCTTGTTCAATGCCTGTGAGACTGAGCTCACAAATGCAGGGCCATTGTCTGACCCAAATGGGAGAGGCAGCCCAAACCTAGGAATTATTTCTTCTAGTAGCTTTTTGGCTACCACTCCTGCCATCTCATGTTTGGTGGGAAAAGCCTCTACCCGGCCTAAAAAGGTATATACAAAAACTAACATGTACTTGTGCTCATATTTTCAAGGTTTCATTTCTATAAAATCAATTTGACAATAAATTCCTGGGGAACCTTACCCATTTAAGTTCTTCCCACATTAACTGTCTGGCATTGAGCACATCTATCAACTACATCCTGAAACATACGCCCTAATTTAGAAACTTGGAACTGCTTGCCTATAAGCTCCTTGAGTTTGCGTGTCCCCAAATGAGTACCCTGATGTATCTGGTCAACTAACTTATTGCCTTGTCTTCGAGGAAGAATTATTTTTCCTGCTTCAGTCTTAGCCCAGTACCCTTCATAGTCCAATTTGACTCATTTCTGTAAATACTTTAAGTCCTCTTCTGAATAATTGGGTTTTTCTGGTAGGGCTGGAGCCGGGAGTGTAACTAGTTCTTGTAATGTTTCTTGAGCTGCTTGCTTTGTGGCTTGATCTGATAATTGGTTTCCTTTTGAAATCAGATCAGTCCCCTTTTGGTGTCCCGGGCAATGCATAATGGCCACCTCTTTTGGGTACCAAATAGCCTGGAGGAGAGCCAATATTTCTCCACTGATTTTAATTCCTTTTCCTTCTGCTATTAATAGGCCCCCTTCTTTATAAATAGCCCCATGTATATGGAGAGTACCAAAGGCATACCTGCTGTCCGTATAGATGTTGGCAGATCTACCTTTGGCCATGTACAGTGCCTTAGTGAGTGCAATCAGTTCTGCTTTTTGTGCCAATGTTCTGTGTGGCAGGGCTGCTGTCCAGAGTTTCTGCTCAGAAGAAACCACTGAGCCCCCGCATTCCTCTTTCCATTGACAGTGTAGCTATTTCCATCTGTGTACAGAGTCATCTAGGCATCAGGGAGGGGTATGTCTCTGAGATCTGACCTTATTCCTGAGCTTGGGTTAGGACACCCCTGCAATCATGTGGATGGTCAGCCAGTTCCGCTAGCAGCAGCGTGGTTGGATTTAGCACTGCCAGGGGCCAGAAGGTCACTCTTGGTTCATTGAGGAGGAGGGCCTGATACCCCGTCACTCAGGTGTTTGTCATCCATTGGTCTGGTGGAGTCCACAGAAGGCCTTCAATAGCATGGGTGGTGGTCAAGATGAGATTTTGACCCAAATTCAATTTACTTGCATCCTTGACCAAGAGGGCCATGGCAGCAATTATGCAGAGGCAAGAGGAGAATCCAGCCACTACTGGATCTAGTTTCTTGCTAAGATAGGCTACTGGCCTTTGCCAAGGCCCAAGATTCTGGGCCAAAACTCCTTTGACCACCCCCGCTTTTTCATCCACATACAAGTGGAAAGGGTTGGTAACATCTGGGATGGCCAATTCTCGGGCACGCAGTAAGGCTGCTTGTAATACCCAAATGCTCCTTCGGCCTCAGCCGAAATCTATCATAATGAGCCCCCCATTTTGCCAGTTTGTAGAGAGGTTGGGCAATCTCTGCAAACCGCGGTATCCACAGCCTACAGTAGCCTACTGTCCCAAGAATCTCCCTCACTTGTCGGGACGTGGTAGGGCAGGGGTATCATGTGATCACCTGTTTCTTGGACTCAGACAGTGAACGCATTCCCTCATGAAGATCAAAGCTTAGTTAAGTGGCATAGCTCTGACAGAGCTGTGCTTTCCTTGATGACACCTGATACCCTTTTTCCTGCAGAGTCTGTAAGAGAGCTCTTGTTCCTCACAAGCATGACTCATAGTCCTCAGCGGCTATCAGCAAGTCATCAACATACTGTAACAAAGTGACTCCTAGGTTGGAGGTTCTGTACACATGCAAATCCTCATGTAGGACCTCATCAAAAATGGTGGGTGAATTATTGAACCCTTGGGGAAGTCTTGTCCAGGTGAGTTGGCCTTGAACCCCTTTCTTTGCGTCGGATAACTCAAAAGCAAAAAGGGGCTGAGATTCCTTGCTAAAGATATGCAGAAAAATGCATCCTTGAGATCTAAGATGGTATACACAGTTCTTTTGGGGCCCAGGAGGGAGAGTAGGGTTTAGGGGTTAGGCACTGTGGGGTGGATATCTTCAACCCATTTGTTAACTTCCCGCAAGTCCTGAACATGTCGGTACTCCCCAGTCTCGGCCTTTTTGATGGGCAGCAAAGGTGTGTTCCATGGAGATTTGCAAGGAACTAGGATCCCATCTCCTCGGAGGCGGTTAATGTGTTTTCTGATCCCTTCCTTTGAGTCCTGGGGAAGGGAGTACTGCCGAACGTGAATAGCCATAGTTGTCACCTTTAATTGTATCACCACTGGAGGTTGTTCCATGGTCAAGCCAGTGGGCTTCCCTTCCGCCCAGACCTCAGGAAACTCAACCTGTAGGATTTGAAGAAGGCTCCCTGCATTTGTCTCCTCTGGATTTGAGACTGGCTCTTAAAGGAGGTATTCATCTACTTCTGCCATAAGCACCTGTACAGTGGGTTGTCTCAAGGTCACAGTCATGTCTACTTCTGAGAACTGATTGCCAGCTCTTAACTTATGAAGGAAATCTCTTTCCATCAAGTTATATAGGACATTAGGGAGGACCAAAAATTGATGTTTCACTACTCCTGAGGCCAAATTTAAAGTCCTTCCTATTGTCCATTTATGTCTCTCTGGCCATTTGCTCCTTGTACCCAGACTTCTTCTCCAGATAGTTTTCCCATAGATTTAAGTAATGATGAAAATTTGGCTCCCGTGTCCACCAAAAAATCAACTGATTTCCCCTCCACTTCAATTTTTAGCCAAGGTGCAGAGAGGGGCTCAGAACCATGGCCCTGTCAGTCTCTGGTGGCGAGCTTTGCTGTCTTCTTTTTGGGGCTCTCCCTGGCCCAAGGACTTTTACCTTAACAGTAAGCACACTGATCTGAATCTAAGTCTTTCCACCTGCCTTCTCTGTGCTTAGGGTTTTCCTTCCATTTACTATCCCCAACCTATTTCCTCCCCACCTCATGTAATGCCAAAACCTTAACCAGTTTTTTTGTCTGGTTTTCATCCTCTTGTGCATCCGTCTTGTTAAACACCTTTTCTGCAATTCCCACTAACTCAGTCAGATTCTTCCCTTCAGACCCTTCGATTTTCTGAAGTTTCCTCCTTATATCTGGGGCTGACTGACTAACCAATGCAAGATTCATTGCCCTCTGATTTTCGGGTGCCTCGGGGTCGATTGGGCTAAACATTTTATATGCTTCAATTACCCTTTCTATGAATGCTCCTGAAGACTCATCCTTATCTTGAATCACCATACTAATTTTGGATAAATTTATGGGTCTCCTTGCAGCTGCACAGAGGTCTCCCAGTAGAGTTTGGCAATACAAACATAAGCTCTCCTTACCTTCATAGGAATTTGGATCCCGGTCAGGGGGTTCCCTTGGGCAGTAGTCTTCCATTCGGCAGGGATTGAGGTCCCTGCCAAATCTCTCGGCTATCACCTTATGGGTTTCTCGCATGATGCGATCCCTCTCTTCTGCGTTAAAGAGAGCCATTAGGAGCTGTTGAATATCCACCCAGGTAGGTTGGTGGGTAAGAAAAACAGTCTCCAAGAGACTAAATCCTGAGTGTAGACAGAAAAGGATTTGTGTTGGGTCTTCCAGTTATAGATGTCAGAAGAGGAGAAAGGGGTATAGCCTAGGTGGGGCCACCCTCTCCCATCCAGTAGAGCAACATCACAGAGAGGCAACTTTGGCACAGACAGTACTGGTGAAGTAAAGGGAGGATGAGGGGGATAGAGGAAAGGGGAAGGATCAGGGCGGTCTCTCTGCTTGGTGGTCCCATAGGTAGATCCTGAACACATATGAGATGGACTGGTAAAGGCATCTGGGGACCAAGAGTCAGATTTAGGGGACAGATAAGGGGGGTAATTCCACATCCTCCACATCCGATGGAGATAAGACAGTCTTCTTTCCTGGCTCCCCCTCATCTGTCTGTTCTGGTTTTGGTGATCTGACTTGCCTTAGAGGAAGAGAGATGGTTTCATTAGCAGGGTGAAGGTGGGACTTGAGCCATGACGGTGGCTCATCTATCAGATATCGCCAGGCCACAATGTATGGTATTTGGTCTCGATGTAGATCAAAGACCTCACTCAGGGTAGAATAGATCTGTGCCAAGGCAGATGTAACTTCCGGTGGCCACCCTGTGGAGAAAGTGGGCCACTCTAATTGACAGAGTGTTTTTAGTATTCCCAGGTAAACCTTGTCACCTGACTGAGTGGCTTTACCTTGGAAATCCTTGAAATGTTCGAGAACAAGTCCTGGGTGTCACAGTTCCCTTACTCCCTGCTTTTCCCATTTCTCCAAATACAACAAACAACACAACAGACAATAAAAAAAAAAAAAAAACAAGGCAGAGACAAACACAGGCCCAGCGATCCCCATCCAGAGCCTGCTGCTGCTGGGGACTTCCTTGGTCCCCTGCAAACACAACAAACCACACAACAGACAACAAAAGATCCAGACAAAGACAACTGCAGGCCCAACGATTCTTACCCAGAACCTGCCACAGGTGGGGGCTTTCTTTACCCCCCAACTGTCTAGGGGCCCAACCCCCCATACGTCTAGGGTGACTCAAACCCACTGTACGTCTAGGGGGACTCGAACCCACTGTACATCTAGAGGGACTCAAAACCCCCAACACCCTTAGGGGAACTCGAGCCCCCCGACCATCTAGGGGGACTCAAACACCCCGACCGCCCAGGGGGACTCAAACCCCATGTACACCTAGGGGGACTCAAACCGCCCAACTGTCCAATGGGACTTGAGACCCCTGTCGATCTGCCAGCAGAGGGATGGGGCATCCCTGCATCCACTCCAGCCCTGGGGAACTTTGCCACGTCTAACTTCTCCCTGCTGTGCTATACCATGGAGCTCTGCAACCAGACAGACAGACAAAATCTCAATAGAGGCTTTTTCCAGAAATTCCAATGGTGGCTCTATTCTTGTCGTTTGATCCCAGGTCGAGCCCCCAATGTTGGGTCTGTGATCAAAGGAATGAGACTGACACAAAGCGAAAATCAAGCAAAGCTTTATTTCACTCCATGCTTCAGAAATCAAACTGACCGGTAGGTGCCCTCGCCTTGCTGGGGGCCACTGCCTCCTTGCCCTGGGGTCCCTCCTGGAGGCTCCTTGCCTCACCCTCACTGTACCACAGTCCTCTCCCTGGGACAAGGCTGCTCCTGACGAGGCCGCTCCTGACGTGGCCGCTCACAATGAGTCCGCTGCAAACAAGGCCACTCCCTGTACGAGGCTGCACCTCATTAGGCCCCTCCCTGGATTCATGACAGCGTGAGCAGCGGCAGCGCTGCCAACGAGGCTGCACTGGATAAGGCCACTCACGACGAGGCTACTGCCAATGGGGCCGCTCCCCAGGATAAGGCCACTCCTGACGAGGCCATTCCCTGAGAGTCTAGTGACAGCACCGCTACTCAGGCGCAGAGGCTTCTCACAGTGGCGTCACTGCTCAGGGTGGCGAGGCTGCTCCAGATAAGGCCGCTCCCTGGGAAGAGGCTCCCAGCAAAGCCGCTCCTGACAGTGCCGCTCTGGGCGGCGGTGCTGCTCAGGGTGGCAAAACTGCCAGCAATGCCACTCTCGAAGCTCCCAATTATGGAAATGCGCTATCACTCTCCACAACTGCGACACTACCACTCCTACCACTACCCTCATGGCTCCCAATGGCTCCCCTAATGTATACTTTAATGGCTCCTGCTATCCCCTACTCTAAGACCTCCTGCTACCCACCCACAGCCTCATGGACCAGCCTTTATAGAGGTGGTTGAGCCCGGCCACCACACAGGTGGCCAATGGGATTGCAACTCACCTCAGTAAATATATGCATGCCCCCCTGACTGGCCATCTCCATCTAACTGGCCTGGCATGCCCTGACAGATGGGGCCTCTGGAGCCACAGCGCAGGACTCTGCTTGCCCACCCAAAGGAAACTCTGCCCGTGACATTTGCACAAACCCTCCAGATTGGGAGACACCTGCGATGCCCCTGAGTCCACCCAAATTCGTTGACCACCTTGGAAAAAAGGCACATTCGGACCCATGCCAGACACCTACCAGCAGGCAGACACCCAGGTCAATGGCCCTGAGGCAGAGGATGGAACATGACATACCCCTAGGACCTTAATGGAACCCTAGCTTAGGTTTGCAGCCATCTTCCTCCAGAGGCAAACTCTGGAATACCTACATATGGTCCAACACTTGAGCTCTGAGCATCAAAACAGAACACCTCCTGCCCACAGAAGGCAAGCTGGCTCTCGAGATCTCCATCCAACCCTCAGGGAAGGAGAACCTGAATGGCACCAGAGCCCCCACCACATTCTAAGGTCTCAACGGACACAAGCAGCATTATGACCCATCAGAATGAGGTTCCCTGTCACCACAGCACCATGAGCACTTTACCCCAGAGCCACCAGATCCAAACGACCTTGTTCCTGGGCTGGAAGTGGAAGCTGAGCTGGGCTTTCCAGGCATCCATGCAGTGACATATGTTATGACGTCTTTCCATATGGGGACCACGGTGCCATCAAAATGGACTCCTGCTGTCCCACAGAAGGAAAGCTTGCTGTTCAGAGCAGCTCACAAGCCCCAGCCTGAGAAAACCTCCATGGCCTCATGAAGACATCCCTCCATTCGTCGGCCATCATGGACACAAACTCCAGTGTGAACGATGATCTGACATGTATCCTGACTCTGGTGCTGGAGATCTCGAGTCAGACGCTGCACATTGGAAATGCCAGGTGATTGGCACTGAACTGAACTGGCACTTGTGCGTTCAGAATTCTGCCCTCACTCTCCTGACCCAAAAGCCCTCTGGATTGTTCAGTCAGGAGCCCCAACACAGGCTTCTGCCTGCCCTCCAGAAAGAAGTATGGCCCTGGCGATCTGCCCAGAATCCCCACATGTGGATCAACCTGAACGGACCCCGATGGCACCCCAGTGTCCTAGGCCGCTGTGTGCACTAATGCTCTGTCTGACACAGCCTGAGCCCCTACCTCCCTTTAGCATCACAGGTAGCGGGCCCCATATCCTGCAGGTGGGACGTGCCAAGGACAGAGACTGTCATCTCTACCCAACCTGGGTATGCAGGCGTCTGTGCCCAGACCATAACTCAAATCCCGGCCTGTGGGGAACCTCAAGCATCAAAGAGCACTCCTCCTTCCCCACCAAGGGAAAAGCTTGCTGTGGGGATGGGTGTCTAGCCCTCAGAGTGGGAGTCAGCCGCATGACCCATGGGACCACGCCCACTCAGGAGGGCTGCCCTGGCCACAAACAGGCATTGTGACCCTCAGTCTGAGCCCGCTTTCAAAACAGCCCCCTCACTACCTGGACCAGGAGCCCGCATAGAGGGCCTGACATGCCCCTAGCCCCAAATCCTCACCCTTGTTAGGGTTCTCCAGGGGCCCGGACCCAGATACTGACTCTGGAATCCACGCTATGGTGGGACCCCTGAGACGGTAAACAGCACTCTTCCCTTACCGCTGTTAGGGTCTGTGATCAAAGGAACGAGACTGACACAAAGCGAAAATCAAGCAAAGCTTTGATTTTTCGTGCCATGCATCAGAAACCAAACTGCATTAGAAACCAAACTGCATCAGAAACCAAACTGCAATAGAAACCAAACTGCATTAGAAACCAAACTGCATCAGAAACCAAACTGCAATAGAAACCAAACTGCATTAGAAACCAAACTGCATCAGAAACCAAACTGACCAGTAGGTGCCCAAGCCTTGCTGGGGACCACCGCCTCCCAGTCGCTGGGGTCCCTCCTGGAGGCTCCCTGCCCCACCCTCACCGTACCACAGGCCCACTCCCAGTGAGGCTGCACCATTGGCTCCTGAGAGGCTGCTCCTGGTGGGGGCACTGCCCGAGGAGGCATGGCTGCTTGCGGTGGCACTGCTGCTGCTGCTGCTGCTGATGCTCCGGCTCAGGGTGCGTTGCTCGTAGCGGCGCTGCTGCTGCTGCTGCTCGGGGCAGTGCCGCTCACTGTGGCGCTGATGCTCGGGACGGTGCTGCTGCTCTGGGCGGTGCTGCTCGTGGTGGCACCGCGGCGGCTCTGGGAGGTGCTGCTCATGGTGGCGCCGCCACGGCTGCTGCTCTGGGTGGTGCTGCTCGTGGTGGCACCCCTGCCGCTGCTGCTCTTGCAAAAAAAAAAAAAAAAAACCCTCCCCCTCCAGCCTCACAGACCATCTTTTATAGTGGTGGTTGGGCCCAGACCACACACAGGTGGCCAATCAGATTTCAACCTAACACAGTTAATATATGCACACCCCTCTGATTGAATACGGCTATCTGGCCTGGCCCGCCCCTATATCCGGGGTTTGCAAGTAACTTCCTTTTGCTAACCAGGCCCCTCACCCCAAAATACACCTAACCCTTGGGAGCTGGGAAGAATCCTCACAGATCTAGAATCTCCCATGGCTCCATAAGGCTAGCGCTCCATCCGAGGCCAACCGAGACACACAACCCAGACATAAAAGCCTGCACTCCCGCCTCCCCATCAAACTTATTTCAGATCCCATGGCACTGCCCTCAACGTCGACAGATCTGGCCTACAACACATCGCCCAGAACCTTATACTAAGTGTGTGTTTGCAGACTTTTGTCCCAAAAGCCCTGGCCAACAGGCCCTCCAGGATGGGGCCACTGGAGCCACAGTGCAGCCCACCTGAACAAAACTTTGCCTGTCACATTTGCACAAACCCTCCAGATTGAGAGACACCTGCAATGCCCCTGAGCCCACCCAAATTCGTTGGCCACCTTGGAAAAAGGCACATTCGGACACATGCCAGACACCTACCAGCAGGCAGACACCCAGGTCAATGGCCCTGAGTCAGAAGATGGAACCTGACATACCCCTAGGGCCTCAACAGAACCCTAGCTTAGGATTGAAGCCATCTACCTCCAGAGAAAACCTCTGGAATACCTACATGTGGTCCAATACTTGATCCCTGACCCTCAAAACAGAACACTTCCTGTCCCCAGAAGGCAATCTGGCTCTTTCGAGCTGTATCCAACCCTCAGGGGAGGAGAATCCTGCATGGCGCCTGAGCCCCCGCCACATTCTAAGGTCTCCCTGGACACAAGCCAGCATTGTTTCCCATCAGAATGAGGCTCCCTGACACCTCAGTCCCCTGGGCATTTTGCCCCAACCCACCAGATCAAAATGGCCTTGTTCCTAGGCTGGAAATGTAAGCGGAACTGGGCTTTCCAGGCATCCATATGGTGACTTCTGCTATGACGTCTTTCCATACGGGGAACCCGGGTGCCGTCCAAACAGACTCACACAGTCCCGCAGAAGGAAAGCTTTCTGTTCAGAGCATCTCACAAGGCCCAGCTTGGGACGACCTCCATGGCCTCATAAGGCCACCCCTCCATTCGTCGGCCATCATGGACACAAACTCCAGCATGAGCGACCATCTAACACGTACTATGACACAGGTGCTGTGGCCTCGACACATATGCTGCACATTGGAAATGCCATGTGCTCGACAGTGAACAGAACCGGCACTTGTGCGTTCAGAATTCGTCCATAACCTCCTGGCCCGCCAGCCCTCCAGATTGTTCATTCAGGAGTCACAATGCAGTCTTCTGTCTGCCCTTAAGAAGGAAGAGGGTCCCTAGGGGTCTGCACAGGATCCCCACGTGAGGGTCAACCTGCACGGACCTCAATGGCACCCCAATGTCCTAGGCCACCCTGTGCACCAGTGCTCTATATGACACAGCCTGAGGCCTGAACTCCCATCAGCCCCCCAGGTAGCGAGCCCCATATCCTGCAAGTGGGACCCGCCAAGGCTAGAGACTGTCACCTCTACCCAACCCTGGTATTCAGGCGTCTGTGCCCAGACCATAGCTCAAATCCCAGCCTATGGGGAACTTCAAGCATCAAAGAGCACTCCTTCCCCACGACAGGAAAAAGTTGTTGTGGGAATGGGCGTCTAACCCTCAGAGTGGGAGCCACCTGTATGGCGTGTGAGACCACGCCCACAAAGGAGGGCTGCCCTGGCCACAAACAGGCATTGTGACTCTTAGCCTCAGCCCACCTTCAAAACAGCCACCTCGCTAGCTGGACCAGGAGCCCACATATCGGGCGCAACATGCCCCTAGGCCCAAATCCTCACCCTCAGTCAGATTCTCCAGGTGCCCGGACTCAGAATCCAACTCTGGAATCTGTGCTATGTCAGGACCCCTGAGATGGAAAACAGCACTCTTACCTTCCCCACGAAAGACACCAATCCACTGGGAGCCGGGCAGAAAGAATCCTCACAGAGGCAGAATATCCTATGGCCCCATGAGGCTACACTACATTCCGTAGCCTGCTGTGACACACAACCCAGATAGAAAAGCCTGTACTCCCGCCTGATCTTCCCACTCATTTCAGATAACGCAGCACTGCCCTCACCATCCACAGATCAGGCCTGCCATCATGTTGCCCCACACCCTAACCCGAGTATGTGTTTGCAGACTTCTGTCTGTAGGGGCCTGGTTAGCAAAAAGAAGTTACTTAAAAACCCCGGATATAGGGGCGGGCCAGGCCAGATAGCCGTATTCAGTCAGAGGGGTGTGCATATATTAACTGTGGTAGGTTGAAATCCGATTGGCCACCTGTGTGTGGGCCGGGCTCAACCACACTATAAAAGATGGTCCGTGAGGCTGGAGTGGGGAGGTTTTTTTTTTTAGCAAGAGCCCTGCACCGCCCAGAGCAGCAGCGGCAGTGGCGCCACAGCAAGTGGCACCGCCTCGTGCACTAGAGCAGCAGCGGCAGCGGCGCCGCCTTGAGCTGTAACATGAGCGGCGCCGCCCCGTGCACCACCGCCAGCAGCGGCGACACAGCGAGCGGCATCGCCCCGTGCACCACCACGAGCAGCAGCGGCAGCGGCGCCAACTCGAGCGGCACCACCTCTTGCACTGCCCAGAGCAGCAGCGGCAGTGGCGCCACCACGATGCCATGAGCAACGCCACCGTGAGCCAGAGTATCAGCAGCAGCACCGCTGCAAGCAGCCACGCCACCTCGGGCAGTGCCGCCATCAGGAGCAGCCTCTCAAGAGCCAATGGTGCAGCCATGCCAGGAGTGGGTCTGTGGTACAGTGAGGGTGAGGCAGGGAGCCTCCAGGGGGGACCCCAGCGACTGGGAGGCGGTGGTCCCCAGCAAGACTCGGGCACCTACCAGTCAGTTTGGTTTCTAATGCAGTTTGGTTTCTAATGCAGTTTGATTTCTGATGCAGTTTGGTTTCTAATGCAGTTTGGTTTCTAATGCAGTTTGGTTTCTGATGCAGTTTGGTTTCTGATGCATGGCGCGAAATAAAACTTTGCTTGATTTTCGCTTTGTGTCAGTCTCGTTCCTTTGATCACGTACCCTAACACTGTCCACAAAGCCTTGGCCAACATGCCCTCCAAGATGGGGCATCCTGAGCCACAGCGCAGAACTCTGCCTGCCTTCCCAAAAGATACTCTGCCCACCACATTTGCACAAACCCTCCAGATTGGGAGACACCTGCAAGACCCCTGGGCCCTCCCAATTCCTATGGCCACTCTGGACATAGAATCACAGTCTGACACATGCCAGACACCTAACTCCAGGCAGACACCCGGGTCAATGGCCCTGAGTCAGAAGAAGGAAACTGACATGCCCCCAGGATATCAACAGAACCCTAGATGAGGTTTGTAGGCATCCGTCCCCAGAGGAAGGTTCTGCAATACCTACATATGGTCCAACACTTGATCCCTGAGCCACAAAACAGAACACCTCCTATCCCCAGAAGGCTACCTGGCTCTTGGGAGCTGCGACCAACACTCAGGGGAGGAGAATCCTGCATGGCGCCTTAGCCCCTGTCACATTCTAAACTCTCCCTCGACACAAGCCAGCATTTTGACCCTATAGCATGAAGCTCCCTGTCAAATCTGTCCCCTGGCCAATTGCCCTAGAGTCTCCAGATCCAAAATGCCTTGTTCCTAGGCTAAAATGATAAGCTGAGCTGGGATTTCCAGAATCTATTTGGTGAGCTCTGCTACCATGTCTTTCCATATGTGGGACTCTGCAGCCACCAAAACATAGCACCCCTGTACAGCAGAAGGAAAGCTTGCTATTCAGAGCAGCTCACAAGCCCCAGCCTGGGAAACCTCCATGGCCTCATGAGGCCACCGCTCCATTAATCAGGCATCATGGACACAAACTCCAGCCTGAGCGACCGTCTGACAAGTGACCTGACTCAGGTGCTAGAGATCTCAAAACAGATGCTGCACATTGGAAATGCAAGGTGCTCCGCACTGAACGGAACCGGCGCTTCTGTGTTCAGTATTCCGTCCTCAGCCTCCTGGTCCTGCAGCCTTCCAGACTGTTCATTCGGGAGCCCCAACGCAGTCTTCTGCCTGCCCTCCAGAAAGAACAAGGGCCCTAGGATTCTGCCAGAATCCCCACGTGAGGATCAATTGCATGGACCTCACCGGCCCCCAGTGTCCTAGGCCACCCTGTGCACTAATGCTCTGTCTGACACAGCTTGAGCACCTTCTTCCCAACAGCCCCCAGGTAGCGGGCCCCATAACCTGCAGGTGGGACGTGCCAAGGCCAGAGACTGTCATCTCTACCCAACCTGGGTATTCAGTTGTCTGTGTCCAGACCATAGCTCAAATTCCGGGCTATGGGGGAACCTCAAGCATCAATGAGCATTCCTCCTTCCCCACAAAGGGAAAAGCTTGCTGTGGGGATGGGGTTCTAACCCTCAATGTGGGAGCCAGCTGCATGGACCATGAGACCACACCCACTCAGGAGGGCTGCCCTGGGCACAAACAGGCATTGTGACCCTAAGGCTGAGCCCGTTTTAAAGCAGCCCCCTCGCTAGCTGGACCAGGATCCCGCATATCGGGCCTGACATGCCCCTAGGCCCAAATTTTCACCCTCGGTCAGGTTCTCCAGTAGCCTGGACCCAGAAGCTGACTCTGGATTTCCTGCTATGGCGGGACCCCTGAGATGGAAAAACGCACTCCTCCCTTCCCCCAAAAGACACCAAATCCTTGGGTTCTGGGCAGAAACCTCACAGAGGCAGCATCTCTCATGGCCACAGGAGGCAAACCCTCCATTTCATGGCTAACAGAGACACACAACCCAGACAGAAAAGCCTGCGCTCCTGCCTCCCCGTCGCCCTAATTTCCAATCCTGTTGCACTGCCCTCACAGTCTGCAGATCGGGCATGCCATGACCTTGCCCCTCACTCTAACCCGAGATTGTGTTTGCAGATTTTGTCCCCAAAGACCTGGCCAACAGGCTCTCCACAATGGCGGGTATGAAGCCTCTGTGCAGGATTCTGTCTGCCCTGCCTTAGGAAACTCTGTCCATCACAGTTGCACAAACCCTCCAGATTGGGAGACACCTGGAAGGCCCCTGAGACCACCCAATTTCATTGGCCACTCTGGACAGAAATGCACAGTCTGACACATGCCAGACACCTACCTCTAGGCAGACACCCAGGTCAATGGCCCTGAGTCAGAAGATTTAAACTGACATGTCGCTAGGACATCAACAGAACCATAACTGAGATTTGCAGGCATCTATCCCCAGAGGCAGGTGCTGGAATATCTACATATGCTTCAACGCTTGGTCTCTGAGCCACAAAACAGAATGTCTCCTGTCCCCAGAAGGCAACCTGGCTCCTGGGAGCTGCATCCTGCCCTCACGGGAGGAGAATCTGGCATGGTGCCTGAGCACCCGCCATATTCTAAGGTCTCGCTGAACACAAGCCAGGATTTTGACCCTATAGCATGAGGCTCACTGTCAACTCAGCCCCCTGGGCACTTGCCCCAGAGCCACCAGATCGAAACTGTCTTGTTCCTGGGTTGAAAGGATAAACTGAGCTTGGCTTTCCAGAAATCTATGCGGTTAGCTCTGCTACCATGTCTTTCCATATGGGGGACCCTGGAGCCATTAAAACAGACTCCCCCATTCCACAGAAGAAAAGCTTGGTGTTCGGAGCAGCTCACAAGTCCCAGCCTGGGAAAACCTCCATGGCTTCATGAGGCCACCCCTCCATTCATCTGGCATCATGGACACAAACTCCAGCATGAGCGATGATCCAACACTCGCCCTGACTCAGGTGTTGGAGATCTTGAGTCAGAGGCTATACACTGGATCTGCCATTTGCTCTGCACTGAACTGAACCGGCGCTTCTGCATTCAGACTTCCGGGCTCACCCGTCGGGCCTGAAAGTCCAACAGACTGGGAATTCTGGAACCACAATGCATCCACTGCCTGCCCTTCAGAAAGAAGGAGGGCCCTACGGGTCTGCCGAGAATCCCCATGTGAGTATCAACGTGTACGGCCCTAGTTGGAAGAACAATATCCAGGCCACATTGTGCACTAATGCTCTGTGTGACACAGCCTGAGCCCCGATCTGCAGTCAGGCCCCAGGTAGCGGGCGTCATCACCTGCAGGAGGGACTGGCCATAGCCCCAGGCTGTCATCACTACCCAACCTGGGTGTTCAGGCATCTGTGCCCCGACCATAGCTGAAATCACGGCCTATTGGGGAACCTCAAGCACAAAAGAGCACTCCTCCTTCCCCATTGCCAGAAATGTTTGCTGTGGAGATGGGGGTCAAACCCTCAGAGTGGCAGCCAGCTACATGGCCCTTGAGACCACGCCCACCCAGGAGGTCAGACCTGGGCCATAAAACCGGCATTGTGACCATCAGCCTGAGCCTGCTTTCAAAGAATCTTACACGGTAGCTGGACTATGAGCCCGCATATCGGTCCTGCCATAGCCCTAGTCCCAAATCCTCACCCTCAGCCGTATTCTCCAGTCGCCCGGACACAGAAGCCAACTCTGGAATCCCTGCTATGCAGGAGCCCTGAGAAGGAAAATAGCTCTCTTCCCTCATCCAGAAAGACATCAAAGCCTTGGGTGCTGTGAAAAATCCCCACTGAGGCAGTATCTCCCATGGACCAATGAGGCCACCCATCCATTCCATGCAAACCGAGACACACAACCCAGACAGAAAAGCCGGCCCTCCCACTCCCCATCGTCCTAATTTCAGATCCCGAGGCACTGCCCTCATGGTCTGCAGATCAGGCCTGCCATCACGTCGCACTTCACCCTAACCCGATTATGTGTTTGCTGACTTTTGTCCCCAAAGCCCTGGCCGACAAGCTGTTCAGGATGGGGCCATTGGAGCCACAGTGCAGGACTCTGCTGGCCCTCCCAAAGGATAATCTGCCCATCACATTTGCACAAAGGCTCCAGATTGGGAGACACCTGCAAGTCCCCTGAGCCCACCCAATTTCTATGGCCGCTCTGGACATAGAAGCACAGTCTGACACATGCCAGACACCAAGGTCAATGGACCTGAGTCAGAATAAGGAAACTGACATGCCCCTAGGACATCAATGGAACCGTAGCTGAGGTTTGCAGGCATCTGTACCCAGAGGAAGGTTCTGGAATACCTACATATGGTCTAACAATTGATCCCAGAGCCATATAACAGAATACCTTCTGTCCCCAGAAGGGTACCTGGCTCTTGGGAGCTGAGACGAACCCTCATGGGAGGAGAATCCTGCATGAAGCCTGAGGCCCCGCCACATTTTAAACTCTCTCTGGACACAAGCCAGCATTTTGACCCATCAGCATGAGGCTCTCTGTCAACTCAGCCCCCTGGCCAACTGCCCTAGAGTCTCCAGATCCAAAATGCCTTGTTCCTGAGCTAAAATGATAAGTTGAGCTGGGATTTCCAGAATCTCTCTGGTGAGCTCTGCTACCATGTCTTTTCATATGGGGGACTCTGCAGCCACCAAAACGGAACCCCCGTGTACCGCAGAAGGAGAGCTTGCTGATCGGAGCAGCTTACAAGCCCCAACCTGGGAAAACCTCCATGGCCTCATGAGGCCACCCCTCCCTTAATCAGGCATCACGGACACAAACTCCACTATGAGTGACCATCCGACACTCGGCCTGACTCAGGTGCTTGAGATCTCGAGTCAGACACTGTACATTGGAACTGCCATGTAATTGGCACTGTACTGAACCAGCACTTGTGCGTTCAGTCTTCCATCCTCACCCTCCTGGCCGAAAGCCTTCTAGATTGGGAAATCTGGAGCCACAATGCAGCCTTCTTCCTGCCCTCCTGAAAGAAGTAGGGCCCTATGAGCTGCTGAGAATCCCCATGTGAAGATCAACCTGCACGGACCTCGATGGCAACACAATGCTCAGGAGAAACCACCGAGCCCACGCATTCCTCTTTCCATTGACAACGTAGCTATTTCCATCTGTGAACAGAGTCATCTCGGCATCTGGAAGGGGTATGTCTCTGAGATCTGGCCTTATTCCTGCAACTTGGGTTAGGATCTCCCTGCAGTCATGTGGGTGGTCAGCCAGCTCCTCTGGCAGCAGCGTGGCTGGATTTAGCACTGTCAGGGTCTGGAAGGTCACTCTTGTTTCATTGAGGACGAGGGCCTGATACCCCGTCACTCAGGCATTTGTCATCCATTGGTCTGGTGGAATCCGCAGAAGGCCCTCAATAGTGTGGGTGGTGGTCAAGATGAGATTTTGACACAAATTCAATTTACTTGCATCCTGGACAAGGAGGGCAGTGGCAGCAATTATGCAGAGGCAAGAGGGGAACCCAGCCACTACTGTTTCTAGTTTCATGATAAGATAGGCTACTCTCCTTTGCCAAAGCCCCAGATTCTGAGTCAAAACTCCTTTGGCCACCCCAGTATTTTTTATGAACATACAAGTGGAAAGGCTTGGTAACGTCTGGGATGGTCAATGCACTCAGTACAGCTGTTTGTAATTCTCAAAATGCTCCTTCCGCCTTAGCTGTCCACTCTATCATAGTGAGCCCCCCGTTTGCCAGTTCATAGGGAAGTTGGGCAATCTCTTCAAACTGCAGTATCCACAGCCTACAGAAGCCCACTGTCCAAGAATCTCCCTGACTTGTTGGGACTGGGTGGGGCGGGGGTATTGGGTGATCACCTGTTTCCAGGACTCAGTGAACACACTCCCTCGTGGAGATCAAAGCTGAGATATGTGGCATGGCTCTGACAGTGCTGTGCTTTTTTTGCTGACACCTGGTACCCTTTTTCCTGCAGAGTCTGTAAGAGAACTCTCATCCCCGCCAACATGATTCATAGTCCTCAGTGGCTACTAGCAAGTCATCAACATATTGTAGCAGAGTGACTACTTGGTTGGAGTTTCTGTACTCATGCAAATCCTCGTGTAATACCTCATCAAAAAATAATGGTGGGTGAATTATTGAATTGTTGGGAAGTCTTGTACAGGTGAGCTGGCCTTGGAATACTTCCTCTGGGTCAGACCACTCAAAAGCAAAAAGGGGTTGAGATGCCCTTGCTAAAGATATGCAGAAAAATGCATCCTTGACATCTAAGATGGTATACACAGTTATTTGGGGGCCCAGGAGGGAGAGTAGGGTATAGGGGTTAGGCACCATCGGGTGGATATCTTCAACCTGTTTATTAACTTCCAACAATCTTGAACGGGTCAGTAATCCCAAGTCTCTGCCTTTTTGACAGGCAGCAAAGGTGTGTTCCATGGAGATTTGCAAGGAACTAGGATCACATCTCCTCAGAGGTGGTTAATGTACTTGCTGATCCCTTCCCTTGCTTCCGGGGGAAGGGGGTGCTGCTGAACGTGAACCGCCGTAGCCATCGCCTTTAATTGTACCACCACTGGAGGTTGTTCCCTGGCCATGCCAGGGAGCTTCCCTTCTGCCAAGACCTCGGGAAAATCGACCGGTAGGATTTGGAGAAGGCTCCCCGCCTTTGTCCCCTCTGGTTTTGAGACTGGCTTGTAAAGGAGGCATTCATTTTCTGCTGCCATAAGCACATGTACAGTGGGTTGTCTTAAGGTTACAGTCATTTCTCCTCCAAGAACTGTCAGCTCGTAACTTGTGGAGGAGATCTCTTCCCATCAAGTTATATGGGGCATTAGGGAGGACCAAAAATCGATGTTTCACTACTCCCGAGGCCAAATTTAAAGTCCTTTCTGTTGTCCATTTATGTCTCGCTGTGCCATTTCCTCCTTGTTCCCAAACTTCCTCTCCAGATATTTTTCCCATAGGTTTAAGTAATGATGAATATTGGGATCCCGTGTCCACCAAAAAATTCAATTAGCTTCCCCTCCACATCAATTTTTACTCTGGTGGCCAGCATTGCCGTCTTCCTTTTGGGGCACTCTGTGGCCCAGTGTCCATTTTCCTTACAGTAAGCACACTGATCTGAATCTATGTCTTCCCACCGGCCTTCTCTGTGCTTACCCTTTTCCTTCCATTTACTTTCCTCTACCTATCTCATGTAATGCCAAAATCTTAACCAGCTTTTTGTCTGTTTTTCATCATCCTGTGAATCCCTGTTCTTAAAAACTTTTTCTTCTATTCCCAATAGCTCAATCAGATTCTTCCCTTCAAATCCTTCAATATCCTGAAGTTTCCTCCTTATATCCGGGGCTGACTGAGTGGCAAAAGCAAGATTCACTGCCCCCTGGTTTTCAGGTGCCTCAGGGTCGATCAGGTTATACATTTTATAGGCTTCAATGAGCCTTTCTAGGAAAGCTCCTGGAGACTCAGTCTTACCTTGAGTCACCGTACTAATTCTGGTTTAGTACGAGTGCAACTTTTACTTCTGGAAATGCAGTTCCAGGATTTCAACATATCAAAGAACCGTATTTGTTCTGAAAGTCTCCTATATGAATTTCCTTAAGGCGGAATTCATCTTACAGGAGAATTAAAACAAATACAAATGACAAAAAACTCAGAAATGATAATTTTAAATATCAAATGATGACCCTTATCAAAACATTAAAACTTTAGAAAATGTATAGAACATCTGGAGTAGTTACAGCATTTACCCAAATGTAACCCAAGGTTTATCATGGATTTAGTAGTACTTCCTGAGTAACTTAGCATATCAGGGAAAAGACTTATGAGTCAAAGAGATCTCATTTACAATTCTGGGTGGGCAAAGAAAATCAGTTACATTTTCTTAGAAACATCTCAATCTCAAGTGAAGACTAAATATTAACCAATTGTGAACTGTTGCAATAGAAGTTAAGCACAAAACATGTTTACCAACAGATTTCAAAAGCACAAACCTAATTCCAGAAACCAGCTCCCAAGCATGTCATCCAATTTGTCATCCAAGCAAAACTTCAAAGCTTCAGGTTACCAAAGACTCTGAAAGTTACTTTAACAATTACCCATTAAAACCCTGAGACAGGTAATTAACCATCAGTTCAGTCATCTCTTTGCTAAGAGATTTCATGTTCCACCTGGGCCCATTCCACTTCAGACGCCATGCTTTCTCGCCAGCAAGGGGGAGGGTCTAGGCAGCCCACGTCGGGCCAGAGAAGGCAAGGAATTCCCCAAAACAAAGGGAGTTTCGGCAGCTGCTTGGGAATATTCCTTAAAGTCTCTGTCCCCAGTTAGACCTACCCCAGTTGGCTCTAGTGATAGCCCTTAACACACGAAATGAGTGAGGGAGAAGTCCCACATCTATTATGAGGAACAGAGGGATCAAAGTCAGAGTCCCCTTACTCTTTGTTTGCCCCATTAATTCAAACATAACAAACAACCCAGCAGATAACAAAAAGACAAGACAAAAACAACTGCAGGCCCAGTGGTCCTGCCACCTGTGGGGATTTCCTAGGGGGACTCAAACCCCCCTGACCTCCTAGGGGACTCGAACCCCTGATGACTGCCTAGGGGGACTTGAACCCCCGATGACCACTTAGGGGGACTCAAACCCCCTCATGACCGTCCAGGGGGACTCGAACCCCCCACCATCTAGGAGGACTCAAACCCCCCAACGATCTACCAGCAGAGGGATGGGGCATCCCCTCATCCACTCCAGCCCTGGGGAGCATGGCTGCGTCCAGCTTCTCCCCGGTGGGCTATACCCTGGAGCTCCAACCAGACAGACAGGCAAGATCCCAACACCTCTGGAGGCATTTCCCATAAATTCTGATGCTGGCTCAGTTCTCGTTGTTTGATCCCGGACAAGTCCCCAATGTTAGGGTCCGTGATCAATGGAATGAGACTGACACAAAGTAAAAATCAAGCAAAGCTTTATTTTGCGCCATGCATCAGAAACCAAACTGACCCGTTGGTGCCTGAGCCCCATGCATTAGAAACCAAACTTACCGGTAGGTGCCCGGGCTCCATGCATTAGAAACCAAACTGACTGGTAGGTGCCTGGGCCCCACGCATTAGAAACCAAACTGACCGGTAGGTGCCTGAGCCCCATGCATTAGAAACTAAACTGACTGGTAGGTGCCCGGGCCCCATGCATTAGAAACTAAACTGACCGACAGGTGCCCGAGCCTTGCTGGGGGCCACCACCTCCCTGGCCTGGGGTCCTTCCTGGAGGCTCCCTGCCCCACCTTCACTGTACCACAGGATGCTCCCAGTGAGGCCGCTCCCTGGACGAGGCTTCAGCCAAAGAGGCTCCCAGCAATGCCAAGTATCAAAAGTCAAATCAACCAGTTGGGGCCGTCTCTTAGAAAGAGGCGCCGACGACCAGGACACCGAACCCAATTACTTCCCTTACCCAATGACTCCTGCTACCCGATGACTCCCACTACCCGAGGACTCCCGCTTCCCGCTGATGACACTCCGGCAGCATTGCTCCCTGGTGAGGCTGCTGCCCGGCTGGCGAGGCTGCTGCCCAGCGATGCTCATGAAGCTCAGGCAGCGGTGCTCCCAGCGAGGCCACTCCCGATGACGAGGTTGCACCGCCAGCTCCTGAGAGGCTAGTCCCTGCAACGGCACTGCTGCTGCTGTTGCTGCTGCTGCTCGGGCAGCGGGGCCACTTGTGGTGGCGCTACTGCTGGTGCTGCTGCTGCTGCCGCTCCTGCTGCTTCTTTGGGGTGGTGAGGCTGATGAGGCTGCTCCCGATGGCTCCCCTACCCACTACTCTGACTCCTCCTGCTATAGATATATATATATATATATATATATATATATATATATATATATATCTGCAGCCTCACAGACCAGCTTTTATAGAGGTGGTTGAGCCCCGCCCACACACAGGTGGCCAATGGGATTGCAATACACAGAGAAAACTTCACCATCATACTAGGTCTGCCACACACAGAAAAAAAACTTCTAGGTAACACAGACATGGCCAATTGAATTTCAATTTACCCTAGTAGATATATGTGTTCCCCACTGTTTGGATGTCTTCACCTGGCCTGACCCGCCCTTGTGTCTAGGCTTTGCAAGTAAGTTCCTCTGGGAGGGGTGGGGTCAATCTAAGTTCACTACATAAACACAGAATGACTCCCTCTGGCCAACCAGGCCCTTACATTACCACATCAATATATCTATATCTGTCTATCTATCAATCTAGTTTCTATCTATAATGGATCAAAGTTTTGGTTTCTTCTCTTGGAGATTTCTTTTGAGGATGCACTCACAGGAAACAAGTTGCACCATGGTAGGAAAGAGTAGGCTTAGTACCTATGGATTTGAGTGGGCTCATAATCCCAGTGTGGGGAATCCTAAAATGGGGAAATCCGAAAGTTTCATGGGAACACATTCAGGTGATATACTGAATCAGACTGAAGGAAATCAGTCTTATTCATAAAGCTACATGAAAATTCTTATGAATTCTTTCCCTTCCCTCTCCTTTCATCCAGACACAGGGTTCTGTCATCAGAAATCTGGAGAAAAGAGAGCTCAGGATTAACAACCCAAAATTTTCAGTTATCTTTTAGTAGTTAAGCCCATGACAGAGGAGGACCTCAGTCCAGGATTGAATTTAAAGAAAAAAAGAGATCCCTGAAAAAAGTGGTTGACTTTCTTTTCTTAATTCTTTGAAAAGGAGAGTAAGCATCAAAGGAGATCAAGCAGGAATGGACATAGAGGTGTGGGTAGAATCCAGAGAGATTGAGCAAAGTTTTGAAGGCCACATGGAAGAAAAGATGACTCAGGGAGGAGAAATGTAGGATCAGAGGGAGAGAAAGTGGGAAAGAAGCAGACTTCGCAATGAGCACAGAGCCAGACCCCAGCTCATCTCGTGACCCAGAGATCATGACCTGAGCTGAAATCAAGAGTTGGATCCTTAACCAATTTAGCCACTAAGGCTCTCCCAGACTTTGGTAACTTCTAATCTATTTTCTGTTCTATTAAGATTCTGAATCTAGTTACTTCATATAATTAGATTTAACCACTATGTGTTCTCTTTATATCTGGTTTATTTCAGTTAGTGTGTTTTTAATATTCATCTATGTTATGGCATGTATCATAACATCATTTGTATGTCTAAGGAATCTCCTATGTTCGATATACACCAGAGTTTTTGTTTTGCTTTGTTTTGTTTTTCATGTATCTGTTGATGGACATTTGACTTTTTGCACCTTTCACCATTGTGTATAATGCCACAATTCACATTGGTGTACAAGTATATTTTTATTCCCTTTTAGAAAATATTCTAGGTATATGCCTAAGAGTAGAAATATTGGATTATGTGGTAATATTGTGTTTTTCTTTTGAAGGAACTTCCAAAATGTTTTCTATAGTAGTTGTGACATTATACACTACCAGTGGCAAAGTATTAGGCCTCCATTTTTTTATACCCTTACCAATACTTGTTTATGCTTCATTATTATGCTACTACTCAGTATCGTAGATGTGAAGTCCTTTCTCATTATGATTTTAAATTTTCCTACTAACTAACGGTTTTGAGCATACTTAATGTACTTACTGGCCATTTGTGTGTCTTTTTCTTAAACTTGTTTTATTTAAATCAATTTATTAATATACAATATATTATTAACAGTTTATTAACATGCAGTATATTACTGGTTTCAGAGGTATACGCCTGCATTTCATCAGCCTTATATAATATTCAGTGCTTATTGCATCATGTGCCCTCCTTAATGTCCATCCCCCTGTTGCCCCTTCCCCACCCCTCTACTGATAAAGAAACCTCAGTTTGCTTCCTATGATTAATATTTTTAAAGATTAATTAATTTATTTATTTGACAGAGAGAAATTACAAGTAGGCAGAGAGGCAGGCAGAGAGAGAGGAGGAAGCAGGCTCCCTGCCAAGAAGAGAGCCCGATGCAGGACTCGATCCCAGGACCCTGAGATAATGACCTGGGCCAAAGGCAGAGGCTTTAACCCACTGAGCCACCCAGGTGCCCCAAAGATTAATATTTTTATGGTTTGTCTCCTTCTCTGGTTTCCTCTTATTTTAATTTTTCCTCTATTCCCCTATGATCCACTGATTTGTTTCTTAAATTCAACATATCACTTGAAATCATATGATTTTCTTTCTCTGCTTGACTCATTTCATTCTAGCTCCATCCATGCCATTGCAAATGCTAAGATTTCATTTCTGATGGCTGTATAATATTCCACTTTATAGATATACCACTTATCCTTTATCCATTCATCAGTCAATGGACACTTTGGCTCTTTCCATAGTTTGGCTACTGTGGACATTGTTGCTATAAACATTGGGGTGCAGGTGCCCCTTTGGATCAGTACATTTATTTTTTAAATATTTTATTTATTTATTTGACAGACAGAGATCAGAAGTAGGCAGAGAGGCAGGCAGAGAGAGAGGGAAAGAAGGCTCCCTGCTGAGCAGAGAGCCCAATGCAGGGCTTGATCCCAGGACCCTGAGATCATGACTCGAGCCAAGGACAGAGGCTTAACCCACTGAGCAACCCAGGTGCCCCAGTACATTTATATCTTGTATCTACCAGAAGTGCAATGTTTTCCAGAGTGGCTGCACTAGCTTACATTTCCACCAACAGTGTAAGTGGGTTCCCCTTTCTTCTCATGCTTGCCAACATCTGTCATTTCCTAACTTGTTAATTTTAGCCACTCTGACTAGTGGGAGATGGTTTCCCATTATGGTTTTGGTGATGCTGAAAATCTTTTTTTTTTTTTTTTTTTTTGGGTGTAGACTTTTTGGGTTTTTTTTACCCCATTTTATTTATTTTTTCAGCGTAACAGTATTCATTCTTTTTGCACAACACCCAGTGCTCCATGCAAAACGTGCCCTCTCCATTACCCACCACCTGTTCCCCCAACCTCCCACCCCTGACCCTTCAAAACCCTCAGGTTGCCCCAACCTCCCACCCCTGACCCTTCAAAACCCTCAGGTTGTTTTTCAGAGTCCATAGTCTCTTATGGTTCGCTTCCCCTCCCCAATGTCCATAGCCCGCTCCCCCTCCCCCAATCCAACCTCCCCGCAGCAACCCCCAGTTTGTTTTGTGAGATTAAGAGTCATTTATGGTTTGTCTCCCTCCCAATCCCATTTTGTTTCATTTATTCTTCTCCTATCCCCCTACCCCCCCATGTTGCTTCTCCATGTCCTCATATCAGGGAGATCATATGATAGTTGTCTTTCTCCGATTGACTTATTTCACTAAGCATGATACGCTCTAGTTCCATCCACGTCGTCGCAAATGGCAAGATTTCATTTCTTTTGATGGCTGCATAGTATTCCATTGTGTATATATACCACATCTTCTTTATCCATTCATCTGTTGATGGACATCTAGGTTCTTTCCATAGTCTGGCTATTGTAGACATTGCTGCTATAAACATTCGGGTACACGTGCCCCTTCGGATCACTATGTTTGTATCTTTAGGGTAAATACCCAGTAGTGCAATTGCTGGGTCATAGGGTAGTTCTATTTTCAACATTTTGAGGAACCTCCATGCTGTTTTCCAGAGTGGTTGCACCAGCTTGCATTCCCACCAACAGTGGAGGAGGGTTCCCCTTTCTCCACATCCTCTCCAGCATCTGTCATTTCCTGACTTGTTCACTTTAGCCATTCTGACTGGTGTGAGGTGATATCTCATTGTGGTTTTGATTTGTATTTCCCTGATGGCGAGTGACGTGGAGCACTTTTTCATGTGTCTGTTGGCCATCTGGATGTCTTCTTTGCAGAAATGTCTGCTCATGTCCTCTGCCCATTTCTTGATTGGATTGTTTGTTCTTTGGGTGTTGAGTTTGCTAAGTTCCTTATAGATTTTGGATACTAGCCCTTTATCTGATATGTCGTTTGCAAATATCTTCTCCCATTCTGTCAGTTGTCTTTTGGTTTTGTTAACTGTTTCCTTTGCTGTGCAAAAGCTTTTGATCTTGATGAAATCCCAACAGTTCATTTTTGCCCTTGCTTCCCTTGCCTTTGCCGTTGTTCCTAGGAAGATGTTGCTACGGCTGAGGTCGAAGAGGTTGCTGCCTGCATTCTCCTCAAGGATTTTGATGGATTCCTTTCTCACATTGAGGTCCTTCATCCATTTGGAGTCTATTTTTGTGTGTGGTGTAAGGAAGTGGTCCAATTTCATTTTTCTGCATGTGGCTGTCCAATTTTCCCAGCACCATTTATTGAAGAGGCTGTCTTTTTTCCATTGGACATTCTTTCCTGCTTTGTCGAAGATTAGTTGACCATAGAGTTGAGGGTCGAATTCTGGGCTCTCTATTCTGTTCCACTGATCTATGTGTCTGTTTTTGTGCCAGTACCATGCTGTCTTGATGATGACAACTTTGTAATAGAGCTTGAAGTCCGGAATTATAATGCCACCAACTTTGGCTTTGTTCTTCAATATTCCTTTGGCTATTCGAGGTCTTTTCTGGTTCCATATAAATTTTAGGATTATTTGTTCCACTTCTTTGAAAAAAATGGATGGTATTTTGATAGGGATTGCATTAAATGTGTAGATTGCTTTAGGTAGCATAGACATTTTCACAATATTTATTCTTCCAATCCAGGAGCATGGAACATTTTTCCATTTTTTTGTGTCTTCCTCAATTTCTTTCATGAGTACTTTATAATTTTCTGTGTATAGATTCTTAGTCTCTTTGGTTAGGTTTATTCCTAGGTATCTTATAGTTTTGGGTACAATTGTAAATGGGATTGACTCCTTAATTTCTCTTTCTTCAGTCTTGTTGTTGGTGTACAGAAATGCAACTGATTTCTGTGCATTGATTTTATATCCTGACACTATACTGAATTCCTGTAAAGTTCTAGCAGTTTTGGAGTGGAGTCTTTTGGGTTTTCCACATATAGTATCATATCATCTGCGAAGAGTGATAGTTTGACTTCTTCTTTACCAATTTGGATGCCTTTAATTTCTTTTTGTTGTCTGATTGCTGAGGCTAGGACTTCTAGTACTATGTTGAATAGCAGTGGTGATAATGGACATCCCTGCCGTGTTCCTGACCTTAACGGAAAAGCTTTCAGTTTTTCTCCATTGAGAATGATATTTGCGGTGGGTTTTTCATAGATGGCTTTGATAATATTGAGGTATGTGCCCTCTATCCCTACACTTTGAAGAGTTTTGATCAGGAAGGGATGCTGTACTTTGTCAAATGCTTTTTCAGCATCTATTGAGAGTATCATATGGTACTTGTTCTTTCTTTTATTAATGTGTTCTATCACATTGATTGATTTGCGGATGTTGAACCACCCTGCAGCCCTGGAATAAATCCCACTTGATCGTGGTGAATAATCCTTTTAATGTACTGTTGAATCCTATTGGCTAGTATTTTGGCGAGAATTTTTGCGTCTGTCTTCATCAAGGATATTGGTCTGTAGTTCTCTTTTTTGGTGGGATCCTTGTCTGGTTTTGGGATCAAGGTGATGCTGGCCTCATAAAATGAGTTTGGAAGTTTTCCTTCCATTTCTATTTTTTGGAACAGTTTCAGGAGAATAGGAATGAGTTCTTCTTTAAATGTTTGGTAGAATTCCCCTGGGAAGCCGTCTGGCCCTGGGCTTTTGTTTGTTTGGAGATTTTTGATGACTGTTTCAATCTCCTTACTGGTTATGGGCCTCTTCAGGTTTTCTATTTCTTCCTGGTTCAGTTGTGGTAGTTTATATGTCTCTAGGAATGCATCCATTTCTTCCAGATTGTCCAATTTGTTGGCGTAAAGTTGCTCATAGTATGTTCTTATAATTGTCTGTATTTCTTTGGTGTTAGTTGTGATCTCTCCTCTTTCATTCATGATTTTATTGATTTGGGTCCTTTCTCTTTTCTTTTTGATGAGTCTGGCCAGGGGTTTATCAATCTTATTGATTCTTTCAAAGAACCAGCTCCTAGTTTCATTGATTTTTTCTATTGTTTTTTTGGTTTCTATTTCAATGATTTCTGCTCTGATCTTTATGATTTCTCTTCTCCTGCTGGGTTTAGGGTTTCTTTCTTGTTCTTTCTCCAGCTCCTTTACGTGTAGGGTTAGGTTGTGTACTTGAGACCTTTCTTGTTTCTTGAGAAAGGCTTGTACCGCTATATATTTTCCTCTCAGGACTGCCCTTGCTGTGTCCCACAGATTTTGAACTGTTGTGTTTTCATTATCATTTGTTTCCATGAATTTTTTCAATTCTTCTTTAATTTCCTGGTTAACCCATTCATTCTTTAGAAGGATGCTGTTTAGTCTCCATGTATTTGGGTTCTTTCCAGCTTTCCTCTTGTGATTGAGTTCTAGCTTCAGAGCATTGTGGTCTGAAAATATGCAGGGAATGATCCTAATCTTTTGATACCGGTTGAGACCTGATTTGTGACCCAGGATGTGATCTATTCTGGAGAAGGTTCCATGTGCACTAGAGAAGAATGTGTATTCTGTTGCTTTGGGATGAAATGTTCTGAATATATCTGTGATGTCCATCTGGTCCAGTGTGTCATTTAAGGCCTTTATTTCCTTGTTGATCTTTTGCTTGGATGATCTGTCCATTTCAGTGAGGGGAGTGTTCAAGTCCCCTACTATTATTGTATTATTATTGATGTGTTTCTTTAATTTTGTTATTAATTGGTTGATATAGTTGGCTGCTCCCACGTTAGGGGCATAGATATTTAAAATTGTTAGATCTTCTTTTTGGACAGACCCTTTGAGTAGGATATAGTGTCCTTCCTCATCGCTTATTATAGTCTTTGGCTTAAAATCTAATTGATCTGATATAAGGATTGCCACCCCAGCTTTCTTCTGTTGCCCATTAGCATGGTAAATTGTTTTCCACCACCTCACTTTCAATCTGGAGGTGTCTTCGCGTCTAAAATGAGTTTTCTTGTAGGCAACATACTGATGGGTTTTGTTTTTTTATCCATTCTGATACCCTGTGTCTTTTGATTGGGGCATTTAGCCCATTAACATTCAGGGTAACTATTGAGAGATATGAATTTAGTGCCATTATTAGCCTGTAAGGTGACTGTTCCTGTATATTGTCTCTGTACCTTTCTGATCTACTACTTTTAGGCTCTCTCTTGGCTTAGAGGACCCCTTTCAATATTTCCTGTAGAGCTGGTTTGGTGTTTGCAAATTCTTTCAGTTTTTGTTTGTCCTGGAAGCTTTTGATCTCTCCTTCTATTTTCAATGATAGCCTAGCTGGATAGAGTATTCTTGGCTGCATGTTTTTCTCGTTGAGTGCTCTGAATATATCATGCCAGCTCTTTCTGGCCTGCCAGGTCTCTGTGGATAAGTCTGCCGCCAATCTAATATTTTTACCATTGTATGTTACAGACTTCTTTTCTCGGGCTGCTTTCAGGATTTTCTCTTTGTCACTAAGACTTGTAAATTTTACTATTAGGTGACGGGGTGTGGACCTATTCTTGTTGACTTTGAGGGGGGTTCTCTGCATCTCCTGGATTTTGATGCTTGTTCCCTTTGCCATATTAGGGAAATTCTCTCCAATGATTCTCTCCAATAGACCTTCTGCTCCCCTCTCTGTTTCTTCTTCTTCTGGAATCCCAATTATTCTAATGTTGTTTCGTCTTATGCTGTCACTTATCTCTCGAATTCTCCCCTCATGGTCCAGTAGCTGTTTGTCCCTCTTTTGCTCGGCTTCCTTATTCTCTGTCATTTGGTCTTCTATATCACTAATTCTTTCTTCTGCCTCATTTATCCTAGCAGTGAGAGCCTCCATTTTTGATTGCACCTCATTAATAGCTTTTTTGATTTCAACTTGGTTAGATTTTTGTTCTTTAATTTCTCCAGAAAGGGCTTTAATATCTCCAGAGAGGGTTTCTCTAATATCTTCCATTCCTTTTTCGAGCCCGGCTAGAATGTTCAGAATCATCATTCTGAACTCTTGATCTGACATAGTACCCATGTCTGTGTTGATTAGGTCCCTAGCCTTCGGTACTGTCTCTTGTTCTTTTGTTCGTGGTGATTTTTTCCGCCTTGTCATTTTGTCCAGATAAGAGGATATGAAGGAGCAAATAAACTACTAAAAGGGTGGCAAAGACCCCGGAAAAATGCGCTGTAACCAAATGAGAAGAGACCCCAAATTGTGGGGGGGAGAAAGGGGATAAAACAGCTTCTGAAAAAAAAAGAAAAAAAAAAAAGAAAGAAAGAAATTTAAAAAATAAAACAAATAAAAAAATACAAAAAAGAAAGAATATATATATTTAGATGAACTAGTCAAAAAATGTTAAAAAAGAAAAGGGTAAAAGTTTTAAAAAATTTAGCAGAAGAAGAAAAAAGAAAAAAGAAAAAAAAATTGAAAAAAGAAAAAAAAATTGAAAAAAAAAAAAATTGAAGTAGCCGCAAGACTAAAGAATCATGGGGAGAAAGCCATGAGTTCCGTGCTTTGCTTTCTCCTCCTCTGGAATTGCTCTGCTGTCTTAGGAATTGAATCTGCTTTCTCCTTGATAGATGAAATTCGTTCTGGCTGGATATTTTGTTGATCTTCTGGGGGAGGGGCCTGTTGTATTGACTCTCAAGTGTCTTTGCCCGAGGCGGGATTGCACCGCCCTTACCGGCGGCCGGACTAAGTAATCGGCTCGGGTTCGCTTTTGGGAGCTTCTGTTCCCTGAACGCTTTCTGTAGAGTTCCAGAGGACGGGAATGAAAATGGCGGCCTCCCAGTCTCCGGCCCGGAGGAGCCGAGAGCCTGGGGCCCCACTCCTCAGTGCGCCCCCAGAGGACAGCACCCAATCACTCCCGTATCCCCAGCCTCTAGCCGCGCTCGGAGCTCACCCAGCCCGCGACCAGTTCAAGGTAACCCCGAGCTGAGAGTTCAGTCCTCGGCTCTGTCTTGGCAGCCGGCTTCTCCGTTCTAATAGCTGCGAGCTCTCCGACACTCCGACACCCCCGATCCTTCTGTGACCCTGCGGGGCCTGGGGCCACGCTGGCCCCGCGTGGGCTTCACCCCGGTTTAGCCCCTGGAGCAATGTCCCTCAGTGGAACAGACTTTTAAAAGTCCTGATTTTGTGCTCCGTTGCTCCGCCGCTTGCCGGGAGCCGGCCCCTCCCCCCACGGTCTATCTTCCCGTCGTTTTAGATTCACTTCTCCGCCAGTCCTACCTTTCAGAAAGTGGTTGATTTTCTGTTTCTAGAGTTGCTGTTCTTCTTCTCTTCGCTCTCCCGTTGGATTTGTAGGTGTTTGCAATGTTTAGATAAGCTATCGAGCTGATCTCCTGCTACCTGATGTAGTCTCAGGCTGCTACTTCTCCGCCATCTTGACTCCTCCTCGATGCTGAAAATCTTTTCATGTGTCCATTGGCCAGGAATCCATCAAAGTCCTAGAGGAAAACACAAGCAGCAACCTCTTAGACCTTGGCCACAGCAACTTCTTGCTAGTTACATCTCCAAGGGCAAAGGAAACAAAGGCAAAAATGAACTACTGGGACATCATCAAGATAAAATCTTTTTAAGCAATGGAAACAGCTTACAAAACCAAGATACAACTGACAGAATAGGAGAAGGTATTTGCAAATGACTATCAGATAAAGGGCTAGTATCCAAGACTGATAAAGAACATATCAAACTCAGCATCCAAAGAACAATTAATCCAATCAGGAAATTAGCAGAGGACATGAACAGGCATTTCTCCAGAGAAGACATACTAATGGCCAACAGCCACAGGTAAGTCTTCTTTAGAACACAATTTGTTAATTTTTAACCCCTGCATGAGTTTTTTTTTTATCTTTGGGATTTAAAACATGATAAGCTATATATATTCCAGATATTTTATGTATGTTGTCTATTTTTTTCTGTATGTTGTCTATTACTTTTCCAGAAAATTATCTTGATGTTGAAAATGTTCGATTTTAATGTAGTCTAATTTATCGTTTTTCCTTTGTTGCATATACATGTGGTGTTACATCAGATATTCCATGATAAAAATTGAGGCCATCAAGTATTGGGTCTTTCTTTCTTTCTTTCTTTCTTCTTGTTTTTTCTTTCTTAGAGTTCTATGTATTCATCTTTTATATTTAGGTCATTGATCTTTTTTCATTAATTTTTGTAGATGTTGTGAAGTAGAAGGCCAGTATTATTCTTTTGCATTTAAAAATTCAGCTGTTGAAATGTCACCTGTTAAAGACATAAATCTTTCCTCACTGAATGGAATTTACATTCTTCTCAAAAAATCATTTGGCCATAGATATTTGTGTCTTTTTTCTGATACATTTATTCTTTCCCAATGGTATATATATTTTCCTTCTGTCATTACATTGTTTTGAAACCAAAGACTGACTTATTCTTCTTTTTCAAGATTGTTTTGTTATTTGAGGCCTCTCACAATTCCCTGTGATAGAGGATCAGCTATCTCCTTTCTACAAATGGAAATATTTGAATTTGGTAGGGATTGAATTGAATCTGTAGATTGGGCAGTAGTAACATGTGAACAATATTACGTCTTCTGAGGAACATATGGGATCTTTCTATTAATTATGGCGCATTATTTAACTTAATTCTGCAATAATTTATAATACTGTTCATGTCTTTCATTATCTGCCTAAATTAATTTTAGGTGGTTAATTATTTTTTATATTATTGTATATATAGCTGTTTTCTATTTTTTTATTTGTTCATTGGTGGTTTACTGTATGTCTTGCCTGCTTTTTATTCATTTCATCTATAACTGTTAACATATGTGTTTTTATATTTTGTAATGAATTTCTGATTCATCTTATTTCCTTTTGTGTATATTTTATTGATATCCTTTTTTTACTATTGATATTTCTCATTATAAAATCATAGCAATCAAATTTTATTTTGTACAAACTTAATTTTAATAATACAAATGCAGTTTTCCTACATAGGTTCACTCCACTTTTCTGATATTGTTCAGTATTTACATATATAGATATAGATATAGATATATAGATTACATACATATCTTTAGATTGTGGGTTGTGGGACTAGTAACATTATTCTATATTTTTGGCAATTTTCTTTGTGAATATGCAAAAATTGTAGTTACTCACTAAAAACATAGTAATGCTGATTATATATTCCCTCATGCATTTACTATTATTAAATTATTTAAATTTCTCTACACAACACTGATTTACTGTCAAGTTTCTTTAATTTCCATCAGAAAAATTCTCTTTAGCATTTTTTATAAGAAAATTCTACTGGTAACACAATATCAATTACTACTTATAGGAGAATGTCTTGTCTTACTTCCTCCCTTATCTTTCAGGGGCAGTATTGCTGGATATTAAATTTAATTTTGACTGTTTTTTTTTCTTCTTGCAGCAATTTAAATAGCCATGTCACTGTCTATAATAATGCATAATTTCTGAGGAGCTATTTGTTAATTTTATTTAGGATTCCCTGTACATAAAGATTTGATTCTTGCTTTTTGCTTCATAAAATCAGTTATTGTCTTTGGCTCTTTGTCTTTGTCTTTATGTATTAGAACAGTTTTATTAGAATCTGACTTGATGAAGTAATCTTTACATTTATCTTTCTCAAATTTTAAAATGTAATTTTAATTAATTATTTTTTGAAATTTTTGTTTATTTTTTAAATTTCTTTTCAGTGTTCCAGAATTCATTGTTTATGCACCATACCCAGTACTCCGTGCAATACATGCCCTCCATAATACCCACCACCAGGATCCCCCACCTCCCATGCCCCTCCCCTCCAAAACCCAAAACCCTCAGTTTCTTTCTCAGATTTCTAAAGCTGCTTGGTTTGGTAGATTTATGTCTTCTACCAATCATGGGGAATTTTGTCTGTTATTTTGTCTATTATTTCTCCAAATAATCTTTCTCCCACTTTTTTCTCCTCATTATACTTCTGTAATGTGGATGCTGATCTATTTGATGTTGTCCCAGAGGTTTCTTAGGGTCTAATCATTTTTGTTATGGTCTTCAGAATTAATATTCACTAATAGTATCTTCAAGCTTACTGATTCTTCTTTCTGCTCAAAACTGCTTTTGAAATCTACTAGTAAATTTTTCACTTTATTATTCTTTTGAGCCCTAGATTTTTACTTATTTTTTTAAATTTCCATTCTTTTGTTAATATTCTAATTTTGCACATACATAATTTTCATGGTTTCTATTATTATTATTAGCAGTAGTAGTTGTTGTAGTAGTAGTAGTAGTAGTAGTAGTAGTAGTAGTAGTAGTAGTAATTTTACTTGAGTTTCCTTTAGCAGATTGAGCATAGTTTAGACATTTGTTTTAAAGTTTCTCTCTAGTCATTTCAAACACTGGGCTCTGTCAGGAATATCTGTCAATTTATTTCATTCCTTTGGGATTGATTTTTGTATACATCTTTATTATTTTGTGAGAAATATTTTCCCCTTATAACTGGTAACACAGGAACTTATATTCTTTTTTTTTAAGATTCCTTGATTTTTTTAAACTGCTACTGATGCTAGTTGTCCATTTATTTAGGTACCATTCCAATTTACGTTTGATATGCATTTATCTGTAGTTTATGGTCACTACATATCTGTGCTTTATTTCACTTTAGTTTGTGTATATCTACCATATTGACAGAAATTCATTTCTATTCCAGGAACTCGATGAGAAGAGGAAAAAAAAAGAAAATATATGTACTTAATGGCAACTCCTCTGGTCTTTATATATTGGCTCTGTGCTTGAGTACTAATTATTCAACAATTAGATAGTATTGTACTGATCCCAGTGATCTGCCTGTGGTGAAAGCTTTGGACCTTCTCCAGTCTTTTCTGAGCATTCATATGATTTTCTTTTATTTATTTATTTTTAAAATTTTTGCACATGCAGCTTTCTAAAGATTTATTTATTTTAGAGAGAGAGAGAACATGATCCCAAAGTGCAGAGGGAAAGGAACAATTTCAAGTGGACTCTGCACTCAGTTCAGAACCCTATGTGGGGCTCAATCTCATGACCTCAACCAAAGAGATCATGATCTCAACCAAAACCATGAGTGAAATGTGCATTGGCCAGACACCCCTTCATATAGGGATTTAGAAGGTTTCTGGAAAGCTTTAGAAAGGCTTTTTTCGATGTCCTAAATTCCCAGTGAGTTTCCCATTGCATTTTCTCATGGCTTTTGTCCCTCCATTGTATTAACTCCATTGTTTTAACTAGTAATATTTTCCAAGGCATACGGTTTGTTATTTTTTATTACATAATTTTTAGTAATGTCCATTGATCTTCCAATCTGCACTGCAAATTAAGTAAGTCAGAAAAACACCTTACATTTATCATTCAAATAATCTCCTGACTGATTTGAGTAAGCATGCACAATAATATGTGAGTCTTCTGTTTCCTCTCTGTAATAATGTGAAGGTCTTCTCTTTCCCCTCTAAAACCAAGGACAGTTATTCCATGCTGGGAATATTATCTTCCACCACACATAGACTTTGCTATGTCCAATATAGTAGGTATCAAGTAGATATATCTACATTCTATATTTGGTTGGTATATGACATTCTTACATGATTACTATTAAATATGCCCCTGTCAATATATGAAACTGAAATCTCACATTGCTGCACAATGTCTCCATACATTATTTATATGTTTCCTGGTGACTTTCACTTCCTCACAGACAGAAATTGGTTTAAGATTTCTCTTTTCAATGAATAAATTTTGGATGAATTTGACATTTATGCATATGAATGTAGTTTTATTTTATGCGAGATATGAAATAACCAATGTTTGTAAAACAATATCCCAAATAAACATGATTTTATTTGAATAATTTGAACTAGTTCAAACTTATAAATTCCCTTATCACCACATATATGTGGATATAATTCAGATTTATTTTATTTAGTCTGCTAGGTTGGATTTTTCTTCTGACACTGAGGATTGCCAGACTTTCATATTCGCTATGCACATATTCACTATGCTTCTGCAAAATAAATCTTACAAAATGCCTCAATTTTGATATCTACTCCATTGGACAATAAGATTTCCCAAACATATTCAGTAAATGATTTTTAGTTGAGTTATTTGTTGCTAAAATTGCCATGATAATGTTGCTTTGTTTTGTTTGCTTAGTGTATAGTTCTATTATTGGAAAGGAATATTATTCAATTCTGTTTGTACTTTTTATGCTAGAGAATACTGTCTTCTGACTATGTCTATAGTGGCTTTAATATTGAGGAATACAAATCTAAAGTCATACTTGGAAGAGTGAATATCATGGACAGCAGCAGCTAAGAGTCACTTGGTAGGGTTTTCTTTCTGTTACTAAGAAGACATTTAAAATTCTTCCCGTAGCTGCTTTACACTTTTTTCAGCCCCAAGGGAAAAGTACTCTGACCCTCACTAAAGAAAAATCCTCAGGGAATCTGTGTATATGTCTCAAGGTAGAAGATAGTTTTCCAAAGCTCAGTGCTGATGAAATTCTAATTGTTCATTACAAGGGGGAGTTCAGAACGTGTTCTCCTTTCATCCTGGCTACAGGGATTAAAAAGAGAGAAGAAGAAGAAAAAGGAAAAGAAAGGAATTTGGTGTTTATCTGTAGCACGGATGGTATGCCACAACCAATGACAGAACTGAGGAAATTCGTTAGCTAATTTCACCTATGATTTAATTAAATGCAGTATACTCTAATACATAGCCTTGATGTAAAAGGAGATTTTAAAGAAAATTTAACTAATGCATTCCATTCCTGAAAAATAATC
This sequence comes from Meles meles, assembly GCF_922984935.1. Lineage (NCBI taxonomy): Eukaryota > Metazoa > Chordata > Mammalia > Carnivora > Mustelidae > Meles > Meles meles. Next base: position 678,019 of record NW_025721609.1, read on the forward strand.
AAACAGATTATATGCTGTGAGTATATCTGGGGGGGATGTAATCCATGTTATTTCTTGCTTTTCTAGAGAGCAAGTGGTTATTATATAAGAGGATATGAATAATTTTGGATTATTACTTTAATATAAGACAATATACCTCCTTAAACATTCATTGGTATGTAGGATGAGAAACTATAGCTTATCAATTAAAACCGCCAAATTAATATATCTATCTAGATAGATAGATAGACACAGACACATGTGATCCTATTTATATTTAAATATTATTTTCTTTTTATAAAAGTGTTAAATGATCAAAATTAATTTCTCTACCATCCAGTTTCTTCCTAAGGTTATACACATCTAGCGAGTCTATAACCATATTTTTAGCTAAAAGTAGTATTAGATGATTGTCAGAGTTAAAAAAAAAGAGAGAAGAAAAGAAAAGAAAAAGTGTTTTTTTAATAATGTTCATATGATTCTGTTTTGAAACCTCTATATGTGTTATTTCTAAGTAGTTTTTTTTTATTCTTACTGTTAATGCTAGGAGGAAAAGAATCATTCAATGTCTTACTCATAATGGCAAGAAAAGTTACTTTGGTCACTTGATCATAAACAGATGATACAAATACCGATTTTTTTCTTATGGAACCAAATCAATAAAATACATATTTAAAATTAGTCAATTTTCTCCTCCAAAATTTTATTAAATTATAAATTCTACAATGATTGCTGTCATAATAGTCTTCAAAGCCTTTTTGAGTAGTGCTATAGCCTCCAAAGAACAAAACTTTATTTTGTTGAAAAAAAATGTTAAGTTTTTAAGAGATTAATATACACAGGTTGGTTAATGGGATTAGTAAAATATTTCTTCTATACTAACATAACTTGATTTTTTAACCAGGTCTAACTAGTATTTTTATGATAAATATATCTTTAAAAATTCTACTGGATAAAGAGTAACCTACAGGGACAATTAATGCTGTGGCATAAAATATATATATACATGTTCAATAGATATTTATCATCCAAAATCCTATAATGTTTAACTTGGATATATATATCCAAGTTAAACATTATATATATATATATATATATATATATATATATATATATATACATATATATATATATATATAATATATATCTATCTTTATTATGCATACTAATAATTTCTCTACCCTAATTTCTACTTATTATCTCGATAATTTAGCCTTAATGCAATAACCCATTGAAATACATTGTTTTCTCTACAAACAGGATTTCTCTATCTTTTCTTAATTTTGGCAAGAATACTTAAAATAACTGTAGTTGTAGTGTTTTATTCACTTCAGAATTTGATAATTGGGTATACCTCACATGAAGTAAGCCTTCTCAATGTCCAAGCTATGAAAATTCATCTTATGTCCATCAAAGGATAAATTTATTTCTGACTTTGAAGTTATTTGCTTGACTGTTCTTTAACTGCTGTAAAAATATTGGTGAATGTGATGATTCAAAAAACAAAGAAGGAGAAGTAGCAAAATCAGCCTCAGTGCTTCTTCTCGCCATGAGAGTTACATCTTCTTGTATCACTCATTTCCTGATTTGGCATTCTGGTGGGTTTCATGCACTACTTCTGGTTTCAGTGATAACCTGGGGCCATGATGGTGGAGAGGGGGCCTAAGAACTGGCTATAAGGATGTGATGGCAACCCTTACAGGGAAGGCCTGGCCAACTCTGTTACTAGGAAATTTCTGAGAGGATGGTGCTGTGAATGATCTGGTGAGTGGCTCCCTATAGGTGGTTCCAGTGCACTATGACAAGAATCTGTCACCCATCTGGCATTCACTGGACACTACCTTGACATCTGGCCTCTCTACAGGTATGGGAGGAGTGGGTGGATGGGACACAGGGGGACACAGGGGTTAAGACATTGGGATATAATGGGTCAATGAAGAGCTGTGATTACATCTTACTTTCGCTGTATCAGTTACAAGGTTTTTTTTTTTTTATGTTCAGCTAGCCAACATATACTACATCATTAGTTTTTTTATGTAGTGTTCAATAATTCATTAGTTGCATATAACACCCAGTGCTCATCATAACACAAGTCCTCCTTGATAACCATCACCCAGTTTCAGCATTCCCCCTTCACCCTCCCTTTTGTAAACCTCAGTTTTTTTCCCAGAGTCCAGAGTCTCTCATGGTTTGTCTCCCTCTCTTATTTTTTCCCATTCAGTTTTCCTTCCCTTTCCCTATGGTCCTCTGCACTATTCCTTACATTCCACATATGGATAAAACCATATGATAATTGTCTCTCTCTGCTTGACTTATTTCACTTAGCATAATCCCCTTCAGTTCCATCAATGTCAGTGCAAATGGTAGGAGCTACATATTTTTAAGCAAATCACTCTTTCAAGTTTTACAGACCCTGAACTCCAGGCTATTGACTATGGCCTCTTCTAGACCATCCATCTCCAGAGAAAATCAAAGCTGGGCACCTCTAAACTTGGCCCAGTGGTCAGCAGCTATTGGTGGCAGACTGAGGACTAGAGCCAGGATGAATCCCATCTCAGCCATATGTCAGCTCTTCACCAACCCCCACAAGCAATAATAGACCCCCCAACCCTATAATGCAATCTTTTCACAGGTTCCCCTTCTAGACTTCTACCCTCTTCTCTCCTCTTCATAGCCTGTGCAAATTTTGCCTGCATTCACAGTCCACCCATTTCCTCCAGAAAGCTTTCTGCAGCTGCTAAGCCTGCCTCTGAGGCCCATGCATAAGTGCTACTCTTCTTGCCTTCCTTCTCAGTGTCTGAATATCCGTGTCCTACATGGCTCCCAGAGCGATGTTTTTTACCCAGAAATATGTTGATTTACTTTCTTTTTTTTTTTTTACGTTTATTTTCAGTGTTCCGGAATTCATTGTTTATGCACCATACCCAGTGCTCCGTGCAATACGTACCCTCCATAATACCCACCACCAGGCTCCCCTAACCTCCCAACCCCTACCCCTTCAAAACCTTCAGATTGTTTTTCAGAGTCCATAGTCTCTCATGGTTCATCTCCCCCTCCAAACAAGTCTTCTATATGGATGTTGAATTCTATTCATTTTGTTTGTTTTGTTTTGTTTTCTGGAGAACTCATGTACTAATCTTTTATGAAAACCTAAATGAGAGCATATGATGGAGGGTCACACAGGTAAAATTATAGGCGTTTATAATCCTTCGCATTTATAAAGCAACTGGTATGGAATAGGAGCTTCATTCTAAATGTCTCCTCTCCCCCATCCAGTGGTCTCTGCCTTAAGTTTGCTGTCCACTAATCCATAGGATGTTAATTCCTCAGTGATGAAATAATGCCATATTCTTTTTTTTTTTTTTAAAGATTTTATTTACTTATTTGACAGATAGAGATCACAAGTAGGGAGCGAGGCAGGCAGAGAGAGAGAGAGGAGGAAGCAGGCTCCCTGCCAAGCAGAGAGCCCGATGCGGGGCTCGATCCCAGGACCCTGGGATCATGACCTGAGCGAAAGGCAGAGGCTTTAACCCACTGAGCCACCCAGGCGCCCCATAATGCCATATTCTTCCAATAGCCATATTTTATATATTACCTTGGCCTGTGGCCTTTTTTCTAAATTGTTAGAGATTATTTATTTGAGAGAGAGAAAGCTCAAGAATAGGAAAAAGGGGGGAGAAGCAGGGTCCCTACTGATGAGAGAGCTTGATACTGGGCTTAATCCCAGGATCCCGAAATCATGACCTGAGCCAAAGGTACATGCTTAACTGACTGAACCACCCAGGAGTCCCTGGACTGTGAACTTTTAAAACAACCTACATGGGTACAAACTCCACCCTACCACTTTAAATGGTGTGACTTATAGAAATCAATTTACTAGCTTTGTTTTGTTTTGTTTTGTTTCATTTGTGGACTGGATTATTAGACTATTTATTTTGGAGATTTTTTTTTTTTTGATGAACCTTATTTTTTTTTCCATTTTATTTATTTTTTCAGCGTAACAGTATTCATTCTTTTCGCACAACACCCAGTGCTCCATGCAAAACGTTCCCTCCCCATTACCCACCACCTGTTCCCCCAACCTCCCACCCTTGACCCTTCAAAACCCTCAGGTTGCCCCAACCTCCCACCCCTGACCCTTCAAAAGCCTCAGGTTGTTTTTCAGAGTCCATAGTCTCTTATGGTTCGTCTCCCCTCCCCAATGTCCATAGCCCGCTCCCCCTCTCCCAATCCCACCTCCCCCCAGGAACCCCCAGTTTGTTTTGTGAGATTAAGAGTCATTTATGGTTTGTCTCCCTCCCAATCCCATCTTGTTTCATTTATTCTATGGAAAGCATTCAGAGAACAGAAGCTCTATTTTGGAGATGTATTTTGTAAATCAAGTGAGCTAACCCATGGAAAATGTTATAAAGAACTAGCTATGTTATTGCCAGTCATTATCTTTTATTATTACTAAGAGTCTATTATCATGAAATAAAAGAGTACAAAATTATTCCGTTCTTGCTCATCTGCCATATTCTAGGCTTTGTTGGTTTATTCCAGATCAGAGAAGATGAGATATGGATGTAACAAACCAAACCAAAGTGACAGAGTTCATTTTGCTTGGGTTTTCTGGTGTTCTCCATCTGCGGGTCACACTCTTTGTGATATTTCTCACTGTGTATCTTCTCTCCCTCATGGGAAACACCCTCATCATTTTCATTGTTCTCGTGGATATCACACTCCAAACGCCCATGTACATTTTCTTAGGAAATTTGTCATTCCTAGAGATCTGGTACACCACAGCCACAGTGCCTAAATTGCTGGGCACCTGCCTCTCACAGATTGTTACCATCTCTGTCTCTGGTTGTATAACCCAGTACTACTTCTTTTTCTCCATGGGAGCTACAGAGTGCATCCTGCTGGCTGTGATGGCCTATGACCGGTACCTGGCCATCTGCAGTCCTTTAAGGTATTCACTTCTCATGAGTCTTCAGCTGTGCCTGCGGTTTTCAGCTGGATCTTGGATTGGGGGCTTCATTGCTCCTCTCCTACCAACCATACTCATCTCCCACTTAAACTTCTGTGGTCGCCAGAAGATGAACCATTTCTTTTGTGATTCAGACCCCATTTTTAAACTCTCCTGCTCAGATACATTTTTGGTGGAGGCTTTGGGTTACACATGTAGCTCTGTTGTGATTCTAAGTTCTTTCCTTCTCACTATGTCTTCCTATGGGCATATTGTGTTGACGATAATCAGGCTGTCTTCCCGGGAGGCTCGGAAGAAAACTTTCTCCACCTGTGCCTCCCACCTCACTGTGGTCTCTATCTATTATGGCACCATTATCTTCGCTTATGTTCGCCCTCCAGCCAAGTACAATTTCACTATTGGCAAAGTCATCTCAGTGTTCTACTGTGTGGTTACCCCTTTGGTAAATCCTCTCATATACACCCTGAGAAACAACGATGTGAAGAAAGCTCTCAGAAAAGCTCTAGCAAAAAACAAATTCCTTTTAGCATGATATATGAATGATTTGAGAGATTCTCTAAAATATTCAATTTATAATGGATTTCCAAATATCACTTGTAAAAGATAAGTATTGAAAATTATATTATGAAATTGATACCAGCTAATATGGACCATTCTCTGTACTTTACATTTTTATATGAATTCTACTACTATAGATATTGTGTAATTACTATGTTTAAGAATATCAGTACAATGCCATAATAATAAAGAGATAAATCACACCAGCTCCCTGCTCAGAAGCCATTCACAATAGGAAAATAGGCTGGGTTTAGGCCTATAGTTCAGTTAGGTATTTTCATAATTATACCTCATTAACAACCATGCACTAAAGATTGTTTTTGTTGAATGTAGCAGTGTTACTCCATCTAGTAGTTGTGCTATTATAAACATATCATTTTGACCCTGGATATAATTTTCTAAATTAACATGTTTTAAACACATATAATAAGCCAGCACTCATTTAAACTAGACTTTTTAAAATTATTCATATAAATATAAGTAGAAAATTTCATTGGAAAAATAGGAAAATACCAGATAATTCAGATTTTTCTTGATAACTGAGTTTCAAAATATTAGCAGAGGTAAGAAGATCAAGATGTGGAGGGAGAAAGAAAAAAAAAACCTAGAACTGGACAGTACAGTAATGGGATATCTATCATAGTAAAACAAGTATCAGCTCTCTTAGATTTTTATAAAATACTCAAGCTAAATAACTAATTTAACACAGGAGAGAAGAAAAAAATAGAAAAAAGGGACCCAAACTAGATTTTCCTTCACAGTTTACCTTCTTATTTTAATGAAATATCTTTACATTTTTCAAATATTAAAGTACAGTTCAGTAAGAAATGGAATGGCAAGAGGGCTAAGGGAAATACGTATTTCTAATTTTTTAGCATAAGTGTTTTCCATTTGATCACCTCATATGATATTTTCATTGTAAGTGCGATCAGTGCACTAGAAGCATCAGAATACTCTGGGAGCTTAGTTAGAAAAGCTCATTTAAGCACAGACCTCTTGAATGACAGTATGAAGCTAAACAAGGTCCCTAGTTGACTGATATGCAGTTGATTATATTACTAGAGGCACTATTCTAGGCAACTAAAGTTTTAAATAATCTATTTTAATGGCAAAGGTATATAGAAAAATCAAGAATTTCTTTAAAATGCCAGTGCTTAATGTTTTTTCTTAAAATTTGATGTGCCATTTTCTAGTAATATCGAAAGTGTGTTTTTCTTGAATTCTTAATTAGTTTTTATTTTTAAAACAGAGCATATTGATGTAAAATATTGTCTAAATTACCTATACATATAAATTAAAAACTTGTGCTATACATCAACATTTTTTTCTAACCCTTTTCCACAAAAATATCAAAAGCTACATACGAACTCTCACAAATACAGAGAAACATTCTGTACCAATGCACTGCTGTTTTGTATGCCATCCTAATGTAGGAGAGGACGAATTCCTTCTACCTTCCTAGCTTCTATGGCTAAGGCTTAGTATTAAACTGACATGAGACCTATTAACAGAAGAAAAGTAAAAGCTAATTTCCATATGCACATAGGTGTCTTCAAAAGGTAAATGAATCTGAATAAGCATTTTGACCCAAAAGCTTATAAACCTTTTTTTAAGCTTATAAACCTTTTTAAACCAAGAATGATAAATAGAGGGTATGTTACAAGACACATAGTCTTGATCACTAAATTATTGGAAAGTGAACACAAGTGTTACTTTGGTAAGTTTGTTTTACAGGTGCATTTTGGCCTCAACTCTCACTCTGCAGTGATAAGAATGTTCTTTTCCTGGGACAGGGTGTGCACCTTTCATAGTAAGTGCTATCTCATTTGAGACAGAAAGAGGGAAGTCAGACAGCCCTTCCTGAATATTCTGTTTCTTAAGTGCCCTCAACTCAAAATAGGCAATATACCAAAGTGGTATATTTTCTGTGACATGTTCTTAACCATCCACAACTGGACAGATGGTCCTTTATCCTGTTAATATAGTAATATTTTCAAATCCAAATTTTTTGGCACAATGTATATATAAATCCTCTCTTTATTATGCCAGTTATCCCAAAACTCTAACTGGACTTTTTTTTTCATTTTATTTATTTTTTCAGCATAACAGTATTCATTCTTTTTGCACAACACCCAGTGCTCCATGCAAAACGTGCCCTCCCCATTACCCACCACCTGTTCCCCCAACCTCCCACCCCTGACCCTTCAAAACCCTCAGGTTGCCCCAACCTCCCACCCCTGACCCTTCAAAACCCTCAGGTTGTTTTTCAGAGTCCATAGTCTCTTATGGTTCGCCTCTCCTCCCCAATGTCCATAGCCCTCTCCCCCTCTCCCAATCCCAGCTCGCCCCAGCAACCCCCAGTATGTTTTGTGAGATTAAGAGTCATTTATGGTTTGTCTCCCTCCCAATCCCATCTTGTTTCATTTATTCTTCTCCTATCCCCCTACCCCCCCATGTTGCTTCTCCATGTCCTCATATCAGGGAGATCATATGATAGTTGTCTTTCTCCGATTGACTTATTTCACTAAGCATGATACGCTCTAGTTCCATCCACGTTGTCGCAAATGGCAAGATTTCATTTCTTTTGATGGCTGCATAGTATTCCATTGTGTATATATACCACATCTTCTTGATCCATTCATCTGTTGATGGACATCTAGGTTCTTTCCATAGCCTGGCTATTGTAGACATTGCTGCTATAAACATTCGGGTACACGTGCCCCTTCGGATCACTATGTTTGTATCTTTAGGGTAAATACCCAGTAGTGCAATTGCTGGGTCATAGGGTAGTTCTATTTTCAACATTTTGAGGAACCTCCATGCTGTTTTCCAGAGTGGTTGCACCAGCTTGCATTCCCACCAACAGTGGAGGAGGGTCCCCTTTCTCCACATCCTCTCCAGCATCTGTCATTTCCTGACTTGTTCATTTTAGCCATTCTGACTGGTGTGAGGTGATATCTCATTGTGGTTTTGATTTGTATTTCCCTGATGCCAAGTGACGTGGAGCATTTTCATGTGTCTGTTGGCCATCTGGATGTCTTCTTTGCAGAAATGTCTGTTCATGCCCTCTGCCCATTTCTTGATTGGATTGTTTGTTCTTTGGGTGTTGAGTTTGCTAAGTTCCTTATAGATTTTGGATACTAGCCCTTTATCTGATATGTCGTTTGCAAATATCTTCTCCCATTCTGTCAGTTGTCTTTTGGTTTTGTGAACTGTTTCCTTTGCTGTGCAAAAGCTTTTGATCTTAGGCGAACCATAAGAGACTATGGACTCTGAAAAACAACCTGAGGGTTTTGAAGGGTCAGGGGTGGGAGGTTGGGGGAACAGGTGGTGGGTGATGGGGAGGGCACGTTTTGCATGGAGCACTGGGTGTTGTGAAAAAGAATGAATACTGTTACGCTGAAAAAATTAATAAAAAGGGAAAAAAAATCTTAAAAAAAAAAAAAGCTTTTGATCTTGATGAAATCCCAATAGTTCATTTTTGCCCTTGCTTCCCTCGCCTTTGCCGTTGTTCCTAGGAAGATGTTGCTACGGCTGAGGTCGAAGAGGTTGCTGCCTGCATTCTCCTCAAGGATTTGGATGGATTCCTTTCTCACATGGAGGTCCTTCATCCATTTGGAGTCTATTTTCGTGTGTGGTGTAAGGAAGTGGTCCAATTTCATTTTTCTGCATGTGGCTGTCCAATTTTCCCAGCACCATTTATTGAAGAGGCTGTCTTTTTTCCATTGGACATTCTTTCCTGCTTTGTCGAAGATGAGTTGACCATAGAGTTGAGGGTCGATTTCTGGGCTCTCTATTCTGTTCCACTGATCTATGTGTCTGTTTTTGTGCCAGTACCATGCTGTCTTGATGATGACAGCTTTGTAATAGAGCTCGAAGTCCGGAATTGTGATGCCACCAACTTTCGCTTTCTTTTTCAATATTCCTTTGGCTATTCGAGGTCTTTTCTGGTTCCATATAAATTTTAGGATTATTTGTTCCATTTCTTTGAAAAAAATGGATGGTATTTTGATAGGGATTGCATTAAATGTGTAGATTGCTTTAGGTAGCATAGACATTTTCACAATATTTATTCTTCCAATCCAGGAGCATGGAACATTTTTCCATTTCTTTGTGTCTTCCTCAATTTCTTTCATGAGTACTTTATAATTTTCTGTGTATAGATTCTTAGTCTCTTTGGTTAGGTTTATTCCTAGATATCTTATAGTTTTGGGTACAATTGTAAATGGGATTGACTCCTTAATTTCTCTTTCTTCAGTCTTGTTGTTGGCGTACAGAAATGCAACTGATTTCTGTGCATTGATTTTATATCCTGACACTTTACTGAATTCCTGTACAAGTAGTAGCAGTTTTGGAGTGGAGTCTTTTGGGTTTTCCACATATAGTATCATATCATCTGCGAAGAGTGATAGTTTGACTTCTTCTTTACCAATTTGGATGCCTTTAATTTCTTTTTGTTGTCTGATTGCTGAGGTTAGGACTTCTAGTACTATGTTGAATAGCAGTGGTGATAATGGACACCCCTGCCGTGTTCCTGACCTTAACGGAAAAGCTTTCAGTTTTTCTCCATTGAGAATGATATTTGCGGTGGGTTTTTCATAGATGGCTTTGATAATATTGAGGTATGTGCCCTCTATCCCTACACTTTGAAGAGTTTTGATCAGGAAAGGATGCTGTACTTTGACAAATGCTTTTTCAGCATCTATTGAGAGTATCATATGGTTCTTGTTCTTTCTTTTATTAATTTGTTGTACCACATTGATTGATTTGCGGATGTTGAAACAACCCTGCAGCCCTGGAATAAATCCCACTTGATCGTGGTGAATAATCCTTTTAATGTACTGTTGAATCCTATTGGCTAGTATTTTGGCGAGAATTTTTGCGTCTGTCTTCATCAAGGATATTGGTCTGTAGTTCTCTTTTTTGGTGGGATCCTTGTCTGGTTTTGGGATCAAGGTGATGCTGGCCTCATAAAATGAGTTTGGTAGTTTTCCTTCCATTTCTATTTTTTGGAACAGTTTCAGGAGAATAGGAATGAGTTCTTCTTTAAATGTTTGGTAGAATTCCCCTGGGAAGCCGTCTGGCCCTGGGCTTTTGTTTGTTTGGAGATTTTTGATGACTGTTTCAATCTCCTTACTGGTTATGGGCCTCTTCAGGTTTTCTATTTCTTCCTGGTTCAGTTGTGGTAGTTTATATGTCTCTAGGAATGCATCCATTTCTTCCAGATTGTCCAATTCGTTGGCGTAGAGTTGCTCATAGTATGTTCTTATAATTGTCTGTATTTCTTTGGTGTTAGTTGTGATCTCTCCTCTTTCATTCATGATTTTATTGATTTGGGTCCTTTCTCTTTTCTTTTTGATGAGTCTGGCCAGGGGTTTATATATCTTATTGATTCTTTCAAAGAACCAGCTCCTAGTTTCATTGATTTTTTCAATTCTTCTTTTGGTATCTATTTCATTGATTTCTGCTCTGATCTTTATGATTTCTCTTCTCCTGCTGGGTTTAGGGTTTCTTTCTTGTTCTTTCTCCAGCTCCTTTACGTGTAGGGTTAGGTTTTGTACTTGAGACCTTTCTTGTTTCTTGAGAAAGGCTTGTACCGCTATATATTTTCCTCTCAGGACTGCCTTTGCTGTGTCCCACGGATTTTGAACTGTTGTGTTTTCATTATCATTTGTTTCCATGAATATTTTCAATTCTTCTTTAATTTCCTGGTTAACCCATTCATTCTTTAGAAGGATGCTGTTTAGTCTCCATGTATTTGGGTTCTTTCCAGCTTTCGTCTTGTGATTGAGTTCTAGCTTCAGAGCATTGTGGTCTGAAAATATGCAGGGAATAATCCTAATCTTTTGATACCGGTTGAGACCTGATTTGTGACCCAGGATGTGATCTATTCTGGAGAAGGTTCCATGTGCACTAGAGAAGAATGTGTATTCTATTGCTTTGGGATGAAATGTTCTGAATATATCTGTGATGTCCATCTGGTCCAGTGTGTCATTTAAGGCCTTTATTTCCTTGTTGATCTTTGGCTTGGATGATCTGTCCATTTCAGTGAGGGGAGTGTTAAAATCCCCTATTATTATAAGTCCTAATATTATTGTATTATTATTGATGTGTTTCTTTGATTTTGTTATTAATTGGTTGATATAGTTGGCTGCTCCCACGTTAGGGGCATAGATATTTAAAATGGTTAGATCTTCTTGTTGGACAGACCCTTTGAGTAGGATATAGTGTCCTTCCTCATCTCTTATTGTAGTCTTTGGCTTAAAATCTAATTGATCTGATATAAGGATTGCCACCCCAGCTTTCTTCTGATGCCCATTAGCATGGTACATTGTTTTCCACCCCCTCACTTTAAATCTGGAGGTGTCTTCGCGTCTAAAATGAGTTTCTTGTAGGCAACATACTGATGGGTTTTGTTTTTTTATCCATTCTGATACCCTGTGTCTTTTGATTGGGGCATTTAGCCCATTAACATTCAGGGTAACTATTGAGAGATATGAATTTAGTGCCTTTATTAGCTTGTAAGGTGACTGTTACTGTCTATTGTCTCTGTACCTTTCTGATCTACTACTTTTAGGCTCTCTCTTTGCTTAGAGGACCCCTTTCAATATTTCCTGGAGAGCTGGTTTGGTGTTTGCAAATTCTTTCTGCTTTTGTTTGTCCTGGAAGCTTTTGATCTCTCCTTCTATTTTCAATGATAGCCTAGCTGGATAGAGTATTCTTGGCTGCATGTTTTTCTCGTTTAGTGCTCTGAATATATCATGCCAGCTCTTTCTGGCCTGCCAGGTCTCTGTGGATAAGTCTGCCGCCAATCTAATATTTTTACCATTGTATGTTACAGACTTCTTTTCTCAGGCTGCTTTCAGGATTTTCTCTTTGTCACTAAGACTTGTAATTTTACTATTAGGTGACGGGGTGTGGACCTATTCTTGTTGACTTTGAGGGGGGTTCTCTGCATCTCCTGGATTTTAATGCTTGTTCCCTTTGCCATATTAGGGAAATTCTCTCCAATGATTCTGTCCAATAGACCTTCTGCTCCCCTCTCTGTTTCTTCTTCTTCTGGAATCCCAATTATTCTATGTTGTTTCATCTTATGGTGTCACTTATCTCTCGAATTCTCCCCTCATGGTCCAGTAGCTGTTTGTCCCTCTTTTGCTCGGCTTCCTTATTCTCTGTCATTTGGTCTTCTATATCACTAATTCTTTCTTCTGCCTCATTGATCCTAGCAGTGAGAGCCTCCATTTTTGATTGCACCTCATTAATAGCTTTTTTGATTTCAACTTGGTTAGATTTTAGTTCTTTAATTTCTCCAGCAACAACCGCAACATCCGCCAATCAATCAATGTGATAGAACACATTAATAAAATAAAGAACAAGAACCATATGATACTCTCAATAGATGCTGAAAAAGCATTTGACAAAGTACAGCATCCCTTCCTGATCAAAACTCTTCCAAGTGTGGGGATAGAGGGCACATACCTCAATATTATCAAAACCATCTATGAAAAACCCACCGCAAATATCATTCTCAATGGAGAAAAACTGAAAGCTTTTCCGTTAAGGTCAGGAACACGGCAGGGATGTCCATTATCACCACTGCTATTCAACATAGTACTAGAAGTCCTAACCTCAGCAATCAGACAACAAAAAGAAATTAAAGGCATCCAAATTGGTAAAGAAGAAGTCAAACTATCACTCTTCGCAGATGATATGATACTATATGTGGAAAACCCAAAAGACTCCACTCCAAAACTGCTACTACTTGTACAGGAATTCAGTAAAGTGTCAGGATATAAAATCAATGCACAGAAATCAGTTGCATTTCTGTACGCCAACAACAAGACTGAAGAAAGAGAAATTAAGGAGTCAATCCCATTTACAATTGTACCCAAAACTATAAGATATCTAGGAATAAACCTAACCAAAGAGACTAAGAATCTATACACAGAAAATTATAAAGTACTCATGAAAGAAATTGAGGAAGACACAAAGAAATGGAAAAATGTTCCATGCTCCTGGATTGGAAGAATAAATATTGTGAAAATGTCTATGCTACCTAAAGCAATCTACACATTTAATGCAATCCCTATCAAAATACCATCCATTTTTTTCAAAGAAATGGAACAAATAATCCTAAAATTTATATGGAACCAGAAAAGACCTCGAATAGCCAAAGGAATATTGAAAAAGAAAGCGAAAGTTGGTGGCATCACAATTCCGGACTTCGAGCTCTATTACAAAGCTGTCATCATCAAGACAGCATGGTACTGGCACAAAAACAGACACATAGATCAGTGGAACAGAATAGAGAGCCCAGAAATCGACCCTCAACTCTATGGTCAACTCATCTTCGACAAAGCAGGAAAGAATGTCCAATGGAAAAAAGACAGCCTCTTCAATAAATGGTGCTGGGAAAATTGGACAGCCACATGCAGAAAAATGAAATTGGACCACTTCCTTACACCACACACGAAAATAGACTCCAAATGGATGAAGGACCTCCATGTGAGAAAGGAATCCATCCAAATCCTTGAGGAGAATGCAGGCAGCAGCCTCTTCAACCTCAGCTGTAGCAACATCTTCCTAGGAACAACGGCAAAGGCAAGGGAAGCAAGGGCAAAAATGAACTATTGGGATTTCATCAAGATCAAAAGCTTTTGCACAGCAAAGGAAACAGTTAACAAAACCAAAAGACAACTGACAGAATGGGAGAAGATATTTGCAAACGACATATCAGATAAAGGGCTAGTATCCAAAATCTATAAGGAACTTAGCAAACTCAACACCCAAAGAACAAACAATCCAATCAAGAAATGGGCAGAGGACATGAACAGACATTTCTGCCAAGAAGACATCCAGATGGCCAACAGACACATGCAAAAGTGCTCCACGTCACTCGGCATCAGGGAAATACAAATCAAACTACAATGAGATATCAACTCACACCAGTCAGAATGGCTAAAATGAACAAGTCAGGAAATGACAGATGCTGGAGAGGATGTGGAGAAAGGGGAACCCTCCTCCACTGTTGGTGGGAATGTAAGCTGGTGTAACCACTCTGGAAAACAGCATGGAAGTTCCTCAAAATGTTGAAAATAGAACTGCCCTATGACCCAGCAATTGCACTACTGGGTTTTTACCCTAAACATACAAACATAGTGATCCGAAGGGGTACGTGTACCCGAATGTCTACATAGCAGCAATGTCTACAATAGCAAAACTATGGAAAGAACCTAGATGTCCATCAACAGATGAATGGATAAAGAAGATGTGATATATATACACAATGGAATACTATGCAGCCATCAAAAGAAATGAAATCATGCCATTTGCAACGACATGGATGGAACTAGAGCGTGCCATGCTTAGTGAAATAAGTCAATCGGAGAAAGACAACTATCATATGATCTCCCTGATATGAGGACATGGAGAAGCAACATGGCGGGTTAGGGGGATAGGAGAAGAATAAATGAAACAAGATGGGATTGGGAGGGAGACAAACCATAAATGACTCTTAATCTCACAAAACAAACTGGGGGTTGCTGGGGCGAGCTGGGATTGGGAGAGGGGGATGGGGCTATGGATATTGGGGAATGTAAGTGCTATCGTAAGTGCTGTGAAGTGTGTAAACCTGGCGATTCACAGACCTGTACCCCGGGGGATAAAAATACATTATATGTTTATTAAAAAAAAATTTGGAAGGGGAGGCGAACCATAAGAGACTATGGACTCTGAGAAACAACCTGAGGGTTTTGAAGGGTCAGGGGTGGGAGTTTGGGGGAACAGGTGGTGGGTAATGGGGAGGGCACCTTTTGCATGGAGCACTGGGTGTTGTGCAAAAAGAATGAGTACTGTTACACTGAAAAAATAAATAAAATGGGGAAAAAATAAATAAAAAAAAGAAAATAGAAATAGAAACCAATACCCCTGATAAACACAGATATAAAAATTTTCAATAAAGTAATAACAAAAATTTAATCAGTACATTAAAAGGATCATACACATGATCAAGTGGGATTTATTCCAAGAATGCAAGGATGGTTCAATATCCATATCCACATATCAATCAATGTAATACACCACATTAACACGATGAACAATAAAAATCGTATGATTATCTCAATAGATGCAGAAAAATTATTTGACACAATTCAACATTCATTTGTAATAAAAACTCAATAAATTTGGTATTTGGTCACAAGTATGGCATACAGAGATCATATCATTATTTTCTGATGTAGTGTTCAATGATTCTGAATAGTTGCATATAACACAAAAGAAAACAACTTTTAAAGAGGATGTGTTTATTCTTCCAACCCATGGCCATGGAAGACTTTTCCAACTCTTTTGTGTTCCTCAAATTCTTTCATAAGTGTTCTGCAGTTTCTAGAGTATAGATCCTTTACCTCTGTTAGATTTATTCTTAGTTATTTTATGGGTTTTTGTGCTATTGTAAATTGAATCAATTCCTTAAATAATAGTCAAACTGTGATGCAGCTGATATGTCCTTCAGCAGATGAATGGATAAAGATGTGGTTTATATATACAATGGAATATTACCCAGACATCAGAAAAAAATGGATACCTACAATTTACATTGACATCGATGTAATTGTAGGGTACCACGTTAAGTGAAATAAGTCGGGCAAAGAAATACAAATATGTGGTTTAACTCATATGTGGACCATAAGAAATAACACAGAGGACCATGGGAAAGGGAGGGAAAACTGAATGGGAAGAAATGAGAGAGTGAGTTAAATTATGAAATACTCTAGAATCTAGGAAAAAAAAACTGAGGGTTACAGAAGGGAGGGGGTGAGAATGGGATAACCAGGTATTGGGTATTACCCAATTATAACCAGGGATATGGGTATTAAGTAGGGTACCTGATATGATGAACCCTGGGTGTTATACACGACTAATGAATCATTGAACACTAAAATAAATAAGTAAATAATAAGCATATAAGCAAATACATAAGTAAGTAGATAGATAAATAAATAAATATGATTGAAGGACCCAGACATAAAACTTCCAAATTAAATTATACAAATTACACAAAGTTAAAGTATTTTCACATTTAATAATTATATTAAGCACCTGACTCTTGATTATTGCCTCAGATCATGATCTCAGGGTCATGAGATCAAGCCCCACATCAGGCTCCTGCTGATCATGGAGCCTGCTTAAACTTCTCTCTCTCTTCTGTCCTTCTGCCTTCTGTCCTTCTCTATCCCAAGTGCTCTCACTTTTTCTTTAAAAAAAGGAAAGAAAGAAAGGAAGGAAGGAAGGAAAGAAGGAAGGAAGGAAAGAAAGAGAAAAGAAAGAACAGAAAAAAAAACAGTACACGAGACTTATTATGGTAATGTTTGATAGAAAATTCTGATCACATGTTGGTTAAAAGTAATAATAATAGAGAAGTGATTTGTTAATCAGGCAATGAATCCAATATTCAGTATTTATTTCTCTATGTTTAGAGGAGCTAAAAGTCTCCTTCCAAAAATGGCATAAAATATATATAATTAAATTTATGTCATGATTTGTCAGTATACAGCTGTAGGTTCAGTGTCGTTCACATTTTTTCCCTCAATATCACAGTTACAAAAATGACCAGCATCTGTTCAAATAGAACTTTAAAATTTCGGAAATCTACTATCAAATGAAACTTACTAAATATTAATTTGATGTAAACTAACTCAGAAAATCATACTAATTCTAGATTTATTCTGTATTGTCATTCATCTATATTTAAGAGAACTAACCACATTTGGTGTTGAGTTGACTAAATCTTTGGTTTGTGTTTACTTTAACTTAGAATCACCAAATTATATTATGGAACACAGACAAGAATACACACACACACACACACACACACACACACACACACACACAATTGTTTCACTCAGCATTTACAAAACAAAGGAAATATTTAGAAAAAGGCAGATGAAGCTGAACAGATATCTGGAAAAAAGAAATTAGAGCCAGAGGAAACATCAAGGACAAGGTATACTTGCTACTGGAGCACCGAGAACACTAATTTTGAGTGAAATAGTAAGGGGGATAATTCAAATCTGAGATGCAACAGAAATGCTGAGGGTGAAAAACAATTGAGAATACTGGGTTTTCCTTACCCTTGCTGGGACCCAAGAAGCCATTAGTGTTGAGTTTACCCGTAGCTCTAAGTCTAGATTGCACTAAAAGAAATAGAGAAAACCAGTACACAGTATTCTGGACTATTATTAATTCAGAAAATTAGAATGACAGGTAATAGTGGTGTGACTCACATTGGTAACATTGTAATTTGCAAGAAATGCTCAATTCCTAGATATATTTTTTAAAAGAAAGTTATTTTTGAATTGTTTAATGTGGTTGAAAGAGAGAACAAATGAGTCCAAAAATTACACCAAATGACAATCAAAAGAACTGGAAAAATAAAGTGATAAAAAGCAGAAAATTTTGGGTTTAATAGCAGGAGAAACTTAAATTTTAATTAAATAATTGTAAAATGAATACATATTGATACACAAATAACAGATATTTCCAAAATAAATATGAAAATTTAGTATTTTTCCTTAAATATTCTATCCCTAAATCTTGTTTAAAATGCTCAGGAAAATAATGCTTTTTAAATCATTAAAATGAAGTGACACAGAGGTGAGAGAAAAAATGTATATAACTTAAAGAAAGCATGGTTATACTTCTGTAACAAGTTTAGACCGTTTTCATCCACTAGAGAGAGGTTGAATAGGCAAGTGCAACACTTGGATTCATAGATTCAGTAGTGTTATTTCTATACCAAAATTATCACAACAAAGGTAGAAGTGATGTGTTTTTACTAGGGGGATAAGTGGTAATCTGAGTGGACAGTAGTAATCTAAGAGGTCGAATATGAAGTAGTCTAAGACAAATTTATAAATGAGTGGGTGTAAGAAAAAATAAATATATTTTTGAAGAGAAGAAGAAAAAACAAAAAGTACAAAAATAGAAATAAATTTAAAATAAAAAATAAAAGGAAGACAATAAATAACAGGAAAGAAAAAAATGATTGAAAGAAAGGACAAAAGAAAAAAAGGAAGAAATTTAAGAAAAATTCACAGTCATTTCAATCTTGTGTGATATTAAATATATTTATAACACGATAAAGTATCCCTAAAGCAGTTCTGTTTTGAATGATAACTTTTATATGAAAACTGTCATCATCATCCTCATTCTTAATTCCTGAAAGTGCAGTAACCAAAGAAATTCTACTTTGATGTCTCAAGTCTAAAATCCATCAATAAATATTTAACTAGCATGACCAAAAAGAATCTCGAATATAAAATTTTAAGATTAGGAGGAGGAGTCAAGATGGCGGAGAAGGAGGAGGCTGAGACTACATCAGGTAGCAGGAGATCAGCTCGATAGCTTATCTAAACATTGCAAACACCTACAAATCCAACGGGAGAGCAAAGAGAAGAAGAACAGCAACTCTAGAAACAGAAAATCAACCACTTTCTGAAAGGTAGGACTGGCGGAGAAGTGAATCTAAAACGACAGGAAGATAGACCGCGGGGGAAGGGGCGGGCTCCCGGCAAGCGGCGGAGCAATGGAGCACAAAATCGGGACTTTTAAAAGTCTGTTCCACTGAGGGACATTGCTCCAGAGGCTAAACCAGGGTGAAGCCCACGCGGGGCCCGCGTGGCCCCAGGCCCCGCAGGGTCACAGAAGGATCGGGGGTGTCAGAGTGTCGGAGAGCTCACAGGTATTAGAACGGAGAAGCTGGCTGCAGAGACAGAGCCGAGGACTGAACTCACAGCTCGGGGTTATCTTGAACTGGTCGCGGGCTGGGTGAGCTCGGAGCGCGGCTAGAGGCTGGGGATAAGGGAGTGATTGGGTGCTGTCCTCTGGGGGCGCACTGAGGAGTGGGGCCCCAGGCTCTCGGCTCCTCCGGGTCGGAGACTAGGAGGCCACCATTTTCATTCCCGTCCTCCGGAACTCTATGGAAAGCGTTCAGGGAACAGAAGCTCCCAAAAGCGAACCCGAGCCGATTACTTAATCCGGCCGCCGGTAAGGGCGGTGCAATCGCGCCTCGGGCAAAGACACTTGAGAGTCACTACAACAGGCCCCTCCCCCAGAAGATCAACAAAATATCCAGCCAGGACGAAGTTCATCTATCAAGGAGAAAGCAGGTTCAATTCCTAAGACAGCAGAGCAATTCCAGAGGAGGAGAAAGCAAAGCACGGAACTCAGGGCTTTCTCCCCATGATTCTTTACTCTTGCGGCTACTTCAATTTTTTTTCTTTTTTCAATTTTTTTTTCTTTTTTCTTTTTTCCTTCTTCTGCTAAATTTTTTAAAACTTTTACCCTTTTCTTTTTAACGTTTTTTTGACTAGTTCATCTAACTATATATATTTTTTCTTTCTTTTTTATATTTTTTTATTTGTTTTATTTTTTAAATTTTTTTTTCTTTTTTTTTTCAGAACCTGTTTTTATTCCCTTTCTCCCCCCCACAATTAGGGGTCTCTTCTGATTAGGTTACAGCGCATTTTTCTGGGGTCTTTGCCACCCTTTTAGTAGTTTATTTGCTCCTTCATATCCTCTTATCTGGACGAAATGACAAGGCGGAAAAAAATCACCACAAACAAAAGAACAAGAGACAGTATCAAAGGCTAGGGACCTAATCAACACAGACATTGGTAATATGTCAGATCAAGAGTTCAGAATGACGATTCTGAACATTCTAGCCGGGCTCGAAAAAGGCATGGAAGATTTAGAGAAACCCTCTCTGGAGATATTAAAGTCCTTTCTGGAGAAATTAAAGAACTAAAATCTAACCAAGTTGAAATCAAAAAAGCTATTAATGAGGTGCAATCAAAAATGGAGGCTCTCACTGCTAGGATCAATGAGGCAGAAGAAAGAATTAGTGATATAGAAGACCAAATGACAGAGAATAAGGAAGCCGAGCAAAAGAGGGACAAACAGCTACTGGACCATGAGGGGAGAATTCGAGAGATAAGTGACACCATAAGATGAAACAACATAGAATAATTGGGATTCCAGAAGAAGAAGAAACAGAGAGGGGAGCAGAAGGTCTATTGGACAGAATCATTGGAGAGAATTTCCCTAATATGGCAAAGGGAACAAGCATTAAAATCCAGGAGATGCAGAGAACCCCCCTCAAAGTCAACAAGAATAGGTCCACACCCCGTCACCTAATAGTAAAATTACAAGTCTTAGTGACAAAGAGAAAATCCTGAAAGCAGCCCGAGAAAAGAAGTCTGTAACATACAATGGTAAAAATATTAGATTGGCGGCAGACTTATCCACAGAGACCTGGCAGGCCAGAAAGAGCTGAATGATATATTCAGAGCACTCAACGAGAAAAACATGCAGCCAAGAATACTCTATCCAGCTAGGCTATCATTGAAAATAGAAGGAGAGATCAAAAGCTTCCAGGAAAAACAAAAACTGAAAGAATTTGCAAACACCAAACCAGCTCTCCAGGAAATATTGAAAGGGGTCCTCTAAGCAAAGAGAGAGCCTAAAAGTAGTAGATCAGAAAGGTACAGAGACAATAGACAGTAACAGTCACCTTACAAGCTAATAAAGGCACTAAATTCATATCTCTCAATAGTTACCCTGAATGTTAATGGGCTAAATGCCCCAATCAAAAGACACAGGGTATCAGAATGGATAAAAAAACAAAACCCATCAGTATGTTGCCTACAAGAAACTCATTTTAGACGCGAAGACACCTCCAGATTGAAAGTGAGGGGGTGGAAAACAATGTACCATGCTATTGGGCATCAGAAGAAAGCTGGGGTGGCAATCCTTATATCAGATCAATTAGATTTTAAGCCAAAGACTACAATAAGAGATGAGGAAGGACACTATATCCTACTCAAAGGGTCTGTCCAACAAGAAGATCTAACAATTTTAAATATCTATGCCCCTAATGTGGGAGCAGCCAACTATATAAACCAATTAATAACAAAATCAAAGAAACACATCAATAATAATACAATAATAGTAGGGGACTTTAACACTCCCCTCACTGAAATGGACAGATCATCCAAGCCAAAGATCAACAAGGAAATAAAGGCCTTAAATGACACACTGGACCAGATGGACATCACAGATATATTCAGAACATTTCATCCCAAAGCAACAGAATACACATTCTTCTCTAGTGCACATGGAACCTTCTCCAGAATAGATCACATCCTGGGTCACAAATCAGGTCTCAACCGGTATCAAAAGATTAGGATTATTCCCTGCATATTTTCAGATCACAATGCTCTGAAGCTAGAACTCAATCACAAGAGGAAAGCTGGAAAGAACCCAAATACATGGAGACTAAACAGCATCCTTCTAAAGAATGAATGGGTTAACCAGGAAATTAAAGAAGAATTGAAAATATTCATGGAAACAAATGATAATGAAAACACAACAGTTCAAAATCCGTGGGACACAGCAAAGGCAGTCCTGAGAGGAAAATATATAGCGGTACAAGCCTTTCTCAAGAAACAAGAAAGGTCTCAAGTACAAAACCTAACCCTACACGTAAAGGAGCTGGAGAAAGAACAAGAAAGAAACCCTAAACCCAGCAGGAGAAGAGAAATCATAAAGATCAGAGCAGAAATCAATGAAATAGATACCAAAAGAAGAATTGAAAAAATCAATGAAACTAGGAGCTGGTTCTTTGAAAGAATCAATAAGATATATAAACCCCTGGCCAGACTCATCAAAAAGAAAAGAGAAAGGACCCAAATCAATAAAATCATGAATGAAAGAGGAGAGATCACAACTAACACCAAAGAAATACAGACAATTATAAGAACATACTATGAGCAACTCTACGCCAACAAATTGGACAATCTGGAAGAAATGGATGCATTCCTAGAGACATATAAACTACCACAACTGAACCAGGAAGAAATAGAAAACCTGAAGAGGCCCATAACCAGTAAGGAGATTGAAACAGTCATCAAAAATCTCCAAACAAACAAAAGCCCAGGGCCAGACGGCTTCCCAGGGGAATTCTACCAAACATTTAAAGAAGAACTCATTCCTATTCTCCTGAAACTGTTCCAAAAAATAGAAATGGAAGGAAAACTACCAAACTCATTTTATGAGGCCAGCATCACCTTGATCCCAAAACCAGACAAGGATCCCACCAAAAAAGAGAACTACAGACCAATATCCTTGATGAACACAGACGCAAAAATTCTCGCCAAAATACTAGCCAATAGGATTCAACAGTACATTAAAAGGATTATTCATCACGATCAAGTGGGATTTATTCCAGGGCTGCAGGGTTGTTTCAACATCCGCAAATCAATCAATGTGGTACAACACATTAATAAAAGAAAGAACAAGAACCATATGATACTCTCAATAGATGCTGAAAAAGCATTTGACAAAGTACAGCATCCCTTCCTGATCAAAACTCTTCAAAGTGTAGGGATAGAGGGCACATACCTCAATATTATCAAAGCCATCTATGAAAAACCCACCGCAAATATCATTCTCAATGGAGAAAAACTGAAAGCTTTTCCGTTAAGGTCAGGAACACGGCAGGGATGTCCATTATCACCACTGCTATTCAACATAGTACTAGAAGTCCTAGCCTCAGCAATCAGACAACAAAAAGAAATTAAAGGCATCCAAATTGGTAAAGAAGAAGTCACACTATCACTCTTCGCAGATGATATGATACTATATGTGGAAAACCCAAAAGACTCCACTCCAAAACTGCTAGAACTTGTCCAGGAATTCAGTAAAGTGTCAGGATATAAAATCAATGCACAGAAATCAGTTGCATTTCTGTACACCAACAACAAGACTGAAGAAAGAGAAATTAAGGAGTCAATCCCATTTACAATTGCACCCAAAACTATAAGATACCTATGAATAAACCTAACCAAAGAGACTAAGAATCTATACACAGAAAATTATAAAGTACTCATGAAAGAAATTGAGGAAGACACAAAAAAATGGAAAAATGTTCCATGCTCCTGGATTGGAAGAATAAATATTGTGAAAATGTCTATGCTACCTGAAGCAATCTACACATTTAATGCAATCCCTATCAAAATACCATCCATTTTTTTCAAAGAAATGGAACAAATAATCCTCAAATTCATATGGAACCAGAAAAGACCTCGAATAGCCAAAGGAATATTGAAAAAGAAAGCCAAAGTTGGTGGCATCAAAATTCCGGACTCCAAGTTCTATTACAAAGCTGTCATCATCAAGACATCATGGTACTGGCACAAAAACAGACACATAGATCAGTGGAACAGAATAGAGAGCCCAGAAATCGACCCTCAACTCTATGGTCAACTCATCTTTGACAAAGCAGGAAAGAATGTCCAATGGAAAAAAGACAGCCTCTTCAATAAATGGTGCTGGGAAAATTGGACAGCCACATGCAGAAAAATGAAATTGGACCACTTCCTTACACCACACACGAAAATAGACTCCAAATGGATGAAGGACCTCCATGTGAGAAAGGAATCCATCCAAATCCTTGAGGAGAATGCAGGCAGCAACCTCTTCGACCTCAGCCGTAGCAACATCTTCCTAGGAACAACGGCAAAGGCAAGGGAAGCAAGGGCAAAAATGAACTATTGGGATTTCATCAAGATCTAAAGCTTTTGCACAGCAAAGGAAACAGTTCACAAAACCAAAAGACAGCTGACAGAATGGGAGAAGATATTTGCAAACGACATATCAGATAAAGGGCTAGTATCCAAAATCTATAAGGAACGTAGCTAACTCAACACCCAAAGAACAAACAATCCAATCAAGAAATGGGCAGAGGACATGAACAGACCTTTCTGCCAAGAAGACATCCAGATGGCCAACAGACACATGAAAAAGTGCTCCACGTCACTCGGCATCAGGGAAATACAAATCAAAACCACAATGAGATATCACCTCACACCAGTCAGAATGGCTAAAATTAACAAGTCAGGAAATGACAGATGCTGGTGAGGATGTGGAGAAAGGGGAACCCTCCTCCACTGTTGGTGGGAATGCAAGCTGGTGCAACCACTCTGGAAAACAGCATGGAAGTTCCTCAAAATGTTGAAAATAGAACTACCCTATGATCCAGCAATTGCACTACTGGGTATTTACCCTAAAGATACAAACATAGTGATCCGAAGGGGCACGTGTACCTGAATGTTTATAGCAGCAATGTCTACAATAGCCAAACTATGGAAAGAACCTAGATGTCCATCAACAGATGAATGGATAAAGAAGATGTGGTATATATACACAATGGAATACTATGCAGCCATCAAAAGAAATGAAATCATGCCATTTGCGATGACGTGGATTGAACTAGAGCGTATCATGCTTAGTGAAATAAGTCAATCGGAGAAAGACAACTATCATATGATCTCCCTGATATGAGGACATGGAGAAGCAACATGGGGGGGTAGGGAGATAGGAGAAGAATAAATGAAACAAGATGGGATTGGGAGGGAGACAAACAATAAATGACTCTTAATCTCACAAAAAAAACTGGGGGTTGCTGGGGGGAGGTGGGATTTGGATAGGGGGAGGGGGCTATCGATATTGGGGAGGGTAAGTGCTATCGTGAGTGCTGTGAAGTGTGTAAACCTGGCGATTCACAGACCTGTACCCCTGGGGATAAAAAACATTATATGTTTATTAAAAAAAAAATTTGGAATTTGAGGCGAACCATAAGAGACTATGGACTCTGAAAATCAACCTGAGGGTTTTGAAGGGTCAGGGGTGGGAGGTTGGGGGAACAGGTGGTGGGTAATGGGGAGGGCACGTTTTGCATGGAGCACTGGGTGTTGTGCAAAAAGAATGAATACTGTTACGCTGAAAAGATAAATAAAATGGAAAAAAAAATAATAAAGCTAAAAAAAATTAAGATTAATGCAACCTCAATTTTACTTTTACTATGAAGTGCATTTCATGGAATCTTAGTAGAAGTTGCTATCTTTTGTGAATTCCCAGAAAATGTTGTGCAATCATAATGCAGTTTTGAACACTATGGTAAATTTAAATCATTCAGAATTTTCACTCTAGTAAAACATTGTCATATAAAATAAAAACAGGGAAGAGAACCATTTAATTAAACATTTTCAACACAGTAGTAAATTACATAAGTAAAAGTAAAATTTTCCCCTGGGACCCTTTTAGGAAATAAATTACTGAATTTTATAGACTAGCATAGGGGAATGGAGGTATCTCTTTTGAAATAATTATCATTAATAAAATCATTGACTTTACTGCTATTTTGCATATTTAATTTAAAAAGCTGTTGCAAACATTTTCCCAGCTATCAGTTTACCCAAGGCCATTTTCATATTCCAGTTCTAAGGCTGTAGATGAGAGGGTTTATGGTGAGGAAACACAGTGTAAAGCACTGATATCAACACTTTCAGGAAAGATGAAGATTTAAAATTTTCAGCTAAATATGTGATAATCCCAGAAAAGAGGGAAAAGGTCGCGATAACGAGGTGAGGCAGGAAGGTTGAAAGACTTTCCACTCTGCCCTTTGCAGATGGGATTCTTAGAACAGTAGAAAAAAATGTAAACATAAGACACGACCAATAAAATAAACCATATAAAACCCAAACAACAAGTACCAATCATAAATGCATATTCTAGAGTTTGCTCCCCAGAACGAGCAGGGATGGCACATCACAAAAGAATTGGTGCAATATGTTAGAACCACAGAAATGGACAGAAAATGTGCCTGCAACATGAATGGATCCATAGACACACCCACTGAACCATGTTGCTGTCACCATCTTCACACAGGTGCCTCTATTCTTGGTGGCCTCATAGTGCAGAGGACAGCAGATGGCAGCATAGTAGTCATAGAACATCACCAGAAGGAGGCCAAACTGTGTCAGCAAAGGAAACAACAAGGAAAACCTGTGAGGCACATCTCATGAAGGAGATGGAATGGCTGTTGGTTCATGACGGATTTGGGAACAGTGACAGAGGTGCAACAGATATCAATCAAAGACAAAGTTTTCAGGAAGAAATACATGGGGTTTTGGAGATGCTGGTCAATGGTTGTGATGGTGATAATGAGGAGGTTCCCCATCAGTGCTGCCAGGTAAACCGGGAGAAGTCTCTGTCGCACCTGGTCATTAGGAAATCCCATGAGTAAGAATGTTGTTGGCCACGATTAATTTCTCAGCCTCAGTGATTCATATCTGCAGAAATAAAGATAACACTGATAACTAATCCATTCAGATATTGTCATATTCATCTCTCCTTAACATGTAAGCCATTTTGATTCTGAATGAGGTGTATCCCATCAAAATACTACCACAGAAACATGTCATATAGCCCTCCACCACTTGTATAATGGTACTGATAGAAAAGTCAATAAAACATGGTTGGCTTTTAGCACAACTTAGAGTCAGAAACTACAGAAAAAGTATGTGTGCTGTTACTGTCATAACAACAACAACAACAACTTTTCATTTTCTTGACTTAGGAGTCTAGTGGAGATGCACAAAATCTTTGGGACAAATCTGCCTAGAAATCTGTTAACATACTTCATGGATGCAGCTGAAAATAACAAAAATAAAGTCATGTTCTATAATGACTGCTTCCAGAGATCACTGGTGAACCACTGCTCTTGACAAAATAAATAAATAAATAAATACAAATATACATGTTTGTGTTTGTCAAATGAGGTTAGATATGCAGAAGGCAGAATAAAAGAGAAGGATACTGTGATGCTAAACTCTATTTTTGATATTAAATATAGATATTAGTGATAAAAATAGAAAATGTGCCATCTTGGGTATCCATGATGTCATTAATGTGATATTTTACTTATTCAATCACTATAATATAACACCACAACAGTGTCTTGCCTATGACCATAAAATTAGTCTTTCAATAACAGCTTAATAATGATTCAGGGTCAATTATGTAATCTTTTGTCTCCTTGAGTCTTTTATTTAAACAAAACATAAGGGGGCTGGGCACATATAGACAGCAAGTAAGATAATCAGAACATTCTCTATTCCCCTTGGCTCTTGAAATTAAAATGTATGAAGAATACCCTCGTCAATTATTACAGGTGATACAGACAGCAATTTTAAAGTTCCTTTCTCCTAAGGACCACAGAAGAAAAATGCTTGAGTAAATTCCCCCCACAATATTTTTTTCCTTACCATACATTATATGTGCCAGTTATATATAAATTGACAAGAGAAGATCAAGATAAGTCCATTTGGATGGGGCTCATATTTAGGTTCCATTCTTCAATTCTGTGTTCTTATATGTGTAAAAGAAATAGTTTGTCTTAAGTATCATCCCTCAAACGACCTTTAATTCAAGAATTGATGCTTTTTCCATGGCCAACCTTGCTTAATTATCACTACAAGTCTTGTGTAATTGCTGAGTTGCAAGCTTTCTTTCATTCTCCAGCATTAGTTCAAGATTAATAATCTTCTGACTTTCACATGTGGTCATAGTTACATATATGAAATTGGAATTAATTAGAAGAAATCGACAAGTTTTTCATGATGGAGAGTATCCCCTGAAAAGCTAGAGGGCAACCTTAAATCCCTGACCTAGGATGACTCATAAAGATAATTTATTTGCTTCTCACAATTTTCCATTGTAAGCATTTCACAGCAATTTCATGAATACTTTCAGGTTATGCCTTTCTATTTATTGATGTGTTACAACATCAAGATTTTCACAGTAAAGAGAACATTTGAATTCACTAATTGAAATTTAAATTAAGGAACACATATTAAGTCATGGATGCAGTTTCATTTTATTTTCTTTTAGTTCTTCCCCCTGTTTTCCCCCTTTTCAAATACTTATATGTATGCAAATGCTATCCATGTAAAATAATAAGCACTCCAGGAAACCTAAATTAAAGTGAAACTTTCCTCACTCCCACAATTCTTTCTAGGGATCATGGGAGGTGCAAGAGTGAGAATGTGTATTACAATACACCACCTGTTACTTTGCAGGCATATTCATAAAACTCCATCATCTGATTTGCCATGCGTGGTTCAGAGACACCCTTTTTACACACAATATTCCATATGTCTTCTTGTTTCTATGTAAAAGCATATCATTCTTATGGATATTCAATATTTTGTTTTCAAGTTTATATTGACATCATATGTAACATCATTTTACATGCCTTGTTTGTGCATATATGTACATGATTCTTTAAATAAGTTTCTTGAATTGTAATTAGTATATCTAGGGTATGACCTCTTCAATTTTTAAACAGTTTCTACTAAATATTTTCTGAAATGTTTGGAAATGTTTATTCTTGCTGTATAGACTATATAATCTTTTAATTATTTTTTAATTTGTTTAGCTAGATAAACAACCCACCATTTTAAACATTTTTAAGAAAACAAGTTAGGAATTTGAAGTAAATTTACACCATTGTGCCATAAACACTGCGCTCAATCTCTATAAATTTTTTGTGTTCCCCAATGGGAACTGCATACTCTTTAAAAGTAAGTGCCTTTGGGGTTTTGATTTGCATTTCCCTGATGGTTAGTGAAGTTGAGCAAATCATCATGTATCTTTTGGCCATCAGTATTTCTTCTTGCATATAATGTCTGTTAATATATCCTGTCCAATTTTTAATTAGATGTTTTGCTGTTGAATTATTTAAGTTCTCTCAGTAATTTGGACATTAACCCTTTATTAGTTATGATACTGACATTTGAAAAAGCATTGGTGGACCCAGTGAGTATTATCTTAACTAAAATAAGTCATACTAGGGTGGCCTGGGTGTCTCAGTTGGTTAAGCATCTACTTTCAGCTCAGATCATGATATAAGGGTCTGGGGATCGAGTCCTGCATTGGGTTTTTGTTATGTTATGTTAGTCTCAGACAAAACAGATTTTTAAACAAACTGTAAAAAGAGACAAAGAAATATACTATACATAGTAAAGAATAGATAATCCAATAAGAGTATTAAACAATTATAAATTTTATACACTCGACATGGGAAGCACCTGCTACATAAAACTTTTTATAAAAAAATACAGGAGGTAACAAATAGTTTTACAAATATAGTAGGGAATTTCAATAACCCTCTTATATTGATGAACAGAGATAATCCTTTCAGAAAATTAACAAGGAAACAATAACTTTGAAGGACACAGTGGAAGAGATGGATTTAACAGATATATCCAAAACATTCCATCCTAAAGGAAACAAAAATATTTTAAAATGCATAAGAAATAGTCTCCAGATTAGATCATGTAACAGACCACAAAACAAACTGCAACAAGTTAAAGAAAAACCCTAAACAAAGTAGGTTTATATGGAACATACCATAAAATAATAAAAGCCTTTAGGAAAAACACATAGCTAACATCATCTTTAATTATGAAATACTGAGCACTTTCCCCTAAGATCATGAACAAGACAAGGATATCCATTTTCACCACTTTTATACAGCATAGTACTAGAAACCACAACAATCACCCAGGAAAAAGAAATAAAGGGCATCCTAATCAGGAAGGAAGAAGTACCATTTTCATGATTTGCAGATGACATGTTGCTATATATAGAAAAGCATACATAATCTACCATAAAGCTGATAGAAATAATAAAAGAATTCAGAATAGTCGTAGGAAACAAAATCAATACACATTAATCTGTTGCATTTCTATACACTAATAAGCAGCAAAAAGGAAAGTTAAAAAAAACTAAAATTGCACTAAAATAATAACATAGCTAGAAATAAACTTAAATGAAGATGGGAAAGACCTTTTCTATAGGAAATATAAAACAATGATGACATAAGGAAATGGAACAATAGTCCAAGCTCATTCCATATTCAACATTCTTAAAATATCTAGACTATCCAAAAGAATATACACATTTAATGCAATCCTTATCAAAACCAACATTTTCAGATCTAGAACAAATCACTCCAAAATTTCTATGAAACCATCAAAGATCTTGGATAACTTATCTTGAAAAAGAAAACAAAATTATAATTAAATCATCATAATTCCCATATTTAAGTTATATTTCAAAGATGTATTAATCAAAATCATCTTGTACTGGCACAAAAATGGATACATAGAACAATGGAATGCAATAGAAAATCCAGAACTGACCCCTTAATTATGTGGTCAATTAATCTTCAATAAAGCAATAAAGAATAATCACAGGGAAAAAAAGTCTTCAACAAATGGTGGTAGGAAAACTGGACAAAAACACACAAAGGAATGAAATCAGACAGAGGGACAAGGTTGCAGGGAAGTAGGAGACCCTGTTTCAACTAGTCTCCTGAATTGAGCTAAATATCTACCAGAACGCTGAACACCCAGGAAATCAACCTGAGATGTAAGATTATGCACTTCTGGGTCTCTACAGGGCAGAAGACATCAATGGAGAGGTCATACAGAGTGGGAGCACTGATATTGGAGGATAAATAGAAGGGAGAAGGAGCCACCAGAAATGACCCATTTGGAAGTAACACCCTAATACAAAAATGCCCTGTGCTTCGGGAACAGCATTATCTTGGTATCTGGTTAAAATCACTCAAAAACAACAAAGGGTCTTAAGGGGCAATTGGTGGAAAAGGACAGTCACAGATATGGACCTAAGCCCATGGTCCCAGGGTTGTCACAGCTGGTGCCCACCCGCACATGAGAGAGCCCAGTGCAGTGTCCCCCCAGAGGTCCCTAGGCCTGCAGTCTTCTGTAACCTGCACCACTGCTGGGTCTGAGCAAAACAGTCATGGGTATGGGCCCAGACAGCAGTCCCAACAATGGCTTCCACCAGACTAGGCTCCCCCAGAGCAATATCACTTCCAGTTTTAGTGACATGGGGGTACAGAGACAGATGGGGGTTTAGGGGTGAACACTGAGACAGTAGATAGGCATGCACACTGCCCATGGGAGGTTGCAAATGGGGAGTCTGTGTGTTCTGGACGATCCAGAGGGGATCATACTGAGGCAGAGGTCTGGGTGTTGACAGTTTACTTTACTCTGACCTTTTGAAAAGGACCAAAAAGCCACCAGAGGACAAAAACATCCAGGGAAAAAAAGCCTGAAAAACTGGTTTCCACAGAGCCCAGCCCCTTCATAGGAGCAGGGCGACTTAGCCCATGCAATACTGACTGAAAAACAACCTGGCAGCCCTCTCCCCCAGAAGACAAACTAAAGAGCAAGAGGACAACTACAGGGTCCCCATAAAACTGTAAAACCTCAACATCAGGAAAAACGAAATATTAAGATCCTGGTATAGCCCCCAAAATTGTATATTTCACAGATATAATGTTTATTTCTTTATTTCATTTATTATTCTTTTTACTTCATTCTCATGTTTCTTCTCTGTTTAATTTTTAACCTATTTACCATTAAAACTAGATGTTTAGTAAAACATATTCCATAATAACTTTTTGACTTGTACTTTTTTCATACAAAACCTTTGTTTCATTTCCATTTTCTTTAGATAGATAGATAGATAGATAGATAGATAGATAGATAGATATAGATATAGATGTAAGCTTCAACGTACTCCTATTCCCCTACTCAATACTACCAGTATATATAAACCAGTTTTAATTTCCCTGTATCTCTGGAAATTTGAGTCCTTTAACAAGATAACAAGATACACTCAGGAAGAACTGAAATACGTTTCCTTACACACATAGAGGGTTTATAACCACCTTCCCATCGTATTTTGTCAGTGTTTCGGTGTGTTTGTTTGTGTACTATATAAATCTTGAGGTTATTTTGGCTGAGTTTTTCTTTTTAATTTTTTCTTTTACGTTTATCAGTCTTTTTGTGTGTTCATTTTTGTATACCTTATAAATCTTACTTTTGAGGCTCATTTTGTTGGGATTTCTCTCCCCCACACCTTTTTCTCTTTCTTTCATTTTTTAAATTTTTTTTTATTTCTTTTCAGTGTAACAGTACTCATTGTTTTTGCACCACACACCGTACTCCATGCAACACGTGCCCTCACTAATACCCACTACCTTGTTCCCCCAAACACCCACACCCCGCCCCTTCAAGACCATCAGGTTGTTTTTCAGAGTCCATAGTCTTTCATAATTCACTTCCCCATCCAATTTCCCTCAACTCCCTTCTCCTCTCCATCTCCCCACGTCCTCCAGGTTATTTGTTATGCTCCACAAATAAGTGAAACCACATGATAATTGACTCTCTCTGCTTGACTTTTTTCACTCAGCATAATCTCTTCCAGTCCCATCCATGCTGCTACAAAAGTTGGGTATTCATCCTTTCTGATGGAGGCATAGTACTCCATCGTGTATATGGACCACATCTTCCTTATCCATTCGTCCGTCGAAGGGCATCTTGGTTCTTTAACAGGTTGGCAATTGTGGTCATTGTTGCTATAAACATTGGGGTACAGGTGGCTCTTCTTTTCACTACATCTGTATCTTTGGGGTAAATACCCAGTAGTACAATTGCATGGTCATAGGGAAGCACTATTTTTAATTTCTTGAGGAATCACCACACTGTTCTCCAAAGTGGCTACACTGACTTCCATTCCCACCAACAGTGTAAGAGGGCTCCCCATTTTCCACATCCTGTCCAACACATGTTGTTTCCTGTCTTGCTAATTTTGGCCATTCTAATTGGTGTAAGGTGGTATCTCAATGTGGTTTTAATTTGAATCTCCCTGATGGCTTGTGATGATGAGCATTTTTTTCATGTGTCCGATAGCCCTTTGTATGTCTTCATTGAAGAAGTATCTGTTCATATCTTCTGCCCATTTTTTGATATGATTATCGGTTTTGTGTGTGTTGAGTTTGAAGAGTTCGTTATAGATCAAGGATATCAACCTTTTGTCTGTACTGTCATTTGCAAATATCTTCTCCCATTCTGTGGGTTGCCTCTTTGTTTTGTTGACTGTTTCCTTTGCTGTGCAGAAGCTTTGGATCTTGAGGAAGTCTGAAAAGTTCATTTTCACTTTTGTTTCCGTTGCATTTGGAGACATATCTTGAAAGAAGTTGCAGTGACTGATATCAAAGAGGTTACTGCCTATGTTCTCCTCTAGGATTCTGATGGATCCCTGTCTCATGTTGAGGTCTTTTATCCATTTTTAGTTTATCTTTGTATATGGTGTAAGAGAATGGTCGAGTTTCATTCTTCTACATAGAGCTGTCCGGTTTTCCCAGCACCATTGATTAAAGATTTTTTCCACTGTATGTTTTTTCCTGTTTTGTCAAAAATTATTTGACCATAGATTTAAGGGTCTATATCTGGGCTCTCCACTCTGTTCCACTGGTCTATGTGTCTGTTTTTATGCCAGTACCACGCTGTCTTGGTGATCACAGCTTTGGAGCAAAGCTTGAAATCAGGTAAGGTCATTCCCCCAGTAGTTTTTTTTTTTTTCTTTTTCAACATTTCCTTAGGAATTCGGGTCTCCTCTGATTCCATACAAATTTTAGGATTATTTGCTCCAGCTCTTTGAAAAATACTGGTGGAATTTTGATCAGAATGGCATTAAAAGTATAGATTGCTCAGGGCAGTATAGACATTTTAACAATGTATATTCTTCTGATCCAAGAGCATGGCATGGTCTTCCATTTTTTTGTATCTTCTTCAATTACTTTCATGAGTGTTCTGTAGTTCCTTGGGTATAGATCCTTTACCTCTTTGGTTAGGTTTATCCCCATGTATCTTATGGTTCTTGGTGCTACAGTAAATGGAATCGATTCTCTAATTTCCCTTTGTGTATTTTCATTATTAGAGTATAAGAAAGCCACTGATTTCTGTACATTGACTTTGTATCCTGCCACATTACTGAATTGCTGTGTGAGTTCTAGTAGTTTGGGGGTAGAGTCTTTTGGGTTTTCCATATAAATAAAGATGTCCTCTGTGAAGAGAGAGAGTTTGACCTCTTCCTTGCCAATTTGCATAACTTTTTTTTTCTCTTTGTTGTCTGACTGTATTGCTAGGACTTCTAATACTATGTTGAACAAGAGTGGTGAGAGTGGGCATCATTGTTGTGTTCCTGAGCTCAACGGGAAGGCTGCAAGCTTTTTCCCATTGAGGATGATATTGGCTGTGTGTCTTTCATAGATAGACTTTATGAAGTTACAGGAATGTTCCCTCTATCTCTATAGTTTGAAACGTTTTAATCAGTTACAGATGCTGGATTTTGTCAAATGCTTTTTCTGCATCAATTGAGAGGACCATGTGGTTCTTCTCTCTTCTCTTATCGATTTGTTCTATCACATTGATTGATTTGTGAATGTTGAACCATCCTTGTAACCCAGGGATAAATCCCACTTTGTCATGTTGGATAATCTTTTTAATGTACTGTTGGATCCTGTTTGCTAGGATCTTGTTGAGAATCTGAGCATCCATATTCATCAGTGATATTGGTCTGAAATTCTCCTTTTTGGTTGGGTCTTTGCCTGGTTTGGGGATCAGGGTAATGCTGATTTCATTAAAGCAGTCTGGAAGTTTTCCTTCTGCTTCAATTTTCTGAAACAGCTGCAGGAGAATAGGTGACATTTCTCCTTTTAAAGTTTGATACAATTCCCCAGCGAATCTGTAAGGTCCTGGACTCTTGTTTTTTGGGAGGTTTTTGATCAGTGCTTCAATCTCCTTACTCGATATCAGTCAATTCAGGTTGTCAATTTCTTCCTGGTTCAATTCTGGGATTTTATAGTTTTCCAGGAATGCATCCATTTCATCTATGTTGCTTAGCTATTGGCATATAACTGTTGATAATAACTTATGATTGTTTCTATTTCCTTGGTGTTAGTAATGATCTCTCCCTTTTCATTAATAATTTTATTAATTTGGGATTTATGTCTTTTCTTTTGTATTAGTGTGGCCAATGGTTTATCTATCTTATCAATCTTCATTCAAAAAACCAGCTTCTAGTTTGATTGATACGTTCTACTGTATCTCTGTTTTTTACCTCATTGATCTCTGGTCTAATCTTGATTATTTCCCTTCTTATGTGTGGAGCTGGTTTGATTTTTTGTTGTTTCTCCTGCTCTTTAAGGTGTAGAGACAGCTTGTGTATTCTGGATTTTTCATTTTTTTTTTTTGAGGGAGGCTTGGATGGCTATGCATTTCCACCTTAGAACTGCCTTTTCTGTATCCCATAGGTTATGGACCAAATTGTCTTCATTCTCATTGGTTTCCATGAATTGTTTAAATTTTTCTGTGATCTCCTGGTTGATCCAAGCATTCTTTTTTTCTCACTTTTTAAAAATTTCTTTTCAACATAACAGTATTCATTGTTTTTGCACCACACCCAGTGCTCCATGCAATACGGGCCCTCCCTACTACCCACAACCTTGTTCCCCAACCTCCCACCCCCCGCCCCTTCAAAACCCTCAGGTTGTTTTTCAAGCATTCTTAAGAAAGGTGGTCTTTAGTCTCCAGGTGTTTTAGTTCCTTCCGAACTTTTCCTTGTGATTGAGCTCCAGTTTCAAAGCATTGGGATCTGAGAATATGCAGGGAATAATGTCAGTCTATTGGTATCAGTTGAGTCCTGATTTGTGATCCAGTATGTGGTCTATTCTGGAGAAGGTTCCATGTGCACTTGAGAAGAATGAGTATTCTGTTGTTTTAGGGTAGAATATTCTGTATATATCTATGAGGTCCATCTGGTCCAATGTGTCATTCAATGCTCTTGTTTCTTTACTGATTTTCTGCTTCAATGATCTGTGTATTACTGAGAGATGCATGTTAAGATCTCCTACTATTAATGTATTAATATGATATGATTCTGTATCTTGATTAATAGTTTCCTTATGTAATTGGCTGCTCCCATATTGGGGGCATAGGTATTTACAATTGTTAGATCATCTTGGTGGATAGTACTTTTAAGAATGAAGCAGTGTCATTCTGTATCTCTGACTACAGTCTTTAGTTTAAAACCTAATTTATCTGTTATCAGAATCACTACCCCGGCCTTATTTTGAGGCCCATTGACATGAAAGATGCTTCTCCATTCCTTCACTTTCAGTCTGGGTGTATCCTTAGTTTCAAAATGGGTCTCTTGTAGACAACATATGGATGGGTCCTGTCATTTTATCCAATCTGCAACCCTGTGTCATTTTATGGTTGCATTTAGGCCATTCACATTGAGAGTCATTATTGATAGATACATTTTTATTGACATCATGTTACCTTTGAACACTTTCTTTCTGTAGATTGTCTCCATATTGCTGTTCAATGATTTTTTAGGATTTCTTCTCTTTTATAGAACCCCCTTAATATTTCCTGTAGTGTTGACTTGGTGGTTGCATAGTCTTTTAAGCGTTGCAGGTCATGGAAACTCTTTATATCTCCATCCATTTTGAATATCAGTCTTGCTGGATAAAGTATTCTTGGCTGCATGTTCTTCTCATTTAGTGCCCTGAATATATCTTGCCAGCCCTTTCTGACTTTCCAGGTCTCTGTGGAAAGGTCTGACGTTATTCTGATGGGCTTTCCTCTGTATGTAAGCAGCTTCTTTGTCCTGGCTGCTTTCAAGAGGGTCTGCCTTCAATTACAATTCTTCATTCTTACTATTAGGAGTCTCGAGGACATTCGAGAATCTATAATCTTGGGGAGAAACCTTTCTGCCTCTAGTACATGAATTCTGGTTCCATTCGTGATATTGGGAAAATTTTCATGGAGAACTTGTTCCACTATATCTTCTAGACTTCTTTCTTTCTCCTCCCCTTCAGGGATTCCAATAATTCTTACCTTGGAATGGTACATGGCATCATTTATTTCCGTGGTTCTGTTTTCATGGCTTCTAAGCTGCTTGTTCCAGGCTTCCTCCTGATCCTTTCTCTCTATCTTTTTGTCCTCCAGATCACTAATTCTATCTTCTGTCTCGTTACCCTAGCTTTTAGATAATTTAGATTAGATTGGAACTCACTGAGAGCATTTTGAAAACATCATCCCTGGTGGCTTTCATTTATGCCCTTACATTGTGAACATCATCCCTAGTGACTTTCAGTTCTGCCCATTCCATTTGGTCATCCACGGCTTTCTCCAACCTAGCAATTGCCTGGATAATTATTAGCCTGAAATCCCTTTCCAATATATTATCTATGTCGATAGCCCTTAGCTCTGTTGCAGAGCTATTTTTTTTTTCTGTATTTTTTTTTCTGTTGGGCATTGCTCCTCCTAGTCATTTTGGTGAGAGATGACTCAACGGATGTAGCTGGATGCATTGACTGTGTTGCAGTCAAGATGCACCCTGGAAGCTTTGAGCAATCAGGATTCCCCACCCAAATGAGAGAAAAAGGAAAAGAAAAAGAAAAAAAAAAGAAAAAAAAGAGGGAGAGAGACAGAAAAAAAAGGGAAGATAAAAGAGAAGGCTCAGCCAAAATGGGCCCCACAGTAAGATTTATTAGGTATACAAACAAAATCAGACAAACAAAAAGACTGATTAAAGTATATGACAAGAGAAAAAAAAATATATAAGAAAAAAAAGGAAGAACCTCGTCAAAAAGATCCCCAAGTATAAGATATATATATATATATATATATATATATATATATATGCTATAAGGACAAACACAAATACACAGAAACACTGGCAGAAGAAAAAGATGGGAGAGTGGTTATATATAAAGTATAAAGTATAAGATATATATATATATATATATATATATATATATATATATATATATGCTATAAGGACAAACACAAATACACAGAAACTCTGGCAGAAGAAAGAAAAAGATGGGAGAGTGGTTATAAATTCTCAGTGTGGGTGATGAAGTTTGTTTTGTTTCTTCCTGGATGTATCTTAATATCTTTGTTAAAGACTCAACTTTCCTAAGATAAAGGGGGATTAAAACTTAGTTTACCTGTAGGGGTAGCATTGATTGGGGAAAAGGAGTTACCTTGAAGTTTAACTCTATATGAATATTAGAAAATAAAAATTAAAAAAGAATAAACTAGACTAAAGTAAACTAAAATTAAAAAACAAGAAAAAACAGAAAAACAAAAGTAAAACATGGGTGTATGTGTCAAAATTTCAGGTTAGAAGTTTATTAAGGAATTTGATGTACTGGACATCTCACTGTGATGGGAGATAGGTTAATAAATTATCTATATAAAAATGAAACAGAATAGTGGAAACGAGTTAAAAATAACTCGGGAGGGGAGGAGTCAAGATGGCGGAGAAGTAGCAGCCTGAGACTACATCAGGTAACAGGAGATCAGCTCGATAGCTTATCTAAACATAGCAAACACCTACAAATCCAACGGGAGAGCGAAGAGAAGAAGAACAGCAACTCTAGAAACAGAAAATCAACCACTTTCTGAAAGGTAGGACTGGCGGAGAAGTGAATCTAAAACGACGGGAAGATAGACCGCGGGGGGAGGGGCCGGCTCCCGGCAAGCGGCGGAGGAACGGAGCACAAAATCAGGACTTTTAAAAGTCTGTTCCACTGAGGGACATTGCTCCAGGGGCTAAACCGGGGTGAAGCCCACGCGGGGCCAGCGTGGCCCCAGGCCCCGCAAGGTCACAGAAGGATCGGGGGTGTCAGAGTGTCGGAGAGCTCGCAGGTATTAGAACGGAGAAACCGGCTGCAAAGACAGAGCCGAGGACTGAACTCTCAGCTCGGGGTTACCTTGAACTGGTTGCGGGCTGGGTGAGCTCGGAGCGCGGCTGGAGGCTGGGGATACGGGAGTGATTGGGTGCTGTCCTCTGGGGGTGCACTGAGGAGTGGGGCCCCAGGCTCTCGGCTCCTCCAGGCCGGAGACTGGGAGGCCGCCATTTTCATTCCCGTCCTCCAGAACTCTACGGAAAGCGTTCAGGGAACAGAAGCTCCCAAAAGCGAACCCGAGCCTATTACTTAGTGCGGCCTCCGGTAAGGGCGGTGCAATCCCGCCTCGGGCAAAGACACTTGAGAGTCACTACAACAGGCCCCTCCCCCAGAAGATCAACAAAATATCCAGCCAGGACGAAGTTCATCTATCAAGGAGAAAGCAGATTCAATTCCTAAGACAGCAGAGCAATTCCAGAGGAGGAGAAAGCAAAGCACGGAACTCATGGCTTTCTCCCCATGATTCTTTAGTCTTGCGGCTACTTCAATTTTTTTTTTCTTTTTTCAATTTTTTATTTTTTTTTCTTTTTTCAATTTTTTTTCTTTTTTCTTTTTTCTTCTTCTGCTAAATTTTTTTAAAAACTTTTACCCTTTTCTTTTTTAACGTTTTTTGACTAGTTCCTCTAAATATATATATTTTTCTTTCTTTTTTATATTTTTTTTATTTGTTTTATTTTTTAAATTTTTTTCTTTTTTTTTTTCTTTTTTTTTTTCAGAACCTGTTTTTTATCCCCTTCCGCCCCCCCACAATTTGGGGTCTCTTCTGATTCGGTTACAGCACATTTTTCTGGGGTCTTTGCCACCCTATTAGTAGTTTATTTGCTCCTTCATATCCTCTTATCTGGACAAAATGACAAGGCGGAAAAAATCACCACAAACAAAAGAACAAGAGACAGTACCGAAGGCTAGGGACCTAATCAACACAGACATTGGTACTATGTCAGATCAAGAGTTCAGAATGACGATTCTGAACATTCTAGCCGGGCTCGAAAAAGGCATGGAAGATATTAGAGAAACCCTCTCTGGAGATATTAAAGCCCTTTCTGGAGAAATTAAAGAACTAAAGTCTAACCAAGTTGAAATCAAAAAAGCTATTAATGAGGTGCAATCAAAAATGGAGGCTCTCACTGCTAGGATCAATGAGGCAGAAGAAAGAATTAGTGATATAGAAGACCAAATGACAGAGAATAAGGAAGCCGAGCAAAAGAGGGACAAACAGCTACTGGACCATGAGGGGAGAATTCGAGAGATAAGTGACACCATAAGACGAAACAACATTAGAATAATTGGGATTCCAGAAGAAGAAGAAACAGAGAGGGGAGCAGAGGGTCTATTGGAGAGAATAATTGGAGAGAATTTCCCTAATATGGCAAAGGGAACAAGCATTAAAATCCAGGAGATGCAGAGAACCCCCCTCAAAGTCAACAAGAATAGGTCCACACCCCGTCACCTAATAGTAAAATTTACAAGTCTTAGTGACAAAGAGAAAATCCTGAAAGCAGCCCAAGAAAAGAAATCAGTAACATACAATGGTAAAAATATTAGATTGGCGGCAGACTTATCCACAGAGACCTGGCAGGCCAGAAAGAGCTGGCATGATATATTCAGAGCACTCAACGAGAAAAACATGCAGCCAAGAATACTCTATCCAGCTAGGCTATCATTGAAAATAGAAGGAGAGATCAAAAGCTTCCAGGACAAACAAAAACTGAAAGAATTTGCAAACACCAAACCAGCTCTCCAGGAAATATTGAAAGGGGTCCTCTAAGCAAAGAGAGAGCCTAAAAGTAGTAGATCAGAAAGGTACAGAGACAATATACAGCAACAGTCACCTTACAGGCTACTAATGGCACTAAATTCATATCTCTCAATAGTTACCCTGAATGTTAATGGGCTAAATGCCCCAATCAAAAGACACAGGGTATCAGAATGGATAAAAAAACAAAACCCATCAGTATGTTGCCTACAAGAAACTCATTTTAGACGCGAAGACACCTCCAGATTGAAAGTGAGGGGGTGGAAAACAATGTACCATGCTAATGGGCATCAGAAGAAAGCTGGGGTGGCAATCCTTATATCAGATCAATTAGATTTTAAGCCAAAGACTATAATAAGAGATGAGGAAGGACACTATATCCTACTCAAAGGGTCTGTCCAACAAGAAGATCTAACAATTTTAAATATCTATGCCCCTAACGTGGGAGCAGCCAACTATATCAACCAATTAATAACAAAATCAAAGAAACACA
The DNA here is from genome assembly GCF_922984935.1 of Meles meles. Lineage (NCBI taxonomy): Eukaryota > Metazoa > Chordata > Mammalia > Carnivora > Mustelidae > Meles > Meles meles. The sequence continues at coordinate 719,321 of NW_025721609.1, forward strand.
TCAATAATAATACAATAATAGTAGGGGACTTGAACACTCCCCTCACTGAAATGGACAGATCATCCAAGCAAAAGATCAACAAGGAAATAAAGGCCTTAAATGACACACTGGACCAGATGGACATCACAGATATATTCAGAACATTTCATCCCAAAGCAACAGAATACACATTCTTCTCTAGTGCACATGGAACCTTCTCCAGAATAGATCACATCCTGGGTCACAAATCAGGTCTCAACCGGTATCAAAAGATTAGGATTATTCCCTGCATATTTTCAGACCACAATGCTCTGAAGCTAGAACTCAATCACAAGACGAAAGCTGGAAAGAACCCAAATACATGGAGACTAAACAGCATCCTTCTAAAGAATGAATGGGTCAACCAGGAAATTAAAGAAGAATTGAAAAAATTCATGGAAACAAATGATAATGAAAACACAACAGTTCAAAATCTGTGGGACACAGCAAAGGCAGTCCTGAGAGGAAAATATATAGCGGTACAAGCCTTTCTCAAGAAACAAGAAAGGTCTCAAGTACACAACCTAACCCTACGCGTAAAAGAGCTGGAGAAAGAACAAGAAAGAAACCCTAAACCCAGCAGGAGAAGAGAAATCATAAAGATCAGAGCAGAAATCAATGAAATAGAAACCAAAAAAACAATAGAAAAAATCAATGAAACTAGGAGCTGGTTCTTTGAAAGAATCAATAGGATTGATAAACCCCTGGCCAGACTCATCAAAAAGAAAAGAGAAAGGACCCAAATCAATAAAATCATGAATGAAAGAGGAGAGATCACAACTAACACCAAAGAAATACAGACAATTATAAGAACATACTATGAGCAACTCTACGCCAACAAATTGGCCAATCTGGAAGAAATGGATGCATTCCTAGAGACATATAAACTACCACAAATGAACCAGGAAGAAATAGAAAACCTGAACAGGCCCATAACCAGTAAGGAGATTGAAACAGTCATCAAAAATCTCCAAACAAACAAAAGCCCAGGGCCAGACGGCTTCCCAGGGGAATTCTACCAAACATTTAAAGAAGAACTCATTCCTATTCTCCTGAAACTGTTCCAAAAAATAGAAATGGAAGGAAAACTTCCAAACTCATTCTATGAGGCCAGCATCACCTTGATCCCAAAACCAGACAAGGATCCCACCAAAAAAGAGAACTACAGACCAATATCCTTGATGAACACAGACGCAAAAATTCTGGCCAAAATACTAGCCAATAGGATTCAACAGTACATTAAAAGGATTATTCACCACGATCAAGTGGGATTTATTCCAGGGCTGCAGGGTTGGTTCAACATCCGCAAATCAATCAATGTGATAGAACACATTAATAAAAGAAAGAACAAGAACCATATGATACTCTCAATAGATGCTGAAAAAGCATTTGACAAAGTACAGCATCCCTTCCTGATCAAAACTCTTCAAAGTGTAGGGATAGAGGGCACATACCTCAATATTATCAAAGCCATCTATGAAAAACCCACCGCAAATATCATTCTCAATGGAGAAAAACTGAAAGCTTTTCCATTAAGGTCAGGAGCACGGCAGGGATGTCCATTATCACCACTGCTATTCAACATAGTATTAGAAGTCCTAGCCTCAGCAATCAGACAACAAAAAGAAATTAAAGGCATCCAAATTGGTAAAGAAGAAGTCAAACTATCACTCTTCGCAGATGATATGATACTATATGTGGAAAACCCAAAAGACTCCACTCCAAAACTGCTAGAACTTGTTCAGGAATTCAGTAAAGTGTCAGGATATAAAATCAATGCACAGAAATCAGTTGCATTTCTGTACACCAACAACAAGACTGAAGAAAGAGAAATTAAGGAGTCAATCCCGTTCACAATTGTACCCAAAACTATAAGATACCTAGGAATAAACCTAACCAAAGAGACTAAGAATCTATACACAGAAAATTATAAAGTACTCATGAAAGAAATTGAGGAAGACACAAAAAAATGGAAAAATGTTCCATGCTCCTGGATTGGAAGAATAAATATTGTGAAAATGTCTATGCTACCTAAAGCAATCTACACATTTAATGCAATCCCTATCAAAATACCATCCATTTTTTTCAAAGAAATGGAACAAATAATCCTAAAATTTATATGGAACCAGAAAAGACCCCGAATAGCCAAAGGAAATTTGAAGAACAAAGCCAAAGTTGGTGGCATCACAATTCCGGACTTCAAGCTCTATTACAAAGCTGTCATCATCAAGACAGCATGGTACTGGCACAAAAACAGACACATAGACCAGTGGAACAGAATAGAGAGCCCAGAAATCGACCCTGAACTCTATGGTCAACTAATCTTCGACAAAGCAGGAAAGAATGTCCAATGGAAAAAAGACAGCCTCTTCAATAAATGGTGCTGGGAAAATTGGACAGCCACATGCAGAAAAATGAAATTGGACCACTTCCTTACACCACACACGAAAATAGACTCCAAATGGATGAAGGACCTCCATGTGAGAAAGGAATCCATCAAAATCCTTGAGGAGAATGCAGGCAGCAACCTCTTCGACCTCAGCCGCAGCAACATCTTCCTAGGAACAACGGCAAAGGCAAGGGAAGCAAGGGCAAAAATGAACTATTGGGATTTCATCAAGATCAAAAGCTTTTGCACAGCAAAGGAAACAGTTCACAAAACCAAAAGACAGCTGACAGAATGGGAGAAGATATTTGCAAACGACATATCAGATAAAGGGCTAGTATCCAAAATCTGTAAGGAACTTAGCAAACTCAACATCCAAAGAACAAACAATCCAATCAAGAAATGGGCAGAGGACATGAACAGACATTTCTGCCAAGAAGACATCCAGATGGCCAACAGACACATGAAAAAGTGCTCCACGTCACTCGGCATCAGGGAAATACAAATCAAAACCACAATGAGATATCACCTCACACCAGTCAGAATGGCTAAAATTAACAAGTCAGGAAATGACAGATGCTGGCGAGGATGTGGAGAAAGAGGAACCCTCCTCCACTGTTGGTGGGAATGCAACCTGGTGCAACCACTCTGGAAAACAGCATGGAGGTTCCTCAAAATGTTGAAAATAGAACTACCCTATGACCCAGCAATTGCACTACTGGGTATTTACCCTAAAGATACAAACATAGTGATCCGAAGGGGCACGTGTACCCGAATGTTTATAGCAGCAATGTCTACAATAGCCAGACTATGGAAAGAACCTAGATGTCCATCAACAGATGAATGGGTAAAGAAGATGTGGTATATATACACAATGGAATACTATGCAGCCATCAAAAGAAATGAAATCTTGCCATTTGCGACGACGTGGATGGAACTAGAGCGTACCATGCTTAGTGAAATAAGTCAATCGGAGAAAGACAACTATCATATGATCTCCCTGATATGAGGACATGGAGAAGCAACATGGGGGGGTAGGGGGATAGGAGAAGAATAAATGAAACAAGATGGGATTGGGAGGGAGACAAACCATAAATGACTCTTAATCTCACAAAACAAACTGGGGGTTGCTGGGGGGAGGTTGGATTGGGGGAGGGGGAGCGGGCTATGGACATTGGGGAGGGGAGGCGAACCATAAGAGACTATGGACTCTGAAAAACAACCTGAGGGTTTTGAAGGGTCAGGGGTGGGAGGTTGGGGGAACAGGTGGTGGGTGATGGGGAGGGCACGTTTTGCATGGAGCACTGGGTGTTGTGCAAAAAGAATGAATACTGTTACGCTGAAAAAATTAATAAAAAGGGAAAAAAAATTAAAAAAAAAAAAAGAACGCCATTGGTACAACCATTCTATGAGATTTGGCAGTATCTAAAAAATTACGTGTGGGTATTATGGAGGGCACGTACTGCATGGAGCTCAGGGTGTGGTACATAAACAATGAATTTTGGAACACTGAAAAGAAATAAAATAAAATAAAATGAATAAAAAAGAAAAAAAAAACAAACAAATAAATAAAAAGGATATATTTAGAAATCTTACATTTTATTTTCTATAGCATTTTTAAAATCATTACTGGTCATTGAAAATCATCAGGAAAACTAAAGTTCAAGATATATATCCTTATATGTCTAAACTTGTTTATAATGGAGAATAACCATGAAAAAATATTCTATCTCATCAATTTCAGAAATAATGTAGAAAATGTAAAATAGTATTTAGAATGATTCTGGCAGGTCAGAAACCACAGCGCTGGTGATAACTTAGGTGGAAAAATAACAAAATGCATAACCATCATTTGTTTCTAGGTCTATGCTCATAAATCCTGTCAATGAGCAAATGACATAATAAGCAGTCTACTAAGATGCTAAGGAAAAAAAAAAAAAGAAAAGATGCCTGCATTTCCTTCATGACCCAGCAGCAGTCTCACCTGCAAGAATTCACCTGCCAAATACAGCCCCAAGGATGCAGAAAGTAGACATGCACTAGGGGACTCATGAACTGTGGTTTGTAACTGCAACGTATTTGAGACAATGTAGATTCGTACACGGAGACTCTTCAGTCTATAGTCACCATGGAGTACCAGGCAGCTGTAGAGAAATAAAAGAAAGAAGAAGAGCACTGTCAACTGAAACAAAGAGAATCCCAAGACGGTTTGTTAAAATAAAAAAGTAAATGGTAAAAGAGTAGCTGGAGATTGTTTCCTGCCGCGTAAAAATGAAAAACAAGGGATACACATAAATGTACTTATTTGTGCTTGAAGAACCATGGGAGGGATAAACGAGACAGTTATGAGACGGGATACTGATGGGAGATGGCGCCGAACGGATGAGAAAGGACAGGGTGGTGGGCCCAGCTCAGAAGGAATGGGATAGAGTGTTGCTTTTTCTGTAATTTGGACTTTTGCAATTATGTTAATGTATCACATATACAATAAATGTAGAGATCAACAACAAAAAAAAAAAACTCGTTTTTTTTTTTCCTTTCCTAGATGGTTTTCTGGGGGAGGGGCCTGCCACGTGGGTTTTCAGTCAACTATGTTCCCTGATTTAAGTCCTCCTGCCCCCTCAAGGGGGTGGGCTGTGAGGAAACCGGTTTTTCAGGCTTTTGTTCTCTGGAGGTTTTTATGTTTCTTTGTTCAGTTTTTTTTTTGTTGTTGTTGTTGTTGTTGTTTTTCTCTTGCCTTGACAGCTTTTGATGGTTTTTGGAGGTTTAGAGGAAAGCAAACTGCACCCCAACCTCCCTCTCAGAGAGAAGCCTCAGTCTGCTCCCTTGTGGGTACTGCAGAGCTGCTGGCAGAGCAGGTTTCAAGTCGCATTCCCAGATGATGCAGGATCTCCTGCTTGTACCCAAAACTACGGCAGCAGCATCTGTCTGGGCAGCTCCAGACTGCCAGAGAGGTTCCAGTAGTGATCGCACACTGAAATTTTCCCACTGGCCCAGACTGGGAGTGCCTGGTCTTTCTGGGTCCAAGAGAACTGGCCTGGCACCTGCGCACCCCTCTCCCAGTGAAGGGTGTGGGGTGCGCATGTCTCAGGCTCTGATAGCCCAGCATGGCATCCTTCCATCTGGTGAGGCTTCCAGCCCCTCACAGGAGCCAGACCCCATGCGTTCTCAGGCACACTGGTGGCTCAGTTTACAAGACCTAGTTTCTCCACACACTCTTTCTGGCTCAGCACCAGGGGAGGCTGTCCTGGATCAGGGGACTTAATCCCCTGTTCTAACCACCCTGATCCCCACAATTTCCCCCCATGATCCTTTGCTTTTTTTTTAGTGCTTTCAACCAGACTCCAAGTTAATGCTGGTCCCCAGACTCAGGGCACTCTCGTATTGGGGTATTACTTTCCAATATGTTGCCTCTGGTGGCTCCCTCCCCCTTTTGTTTATTTTCCGATATCAGTCAGACGTTCCCACTCCACTTTACCTGCCCACTGGCATCTTCTGCCCCCACAGAAATCCAGACGTGTGTAATTCCGATCTCAGGCAGATTTCATGGGCGATCAGAGTTCTTTGTGAGGTAACCAACTCACTTCAGTGTACAGGTTGAAATGGAGCCTCCTACTTCCCCACCAACTTGTCTCCTCCTTTCTTTAATTTTTTTTCTTTCTTTTTGGTGGTGACTTCCATTCCCTCCAAAATTTTCCAAGATGAACTTTGTCTGGTTTGTGGTTGATATACCCAGATGTACATCTCTTAACCACCTCTCACCAAAATGGCGAGGAGGAAGACTACCAAACAGAAGACAAATTAAGAGACTGTGACCTCTGCCACAGAACTACTGGATATGGACATAATCAATATGTCAGACATAGAATCCAGGAAAACAGTAATACAGGCAGTATCTAGGGTGAAGAACACCATTAAAGGAAAAGAGTGTGTGGCCTGGGACTGAACACCAACCAAAGGGGCACACAGGAAAAAGCTGGCAACAGGTCGGTTCGACTTAATTTGTTGTTGATTTTCTAGTTCTTTAAGGTATAAAGGGAGTTGGTGTCTTTGGAGTTTTTCATTTTTTTTTCTTTTGAGTGAGCCTTGGGTGGCTATGTATTTCCCCTTTCAGATTTAGGACTAAGAACTGCCTTTGCCTTATCTCATAGGTTTAGAGCAATGTGTCTGCATTCTCATCGGTTTCCATTAATTTTCTTGTGGGTGAGTTCCAGTTTCAAAGCATTGTGCTCTGATAATCTGGAGGGAATAATCTCAACCTTTTGGGATCCTAAGTGTCTGCCTTAGGCTCAGGTCATGATCTCTGGGTTTCATGATCAAGCTCTGAGTTGGGTTCCCTGGTCAGTAAGGAGTCTGCTTCTTTTCATTCTGCCCCTCCACCCTGCTCATTCTCTCTCTCTCTCTCTCTCTCAAACAAATAAATGAAATGAAATATTAAAAAAAACTATTAAACCTTTGGCAGTTTGGCCAACCATTAAAGAAAAAAAGATACTAACAGTACTTTATATAATATACTAATATTAGAATTACTACTATCAAAAGTTTGTGACAGGGGCGCCTGGGTGGCTCAGTGGGTTAGGCCGCTGCCTTCAGCTCAGGTCATGATCTCGGGGTCCTGGGATCGAGTCCCACATCGGGCTATCTGCTCAGCAGAGCCTGCTTCCCTTCCTCTCTCTCTGCCTGCCTCTCTTGTGATTTCTCTCTGTCAAATAAATAAATCTTAAAAAAAAAAGTTTGTGACAAAATATGGCTACAAATTCTATATATATTAACAGGACAATAAGAAAGTATTATGAATAATTATATGTCTATAAATTTGACAATGTTTAAACATTGGAAAAAATCCATAAGCTATGCAATCTACCACAGTTTACTCAAAAACAATCAAATAACCTGAATAGTCCTATAAAGGACATTGAGTATATAGTTAAAGCCTTCCCACAAAATAAATCTCAAAGCCCATGCAGCAATCACAGGTGAATTCTAAAGCAAAAAGGAAGGAAGGAAGGAAGGAAGGAAGGAAGGAAGGAAGGAAGGTGAAAAAAGGAAGAAAGGACAAAAGGAAAAAAAAAACCCTAAATCTACATAAACTGCTCCATAAACCTAAAGGGAAGAAACAACAACTCATTCATAGAAGCTGGTATTAATCTGATTACCAGAGATAGACAAAGACATTATAAGAAAAGAAAACTACAGACCAGTATCCCTCAGGAATACAGATGCCAAAATTCTAAAAATACGCTTTGGCAAATTGAATTCAACAATACATGAAAAAGGATGTTATGTCATTACCAAGTGCGGTTGATCTCAATAATGCAGGGTTGCTTCAACATTCTAAAACATTCTACATTCAACATTCTAAAACCAATGAACATAATTCACATATTAACAATTTAAAGATAAAAAAAATCTTATGGTTATTTCAATTGACAATGAAAAACAAATCTGACAAAATTCAGTATTTGTGATAAATTCAGCAGGCTAGGAATAGAAGGGAATTTCCCCTGTCCTCTTAGTATCAAGGGTAGGAGAGTGATGTTTACCATCACCACTTCTTTTCCACAATGTATTTAGGCTTCGGCCAGAGAAATCAGGAAAATTTGGGAAATAAAAGGAATCCAAATTGGAACGAAGAAGTAGAACTATCCTTATTTACAGACAACATGATCATCTGTGTAGAAAGTTCAATCGAACAAGCAAAAAAAAAAAATCTACTAACAGTACTAAGTGAGTTTTGCAAAGGTGCAGGGTAGAAAACATACAAAGAACAACAACCAGCTGTATTTCTGCATACAGGCAACAAACTCTTAAAAAAAAACTCTGTTTACAAATAACAGTTAATATGAAATGCTTATTGGTAAATATGATAAAATATGTAAAATATGAGTACACCAAAAATGATAAAATGTTTCTGAGGAAAAATAAAGAATATCTAAATAAATGAGACATCAATTTTGTTCATGTTGAGTTGGAAGACTCAGAATGATTAAAATATGAGTTCTACCCTGATTGATCTAAAGATTCAGAATCCTAGTAATTTGAAGAAATCATACAGAGTATGTTTTCCAATGACACGAGTATTAAAATAGCAATTAATAACAGAAAAGCATTGGGAGAGTCCAGAAATTTTTGGAAATTAAATAGCACAATAAAATAATCATGGGTATAAGAAGAAATTACAGGGAAAGTGAAAAACATTTTGAACTAAAAGAAAATGAAAACACAACATATCCAAATTTGTGAAAAATGCAGCTACAAGAGCGCTTAGAAAAAAACATCTCATGCTAAAGATGAAAGGTTCAGATGTTCAGTCAACATGGCGGGGAAGTAGGAGGAGGCACCGTTTCAACCTGTACCCTAAAGTGAGCTGATTCCCTGCCAAAGAACTCCGACTACCCATGAAATCAGCCTGAGATCAGAATTATACACGTCTGGATCTCTACAGGAGCAGAAGACGCCAGTGGCAGGTAAAGCAGACTGGGAGCCTCGGACTGATATCGGAAGATAAACAAAAGAGGTAGGGAGCCACCAGAGGTGACCGATTGGAAAGTAATACCCCAATACGAGAGTGCCCTGCGACTGGGGACCAGCATTAACTTGGAGTCTGGTTGAAAGTACTCAAAAAACAAAGAGCAAAGGATCGCAGGGGGTAATATGGGAACCTGGGCGGTTAGAGTCAGGGACCTAAGTCCCCAGACCCAGGACAGATTCCCCTGGTGCTGAGCCAGAGAGAGTGCGGCCGAGAAATCACGTCTCTGTCCCTGAGCCACCAGTGCGCCTGAATGCCAGCGCACCCAAGAACGAGTGGGGTCTGGCTCCCCTGAGGGGCTGGGAGCCTGGCCAGAGGGCAATCCTGAAATGCGGGAGTCCCACACCCTCCCTTGGGAGAGGCGCTCATAGGTGCTAGCCTGGAGCTCTGGCATCCAGCAAAACCAGACATTCCCAGCCCAGGACAGCAGGAAAATCTCAGTGTGCGATCTCTGCTCAGAAGTTCTCTGGTGGTCTGGAGCTGCCTAGGCAGCCACCACTACCCTGGTATTGGGTACAACGAGGAGCTCCTGCATCCCCAGGGACAGTGACTCAGAACTGACTCTGCCAGCAGCTCTGCAGAGCATTCTGAGGCTTCTCTCTGAGAGGAAGGAAGGGGTGCAGTTTGCTCTCCTCTAAAACTCCAAAAACCATTCAAAGCTGTCAAGGCGAGAGAAAACAGATGAAAGAGCATAAAAACCCCCAGAGAACAAAAGCCTGAAAATAAAACAGTTTCCTCAGATCCCACCCCATTTAGGGGAGCGGGAGGAACTAACTCAGGGAACATCATTATCTGAAAACCCACGTGGCAGGCCCCTCCCCCAGAAAAGCAACGAAGAAGGAAGAAAGAAAAAAAAAAAAGAAGACTACAAGAGAACAACAACCACTATTTCATAAATACAACTTTTATTTTTAACTCTTTACCAATATTCTGGTTCTTTTTTTTAATACATACAGATAATTTTTAACCTCTTTACGTTCACACTGAGATGTCCAGTACATCAAATTCTTTAATAACCTTCTAACCTGAACTTTTGGATACATACACCCATTTTTTTTTTTTGCTTTTCTATTTTTTTTAATTCTTTTTTAATTTTAACTTAGTTTAGTCTAGTTTATTCCTTTTTAATTTTTATTTTCTACTATACATATAGAGTTAAACTTCAAGGTAATCCCCTTTCCCCAATCAATGCTACCCCTATAGGCAAACCAGTTTCTAATCCCCCTGTAACTTAGGAAAGTTGAATCCCTTAACAAAAACATCAAGATACCTTCAGGAAGACTCAAAATAAACTTCCTCACCCACACTGAGAATTTATAACCACTCTCCCAATTTTTCCTTCTGTCAGTGTTTCTGTGAATTTCTGTTTTTCCTGATAGTATATAAATCTTATATTTGGGGTTCTTTCTGATGAGGTTCTTCCCTTTTTTTTTTTGCTTATATTTATATTTTTTTCCTCTTGTCATATACTTTTATCAGTCTTTTTGTTTGTCTCTTTTTGTTTGTATACTTCATAAATCTTACCTTGGGGACCATTTGGGCAGAGCCTTCTCTTTTATCTTCACTTTTTTTCCTGTCTCTCTCTCCCTCGCTTTTTTTTTCCTTTTTTTTTTCTTTCTTCTTCTCTATTTATTTCTCCTTTCTTTTTTTCTCTCATTTGGATGGGGAACCCTGATTGCACAGAAGCGTTCCAGGGTGCACCTTGACTGCACCACAATCGATAAATCCAGCTGCATCTGTTCAGTCATCTCTTACCAAAATGACTAGGAGGAGGAATACCCAACAGAAGAAAAATACAGAGGATGGACCTTCTGCAACAGAGCTAATGGCTATCGACATAGACAATATGTCGGAAAAGGAATTCAGATTAACAATTATCCAGGCAATAGCTAGGTTGGAGAAAGCCATGGATGACCAAATGGAATTGATTAGGGCAGAACTAAAAGCCACCAGGGATGATGTTCACAATGTTAGGGCAGAACTGAAAGCCACCAGGGATGATGTTCAAAATGCTCTCAATGAGTTCCAATCTAATCTAAATACTCTAAAAGCTAGGGTAACTGAGACAGAAGATAGAATTAGTGATCTGGAGGACAAACAGATAGAGAGAAAGGATCAGGAGGAAGCCTGGAACAAACAGCTCAGAGGCCACGAAAATAGAATCAGGGAAATAAATGATGCCATGATACGTTCCAACGTCAGAATTATTGGAATCCCTGAAGGGGAGGAAAAAGAAAGAAGTCTAGAAGATATAGTGGAAGAAGTTGTCTATGAAAATTTTCCCAATCTCACAAATGGAAACAATGTTCATGTACTAGAGGCAGAGAGATTTTCTCCCAAGATTTTAGATTCTTGAAAGTCCTCACAACACCTTACAGTTAAAATGAGGAATTAAGTTTCACGACAGACCCTCTTAAAAGCAGCTAGGACAAAGAAGCTACTTACATATAGAGTAAAGCCCATTAGAATAATGTCAGGCCTTTCCACAGAGACCTGGCAAGCCAGGAAGGGCTGGAAAAATACATTCAGAGTTTATCCAACACAGGTTGGATAAAATGACAGGACCCATCCATATGTTGTCTACAAGAGACCTATTTTGAACCTAAGGATACACCGAGACTGAAAGTGAAGGGATGGAAAAGCATCTTTTATGCCACTGGGCCTCAAAATAAGGCTGGGGTACCTGTTCTCATATCAGATAAATTAGATTTTAAACTAAAGACTGTAGTCAGAGATACAGAAGGACACTACATAATTCTTAAAGGGACTATCCACCAAGATGATCTAACAATTGTGAATATCTGTGCCCCCAATACGGGAGCACCTACTTACATAAGAAAACTATTAATCAAGATAAAGAGTCATATTGATATGAGTAAAATAATCGTAGATCTTAATATGCCTCTCTCAGAAATAGACAGATCATCGAGCAGAAAATTAATAAAGAAAATAAATAAATAAATAAATAAATAAAATAAAAAAATAAGGAAAGAAAAAAGAGCATTGAATGAAACATTGGACCAGATGGATCTCATAGACATATACAGAACATTCCACGCTAAAACAATAGAATACTCATTCTTCTCAAGTGCACATGGAACCTTCTCTAGAATAGACCACATACTGGGTCACGAAGCAGGACTAATCCAAAAGAGAAGAGAGAAAGCCCAAATTAATAAAATTATGAAATGATTTAATAAAATATGAAATGAAAAGGGAGAGATCACAACTAACAGCAAGAAAATAGAAACAATCATCAGAAATTATTACCAACAGTTATATTCCAATAAGCTAAGCAAACTAGATGAAATAGATGCATTTCTGGAAAGCTACGAACTCCCAAAATTGAACCAGGAAGAAATTGACAACCTGAATAGACTGATATCTAGTAATGAGATTGAAGCAGTGATCAAAAACCTCCCAAAAAACAAGAGCCCAGGACCTGACGGATTCTCTGGGGAATTCTACCAAACTTTCAAAGAAGAAATAACACCAATTCTCCTGAAGCTGTTCCAAAAAACTGAAGCAGAAGGAAAATTTCCAGACCCTTGTTATGAAGCCAGCATTATCCTAATACTCAAACCAGTCAAAGACCCTACCAATAAGGAGAATTTCAGACAACTATCACTGATGAATATGGAGGCAAAGAATCTCAACAAGATCCTAGCAAACAGGATCCAGCAACACATTAAAAAGATTATCCACCATGACCAGGTGGGATTCATCCCTGAGTTGCAAGGTTGGTTCAACACTCACAAATCAATCAATGTGATAGAACAAATCAATAAGAGAAGAGAGAAGAACCACATGGTCCTCTCAATTGATGCAGAAAAAGTATTTGACAAAATCCAGCATCCATTCCTGATGAAAATGCTTCAAAGTATAGGGAGATAGGGAACATTCCATAACTTCATAAAATCTACCTATGAAAGATCCACAGCATATATCATCCTCAATGGGAGAAAGCTTGCAGCCTTCCCGGTGAGATCAGGAACACAACAAGGATGCCCACTCTCACCACTCTTGTTCAACATAGTATTAGATGTCCTAGCAACGGCAATCAGACAACAAAGAGAAATAAAAGGTATCCAAATTGGCAAGGAAGAAGTCAAACTCTCTCTCTTCGCAGATGACATGATTCTTTATATGGAAAACCCCAAAGACTCCACCCCCAAAAAACTAGAACTCATAAAGCAATTCAGTAATGTGGCAGGATACAAAGTCAATGTACAGAAATCAGTGGCTTTCTTATACACTAATAATGAAAATACAGAAAGGGAAATTAGAGAATCGATTCCATTTACTATAACACCAAGTACCATAAGATACCTGGGAATAAACCTAACCAAAGAGGTAAAGGACCTGTGCTCAAAGAACTACAGAACACTCATGAAAGATATTAAAGAAGACACAAAAAGATGGAAGACCATTCCATGCTCTTGGATTGGAAGAATAAATATTGTTAAAATGTCTATACGGCCAGAGCAATCTATACTTTTAATGCCATTCCGATCAAAATTCCACCGGTATTTTTCAAAGAGCCGGAGCAAAGAATCCTAAAATTTGTATGGAATCAGAAGAGACCCCGAATTCCTAAGGAAATGTTGAAAAACAAAAACAAAACTGGTGGCATCACGTTACCCGATTTCAAGTTTTACTACAAAGTTGTGATCACCAATACAGCATGGTACTGGCATAAAAACAGACACATAGACCAGTGGAACAGAGTGGAGAGCCCAGATATGGACCCTCAACTCTATGGTCAAATAATCTTTGACAAAACAGGAAAAAATATACAGTGGAAAAAAGACAGTCTCTTCAATCAATGGTGCTGGGAAAACTGGACAGCGATATGTAGAAGAATGAAACTCGACCATTCTCTTACACCGTACACAAAGATAAACTCGAAATGGATAAAAGACCTCAACGTGAGACAGGAATCCATCAGAATCCTAGAGGAAAACATAGGCAGTAACCTCTTCGATATCAGCCACAGCAACTTCTTTCATGATATGTCTCCAAAGGCCAAGGAAACAAAAGCGAAAATGAACTTTTGGGACTTCATCATGATCACAAGCTTCTGCACAGCAAAGTTAATAGTCAACAAAATAAAAAGGCAACCCACAGAAGAAAATATTTGCAAATGACAGTACAGACAATAGGTTGATATCCAGGATCTATAAAGAACTTCTCAAACTCAACACACACAAAACAGATAATCATATCAAAAAATGGGCAGAAGATATGAACAGACATTTCTCCAACGAAGACATACAAATGGTTATCAGACACATGAAAAAATGTTCATCATCACTAGCCATCAGGGAGATTCAAATTAAAACAACATTGAGATACCACCTCACACCAGTTAGAATGGCCAAAATAACAAGACAGGAAACAAGGTGTGTTGGAGAGGATTTGGAGAAAGGGGAACCCTTTTACACTGTTGGTGGGAATGCAAGTTAGTGCAGCCACTTTGGAGAACAGTGTGGAGATTCCTCAAGAAATTAAAAATAGAGCTTCCCTATGACCCTACAATTGCACTACTGGTTATTTACCCCAAAGATACAGATGTACTGAAAAGAAGAGCCATCTGTACCCCAATGTTTATAGCAGCAATGGCCACGGTCGCCATACTGTGGAAAGAACCAAGATGCCCTTCAACGGATGAATGGATAAGGAAGATGTGGTCCTTATTCACGATGGAGTATTATGCCTCCATCAGAAAGGATGAATACCCAACTTTTGTAGCAACATGGATGGGACTGGAAGAGATTATGCTGAGTGAAATAAGTCAAGCAGAGAGAGTCAAGTATCATATGGTGTCACTTATTTCTGGAGCATAACAAAGAACACGGAGGACATGGGGAGATGGAGAGGAGAGGGATTTGAGGGAAACTGGAATGGGAGATGAACCATGAGAGACTATGGACTCTGAAAAACAATCAGAGGGTTTTGAAGGGGTGAGGGAGTGGGAGGTTGAGGAACCAGGTGGTGCATAATAGGGGGGGAATGTACTGCATGGAGCACTGGGTGTGGTGCAAAAACAATGAACACTGTTATGCTGAAAATAAACAAATTAAAATAAAAAAATAATGAACCAGAATAGTGGGAACGAGTTAAAAATAAAAGTTGTATCTATGAAGTAGCTGTGGTTTTTCTCTTGTCCTCTTTTATTTATTTATTTGTTTCCCCTTCCTGGTTTGTTTTTTGGGGGAGGGGCCTGCCACGTAGGTTTTCAGTCAATGATGTCCCCTGAGTTAGGTCTTCCCACCCCACTCAAGCGGGTGGGCCTGAGGAAATCGGTTTTTCAGGCTCTTGTTCTCTGGAGGTTTTTATGTTTGTTTGTTCGTTTCTTTTTTTTTTTATTTTTTTTTCTCTTGCCTTGACAGTTTTTGATAGTTTTGGGGGGTTGAGAGGAAAGCAAACTGCACCCCAACCTCCCTTTTGGAGTGAAGCCTCAGATTGCTCCCCATGGCTGTTGCAGAGATGTTGTCAGAGCAGGTTCTGAGTCTTGGTCCTTGGGGATGCAGATCTCTTCCTTGTACCCAAAACCATGGTGGCAGCGGCAGCTGTCTGGGCAGCTCCAGACTACCAGAGAGGTTCCAAGGAGTGATCACACACTGAGATTTTCCTGCTTTCATGGGCTGGGAGTGCATGGTCTTTTCTGTCTGAGTGCTCCGGTTGGTGCACACCAGGTCTAAGAGTGCCGGGCTGGTGTGCACCTCTCCCAGGGGAGGGTGTGGGTTGCACACTTCTCAGGTTCTGCTATCTGGCGAGGCTCCCAGCGAATCACAGGAGCTGGACCCCATGCATTCTCAGGCGTGCTGGTGGCTCAGGGACCATGACCTTGTTTCTCTGCCGCACTCTCTCTGGCTTAGCGCCAGGGGAGTCTGTCCTGGTCCCAGGGACATAAGCCCCTTTCCCTAACCGCCCCAATTCCCACAATGTTCCCCCGTGATCCTTTGCCCTTTTTGAGTGCTTCCAAACAGACTCCAAGTTAATGCTTGTCCCCAGTCACAGGGCACTCTCGTATTGGGGTATTATTTTCCAATCAGTCACCTCTGGTGGCTCCCTCCCCTTTTGGTTTATCTTCTAATATCAGTCCCACGTTCCCACTCCACTTTACCTGCCCACTGGTGTCTTCTGTTTCCGTATAGATCCAGACATATATAATTCTGATCTCAGGCTGATTTCATGGGTGATCGGAGTTTTTTGGTAGGTAATCAGCTCACTTTAGGGTACAGGTTGATAGGGTGCCTCCTCCTACTTCCCCGCCATTTTGTCTCCCCCCCCTTTCACATTCTTTAAATTTATGCAGAATGGCTTCTTTCTTATTATGTTAGTTGAGTTTTGTGACAAGGAGGTGATATATTTAGGACAAAACTCTCACACTTGTCCAAAAATGGAAAGAGTTTTAAATAAATAAAAGCAAGATGTAAAACAGAATAAGTAAAGGTTCCATAAAGCAATGCATATTCTTATATTAGTGAGATGTAGGTGAACACAATACAAGTCTTTTCAGAACTTGAACAGAGTCATGGATCTCTAATAAAATTTTAGAGTTAGTTATCAGGAAAATAGTTTCTTTAAACTAATGCACTTGAATATTGAGTGTAGAGGAAAGAGAAATATGCTTGATATAAATTATATTTGTCAAAACTATTCATTTTAATAATCTGGGGAAAAATACTTGGCACCTAAAAAGTTTGATTGGGCAAGATTTTTAAGAAAAATAAACAAATGAACAAATAGCATGACCTGATAGATGACTATAGTTTCACAATATTAGGGTTTAATTACAAAATGAAAACAAACAAACAAACAAACAAACAGTGCCTAAGGGTAATAAAATGTATTCTAGTATGAGTATGTAATTCATGCATTTACACTGACACAAAATGCACCCATAAAAAGTATAAGTTCTGATGTTGATAATAACTAAATCTGCATAATAGAATATATGTATCATAATAAATTCATAGAAATATATTATCCATACAAATTTACCCATTTCCATGAAATATTTTAGAGACAGATGAATGTGTCACTAAGATTTTATCTATGATGTAAAAATTGACTTTTTTTCAAAGTCTGTGCTACATTTTTTAACAGCCCCAATGTGTCCTGAATGAATTAACGTGGAACTAACATAATGAATTAATAATAGTTTATTTTTCTACACTTAATATGTGTCTATCTTTAGGAGACATTAATGTCCCATGGAAAATATTAATGAAACATCTACTGAATTCTTCTTATTGGGTTTCTTCCCATCATCAATAATTGGCCTGTTTTTCTTCATTCTCAATTTTCTCTTTTGTATTTTCTACTTAGGTCTCCTTCATGGACTGGAGCTATGTCACCACCATTGTCCCCAAGATGACTTCTGATTATCTCCTTGGAAATAAATCTATTTCTTTCATCACGTGTGTAGTTAAATGCTTCTTCTTCCTTGCTTTAGCTGGTGCAAAAGGATTAATATTGGCCTCTATGGTCTATGATTGCTGTATGGCTATTTGCTTTCATCTCCACTATCCCATTCATATGAGCAAGAGTTTGTGTGCTGATGATAACAAGATCTTGGATCATGGGCTCAGTCAAATCCTGTGCTCACACTGCAGATGCCCTCAATATACCTTATTGTCAATCCAGGAACTTCAATCATTTCTTCTGTGATGTTCCAACCATGTTGACTCTGGGCTGCATGGACACATGAGTTTATGAATACCCAGCATTTGTAAGTACTTCCCTCTCCCTACTGTTTCCTTTTATTGGCATTTCATGTTTCTATGGCCAGTATCTCCTTGCTCTCTGCTACATACAATCAAGAGAATGGAGGAAGAAGTCCTGTTCTATCTGTAACACCCTGTGGTGACTTTCTACTGTGGTGGTGACTGTGGTGACTTTCTAATATGCACCCTTTGCTTACAATTATTTGTGCCCAAGATCCTTCTGATCTCCAACAGAGGACAAGTCCTGGCTGTCTACACCATTTTGACACCCTTGCTCAATCCCATCATCTATAGTGGTAGAAACAAGGAGGTGATGGGGGCATTGAGCAGAGGTATTCTGAGGATCTGCTCTGCAAGGGTATAACAGTTCTCTCTATTCCTACTGCTTAAAGGTACATTAATTTCACCTGTACATGCCTTATGAACACTGGCATTCCAGGACTAAAGACAGGATTACATTAGTCTAGAAAATTAAAATAATAGAGATTTGATAAAATAATTAGGTATTCTCAATCACTTTCTTGTGGTAATTTTTTTTTCATTTCTCCTTTGGTTACAAATAATTTGTTAACTGTATGTTGAAAGCTAAAGGCTGCAGATGTTCTCAAAAATGCAAGCAATTAAGCAATGCAGTACATTAGACCACAGTAATCAAAATATAGAAAGAACCCATATGTTAGTAGAAAGATGAATGGATAAAGAAGATGTGTTGTGTGTATGTGTATATATATATATAAACAAACAATAATGGTATATTACTTAGACATCCAAAAAATTAAATACTGCCATTTGCACTGAAATGCCTGGAACTACAGTGTATTATACTAAGTCAAATGTGTCAGTCATTGAAAGGCAAATATCATATGATTTCACTCATATGTGGCATTTAAGAAACAAAACGGATAAACATAGGGTAAGGGAAGGAAAAATAAGATGAAAATTGAGAGTGGCATAAGTCCCTATGTGATCATAAGGGACATTGAACTCTTAGAAACAAACTGAGGGTTTCATGAGGGGAGGTGGGTGTTGAGAAGGATACTTGTTGATGGGTTTTGAGGAGGGCACTTGAAGCAATGAGCAGTGGGTGTTAAACACAACTGATGAATCATTCCTTAAGTTCTACCTCTGAAACATCTAAAGAAGATAGTATAAAAAAATACAGCCAACGGAGTCCTTGGGAAAAAAAATAAATTCATTGGCCAGGAAATGATACAAAATGAAGGTAATCAGAATGGATTGATCATCATACTCTGGACTGAAAATCTTAATTCACATTCTCCAGTCTTCAATCCAACCCATTTAAACCTTTCCTTTCTTGTTCTTGTAAGAATATCTTAGCTTGATCTCATCATTTTTCTGGTAACTACAAGTATTCAAACTCCAACCAAGATTCTTCAATCTCATATTCAGTTTATCTCTTATTTTCTTTTTATTTCATTTTTCTTAATTTAAATTGTAGTTCGTTAACATGCAATGTGATATTAATTTCAGGGGTAGGATTTGGTGATTCATCTCTTACAAACAACATTCAGTGCTCATCATAACAAGTGCCCTCCTTAATACCCATCACCCATCCGGCCTATTTCCCCCCCCACCACCTCCATCAATCCTCAGTTTGTTCTCATCTTTTAAGAGTCTCTTATGATGGCATGCCTGTGTGGCTCAGTCAGCTAAATATCTGAATCTTGATTTCAACTTTGGTCATGATCTCAGGTCGTGAGGTTGAGTCCTGTGCTGAGTAAGAAGCTGCTTAAGATTCTCTCATCCCTGATGCTCGACCTGCTTATACTCTAACTCTCATTGAGAGATAGAGAGAGAGAGAGAGAGAGAGAGAGAGAGGAGAGAGAGTCTCTTATGGCTCCTTTTCTTGATTTTTTTTTCCTTTTTCGTGTTCCTAAAGTTTCATCTGTTTTCTTTTTTAAATCCCACATATAAGTGAGACCATATGGTATTTTCCTCTCTATAATTTGACATTTCTTTTTTTTTAATTTTATTTATTGATTTGACACAGAGAGACACAACAAGAGAGGGAACAACACAAACAGGGTTGAGTGGGAATGGGAGAAACAGTCTTCCTGCCAAGAAGGTAACCCAATGCAGGGCTCAATACCAGAACACTGGGACCATGACCTGAGCCAAAGGCAGATGCTTAGCAACTGAGCCACACAAGCACCCCAGTCTAACTTATTTTGCTTAGCATAATGCAGTGTAGGGCTATCCATGCTGTTTCAAATGGATGTTGCAAATGCAAAGTTTCTTTTTTTTTTTGGTGGCTGAGTAATATTCCAATGTGTACATACATACCACATCTTCATTATCTCTTCATCAGTTGAAGGACATTTGGACTTTCTCCATATTTGGCCATTGTTGATAACAGTGTTATAAACATCAGGGTGCATGAGCCTCTTTGAATCTGTATTTTTCAATCATTTGAATGGATACATAGTCTTGCAATTGCTGCATTACAGGGTAGTTCTCTTTTTAATTTTTTGAGGAACCTCCATACTGTTCTCCAGAATGGCAACACCAGTTTGCATTCCCACCAACGGTGCAAGAGTGCCCCCCTTTCTCTGCATCCTCACCAACATCTGTTGTTTCCTATGTTGTTCATTTTCAGCATCCTGACAGATGTGAACTGGTATCTCATTTTGGTTTTCATTTGAATTTCCCTGATGATGAATGATGTTGAACATCTTTTCATGAGTCTATAAGGCCTTTTGTTGTCTTTTTTGGAAAAATATCTGTTCCTGTCTTCTTCCCATTTCTTAAACGGATTACTTGTTTTTTGTGTGTGTATGTGTGTGTTGAGTTTTATAAGTCCTTTATAAATTTTGGATACTAAGTCTTTATCAGACTTCTCATTTGAAAACAACTTTTCAACTCCATAGGCTGTCTTTCAGGTTTTGGTATCATTTCCTTCACTGTGCAGAACCTTTTTATCTTGATGAAGTCCCATTAGTTCATATTTGTTTTATTTTCCTTGCCCCTGCTTATGTGTCTAGTCAGAAGTTGCTCGATTTCTTCTGCTGGGTCAAAAAGGATGTTACCTGTGTTGTCTTCTAGGATTTTATTGGTTCCCTATGACACATTTAGGTCTTTCTTTCATTTTGAGGGTCTTTTTGTTTATGTTGTATAAGAGTGGTCCAGTTTTATTCTCTTATAAGTTGTTGTCCAGTTATCCGAATATCATTTGTATAAGAGACTGTCTTTTTTTCCACTGGGTAGTCTTTCCTGCTTTGTTGAAGATTAGTTGACCATATAGTTGTTAGGAAATCTATATGAACCCTAAGAAAGCAAGCAAATTATCATAGGTCTAGCCTGGCAGGATAAATAATTTTGATTGGGGAGGTGCAAAATAGACTATGGAAGAACAAGAGCCATTTTCCAAAAGGATCAATGGGAATTACATTCCATTCAGTGCATATTAATAAATCTGAGCCACTCCCTAATCACCCCTCAAAACTCTCAATTTTACATCCCCAAAAGCCACTATTACCATTTAATAAGTTAATTTTTGTTATGGGCATTTCATCACAAATTTAGTGTTATTATAACACACTTTTGTACCACATTTGGGAGGTTGGTTTGGTGTGAACTTCTCTGAACCACTATTTTTTAACAGATATATGTGTTTAGATACTAGCTTTCAAAAATCTTTCCGTTACCTTTAGCTTGGCTTAAACCTGAAGACCATGGATGAATGGCCATCATGTTTATGGTATAATTATCCTATATTCTTTTTTTTTAATGAAATCAGATGTAATTCGGGAAACTAGAGTAAACATGTAAGAAACATTGAATCATCTAAAGCATCACAGTGATGGATGACTACTATATTAGAATTGGAAAATGGTATTTTTTCCCCACAATAGAAGATCCACATGTTTGAAGATTATACTATGAGTTTGTGTATGTGTATACCAAAACTAAACATGTATTTACAGATTTATTGATTATTAACTTTTTCTTTTACTTTTTAAAAGGATGATTTTTGAATGGTATAAGTATGACTTATCTTCTAATATATGATGGGGAATTTTCTCTTCACAAGAAACTGTATGATAGGGACACCTAGCTGGCCCAGTTGTTAAGCATCCAACACTCAGCTCATGTCATGATACCAGGGTCCTGGGACTGAGCTGCACATGGGGCTCACTGCACAGCAGGAAGCCTTGTTCTTCCTCTCCCACTCCCCCTGCTGGTGATCCCTCTCTCACTGTGTCTTTCTCTGTCAAATAAATAAATAAACTTTCTTAAAACTGAAATTGTATGATAATGCAGGCATATTTTCAAAAAGGAAATGTTTGTTTAATTTGAAAATTTTATCTCATATCATATAACTGCAACTTCAAATTTGGGGGAAAAAAGAGAATAAGAAATTGCTTAATATCAAGGACCACAAAGGAATACTAAGCAGTCATCAAAAGAAATGAAATCCAAACATTTACAATGATGTGGATGGAACTAGAGGTATTATGCTGAACGAAATAAGTCAATCAGAGAAATACAATTATTATATGATCTCCCTGATATGAGGAATTTGAGAGGCAAAGTGAGGGATTTGGGATGTAGGGAAGGAAAAAAAAAATGAATCAAAATGGGATCAGGAGGGAAACAAACCATAAGAGACTCTTAATCTCATAAAACAAACAGGGTTGTTGGGGACAGGGGTTTAGGGGGATGGTGCTTGGGTTTGGACATTGTGGAGGGTAAGTGTTATGGTGAGTGCTGTGAAGTGTGTACGCCTGATGATTCACAAGCCAGTACCCCTGGGGCTAATAATACATTCTATGTTTATAAAAAATAAAATAAAATGCAAATAAAGAGTAAGTATACTATAAAAAAAAATCAGTGACTAAATGCTCATTGAGCATCAGGTCCTGGAAACTATATGACCTTGCCTTCATAAAGCTTTTACTCAAAGCAGGAAACATAAAGGACTTTTCTAACACAAAGAAGGCAAAGACTTAGACATAATGTCAAGAAACAGGAATTCATGCCAAATGAAAGAACAAGATAAGGCCACACCCAGAGAATTTAGAGAAACAGTTTTAAGAGACATGCCTGATGGAGAATTTAAAGCAACAATCATAAGGGTACATACTGGGTTAGAGAAAAAGAATGAAAGACTTCAGAGAGACCATTACCATAGAGATAAATGAGTTAAAAACTTATCAGTCATAAGTGAATATTCAATAACTGTGATTAGAAACATGCCTGATGCAATGAACAGAAGACTGAAAGAAAGAGAGAAAATAATGACTGATACAGAACAGAAAATAATGGAAAATATTGAAGCTGAACAGAAGAGAGAATGAAGAATCATATAACAAAAGAATAGACATCCCAAACTCAGTGTTTCCATTAAATGTAATAAAATTTGTATAATAAGTCTCAGTAGTAACAATGGAAGGTTTTAGAGGGGAGGTAGGTGGGGAGATGGGTTCAACTGGTGAGGGTATTAAGGACAATATGTATTGCATGGAGCACTGGGTGTTATAAGTAAATAAGGATTCTTGAAACATTACTGTACCGTAGTGTTCTGTACCCTATGGTAACAAACATAATAAAAAATAACAAATCAGGTGTAAATAAATAAATTAATTAATTAAATAAAACTAGAACTACATTATGATCCAGGAATCACATTATTGCATAGGTAACCACCTCCAAAGTACAAACACATTAATTCAAAGGGATACATGCTCCTATATTTCTAACAACATTATTTACAATAGATAAATTATAGAAGAAGCCCAAGAATCCATTAATGGATGAATGGTTAAAGAAGGTGTATTATAATTACACATACAATGAAATACTAGTCAGCCATAATAAAGAATGAAATCTTCCCATTGCTATGACATGGATGGAGCTACAGAATGTATTGCTAAGTGACATAAGTCAATCAGAGAAAGACAAATGCCATATGATTTCACTCATATGACAGATTTAAGAAACAAAACAAATGAGCAAAGGAATAAAAAAGAGAGAGAAACAAAGCAGATACCAACTCTTTACTCTAGAGAACAAACTGATGGTTACCAAAGGACATTTGGGGGACATGGGTGAAGTAGGTGATGGGGATTAAGAAGTGCACTTGTCCTGACTAACACTGGGTGAGCTATAGAAGTGTTGCATCACTATATTGTACACCTCAAACTAATATTACACTGTATGTTAACTACACCAGAATCAAAATTTAAAATAATTTAAAACATGAAATTAATGGTTAAAAAAAAAATAAGAGTCCCAGAAGTAAAAGTGAGAAATGGGGACAGAAAATTTATTTGAGAATGGGTTGCCTGGGTAGCTCAGCATTTTAAGCCTCTTTATTTGACTCAGATCATGATCTCAGGGTCTTGGGATCAAGCCCCACACTGGGCTCTCTGCCCAGCAGGGAGCCTACTTGCAATATGTGTTGGTATTAGCCTGCTTTGTTAAATTTTTAAAATTGCTATTATTAGTAGTAGTATTTTATTTTTTGGAGAGTCTGATGTGGCTCCTTGCTTTGGGTGTCTGTTTCTTTCCTCAGGTTAAGGCATTTTTCAGCTATTATTTCCTCAAAATTTTTTTTAAGATTTTATTTATTTATTTAACAGTATGAGAGATCACAAGTAGACAGAGTGGCAGCAGAGGGGGAAGAGAGCAATCTGAGGCTTCTCTCTGAAAGGGAGGTTGGGGTGCAGTTTGCTTTCCTCTAAACCCCCCAAAACCATCAAAAACTGTCAAGGCAAGATAAAAAAAAATAAACAAAAAACGAACAAACAAACATAAAAACCTCCAGAGAACAAAGTCTGAAAAACCCATTTCCTCAGAGCCCACTCCCTTGAGTGGGGTGGGAAGACTTAACTCAGGGAACATCATTGACTGAAAACCTACGTGGCAGGCCCCTCCCCCAGAAAACCAACCAGGAAGGAAAAAAAAAAAAAAAGAGGACAAGAGAACAACCACCACTACTTCATAGATACAGCTTCTATTTTTAATTCATTCCCAATATTCTGGTTCATTTTTTAAAATTTTTACATATAGATAATTTTTTAACCTATTTACCATCACAGTGAGATGTCCAGTATATTGAATTCCATAATAACCTTCTCACCTGAACTTTTTGATACATACACCCGTGTTTTTCTTTTGCTTTTCTATTTTTTTAATTTTAAAGAAATTTTAGTTTAGTTTATACTTTTTTATATTTTTATTTTCTAATATTCATATAGAGTGCAACTTCAAGGTAACCCCCTTTCCCCAATGAATGCTACCCCTATAGGTAAACCAATTTTTAATCCCTCTTTATCTTAGGAAAGTTGTGTCCTTTAACAAAGATATCCAAATACATCCAGAAAGAATCAAAATAACCTTCCCTGGTCACACTGAGAATTTATAACCACTCTCCCACCTTTTTCTTCCACCAGTGTTTCTGTGTATTTGTGTTTGTCCTGATAGTATATAAATCCTATACTTGGAGTTCTTTTTGACGAGGGTCTTCCCCCCCCTTTTTTTAAATTTATTTACATATTTTTTTCCTCTTGTCATCTACTTTTATCAGTCTTTTTGTTTGTCTGTTTTTGTTTGTATATTTCATAAATCTTACCTTGGAGCCCATTTGGGCTGAGCCTTTTCTTTTATCTTCCCTTTTTTTCCTCTCTCTCTCTCTCTCTCTTTTTCTTTTCTTTCTTCTATGATTTGTGTGGGGAATCCTGATTGCTCAGAAGCATTCCAGGGTGCACCTTGACTGCACCACAGTCGATACATCCAGGTACATCCATTCAGTCAACTCTCACCAAAATGACTAGGAGGAGGAATACCCAACAGAAGAAAAATACAGAGGATGGACCTTCTGCAACAGAGCTAAGGGCTATCAACATAGACAATATATCGGAAAAGGAATTCAGGCTAACAATTATCCAGGCAATAGCTAGGTTGGAGAAAGCCATGGATGACCAAATGGAATTGATTAGGGCAGAACCGAAAGCCACCAGGGATGATGTTCACAATGTTAGGGCAGAACTGAAAGCCAACATGGTGATGTTCAAAATGCTCTCAATGAGTTCCAATCGAATCTAAATTCTCTAAAAGCTAGGGTAACTGAGACAGAAGATAGAATTAGTGATCTCGAGGACAAACAGATAGAGAGAAAGGATCAGGAGGAAGCCTGGAACAAACAGCTTAGAATCCAATGAAAACAGAATCAGGGAAATAATTGATTCAATAAAACGCTCCAACGTCAGAATTCTTGGAATCCCTGAAGGGGAGGAGAATGAAAGAAGTCTAGAAGACATTGTGGAACAAGTTCTAAATGAAAATTTTCCCAATCTCAGGAAAGGAACCAGCATTTTTATACTAGAGGCAGAAAGGTCTCACCCCAAGATTATAGATTCTAAAAAAATCTACGCACCTGATAGTAAAATTGAAAAATCATAAATGTAGATACAATCTCTTGAAAGCTGCTAGGAAAAAGAGGCTCCTTACCTACAGAGGAAAGCCCATCAGAAGAACGTCAGAGCTGTCCACAGAGACCTGGCAAGCCAGAAAGGGATGGAAAGATATATTCAGGGTACTAAATGAGAAGAACATGCAGCCAAGAATACTTTATCCAGCAAGAGTGACATTCAAAATGGATGGAGAGATAAAGAGTTTCCAAGACTGGCAAGGCTTAAACGACTATGCAACCACCAAGCTGACACTGCAAGAAATTTTAAGGGGGGTTCTATAAAAGAGAAAAAATCCTAAAAATATCATTGAACAGAAACATGGAGACAATCTACAGAAAGAAAGACTTCAAAGGTAACACGATGTCAATAAAAATGTATCTATCAATAATCACTCTCAATGTGAATGACCTAAATGTGCCCATAAAGCGACACAGGGTTGCAGATTGGATAAAACGACAGGACCCATCCATATGTTGTTTACAAGAGACCCACTGATATGAGGACATGGAGAAGCAACATGGGGGGGGTAGGGGGATAGGAGAAGAATAAATGAAACAAGATGGGATTGGGAGGGAGACAAACCATAAATGACTCTTAATCTCACAAAACAAACTGGGGGTTGCTGGGGGGAGGTGGGATTGGGAGAGGGGGAGCGGGCTATGGACATTGGGGAGGGGAGGCGAACCATAAGAGACTATGGACTCTGAAAAACAACCTGAGGGTTTTGAAGGGTCAGGGGTGGGAGGTTGGGGGAACAGGTGGTGGGTAATGGGGAGGGCACGTTTTGCATGGAGCACTGGGTGTTGTGCAAAAAGAATGAATACTGTTACGCTGAAAAAATAAATAAAATGGAAAAAAAAAAAAAAAGAGACCCACTTTGAACCTCACCCAGATTGAAAGTGGAATGATGGAGAAGCATCTTTAATGCCAATGGGCCTCAAAAGAAGGCTGGGGTAGCGATTCTCATATCAGATAAATTAAATTTTAAACTAAAGACTGTAGTCAGAGATACACAAGGACACTACACAATTCTTAAAGGGACTCTCCACCAAGATGATCTAACAATTGTACATATCTATGCCCCCAATATGGGAGCAGCCAATTACATAAGAAAACTATTAATCAAGATAAAGAGTCATATTGATATGAATACATTAATAGTAGATCTTAACATGCCACACTCAGTAATAGGCAGTTCATCCAAGCAGAAAATCAATAAAGAAACAAGAGCATTGAATGACAAATTGGACCAGATGTACCTCATAGATATATACAGAACATTCCACACTAAAACAACAGGATACTCATTCGAAGTGCACATGGAACCTGCTCCAGAATAGTCCAAATACTGGGTCACAAATCAGGGCTTAACCGATACCAAAACACTGAAATTAATTCCTGCATATTCTCAGAACACAATGCTTTGAAACTGGAGCTCAATTGCAAGGAAAAGTTTGGAAGGAACTCAAACACCTGGAAGCTAAAGACCACCTTGCATAAGAATGCTTGGATCAGCCAGGAGATCAAAGAAGAACTTAAACAATTCATAGAATTCAATGAGAATGAGGACACTTTCGTCCAAAACCTATGGGACACAGCAAAGGCAGTAATAAGGGGGAAGTACATAGCCATTCAAACCTCCATCAAAAAAAATTAAAAATCCAAAATACACCAGCTGTCTTTACACCTTAACGAACTGGAGAATCAAACAAAACAAATCCAACAAATCAGACAAACTCCACACACAAGAAGGGAAATAATCAAGATTAGAGCAGAGATCAATGAGGTAGAAACGAGAGATACAGTAGAACGTATCAATGAAACTAGAAGCTGGTTTTTTGAAAGACTCAATAAGATCGATAAACAATTGGCCACACTAAACCAAAAGAAAAGAGAGAAAGCCCAAATTAATAAAATTATGAATGAAAAGGGAGAGATCACAACTAACACCAAGGAAGTAGAAACAATCAATACAAGTTATTATCAACAATTATATGCCAATAAACTAAGCAACCTAGATGAAATGGATGCATTCCAGGAAAATTATAAACTCCCAAAATTGATCCAAGAAGAAATTGACAACCTGAATAGACCGATATCTAGTAACAAGATTGAAGAAGTGATCAAAAACCTCCCAAAAAACAAGAGCCCAGGACCTGACATTTCCATGGGGAATTCTATCAAACTTTAAAAGAAGAAATAAAACCTATTCTCCTGAAGCTGTTTCAAAAACTTGAAGCAGAAGAAAAATTTCCAGTCTCTTTTTATGAAGCCAGCACTACCCTAATCCCCAAACCAGGCAAAGACCATACCAAAAAGGATAATTTCAGACCAATATCACTGATGAATATGGATGCAAAGATTCTCAACAAGATCCTAGCAAACAGGACCCAACAGTACATTTAAAAGATTATCCACCATGACCAGGTGGGATTCTACCCTGGGTTATAAGGATGGTTCAACATATGCAAATCAATCAATGTGATAGAACAAATCAATAAGAGAAGAGATAAAAACCACATGGTCCTCTCAATTGATGCAGAAAAAGCATTTGACAAAATCCAGCATCCGTTCATAATTAAAACGCGTCAGTGTATAGGGATAGAGGGAACCTTCTTGAACTTCATAAAATCTATCTGTGAAGATAGACAGCAAATACCATCCTGAATGGGAAAAACCTTTCAGCCTTCCCGTTGAGATCAGGAACAAGACAAGGATGCCCACTCTCACCACTCTTTTTCAACATAGTATTAGAAGTCCTAGCAACAGCAATCAGACAACAAAGAGAAATAAAAGGTATCCAAATTGGCAAAGAAGAAGTCAAACTCTCTCTCTTCATAGATGACATGATTCTTTATATGGAAAACCCAAAAGACTCCACCCACAAACTGCTAGAACTCATACAGCAATTCAGTAATGTGGCAGGATACAAATTCAATGGACAGAAATCAGTGGCTTTCTTATACACTAACAATGAAAATACAGAAAATGGAAATTAGAGAATCGATTCCATTTACTATAACACCAAGAACAATAAGATACCTGGGAATAAACCTAAACAAAGAGGTAAAGTACCTGTACTCAAAGAACTACAGAACACTCATGAAAGAAAGTGAAGAAGACACAAAAAGATGGAAGACCATTCCATGCTCTTGGATCGGAAGAATAAACGTTGTTAAAATGCCTATACTGCCTAGGGCAATCTATACTTTTTTTTTTTTTAAGATTTTTTTTTCCCTTTTTATTAATTTTTTCAGCGTAACAGTATTCATTCTTTTTGCACAACACCCAGTGCTCCATGCAAAACGTGCCCTCCCCATCACCCACTTTTAATGCCATTCCGATCAAAATTCCACGGTATTTTTCAAAGAGCTGGAGCAAAGAATCCTAAAATTTGTATGGAATCAGAAGAGACCCCGAATTGCTAAGGAAATGCTGAAAAACAAGAACAAAACTGGCGGCAACACGTTACCTGATTTTAAGCTTTACTACAAAGCTGTGATCACCAAGACAGCGTGGTACTGGCATAAAAATAGACACATAGACCAGTGGAATAGAGTAGAGAGCCCAAATATGGACCCTCAAATCTATGGTTAAAAAATCTTTGACAAAACAGGAAAAAATATACAGTGGAAAAAGACAGTCTCTTCAATAAGTGGTGCTTGTGGAAACTGGACAGCTATATGTAGAAGAATGAAACTTGACCATTCTCTTACACCGTACACAAAGATAAACTCAAAATGGATAAAAGACCTCAACGTGAGACAGGAATCCATCAGAATCCTACAGGAGAACATAGGCAGTAACCTCTTCGGTATCAGCCACAGCAACTTCTTCCAAGATATGTCTCCAAGAGCAAAGGAAACAAAAGCGAAAATAAACTTTTGGGACTTCATCAAGATCAAAATCTTCTGTACAGCAAGGGAAACAGTCAACAAAACAAAGAGGCGACCATCAGAATGGGAGAAGTTATTTGCAAATGACAGTACTGCCAAATGTTGATATCTAGTATCTATAAAGAACTCCTCAAACTCAACACACATAAAACAGGTAATCATATCAAAAAATGGGCAGAAGTTATTAACAGACACTTTTCCAATAAAGACATACAAATGGCTATCAAACACATGAAAAAATGTTCATCATCACTAGCCAGCAGGGAGATTCAAATTAAAACCACATTGAGATACCACCTTACACCAGTTAGAATGTCCAAAATTAGCAAGACAGGAAACAACATGTATTGGAGTGGATGTGGAGAAAGGGGAACCCTCTTCCACTGTTGGTGGGAATGCAAGTTGGTGCAGCTGCTTTGGAGAACAGTGTAGAGATTCCTCAAGAAATTATAAATAGAGCCTCCCTATGACCCTGCAATTGCACTACTGTGTATTTACCCCAAAGATACAGATGTAGTGAAAAGAAAGGCCATCTGTACCCCAGTGTTTATAGCAGCATTGGCCACGGTCACCAAAGTGTGGAAAGAACCAAGATGCCCTTCAACGGACAAATGGATAAGGAAGATCGGTCCATATGCACAATGGAGTATTATGCCTCTATCAGAAAAGATGAATACCCAACTTTTGTTGCAACATGGACGGGACTGGAAGAGATTATGCTGAGTGAAATAAGTCAAGCAGAGAGAGTCAATTATCATATGGTTTCACTTATTTGTGGAGCATAACAAATAACATGGAGTACATGGGGATATGGAAAGGAAGAGGGAGTTGAGGGAAATTGGAGGAGGAGGTGAACCATGAGAGACTATGGACTCTGAAAAACAACATGAGGGTCTAGAAGTGGTGCAGGGTGGGAGTTTGGGGGTGGTGGGTATTAGTGAGGGCACGTGTTCATTGTTTTTGCACCACACATGGAGCACTGTGTTTGGTGCAAAACCAATGAACACTGTTATGCTGAAAAGAAAAAAAATAAAGTGATATATGTTTAAAGAAATAAAAAAATAAATAAAAATACATCAAAAAAATGAAAATGGAAACAGAAAGGCCCAAAGCAATTGATATGGAAACCTTAATGGTCCTAACAGGGTAATATATAGGAATACAGATTAACTTAAGAAGCAAGAAAATGTTCAAATAAACAACCTAATCTTATACCTAAACAGCTTGAAAATTAAACCTAAGGCCAGCAGAAGGAAGGAGATAATAAATATTAGAGCAAAAATAAATGATTAAAAAAAAAACTAAAAAACAAGAGACAATACCACAGATCAATAAAAACAGCAGTTGGTTCTTTGGAATGATTAATGAAATTGATAATTCCCTAGTCAAACTCAACAAATGAGAGAAGAAAACATCCAAATAAATAAAATCACAAATGAGAGAGGAGTAAAATGTATAAAGAAATACAATTATAAGAGAATATTTTGAAAAATTATATGGCAACAAATTGGATAACTTGGGGGAAATGGTAAATTATTAGAGCCACATGAATAACCAAAATTGAAACATAAAGAAATATAATGCTGGAACAGACTGATAACCAGGAAGGAAATTGAGTCAGCAATCACAAGTCTCCCAACAACAACAACAAAAAAGTCCAGGTCCAGGTGGCTTCACAGATGAATTCTACCAAATATAAAGAAGACTTAATGCCTATACTACTGAAACTATTCCAGAAAAAAACAAGAGCAAGAAAGCTTCCAATTTCATTCTATGAGGCCACCATTACCCTGATACCAAAACTCAACAAAGACAGCACTAAAAAAGAGAACTGCAGGCAATATCCGTCATGAAGTTGGATGCAAAAATTCTTAGGAAAATACTGAATCCAACTCTATATTCAAAGAACCATTCACTACAACAAAGTGGAATTCATTCCTGCATTGCAAGGTTGGATCAATATTTGGAAATCAATGGATATGATACACCACATTAATAAACACAAAGAGGAGAACCATATGAACCTTTAAAATAATGTAGAAAACTTAATTGACAAAGTATGACATCCACCAATGATAAAAAATGCTCAACAAACTAGATTTAGAGGGAAAACACTTCAACATAATATATCTCAGATATGAAAAATCCACAATGAATATCATACTCAAGGGAGAATGAGTGAGAACTTTTCTTCTATGATCAGAAAGAAGAGAGGGATGCCCATTCCTTTCACTGTTATTTAACATAGTATTGCAATTCTTGTACACAGCAATCAGAAAACACAAATAAATACTAGGCATCCAAATAGTGAAAGAGGAAGTAAAATTTTCAATGTTTTCACAAGACATATTACTCTATGTAGAACACCCAAAAGACATCACCAAAAAATTGCTGAAAATGATACACAAATTCAGTAAAGAAACAGGATACAAAAATCAACATACAGAAAAATATTTCTATACACCAATAATGAAACAACAGAAAGATAAATCAAGGAACAAATCCCATTTCCAATTATATCAGAAACATTAAGATACCTAGAAATACATGTACCCAAAGAGGTAAAAGACTTATACTCTGAAAAGTATAAAATGCTGGTGAAAGACATTAAAGATGGCAAAAAGAAACAGAAAAACATTTCACACTCATGGATTAGAAGAACAAATATAATTAAAATATCTGTATCATCCAAAGTAATCAACATATTGAATGCAATCCCTATCAAAATATGCCAGAATTTTTTCACAGAGATAGAATAAAGAATCCTAAAATTTATATGGAGCCGTAGAAGACCATGAATAGCAAAAGCAAACTTGAACAGAAAAGTAATGATGTAGGTGTCACATTCCAGACTTCCAGTTATTTTACAAAATTGTAGTTATCAAGACAGTATGTATGGTACTGGCACAAAAACAGACACATAGATCAATGGAACATAATAGAAACCCAATAAATGAACCCAAAAGTATATAGTAAGCTAATTTTGACAAAGCAGGAAAGAATACCAAATGGGGAAAAAGCAGACAGTATTTCAATAAATGTGGGTCAGAAACTAGACAGCAACATGCAAAAGAATGAAACTGGACAACTTCCTTACACCACAGACAAAAATGAATTCAAAATGGAATAAAGACCCATATGAAACACAGGGAACTTTAAAAGTCCTAGAGGAATACAAGGCAGTAATCTCTTTGATGTCAGACTTAGAAACATCTTACATATCTATATCTCCTGAGACAAGGAATACAAAGGCAAAAGTAAATAATTGGTACTTCATTCAAACAGAAAGTTTCTGCACTAAAGAAACAATCCACAATACTAAAAGCAAACTATGGAATCGGAGGACATAATTGAAAATGACATATTTGATAAAAAGTTAGTATCCAAAAATATAATGAACTTATAAAACTCAATACCCATTAAAGAATAACTTAAATAAAAATGAGCAGAAGACATGAACGGACTTTTTTTTTTTTCCCAATGGAAGGCATCCCGAGGGCCAACAGACATGAAAAGATGCTGAACATCATTCATCATTAGGGAAATGTGAATTAAAATCAAGATGAGATGCCCCCCTCATGAATCTGAAAAACACGTATTTGGCTTCTCACTAAATTGACCCTTAATACATCTCTGAAAACTTGTAAATAAATTATAAGAACTCCTTTCCCATCTTGCCCTGGGACGATATTGAACTATTTGTGGCTTAAATTACAATATTCAAGTCTCTATGGACTTCCCCAGGTGAGCACACATGCAAGAGAAGTCTTATCTTTAATCTCTAGGAAATGAGGAACTGCCAATATGCTTTTGCCTGAAGCCCATTCAAAATGTTACCAGTAGCCTGGCAGTATGCAAGCATTCAGGACAGTTGCCAGCACAAATTCCAAGTAACTCCTGCCCTGAGACAGGGAATGATAATGACATAGCTAAGGTAGATTGATGGCAGGTGCCTCAGTAGTGGACTGGTTCCTTAGAGTTGTTCTGACTATGGGCCCCACCCGTCAATGAAGGCTTCTCAGAGGAAAGTGCAGTTAAAATAGTTTGGTGTAGTTTGGTATTACTTCATCTCTCTGAAAAGTCTGATATATTTCAATTCAAACCCAAGGAAGACCCACACTTGGCCACTAACAACGGAGAGACCAAACAGTGCCCACAACTGGAAAGGGAGCCACTTCAGACAACTAAATTGAAGGTAAAAGTGGCTTAACCACAATACTAGCTGCTCACAACACACACAGCGGACATGTTTGAAGCATCAGCTGATGGTGAAATGGCCACATTGCACTGCAAGGCATTACAGAAGCTCTTCTTTATAAGGTCACTAATTGCAAGAAAAGGAGACATCGATGACAGTCATAACACCCAGAAACAAACACAGAGAGTGGAATAAAATGAGGAGACAAAGAAATGCATCCCAAATGAAAATCAGAAAAGAATCACCCAGACACCAAAATGAAACCAAGTTAACTAATATGCCTGATAAATAATTTAAAGTGTGATCATAAAGATATTCATGACCCTTGAGAGAAGAGTAGAGGATATCAGTAAGACCCTCAACAAACAGAGAAAAAAAAAAAACAGAAAAAATAGAGAACTACTTAGTGATAAAGGACAAAATAAATGATACTTAAAATACAATAGATGGAATAAATAGCAGGCAAGAAGAAGAAAAATGAAATCAAGCTACCTGGAGGAAAAAGAATAGAAATTAATAAAACTGAGGAGGTGAGAGAAAAAAATGCAAAATGAGAACAGACTTAGGGGCTCCAGGGTGGCTTAGTCTATGAAGCACTCAAATCTTTATTTAATCTCAGGTCCTAATCTCAGAATCTTGGGATCAAGCTCCAAGTTTTGTTCCCTGATCAGTGGGGAATCTGCTTCTCTCCTTATTCCTCTCCTTTTGTCCCTCCCCTGATCGCTCTCTCCCTCAGTCTCTATCAAATAAATATATACTTAAAAATTTTTAAAAAATGCTTTAGAATAAACCTAGGGAACTCAGCGATACCAAGTGTAATAACATCTTCATTATGGGGATCTCAGAATAAGAATATAAGGAAGTGACAGAAAATGTATTTGATGAAATAATAGGTAACAATTTCCCAAATAAGGGAAAGAAAACAAATCCAGATGCAGGAGGCACAAAGAGCACCTAACAAAATCATCCCCCAAATGTCCACAGTAAGAAATGAGGTATTAATGGGGCACCTGAGTGGCTCAGTGGGTTAAGGCCTTTGGCTCAGGTCATGAACCCAGGGTCCTGAAATTGAGCCCTGGATCGGGCCTGCTTCTCCTTGGGGAGTCTGCTTCTGCCTCTCTCTCTCTGCCTGCCTCTCAGCCTACTTGTGATGTCTGTCTGTCAAATAAATAAATAAAATATTAAAAAAAAGAAATGTGGTATTAAAATTGGAAAAAGTAGTAAAAATTAATAATTAAATGTCAAAAAGTAGTGATAGAGAATTTTAAATGCAGTAATTGCTATGTGATGTATGTGTTAGTGATGGCTCACTAAATCATATTAATGAAATCAATATTGCATTGTATATTAACCAACTAAAATTTAAATAAAAATTTGAACCAAACAAATAAGTAGAAAAAATAAATAAATAAATAGCAGTAAGAAGAAAGAAAGCGGTTACACCCAGGAGACACCTCATCAGGCTATCAGTTGATATTTCAGCAGAAAAATTGTTGTCCAGAAGGGAATGGCCTGATACATTCAAAGAGCAGAAAGGAGGAAAAATATAGCCAAGAATACTGTAACCATGAAGGGTATCATTCGGATGACAAGGAGAGATAAATAGTTCCCAGACAAGTAAATTTAAAGGAATCAATGACCACTGAAATAACCCTACCAGAAAAGTTAATGGGAACCTACTGAATGGGAATGAAAAATTGTAATTAAAAGTAAGAAAAGTAGAAAGCACAAAAGCACAAAAAAATAAGTTTATTTCAAAATATCAGTCCGCAGCCTCAGAAAGTTAAAGAATGTAAAATATGACCCCATACACCTAATCTGTAGATGGAAAGGAAGTAAATAATGTATTTACCTGCATTATCTCACCTTCACATAGACTGTTATATGCTGAACAAGTTAGAGAAAAACCAAATGGTAACCACATATAAAAAGACAATAATTAATATATTAAAAATAGAGAAAATGGATCCACTGAAGAAAACCAGCAAACTGTGAAAGGAGCAAAAGAAAAAGATCGGAAAAGAACTGCAAAAATATAAGATGACAGTGGAGTCAGAAGACACTAAACTTGCTTTGTTCCAGGAAACACAAAGATAACTATAAAATCATCATAAACACCCCAGAAATAGACATGAAGACTGAGAAAACAAAATCCATGTCTAAAAGGACAGAGGAAACATCAGACATTGTTTGGTGGAGAAGTGGATCCTGAGTGCAGTGTAGGAAAGGAACCTATGATCATAAAGAAAGGTGAGAGAGGCGCTCACAGGATAACTCACAGAAATATTTCCCCCAAGGCTCTGGCTTGCAAAATGAGAGGGACTGAATACCTTAATTTCCTTCAACCAGCAAGACTTAAGCCTGGAGTTTTAAAGGTCAGTGGGCTTGGCTGGGATGGAGCCCTGAGGGCACTGGACTGCCCCTCAAAGGAAGGTAGGCAAACAGCATAGGACAAACAGACTGAGAGGCAACATTCACAGAGATGCCTCTCCAGGAACAAAGGAGCTTCCTGGCACGACCCTCACATAAACACAGAGCAACTTCAAGAAGCAATGAATCCCCAAAACAGGTTGCCTAACTTTCTTACACTAAGCTCCACACCCTTGTGTTCTGCTCTGATACTAATCTTTGTCCTGTTTTTCTCAGTTTCAGCATCATTGCTCCTCAAGAAGAAGACAAGCCCATGCTCCTGCCCACACCATGTTTCTTTACAACAGAGTTCCTCAGTTCCTCAGTTTTTAAGGAAGTGGTGTCAGTTCTCATCTCCCAAGTGGACAAGGGCACACCTAATTAAAACTCACCACATTCAGTCCCAGTACCAAACACAGCCCATCACAGACAAGGAGATCCTCTGGAGATGACTGGTCTGAAGGATGGATCAGCCAAAACAAAATAGCAGCGTTCACAAAACACACAACTGTATATGATGGCACCAAAAACCATAAGATACACAAGAATAACCTTAACTGACAGGGTGAAATACCTGTACTCTGAAAACTATAAAACACTGATGAAGGAAATTGAAGAAAACACAAAGAATTGGAAAGATACTCCATGCTCATACATAGGAAGCACTAAAATTCTTTTTGCTTTCTCAAGATTTTATTGAAATTCTAGTTAGTTAACATACAATGTAATATTGGTTTTAAGAGTAGAATTTAGTAATTCATCCCTTATATTTTGCACGCAATGTTCATAACAAAATGTGCCCTCCCTAATAACCTCTTCTACACTTGGCATATCTCCTGCCCACCTCCTTTCCAGAAACCCTCAGTATGTTCTCTATAGTTAAGTCTGTCTTTTTTTTTTTACACCACCCCTATGTTCATCTTTTTCTTTCTTAAATTACACATATGGATGAGATCCTATGTATTTATCTTTCTATTTCACTTAGCATAACACACTCCAGCTCCATCCATGTTGTTGCAAATGGCAAGATTTCTTTCGGTTTTTGTTTTTTTTTTTTTTGATGGCTGAGTAAGATTTCATTGTGTACATATACACCACATCTTCCTTAACCATTCATCGGATGAAGGACATTTGGGCTTTCTCCATAATTTGGCTATTTTTGATAATGCTGCTATAAACATCGGGGTACATGGACACATTTGAATCTGTATTTTTGGGTAAATACCTAGTAGTGCAATTGTTGGATTTCAGGGTAGTTCTGTTTTTAACTGTCTGAGGAACCTTCATACTGTTCTTCAGAGTGGAAAAGCCACTTTGCATTCACACCAACGGAGTAACATGGTTCCCTTTTCTCTGCATCCTTGCCAATATCTGTTGTTTATTGTGTTGTTCATTTTCGCCATTCTGACAGGTGTGAGGTGGTATCTCATTGTAGTTTTCATTTGTATTCCCATGATGATGAGTGATGTTGACTATCTTTTCATGGGTCTTAAGATATCTGGAT
This sequence comes from Meles meles, assembly GCF_922984935.1. Taxonomy (NCBI): domain Eukaryota; kingdom Metazoa; phylum Chordata; class Mammalia; order Carnivora; family Mustelidae; genus Meles; species Meles meles. Next base: position 757,431 of record NW_025721609.1, read on the forward strand.
GTCTTCTTTGCAAAAATGTCTATTCATGTCCTTTGCCCATTTCTCATTTGGATTATTTTGGGGGGACTGTTGAGTTTTATAAGTTCTTTATAGATTGTGGATACTAACCCTTTATCAGGTATGTCATTTGTGAATGTCTTCTCCCATTCTGTAGATTGCCATGAAGTTTTGTTGATTGCTTCCTTTGCTGTACAGCCATGTATTTTTGTTGTTGTTGTTGTTTGTTTTGTTTTGTTTAGTTTTGTTTTGTTTTCTGAAGAACTTTCAATAGATGATTTCTGATTTGGTTTCCCTTGCCTCCGGAGATGTGTCTAGTGAGAGTTGCTATGGTCAATGTTAAAAATGTTGCTCTCTTTGCTCTCCTTTGATGGTTTCCTGTTGCATATTTATGCCTTTCCTCCACTTTGAATTTATTTTTGTGTATGCTGTAGGAAAGTGGTCCAGTTTCTTTTTTGTTTGAGGATTTTATATATTTATTTGACAGAGAGAGAGCACAAGCAGGGATAGGAGTAGACACAGGGTGAAGCAGGCTCCCTGCTAAGTAAGGAACCCAAAGCAGGGCTCAATTACAGGACCCTGGGATCATGGCCTGAGCCAAAAGGCAGACACTTAACCAAAAGGGCCACCTAGCCATCCCAAGTTTTTTTTGTTGTTTTGTTTTAATGTATAATTGATTAATGTATTTGAGAGAGAGAGAGAGTGCAGGAGGAGGAGAAGAGGAGAAGGACCAGTACACTCTGCGCTGTGCAGAATGCCTGATGCAGGGCTTGATCTCAAGATCATAACCTGAGCCAAAGCCAAGAGTTAGATGCACAAGTGACTGAGCTAATCAGGCTCCCCAAGAAAATGGTCCAGTTTCATTCTTCAGCATGGTGCTGTCCAGTTTTCCCAACACCGTTTGTTGAAGAGACTGTCTTATTTCCATTGGGTAGTCTTTTCTGTGCTTTCATAAATTAGTTGACCATAGAGTCATGGGTCCATTTGTGGGTTTTACGTTCTGTTCCATTGATCTATGTGTCTGCTTTTGTGCAAGTACCATACTGCTTTAGTGACTACAGCTTTGTGATATATCTTGAAGTCTGGAATCTCAATGCCTCCAGCTTCATTTTTCTTCTTAATGTTGCTTTCACTGTTAGTGGTCTTTAGTAGTTCCACACAAGTTTTAGCAATGTTTCTTCTATCTTTAGGGAAAACTGATATTGGTAATCTGACAGGGACTTTATTAAAAGTATTGCTGAGTTTTGGTAATATAGAACATTTTAATAATATTTTTTCTTCCATGAATATGGGATTTTTTTTTCATTTCTTTGTGTCATCTTCAATTTCTTTCATGATTGTTCTATAGTTTTAGAGTACAAAGTTTTTACCTGTTTGGGTAGATTTATTTCTAGGTTTCTTATGGTTTTTGTTACAAATGTAAATGGGAATGAATCCTTAATTTCTCGGTTTGCTGCTTCATTATTGGTGAATAGATAAAGAACAGATTTCCGTGCATTGATTTTGTGTCCCATGACTTTGCTGAATTCATGTGTTAGTTCTAGCAATTGTTTGGTGGTGACATTTGGGTTATCCACATAGAGTAACTTGTCATATGTGCATAGTGAATCTTTGACTTCATTCTTCCCAATTCAAGGCAATTTATACCATTTTTGTCTGATATCTGAAGTTAGGATATCAGTAATATGCTAAACAATGGTGATAGTGGGCATCCCAGTGTTGTTCTGGACTGTAGAGAAAAAGACCGTAAAGTTTCCCCGCTGAAGAGGAATTTAGTTATGAATTTTTCATATATAGCCTTTGTGATGTTGAGGTATATTCCCTCTATCTCTACTTTTGGAAGGTTTTTATCAAGAATCAATGCTGTAATATTTCACACATTTTTCTGCATGGATCATGTCATTCTTATCGTTTTTTAAAAAATTAATGTGGCTTATTACATTATTTGATTTACCAATATTGAATGACACTTAGAGTCCAGGAATATATCCCACTTGAGCATGATGAATAAATATTTAATTTTACTCTTTGACGTAATTTGCTAGTGTCTTTTTGAGAATTTTTGCATTGGTGTTCTTCAGGGATACTGGTCTGTAATTTTCCTTTTTAGTGGGATCTTTGTCTGCTTTGGGAATGAAAGTAATGCTGGCTTCACACAATGAGTTCAGAAGCTTATCCATTTCTGTATTTTAAAACTATTTGGGAAGAATAGTTATTCAGTCCTCTTTCAGTGTTTGGTAGAATTCTCCTGGTAAATCTCTGGCCCTGGACTTTCGTTTGATCAGAGATTTTTGATTACTGCTTCAATTTATTTGCTGGTTATGGCCTGTTCAAATTTTCTATTTCTTCCTCTTTCAGTTTTAATAGTTTATGTATTTTTAGGATTCTATCCATTTCTTCCAGATTACCCAATTTGTTGGCAAAATTTTTTCCTAATGTTCTATTTGATTTTTTTTTGGTTGTTTCTGTGCTGTTGGCAGTGATCTCTCCTCTTTCATACATGACTATTTATCTGAGTCCTTTTTTTTTCTTTTTGATAAATCTGGCTGGGTTTTATTAATTGTATTAACTTTTTCAACTAACTAGCTCATAGTTTCATTGATTTGTCATTCTCTATTTTATGTTTTTCTTTCATTTATTCCTGTTGTATTCTTTATTTTTTTCTTCCTTCTCCTGGATATAGGCTTCATTTGCTGTTTTTTTTTTTTTCTAGTTCCTTGAGGTATAAGTTGAAATTTTGTATTTGAGTCTTTTCTTGCTTCTTCAGGTAAGCCTGCATTGCAATATACTTCGTTCCTTGGACCACTCTTGCTGCATCCCAAATATTTAGGGGTGTTGAATTTTCCTCTTTAATTTTTTAAAGTGTAATCCTTTAAAGATATCATTCATTCATTCATTCCTTCATTCATCAGAGAGAGCACAAACAGAGGGAGCAGCAGGTTCTCTGTTGAGCAAGGAGCCTGATGTGGGACTCAAACACAGGACTCTGGGATCATAACCCCAGCCAAAGTTAGACCCTTAATGATCTGAGCCACCCAGGCATCCCAATTTTTTGTTTATTTCTTCTTAATTTCCTGGTTAATTCATTCATTCTTTTGTACCACTTCCTTTGAGGCTCATTTATTTGTGGTCTTGTGGTTGATCTTATATTTCATAGTGTTCTGGTCTGATAATATGCATGGTATGATCTTAATATTTTTTTTTTACTTATTGAGAAATGATTTGTGATTGACTGTGCAATCTATTCTGGAGAATGTCCCATGTACACTGGAAAAGAACATGTATTCTCTTTAGGAAGAAATGTTCTGAACGTGTCTTATGAGTCCATCTGTTCCAATGTGTCAGTCAAACAAGCATTTCCTTGTTGACTTTATGCTTAGATTATCTTTCAGTTGTTATAAGTGGGGTTTTAAAGTCCCCTAACTGCTATTGTATTTTGATCCAGGACTTTAATTACATTTGTAATTAATTTTTTTAAATTTGGGAGCTCCCTAGTTGGATCATAAATATTTATAATTGTTAGATCTTCTCATTGGATAGGCCCCTTAATTACGAATAGTGCCCTTTTTCATCTCTTTATGCTCTTTCATTTAAAATCTAGTTTTTCCAAAATAGGTATGGCTATTCCAGCTTTCCTTTGACATGCATTAGCATGATAAATTGTTCCCTATTCCTTCACATTCATTTTGCAGTTCTATTTGGCTCTAAAAGGACTCTCTTCCAAGCAGCATTTTAAATGGGTCCTGCTTTTATATCTATTCTGACACACTATGTCTTTGATTGGAAATTCATCCATTTCCATTCAGGCTGATTATTAATAGATATGAATTTTATAAGATTGTATTACCTGCAAATTTATTGTTTCTAGAGATTTTCTTTGTTTCTTTCTGACCTTTGTTACCTTTGGTTTTTCTTTCCCACTCAAAGAGTCGCTTTTACTCTTACTTACATGACTGATTTAGTAGTCCTAAACTCCATTGTAATTGTCTCTTTATCTATTATACTATTCTGAGTGACAAAATTGTTGGATAAGATATTCCTGGCTGTATATTTTTCCCCTTCAGCATGTTGGATAGATTAGGTCACTCTCTCTTGGCCTGCCGAGTTTATGTGGACAGACCTGTTGCTACCTTTACTGGTTTTCCTTTATGAGTTTGGGGCCTCTTCTGTCTTGCTACTTTCCTTATCTCTGTATTTTGTAAATTTTACTAGAATATCATCTTGGTGTTGGCTTTCTTTTGTTGAATCTGATGGGAGATCTCTGCCTCTTGGATTGGGATGTCTTCCTCTTCCTAGATTAGAGAGGTTTTCAGCTATAATTTCCTCAAATAAACCTATCCTTTCTCCCCCCACTTCTTCTTTTGGGACTCTTATCATACAAGTATTAATGATTTTTATGGAGTTGCTGAGTTCTCTAACTTTACCTTCACAATACATTTTGTTTTTGCCTCTTCTTTTCAGCTTTTCAGCTTCATGTTTTCCACAATGTTATCTTATGTATCAGTTTTCTTTTACTTATCTTTTTCAATCCATGTGTTTGTTACATCCCGTCAGCTTTGCATGTGAGTTACAACATTTTTATTACAGCCTGACTTATTTTTGAGTCTTATAGTTATGTAATAAGGGCCTCTTGGTATCTTCTATGCTTTTATAAAGCCAGATTATATGCTTATGATTGTTCCTTTAAATTCTGCTTCACACATATAACTTACGTTTATTTTGTTTAGATCCCTGTCCATGACCTTGTATTCTTTCTATTGGGATGAATTCTTCCATCTTGTAATTTTGTACAGGGATCTGTCTTCTTCTCTGTTTTAGGATAATGTATTATGTTTCCAGCTCTGTGAATAATACTTATATAAAGAAGAGGTCATATACTGTCTAGGACCTGACACTGGTGACTCCAATATTTCTGGTGTATGCTGTGTGCATGCTGTTTCTGTGTTTTGATTTCTCTTTCCCTCAGGTCAGTCCTCTTCAGAATTCCTCCTTCCTATATTCAGAAGTGTTTGACTGTGGCAAGTTTTAACTAAGTGTGTTTTGGTCTTCCTGCTAAGAGACATTAGATCCTCTTTACCCTAGAGCCACAGCTCACACAGCAGTCTTGGTCAGTACACATGGTACCAGGGTGGAGGGGGGTGTTGTGTTCTTCTTCTTAGGTGGGGCCTACTGCTACTCTGACTCTTAGGCACACTTGGCTAGTAAAAATGCTCCTGCAGACCACAAGGGGGAAGGGCTTGTTATAAGGGACCCAAGCCTCCAATGTGTGTGCTGTGCTGCTCCCTGAAGTCTGTCCTACTGATACATAAGGGTAAAAATGGCATTACCCAGCTATATTGTCCCTAGAGAGGGGTGTTTGTGAACCCTGCTATTCAGGAAGGCCTCACAGAAGAGTGAACAATCTCACCTTGTTTCTCCCAGGCTTCCCTCAAATTCCTGCCTGTGTACCAAATTACTACCCATCCAGTGGTCCAGTGTTACCATGTTTTATCTCAGGTTTTCTGGATGGATTTACCCTCCAAGTTTGAGGGACCCACCATGGTGAGGATCCATGCTGATCCTCTTGGGGAGGGTCTTATCGTGCTCTGACATGTGCCAGTTTTTCCCAGAAGTGCAGTCATATGAACATACAGGGGCTTAAACTTTATGGTAAAGCAGAGGAAAAAGCTTGTATCCAGTTTAGCTGCCCCCAGTAGCTGCTTTTATTACTGTGTTATTAGACTGGGCAGCTCAATGGTGTCTGTTGGCTATTTTGTCACTGGAGAAGTCCCACCCCTCTCAAATGCACACTAAGAAGGGGAGTTATGTCTCCTGTTGTGACCCAGGATACTTCAGACCACACAGTGCAATCCCTGGCCTCTGTCTTACTTCTCCACTATAGTATCCCTAGCGCCACTAAGCTTGACACAGTTTATTGTTGCAAGCAATCATGAAAACTACGGAGGTTCCTTAAAAAGTTAAAATTAGCATGGCCCTACTATCCAATAATTGAACTACTAGGTGCTTACGCAAGAATACAAAAGTACTAATTCAAGGGAATACAGTCATCAAGAAATTTATGACATCATTATCTACTGTTAACCAAATTCTAGAGATAGCCCACCTGTCCACTGACTGGCGAATGTACAAATAATATGTCATATAGAGGGATATTACTCACTATAAAAAGAAAGACGTCTTTCCATTTACAACTGAATTTACAGTCTCCCATGTAACCATGGAGCTAGAGAGTATAATGTTAAGCAAATAAGTCAGTCAGAGGATAGCAACTATCATACCATTTCACTCATATGGAGAATTTAAGGGGAAAATGAGCAAACTGGAGAGAGAGAGAGAAAGAGAGAGAGAGAGGAAAAGCCAAGAAACAGACTCTTAACTGTTAGTGAATAGATAGCAGAAGGGAGTTGTGTCATGTAATGGTAAACACAGGTGATAGAGAATAGTGAATATACTTGCTGTGATGAATACTGTTTTTTTTTTTAAATTTTAATTTATTCTTTCACTGTTCCAAGATTCATTGTTTATGCACCACACACAACACTGGGTGTTTTATGGAAGCTTTCAAATCCTGTATTGCACACCTTAAACAAATTACACTGTTTATTAACTAACCAAAATTTAAATGAAACTTAAAAAATGAAGAGTACTACAAATACAGCCACAAAGCAATTTAAAAAAGGAACAGTACTACAAATACAACCACAAAGCAATTAACAAAATGGCAATAAACATGTATCTATCAATAATTACTTTGAATTTAAATGAACTAAATGCTTCAGTCAAAAAACATATGGTGATGGAATGGATTTTTAAAATAAGAAAACTCATCTATTTGCTGCTTATAACAGCCTGATTTTAGATCTAAAGATTCATGCAAATTTAAACTGTAGGGATTAAGAATTATTTACTATGAAAATGTGTGTTAAAAGAAAGCAATGTTGGCAATAGTTATAAGGACAAAGGGTATAAAAGAAAAACTGTAAAAAGAGGGATAGAAGGAAACTATATAATTATTAAAGGAACAATCCAACGAGAAGATAAAAAAAACTGTAAACATTCATGTACTCAACATGGGCTTACCAAATACTTAAAGTAATTAATAGCAAACATAAATAAGCAACGAAGAGTAACACAATAATACTGCGGACATTAAATGCCCATTTACATCAGAGGATAGATCATTCAAACAGAAAAATGTACAAGGAACCAGTAGGTTTTATTTTTGGACTAGACAGATTTAACATATATATTCAGAACTTTACATCCTAAAACAGCAGAGTGCACATTATTTTCAAGAGCATACGGAATAGTCTCCAGAAGTGATCACATGTTATGCCACAAAACATTATCTCCAAAATTTTAAAAAGATCAAAGTTATACCATGGAACATTTAAGACTACTAAAAATCAAGCAAAGAATAATTCTAGGAAGAGCTCAAGTAAACGGAGATTTAATAATGTGATTCTAAACAATGAATGGTGTTACCAAGAAATCAAGGAGGAAGTCATAAAATGCATGACAACAAATGAAAATGAAAACATAATGGTCCAAAATCTTTGGGGGGTAGAAAAACTGTTCTAAGTGGAAAGTATATATAGCAATACAGGCCTACATCATATAGCATGAATAAATCTCAAGTACAAAAGATAACCTTACATATGAAGGAGGTAAAAGAGCAAAACAAACAACTAAATAACAGTGGAAAGAAATAAAAGGAGATACCTGGCTGGCTCGGTGGGTTAGGCCTCTGGCTTTAGCTCAGGTCATGATCTCAGGGTCCTAGGATGGAGCCCCACATCAGGCTCGCTGCTCAGTGGAGAGCATGCTTTCCCTCTCTCTCTCTCTCTGCCTAGTTGTAATCTCTGCCTCTCAAATAAATAAATAAATAAAATATTTAAATATATATATATATATATATATATATAAATGTAAAAGAGAAATAAATGGATTAGAACAGAAAAAAAGACAAAGTAAAATTTAAGAAAGGAAAATATGGGACAGAACAGCAAAATTAGTGAGTAGTACTTTGAAAAGAACAACAAAATTGAAAAATCTTTACCAAACTCAAAAAAAAAAATTATAAAAGGACTCAAATGAATGAAATCATAAATGAAAGAGAAGAAATAAAAACTGACATCACAAATATACAAAGGGTAACAAGAGAATATAATGAAAAATTATATACCAAGAAGTTGGACAACCAGAAGAAATGGATAAATTCCTAAAGAGACAAAACCTTCCAAAACTGAATAGGGATGAATTAGAAAAATTGACAGACTGATTACTAGCAATAAAATTGAATGAGGAATCAAGAAACTCACAAACAACAAAAGTCCAGGACCATATGGCTTCACAGGTGAATTCTACCAGCACTTAAAGAAAACTTAATACATAGTCTTCTAAAACTATGCCAGAAATACAAGAGGAAATGAAATGTCCACATTCATTATATGAGGCCATCATTACCTTGATACCAAAACCAGATGAAGACACAGTAGAAAATTAAAAATAAATTTTAAAAAAGTGAGAGAGAGAGAAAGAGAGATTGATCTAGAGGACAATGATTCTGATGAACATATATGCAAAAATCCTCAAGAAAATATTAGTGAAGAGAATCTAAAAATACATCTAAAAACGAATTCATCACTATCAAGTTGGATTTATTTGAAAACCGCAAAAGCAGTACAATGGTTTCATATCACTCAGTGTGATACATTACATAAGTAAGAAAGGAAAAAGCCCTCTGTTTATTTCAATAGATGCAGGAAAAGTGTTGGACAAAAAATCACCCCGAACAAAGGAGGTTTTGAGGAAACATAATAGTAGTTAATAAAGATTGTATATGAAAAAAGAAAATAAAATAACAAATAAAAACACAGCTAATATCATACTCTACTGAAAAACTGAGAGCTTTTACCCTACAATCAGGAATAAGACAAAGAAATCCACTCTAAACACTTTGATTCAATGCAAGACTTGAAGCCCTAGACACAGCAATGAGAGAAGAAAAATAAATAAAGGCATCAAAATTAGTAAGGAAAGAGTAAAACATTAAACATTTTCTGGAGACATAATTACATAGACAGTCATATTGACCTCAGCAAAACATCACTATAAAATCACTAAACATCACAAAAAATGATAAAAGAATTCAAGAAATTTGTAGGACACAAAATAACCACACAAACATCCATTTCATTCCCATAAACTAATAACAAGTAAGAAGGAAGCAAAAATTAAGAAAAAAAATTGCATTTGTGATTTCACCAAAAATCATAAAATACCTAGGAATGTATTTAAACAAGGCAGTGAAACACCTATACTTTGAAAGCAATAAAACATATATGAATTAAAGATTACACAAATATGATTTAAATTATAAATGAGATCTCTTTTACTCAGAAAGTTTTTCCTTGGTAAGCAAAGTTACTCAGAAAGTGCTGCTAAACCAATGATAAACCTTGGGTTATATTTGGGTAAATGCTATAACTATTATAGAAATTCTATCTATTTCCTAAAGTTTTAACCTTTTGATAAGGCCATCACTTGATATTGTAATTACTGAAATGCTATGTGTCACAGAAGTAACCTAATTTTCTTGCCAGTTAAACTGTAAAACCATATCTATTCTGAGTTTTTGTCACTTATAATTGTTTCAATTATCTTGTAAAATAAGTTTTATCTTAAAGGAGATTCATATAAAGGACATTCAGGACAAATTCAGGTATTTGATATGTTAAAAATCTTAAAACTGAAATGGGTAAAAATCTCCAGAAGTAAAAGCTACATTCAGACTAAACCAGAATTAGTAACGTGGGACTAGACAAACTGAGGTTTGCTCTATCAGACTAGAAAAACTTCTTCTTGGGTTATCTGTAGGTTGCAGAGATGTAAAAATATTCATTTATAAACAAACCAAAGCATTCAACTTATCTTTTTTTCTGAACCCTCTAAAACTCAAAAGGTATCAGCAAGTATTCTTTCTTCCATGGCAATTGGTCATTTGCATAAGTTCTATAAGAATCTGTCCTCCTTATAACAGGACAACATTAAAAACACTTGCTATGGTTAGCTGCGGAAGATGGCGGAGAAGTAGCAGGCTGAGACTATATCAGGTAGCAGGAGATCAGCTCGATAGCTTATCTAAACGTTGCAAACACCTACAAATCCAATGGGAGATTGAAGAGAAGAACAACAATTCTACAAACAGAAAATCAACCACTTTATGAAAGGTAGGACTGGCAGAGAAGTGAATCTAAAACGAGGGGAAGATAGACAGCGGGGGAGGGGCTGGCTCCCGGCAAGCGGCAGAGCAACGGAGCACAAAATCAGGACTTTTAAAAGTCTGTTCCACTGAGGGACATTGCTCCAGAGGCTAAACCGGGGTGAAGCCCATGCAGGGTCAGCGTGGCCTCAGGTCCCGCAGGGTCACAGATGGATTGGGGGTGTCGGAGTGTGGCAGAGCTCGCAGGTATTAGAACAGAGAACCAGGCTACAGAGACAGAGCTCAGGACTGAACTCTCAGCTCGGGGTTACCTTGAACAGGGGGCAGACTGGGTGAGCTCGGAGCGGGGCTAGAGGCTGGGGATATGGGAGTGATTGGGTGCTATCCTCTGGGGGCGCACTGAGGAGTGGGGTCCCAGGCTCTCGGCTCCTCCGGGGCAGAGACTAGGAGGCTGCCATTTTCATCCCAGTCCTCTGGAACTCTACAGAAAGCGTTCAGGGAACAGAAGCTCCCAAAAGCGAACCCGAGCGGATTATTTAGTCCGGCCATCGAAAAGGGCAGTGCAATTCTGCCTCAGGCAAAGACACTTGAGAGTCACTACAACAGACCCCTCCCCCAGAAGATCAACAAAATATCCAGGCAAGATGAAGTTCATCTATCAAGGAAAGTAGGTTCAATTCTTAAGAGAGCAGCGCAATTCCAGAGGAGGAGAAAGCAAAGCACAGAACGCATGGCTTTCTCCCCATGATTCTTTAGTCCTGCGGTTAATTCAATTTTATTTTTCTTTTTTCAAATTTTTTCTTTATTTTTTCTTCTTCCCCTAAATTTTTTGAAAACTTTTACCCTTTTATTTTTTAACGTTTTTTGACTAGTTTATCTAAATATATATTTTTCATTCTTTTTTATATTTTTTCTTTATTTGTTTTATTTTTAAAATTTTTTTCTTTTTTTCTTTTTCTGAACCTCTTTTTAATAGCCTTTCTCTCCCCCCACAATTTGGGGTCTCTTCTGATTTGTTTACAGCGCACTTTTCTTGGGTCTTTGCCACCCTTTTAGTATTTTATTTGATCCTCCATATCTTCTTATCTGGACAAAATGACAAGGAGGAAAAAATCACCACAAACAAAAGAACAAGAGGCAGTAACGAAGGCTAGGGACCTAATCAACAGAGACAATGGTAATATGTAAGATCAAGAGTTCAGAATGACGATACTGAATGTTCTAGCCGGGCTCGAAAAAGGCATGGAAGATATTAGAGAAACCCGCTCTGGAGGTATAAAAGCCCTTTCTGGAGAAATTAAAGAACTAAAATCTAACCAAGTTGAAATCAAAAAAGCTATTAATGAGGTGCAATCAAAAATGGAGGCTCTCACTGCTAGGATCAATGAGGCAGAAGAAAGAATTAGTGATATAGAAGACCAAATGACAGAGAATAAAGAAGCCAAGCAAAAGAGGGACAAATAGCTACTGGACCACGAGGGGAGAATTCGAGAGATAAGTGACACCATAAGACGAAACAACATTAGAATAATTGGGATTCCAGAAGAAGAAGAAAGAGAGAAGGGAGCAGAAGGTCTATTGGAGAGAATTATTGGAGAGAATTTCCCTAATATGGCAAAGAGAACAAGCATCAAAATCCAGGAGGTGCAGAGAAACCCTCTCAAAGTCAACAAGAATAGGTCCACACCCCGTCACCCAATAGTAAAATTTACAAGTCTTAGTGAAAAAGAGAAAATGCTGAAAGCAGCCTGGGAAAAGAAGTCTGTAAAATACAATGGTAAAAATATTAGATTGGCAGCAGACTTATCCACAGAGACCTGGCAGGCCAGAAAGAGCTGACATGATATATTCAGAGCACTAAACGAGAAAAACATGCAGCCAAGAATACTCTATCCAGCTAGGCTATCATTGAAAACAGAAGGAGAGATCAAAAGCTTCCAGGACAAACAAAAACTGAAAGAATTTGCAAACACCAAACCAGCTCTACAGGAAGTATTGAAAGGGGTCCTCTAAGCAAAGAGAGAGCCTAAAAGTAGTAGATCAGAAAGGTACAGAGACAATATACAGGAACAGTCACCTTACAGGCTAATAATGGCACTAAATTCATATCTCTCAATAGTTACCCTGAATGTTAATGGGCTAAATGCCCCAATCAAAAGACACAGGGTATCAGAATGGATAAAAAAACAAAACCCATCAGTATGTTGCCTACAAGAAACTCATTTTAGACTCGAAGACACCACCAGATTTAATGTGAGGGGGGTGGAAAACAATTTACCATGCTAATGGACATCAAAAGAATGCTGGGGGGGGCAATCCTTATATCAGATCAATTGGATTTTAAGCCAAAGACTATAATAAGAGATGAGGAAGGACACTATATCCTACTCAAAGGGTCTGTCCAACAAGAAGATCTAACAATTTTAAATATCTATGCCCCTAATGTGGAAGCAGCCAACTATATCAACCAATTAATAACAAAATCAAAGAAATAGATCAATAATAATACAATAATAGTAGGGGACATTAACACTCCACTCACTGAAATGGACAAATCATCCAAGCAAAATATCAACAAGGAAATAAAGGCCTTAAATGACACACTGCACCAGATGGACATCACAGATATATTCAGAACATTTCAACGCAAAACAACAGAATACACATTCTTCTCTAGTGCACGTGGAACATTCTCCAGAATAGATCACATCCTGGGTCACAAATCAGGTCTCAACCGGTATCAAAAGATTAGGATCATTCCCTGCATATTTTGAGACCACAATGCTCTGAAGCTAGAACTCAATCACAAGAGGGAATTTGGAAAGAACCTAAATACATGGAGACTAAACAGCATCCTTCTACAGAATGAATGGGTCAACCAGGAAGTTAAAGAAGAATGGAAAAAATTCATGGAAACAAATGATAATGAAAACAGAATGGTTCAAAATCTGTGGGACACAGCAAAGGCAGTCCAGAGAGGAAAAGATATAGCGGTACAAGCCTTTCTCAAGAAATAAGAACGGTCTCAAGTACACAACCTAAACCTACACGTAAAGGAGCTGGAGAAAGAACAAGAAAGAAACACTAAACCCAGCAGGAGAAGAGAAATCATAAAGATCAGAGCAGAAATCAATGAAATAGAAACAAACAAACAAGAAAAAAACCCAAAAAACAAAACAAAACAAAACAAACAAAAAAAATACAATAGAAAAAGTCAATGAAACTAGGAGCTGGTTCTTTGAAAGAATCATTAAGATTGATAAACACCTGGCCAGACTCATCAAAAAGAAAAGAGAAAGGACACAAATAAAGAAAATCATGAATGAAAGAGGAGAGATCACAACTAACACCAAAGAAATACAGACAATTATAAGAAAATACTATGAGCAACTCTACGCCAACAAACTTGACAATCTGGAAGAAATGGATGCATTCCTAAGAGACATATAAACTCCCACAACTGAACCAGGAAGAAATAGAAAACCTGAAGAGGCCCATAACCAGTAAGAAGATTGAAACAGTCATCAAAAATCTTCAAACAAACAAAAGCCCAAGGCCAGACGGCTTCCCAGGGGAATTCTACCAAACATTTAAAGAAGAAAGAATTCCTATTCTCCTGAAACTGTTCCAAAAAAATAGAAATGGAAGGAAAACTTCCAAACTCATTTTATGAGGCCAGCATCACCTTGATACCAAAACCAGACAAGGATCCCACCAAAAAAGAAAACTACAGACCAATATCCTTGAAGAACACAGACGAAAAAATTCTCACCAAACTACTAGCCAATAGGATTCAACAGTACATTAAAAGGATTATTCACCATGATCAAGTGGGATTTATTCCAGGGCTGCAGGGTTGGTTCAACATCCGCAAATCAATCAATGTGATAGAACACATTAGTAAAAGAAAGAACAAGAACCACATGATACTCTCAATAGATGCTGAAAAAGCATTTGACAAAGTACAGCATCGCTTCCTGATCAAAACTCTTCAATGTGTAGGGATAGAGGGCACATACTGCAATATTATCAAAGCCATCTATGAAAATCCCACTGCAAATATCATTCTCAATGGAGAAAAACTGAAATCTTTTCCGCTAAGGTCAGGAACACGGCAGGGATGTCCATTATCAGCACTGCTATTCAACATAGTACTAGAAGTCCTAGCTTCAGCAATCAGAGAACAAAGAGAAATTAAAGGCATCCAAATCAGCAAAGAAGAAGGCAAACTATCACTCTTCACAGATGATGTGATACTATATGTGGTAAACCCAAAAGACTCCACTGCAAAACTGCTAGAACTTGTACAGGAACTCAGTAAAGTGTCAGGATATAAAATCAATGCACAGAAATCAGTTGCATTTCTCTACACAAACAAGACAGAAGAAAGAGAAATCAAGGAATCAATCCCATTTCCAATTGCACCCAAAACTATAAGATACCTATGAATAAACGTAACCAAAGAGGCTAAGAATCTATACACAGAAAACTATAAAGTACTCATGAAAGAAATTGAGGAAGACACAAAGAAATGGAAAAATGTTCCATGCTCCTGGATTGGAAGAATAAATATTCTGAAAATGTCCATGCTACCTAAAGCAATCTACACATTTAATGCAATCCCTATCAAAATACCATTCATTTTTTTCAAAGAAATGGAACAAATAATCCTCAAATTTATATGGAACCAGAAAAGACCTTGAATAGCCAAATAAGTATTGAAAAAGAAAGCCAAAGTTGGTGGCAACACAATTCCGTAATTCAAGCTCTATTTCAAAGCTGTCATCATCAAGACAGCATGGTACTGGCACAAAAACAGACACATAGATCAATGGAACAGAATAGAGAGCCCAGAAATAGACCCTCAACTCTATGGTCAACTCATCTTCGACAAAGCAGGAAAGAATGTCCAATGGAAAAAAGACAGCCTCTTCAATAAATGGTGCTGGGAAAATTGGACAGCCACATGCAGAAAAATGAAATTGGACCACTTCCTTACACCACACATGAAAATAGACTCCAAATGGATGAAGGACCTCAATGTGAGAAAGGAATCCATCAAAATCCTTGAGGAGAACGCAGGCAGCAACCTCTTTGACCTCAGCCACAGCAACATCTTCCTAGGAACATCAGCAAAGGCAAGGGAAGCAAAGGCAAAAATGAACTTTTGGGATTTCATCAAGATCAAAAGCTTTTGCACAGCAAAGGAAACAGTTAACAAAACCAAAAGACAACTGACAGAATGGGAGAAGATATTTGCAAACGACATATCAGATAAAGGGCTAGTATCCAAAATCTATAAGGAACTTAGCAAACTCAACACCCAAAGAACAAACAATCCAATCAAGAAATGGGCAGAGGTCATGAACAGACATTTCTGTAAAGAAGACATCCAGATGGCCAACAGACACATGAAAAAGTGCTCCACATCACTTGGCATCAGAGAAATACAAATCAAAACCACAATGAGATATGACCTCACACCAGTCAGAATGGCTAAAATGAACAAGTCATTAAATGATAGATGCTGGTGAGGATGCTGAGAAAGGGGAACCCTCCTACACTGTTTGTGGAAGCTGGTGCAACCACTCTGGAAAACAGCATGGAGGTTCCTCAAAATGTTGAAAATAGAACTACCCTATGACCCAGCAATTGCACTACTGGGTATTTACCCTAAAGACACAAACGCAGTGATTTGGACAGAAGAGTCTTAATTCTCATTAGTTTCCTTGAATTGTTTAAGTTCTTTGATTTCATGGTTGTTCCAAGCATTCTTAAGAAAGGTGCTCTTTAGCTCCCCGGTGTTTGAATTCCTTCCAAATGTTTTCTTGTGGTTGAATTCCAGTTTCAAAGCATTGTGCTCTGAGAATATGCAGGGAACAATCTCAGTCTTTTGGTATCAGTTGAGCCCTGATTTGTGACCCATATGTGGTCTATTCTGGAGAAGGTTCCATGTGTAGTCAAGAAGAATGAGTATTCTGTTGTTTTAGGGTGGAATGTTGGGTATATATCTATGAGGTCCATCTGGTCCAATGTGTCATTCAATGCTCTTGTTTCTTTACTGATTTTCTTCTTGGATGATCTGTCTATTATTGAGAGAGGCATGTTAAGATCCCCCACTATTAATTTATTCATATCAATATGATTCTTTATCTTGATTAACAATTTTCTTATATAATTGGCTGCTCCCATATTGGGGGCAAAAATATTTACAATTGTTAGTTCCTCTTGGTGGATAGACCCTTTACGAATGATGTAGTGTCTTTCTTTATCTCTGACTATAGACTTCAGATTATAATCTAATATTTCTGATATGAGAATCACTACCCCACCCTTCTCTTGAGGCTCCGTTGGCATGAAAGATGCTACTCCATCCCTTCACTTTCAGTTTGGATGTATCCTTGGGTTCAAAATTGGTCTCTTATAGACAACATATGGATGGGTCCTGTCGTTTTATCCAATCTACATCCCTGTGCTGTTTTATGTGTGCATTTAGGCCATTCACATTGAGAGTGATTATTTAGAGACACATTTTTATTGACATAGTGATACCTGTGAAGTCCTTGTTTCTATAGATTGTCTCCATATATTTCTGTTCAAGATATTCTTGAATTTTTTTCCTCTTTTATAGAACCCCCATTAATATTTCTAGCAGTGCCGGCTTGGTGTTCACATACTCTTTTAAACCTTGCCCGTCTTGGATGATCATTATCTCTCGATCCATTTTGATTTATCAGTCTTGCTGGATAAAGTGTTCTTGGCTGCATGTTCTTTTAATTTATTTCCTTGAATACATCTTGCCAGCCCTTTCTGGCTTGCCAGGTTTCTGTGGACAGGTCTGAGGTTATTCTGATGGGCTTTCCTCAGTATGTAAGGAATCTCTTCCCCGTAGCTGCTTTCAAGAATTCCTGTCTAAAACAATGATTCATCATTTTCACTATCAGGTGTCTCAAGGTCTTTCTAGATTCTATGATCTTCGGAAGAAATATTTATGCTTCTAGGACACGAATACTGGTTCTATTACCCAGATTTTCATGGAGAATTTTTTTTTTTTTGTTCAACTATATCATCTAGTCTTCTTTATTTCTCCTCCCCCTAAGGGATTGTACGAATTCTGACTTTAGAACATTTCATGGTGTCCTTTATTTTCCTCACTCTGTCTTCATGGCTTATAAGCTGCTTTCCAGGCTTCCTCCTGATACTTTTTCTCTATTAGTTTGTCCTCTAGATCACTAGTTCTGTCTTCTGCCTCAGTTACTGTTACAGAGAGCATTGTTACCATCACCCCTGGTGGCTTTCACTTCTTCCCTAATCAATTGCATTTTGTCATTAAAGGTTTTCTCCAAAATAGCCATTACCTGTATAATTGTTAGCCTGAATTCCCTTTCTGACATACTGTTTATGTCCATATCCATTTGCTCTGATGGAAAAGGCACAGTCTCTGAATTTTTCCTCCATTGGGCATTCCTCCTCCTAGTCATTTTGGTGAGATATGGCTGAAGGGATGTGTAGTTGAATGTACCAACCCTGGTACAGACAAGGTACACTCTGGAATGCTTCTGAGCAATCAAGAGTTCCCACAAAAAAAGAAAAAAAAAAAGAAAAGAAAAGAAATGAGGGAGAGACAAAAGAAAAAATAAAAGACCCAGCCAGAATGTGCCCCAAAGGTAAGAATTATAAAGTATACAAACAAAAACAAACAAAAAGACCAACAAAAGTAAATGACAAGAAAAACAAAAACAACAAAAAAAGAACCCAGCCAAATTGAACCCCAAGTATAAGATTTATATACTACCAGAACAAAATCAAATACACAGAAACACTGACAGAAGAAAAAGATGGGAGTGTGGTTATAAATTCTCAGTGTGGGTGAGGAAGATTATTTTGATTTTTTGTGGATGTATCTTGATATCTATGTTAAAGGACTCAACTTTCCTGAGATAAAGGGGGATTCAAACTGGTTTATATACAGGGGTGCATTGATTGGAGAAAGGGGTTACCTTGAAGCTCATCTCTATATGAATACTAAAAATAATAATAATAATAAAATAAAATAATTTAAAAATAGAAAAGCAAAAGAAAAACACAGGTTTATGTATCAAATAAGTTCAAATTTAAAGTTTAATATGGAATTTGTGGTACTGAACTTCTCATTGTGATGGTAAATACGTTAAAATTATTAAAAAATTGAAAAGAATGAAAATAGTGGGAACGAATTAAAAATAAAAGTAGCTCTGAAGTAGTGGTGGGTTTCCTCTTGTGTTTTTTGTCTGTTCTGTTTTTGTCTTTTGTTTTTTTAGTTTTTTGGCTAACTTTCTGGGGGAGGGGCCTGTCCCATGTTTTTCAGGTAGCCTTTCTAGAGTTGAGTCCTCCTGCTCCCTATCAAGGGCCTGGGCTCTGCGGAACCTGGTTTTTTAGGCTTTTGTTCTTTGGAGGGTTTTGTTTACTTGTTTATTTTTTTCCCCATTTTATTTATTTTTTCAGCGTAACAGTATTCATTGTTTTTGCACAACACCCAGTGCTCCATGCAAAACGTGCCCTCCCTATTACCCACCACCTGTTCCCCCAACCTCCCACCCCTGACCCTTCAAAACCCTCAGGTTGTTTTTCAGAGTCCATAGTCTCTTATGGTTCACCTCCCCTTCCAAATTTTTTTTTAAATAAACATATAATGTATTTTTATCCCCAGGGGTACAGGTCTGTGAATTGCCAGGTTTACACACTTCACAGCACTCACGATAGTACATACCCTCCCCAATGTCCATAGCCCCCTCCCCCTCTCCCAATCACACCTCCCCCCAGCAACCCCCAGTTTGTTTTGTGAGATTAAGAGTCATGTATGGTTGTCTCCCTCCCAGATCCATCTTGTTTCATTTATTCTTCTCCTATCCCCTTAACCCTCCATGTTGCATCCCCATGTCCTCATATCAGGGAGATCATATGATAGTTGTCTTTCTCCGATTGACTTATTTCACTAAGCATGATACCCTCTAGTTCCATCCACGTCGTCACAAATTGCAAGATTTCAATTCTTTTGATGGCTGCATAGTATTCCATTGTGTATATATACCACATCTTCTTTATCCATTCATCTGCTGATGGACATCTAGGTTCCTTCCATAGTTTGGCTATTGTAGACTTTGCTGCTATAAACATTCGGGTACACGTGTCCATTCGGATCACTATGTTTGCATCTTTAGGGTAAATACCCAGTAGTGCAATTGCTGGGTCATAGGGTAGTTCTATTTTCAACATTTGAGGAACCTCCATGCTGTTTTCCAGAGTGGTTGCACCAGCTTGCATTCCCACCAACAGTGTAGGAGGGTTCCCCTTTCTCCGCATCCTCGCCAGCGTCTGTCATTTCCTGACTTGTTAATTTTAGCAATTCTGACTGGTGTGAGGTGATATCTCATTGTGGTTTTGATTTGTATTTCCCTGATGCCGAGTGATGTGGAGCACTTTTTCATGTGTCTGTTGGCCATCTGGATGTCTTCTTTGCAGAAATGTCTGTTCATGTCCTCTGCCCATTTCTTGATTGGATTGTTTGTTCTTTGGGTGTTCAGTTTGTTAAGTTGCTTATAGATTTTGGATACTAGCCCTTTATCTGATATGTCGTTTGCAAATATCTTCTCCCATTCTGTCAGTTGTCTTTTGGTTTTGTTAACTGTTTCCTTTGCCGTGCAAAAGCTTTTGATCTTGATGAAATCCCAATAGTTCATTTTTGCCCTTGCTTCCCTTGCCTTTGGCAATGATCCTAGGAAGATGTTGCTACGGCTGAGGTCGAAGAGGTTGCTGCCTGCATTCTCCTCAAGGATTTTGATGGATTCCTTTCTCACATTGAGGTCTTTCATCCATTTGGAGTCTATTTTCGTGTGTGGTGTAAGGAAGTGGTCCAATTTCATGTTTCTGCATGTGGCTGTCCAGTTTTCCCAGCACCATTTATTGAAGAGGCTGTCTTTTTTCCATTGGACATTCTTTCCTGCTTTGTCGAAGATGAGTTGACCATAGAGTTGAGGGTCTATTTCTGGGCTCTTTACTCTGTTCCACTGATCTATGTGCCTGTTTTTGTGCCAGTACCATGCTGTCTTGATGATGACATCTTTGTAATAGAGCTTGAATTACGGAATTGTGATGCCACCAACTTTGGCTTTGTTTTTCAATATTCCTTTGGCTATTCGAGGTCTTTTCTGGTTCCATATAAATTTGAGGATTATTTGTTCCATTTCTTTGAAAAAAATGGATGGTATTTTGATAGGGATTTCATTAAATGTGTAGATTGCTTTAGGTAGCATGGACATTTTCAGAATATTTATTATTCCAATCCAGGAGCATGGAACATTTTTCCATTTCTTTGTGTCTTCCTCAATTTCTTTCATGAGTACTTTATAGTTTTCTGTGTATAGATTCTTAGCCTCTTTGGTTAGGTTTATTCCTAGGTATCTTATAGTTTTGGGTACAATTATAAATGAGATTGACTCCTTAATTTCTCTTTCTTCTGTCTTGTTGTTGGTGTACAGAAATGCAACTGATTTCTGTGCATTGATTTTATATCCTGACACTTTACTGAATTCCTGTACAAGTTATAGCAATTTTGGAGTGGAGTCTTTTGGGTTTTCCACATATAGTATCATATCATCTGCGAAGAGTGATAGTTTGCCTTTTTCTTTGCCGATTTGGATGCCTTTAAGTTCTTTTTGTTGTCTGATTGCTGAGGCTAGGACTTCTAGTACTATGTTGACTAGCAGTGGTGATAATGGACATCCCTGCTGTGTTCCTGACCTTAGTGGAAAAGCTTTCAGTTTTTCTCCATTGAGAATGATATTTGAGGTGGGTTTTTCATAGATGGCTTTGATAATATTGAGGTATGTGCCCTCTATGCCTACACTTTGAAGAGTTTTGATCAGGAAGGGATGCTGTACTTTGTCAAATGCTTTTTCCGCATCTATTGAGAGTATCATATGGTTCTTGTTCTTTCTTTTATTAATGTGTTCTATCACATGGACTGATTTGCGAATGTTGAACCAGCCCTGCAGCCCTGGAATAAATCCCACTTGATTTTGGTGAATAATCCTTTTAATGTACCGTTGAATCCTATTGGCTAGTATTTTGGCGAGAATTTTTGCGTCTGTGTTCATCAAGGATATTGGTCTATAGTTCTCTTTTTTGGTGGGAACTTGTCTGGTTTTGGGATCAAGGTGATGCTGGCCTCATAAAATGAGTTTGGAAGTTTCCCTCCCATTTCTATTTTTTGGAACAGTCTCAGGAGAATAGGAATTCTTTCTTCTTTAAATGTTTGGTAGAATTCCCCTGGGAAGCCGTCTGGCCCTGGGCTTTTGTTTGTTTTGAGATTTTTGATGACTGTTTCAATCTCCTTACTGGTTATGGGCCTGTTCAGGGTTCTATTTCTTCCTGGTTCAGTTGTGGGAGTTTATATATCTCTAGGACTGCATCCATTTCCTCCAGATTGTCAAATTTGTTGGCGTAGAGTTGCTCATAGTATGTTCTTATAATTGTCTGTATTTCTTTGGTGTTGTGATCTCCCCTCTTTCGTTCATGATTTTATTTATTTGTGTCCTTTCTCTTTTCTTTTTGATGAGTCTGGCCAGGTGTTTATCAATCTTATTGATTCTTTCAAAGAACCAGCTCCTAGTTTCATTGTTTTTTGTTTGTTTGTTTGTTTGTTTCATTGATTTCTGCTCTGGTCTTTATGATTTCTCTTCTCCTGCTGGGTTTAGGGTTTCTTTCTTGTTCTTTCTCAAGCTCCTTTACGTGTATTGTTAGGTTGTGTACTTGAGACCTTTCTTGTTTCTTGAGAAAGGCATGTACCGCTATATATTTTCCTCTCAGGACTGCCTTTGCTGTGTCCAACAGATTTTGAACTGTTGTGTTTTCATTATCATTTGTTTCCATGAATTTTTTCAATTCTTCTTTCATTTCCTGGTTGACCCATTCATTCTTTAGAAGGATGCTGTTTAGTCTCCATGTATTTGGGTTCTTTCCAGCTTTCCTCTTGTGATTGAGTTCTAGCTTCAGAGCATTGTGGTCTGAAAATATGCAGGGAATAATCCTAATCTTTTGATACCGGTTGAGACCTGATTTGTGACCCAGGATGTGATCTATTCTGGAGAAGGTTCCATGTGCACTAGAGAAGAAGGTGTATTCTGTTGCTTTGGGATGAAATGTTCTGAATATATCTGTGATGTCCATCTGGTCCAGAGTGTCATTTAAGGCCTTTATTTCCTTGTTGATCTTTTGCTTGGATGATCTGTCCATTTCAGTGAGGGGAGTGTTCAAGTCCCCTACTATTATTGTATTATTATTGATGTATTTCTTTGATTTTGTTATTAACTGGTTGATATAGTTGGCTGCTCCCACGTCAGGGGCATAGATATTGAAAATTGTTAGATCTTCTTGTTGGACAGACCCTTTGAGTAGGATATAGTGTCCTTCCTCATCTCTTATTATAGTCTTTGGCTTAAAATCTAATTGATCTGATATAAGGATTGCCACCCCAGCTTTCTTCTGATGCCCATTAGCATGGTAAATTGTTTTCCACCCCCTCACTTTAAATCTGGAGGTGTCTTCACGTTTTAAATGAGTGTCTTGTAGGCAACATACTGATGGGTTTTGTTTTTTTAATCCATTCTGATACCCTGTGTCTTTTGATTGGGGCATTTAGCCCATTAACATTCAGGGTAACTATTGAGAGATATTAATTTAGTGCCATTATTAGTCTGTAAGGTGACTGTTACTGTATATTGTCTCTGTACCTTTCTGATCTACTACTTTTAGGCTCTCTCTTTGCCTAGAGGACACCTTTCAATATTTCCTATAGAGCTGGTTTGGTGTTTGCAAATTCTTTCAGTTTTTGTTTGTTCTGAAAGCTTTTGATCTCTCCTGTTTTCAATGATAGCCTAGCTGGATAGAGTATTCTTGGCTGCATGTTTTTCTCGTTTAGTGCTCTGAATATATCATGCCAGCTCTTCCTGGCCTGCCAGGTCTCTGTGGATAAGTCTGCTGCCAATCTAATATTTTTACCATTGTATGTTACAGACTTCTTCTCTTGGGCTGCTTTCAGGATTTTCTCTTTGTCACTAAGACTTGTAAATTTTAATATTAGGTGACGGGGTGTGGACCTATTCTTGTTGACTTTGAGGGGGGTTCTCTGCATCTTCTGGATTTTGATTCATGTTCCCTTTGCCATATTAGGGAAATTCTCTCCAATAATTCTCTCCAATAGACCTTCTGGTCCCCTCTCTGTTTCTTCTTCTTCTGGAATCCCAATTATTCTAATGTTGTTTCGTCTTATGGTGTCACTTATCTCTCGAAATCTCCCCTCATGGTCCAATAGCTGTTTGTCCCTCTTTTGCTCGGCTTCTTTATTCTCTGTCATTTGTTCTTCTATATCACTAATTCTTTCTTCTGCCTCATTGATTCTAGCAGTGAGAGCCTCCATTTTGATTGCACCTCATTAATACCTTTTTTTATTTCAACTTGGTTAGATTTTAGTTCTTTAATTTCTCCAGAAATGGCTTTAATATCTCCAGAGAGGGTTTCTCTAATATCTTCCATGCCTTTTTCGAGCCCGGCTAGAATGTTCAGAATCATCATTCTGAACTCTTGTTCTGACATATTACCAATGTCTGTGTTGGTTAGGTCCCTAGCCTTCGTTACTGGCTCTTGTTCTTTTGTTTGTGGTGATTTTTTCCGCCTTGCCATTTTGTCCAGATAAGAGGATATGAAGGAGCAAATAAAATATTAAAGGGTGGCAAAGACCCCAGAAAAATTCTCTGTAACAAAATGAGAAGAGACCCCAAATTGTGGGGGGGAGAAAGGGGATAAATAGAGGTTCAGAAAAAAAAGAAAAAAATTAAAAAAATAAAACAAATAGGGGGAGTCAAGATGGCGGGGAAGTAGGAGGAGGCACCATTTCAACCTGTACACTAAAGTGAGCTGATTACCTACCAAAGAACTCCGACCACCCATGAAATCAGACTGAGATCAGAATTAAACACGTCTGGATCTCTACTGGGACAGAAGACGCCAGTGGCAGGTAAAGCAGACTGGGAGCATCGGACTGATATCGGAAGATAAACAAAAGGGGGAGGGAGCCACCAGAGGTGACCGATTGGATAGTAACACCCCACCACGAGAGTGCCCTGCGTATGGGGACCAGCATTAACTTGGAGTCTTGTTGAAAGCACTCAAAAAACAAACAGCAAAGGATCGCGGAGGGGGGAAATAGTGGGAACCTGGGCGGTTAGGGTCAGGGACCTAAGTCCCCGGACCCAGGACAGCCTCCCCTGGTGCGGAGCCAGAGAGAGTGCGGCGGAGAAATCAGGTCTCTGTCCCTGAGCCGCCAGTGCACCTGAATGCCAGCGCCCGAGAACGAGTGGGGTCTGGCTCCCGTGAGGGGCTGGGAGTCTGGCCAGATGGCAATCCTGAAATGCGCCCGTCCCACACCCTCCCTTGGGATACGTGCTCATAGGCGCTAGCGTGGAGCTCTGGCAGCCGGAAAAACCAGACATTCCCAGCCCGGGACAGCGGGAAAATCTCAGTGTGCGATCTCTGCTCGGAACCTCTCGGGCGGTCTGGAGCTGCCTAGACAGCCACCGCTGCCCTGGTTTTGGGTACAACGAAGAGCTCCTGCATCCCCAGGGACAGTGACTCAGAACCGACTCTGCCAGCAGCTTTTCAAAACAGTCTGAGGCTTCTCTCTGAGATGGAGTTTGGGGTTCTGTTTGCTCTCCTCTAAACCTCCAAAAACCATCAAAAGCTGTCAAGACGAGAGAAAGCAGATGAAAGAACATAAAAACCCCCAGAGAACAAAAGCCTGGAAAAAAAAGTTTCCTGAAAAAAAAAAGAGCTCACCCACTTGAGGGGAGCGGGAGGACCTAACTCAGGGAATATCACTGTCTGAAAACCCACGTGGCAGGCCCCTCCCCCAGAAAACCAACCAGAAAGGAAGAAAAAAAAAAAGACTACAAGAGAACAATCACCACTACTTCATAAATACAACTTTATTTTTAACTCTTTACCAATATTCTGTTTTTTTTATACATACAGATAATTTTTTAACCTATTTACCATCACAATGAGATGTCCAGTACATCAAATTCTTTAATAACCTTCTAACCTGAAATTTTTGATACATACACCCGTGTTTTTCTTTTGTTTTTCTATTTTTTAATTGTTTTTTAATTTTAACTTAGTTTAGTCTAGTTTATTCTTTTTTAATTTTTATTTTCTACTATACATATAGAGTTAAACTTCAAGGTAACCCCCTTTCCCCAATCAATGCTACCCCTATAGGCAAACCAGTTTCTAATCCCCCTGTAACTTAGGAAAGTTGAGTCCCGTAACAAAAACATCAAGATACCTTCAGGAAGAATCAAAATAACCTTCCTCACCCACTCTGAGAATCTATAACCATTCTCCCAATTTTTCCTTCTGTCAGTCTTTCTGTGAATTTGTGTTTGTCCTGATAATATATAAATCTTATACTTGGGGTTCTTTCGGATGAGGTTCTATCCTTTTTTTTGCTTATATATACATATTTTTTTCTCTTGTCATATACTTTTATCACTCTTTTTCTCTGTCTGTTTTTGTTTGTATACTCCACAAATCTTACCTTGTGGCCCATTTGGGCTGAGCCTTCTCTTTTATCTTCCCTTTTTTTCCTATCTCTCTCTCTCTTTTTTTTTCCTTTATTCTTTCCCCTTTTTTTCTTTCTTCTTCTCTATTTCTTTTTCTTTTCTTTTTTCTCTCATTTGGGTGGGGAATCCTGATTGCACAGAAGCGTTCCAGGGTGCACATTGACTGCACCACAATCGATAAGTCCAGATGCATCTGTTTAGTCATCTCTTACCAAAATGACTAGGAGGAGGAATACCCAACAGAAGAAAAATACAGAGGATGGGCCTTCTGCAACAGAGCTAATGGCTATCGACACAGACAATATGTCAGAAAAGGAATTCAGACTAACAATTATCCAGGCAATAGCTATGTTGGAGAAAGCCAAGGATGACCAAACAGAATTGATTAGGGCAGAACTGAAAGCCACCAGGGATGATGTTCACAAAGTTAGGGCAGAACTGAAAGCCACCAGGGATGATGTTCAAAATGGTCTCAATAAGTTCAAATCGAATCTAAATTCTCTAAAAGCTAGGGTAACTGAGACAGAAGATAGAATTAGTGATCTGAAGGACAAACAGATAGAGAGAAAGGATCAGGAGGAAGCCTGGAACAAACAGCTCAGAAGCCACGAAAACAGAATCAGGGAAATAAACTATGCCATGAAACATTCCAATGTCAGAATTATTGGAATCCCTGAAGGGGAAGAAAAAGAAAGAAGTCTAGAAGATATAGTGGAAGAAGTTGTCTATGAAAATTTTCCCAATCTCACGAATGGAAACAACATTCATGTACTAGAGGCAGAAAGATTTCCTCCCAAGATTTTAGATTCTCAAAAGTCCTCACGGCAACTTATAGTTAGAGTGAGGAATTATGTTTCAAGAGAGACCCTCTTAAAAGCAGCTAGGACAAAGAAGCTTCTTACATACAGAGGAAAGCCCATTAGAATAACATCAGACCTATCCACAGAGACCTGGAAAGCAAGGAAGTGCTGGCAAAATATATTCAGAGTACTAAATGAGAAAAACATGCAACCAAGAATACTCTATCCAGCAAGACTGACATTTAAAATGGATGGAGAGATAAAGAGTTTCCAAGACCAGCAAGGCTTAAAAGACTATGCAACCACCAAGCCGACACTGCAGGAAATATTAAGGGAGGTCCTATAAAAGAGAAAAAATCCTAAGAATATCATTGAACAGAAATATAGAAACAATCTATAGACAGAAAGACTTCAAAGGCAACACGATGTCAATAAAAACATATCTCTCAATAATCACTCTCAATGTGAATGGCCTAAATGCGCCCATAAAATGACACAGGGTTGCAGATTGGATAAAACGTCAGGACCCATCCGTATGTTATCTACAAGAGACCCATTTTCAAACTAAGGATACACCCAGACTGAAAGTGAAGGCATAGAGAAGCATCTTTCATACCAATGGGCCTCAAAAGAAGGCCAGGGTAGCGATTCTCATATCAGATAAATTAGATTTTAAACTAAAGACTTTAGTCAGAGATACAGAAGGACACTCCATCATTCTTAAAGGGACTATCCGCCAAGATGATCTAACAATTGTGAATATCTATGCCCCCAATATGGGAACACCCAATTACATAAGAAAACTATTAATCAAGATAAAGAGTCATATTGATACGAATACAATAATAGTAGGAGATCTTAATACACCTCTCTCAGAAATAGACAGATCATCGAAGCAGAAAATTAATAAAGAAATAAGAGCATTGAATGAAACATTGGACCAGATGGACCTCATCGACGTATACAGAACATTCCACCCTAAAACAACAGAATACTCATTCTTCTCAAGTGCACATGGAACCTTCTCCAGAATAGACCACATACTGGGTCACATAGCAGGACTCAACCGATACCAAAAGACTGACATTATTCCCTGCATATTCTCCAATCACAATGCTTTGAAACTAGAGCTCAATCACAAGGAAAAGTTCAGAAGGAACTCAAACATCTGGAAGCTAAAGACCACCTTGCTTAAGAATGCTTGGATCAACCAGGAGATCAAAGATGAACTTAAACAATTCATGGAAACCAATGAGAATGAAGACACCTCGGTCCAAAACCTATGGGATACAGCAAAGGCGGTTCTAAGGGGGAAATACATAGCCATCCAAGCCTCCCTCAAAAACATTGAAAAATCCAGAATACACCAGCTGTCTCTACACCTTAAAGAACTGGAGAATCAACAACGAATCAAACCAACTCCACATGCAAGAAGGGAAATAATCAAGATTAGAGCAGAGATCAATGAGGTAGAAACGTGAGATACAGTAGAACGTATCAATGAAACTAGAAGCTGGTTTTTTGAAAGAATCAATAAGATCGATAAACCATTGGCCACACTAATCCAAAAGAAAAGAGATTAAGCCCAAATTAATGAAATTATGAATGAAAAGGGAGAGATCACAACTAACACCAAGGAAATAGAAACAATCATCAGAAATTATTACCAACAGTTATATGCCAATAAGCTAAGCAACCTAGATGAAATGGATGCATTCCTGGAAAGCTACAAACTCCCAAAATTGAAAGAGGAAGAAATTGACAACCTGAATAGACCGATATCTAGTAATGAGATTGAAGCAGTGATCAAAAACCTCCCAAAAAACAAGAGCCCAGGACCTGACGGATTCCCTGGGGAATTCTAACAAACATTCAAAGAAGAAATAACACCAATTCTCCTGAAGCTGCTCCAAAAAATTGAAGCAGAAGGAAAACTTCCAGACTCTTTTTAGGAAGCCAGCATTACCCTGATCCCCAAACCAGGCAAAGACCACACCAAAAAGGAGAATTTCAGACCAATATCACTGATGAATATGGATGCAAAGATTCTCAACAAGATCCTAGCAAACAGGATCCAGCAGCACATTAAAAAGATTATCCACCATGACCAGGTGGGATTCATCCCTGGGTTGCAAGGTTGGTTCAACATTCGCAAATCAATCAGTGTGATAGAACACATCAATAAGAGAAGAGAGAAGAACCACATGGTCCTCTCAATTGATGCAGAAAAAGCATTTGACAAAATCCAGCATCCGTTCCTGATGAAAACGCTTCAAAGTATAGGGATAGAGGGAACATTCCTGAACTTCATAAAATCTATCTATGAAAGACCCACAGCAAATATCATCCTCAATGGGAAAAAGCTTGCAGCCTTCCCGTTGAGATCAGGAACACGACAAGGATGCCCAGTCTCACAATTTGTTCAACATAGTATTAGAAGTTCTAACAATGGCAATCAGACAACAAAGAGAAATAAAAGGTATCCAAATTGGCAAGGAAGAAGTCAAACTCTCTCTCTTCGCAGATGACATGATTCTTTATATGGAAAACCACAAAGACTCCACCCCCAAACTACTAGAACTCATACAGCAATTCAGTAACGTGGTAGGATACAAAGTCAATGTACAGAAATCAGTGGCTTTCTTATACACTAACAATGAAAATACAGGAAGAGAAATTAGGGAATCGATTCCATTTACTATAGCACCAAGAACCATAAGATACCTGGGCATAAACCTAACCAAAGAAGTAAAGGACCTGTACTCGAGGAACTACAGAACACTCATGAAAGAAATTGAAGAAGACACCAAAAGATGGAAGACTGTTCCATGCTCTTGGATTGGAAGAATAAACATTGTTAAAATGTCTATACTGCCTAGAGCAATCTATACTTTTAATGCCATTCCGATCAAAATTCCACCGATATTTTTCAAAGAGCTGGAGCAAATAATCCTAAATTTGTATGGAGTCAGAAGAGACCCCAAATTGCTAAGGAAATGTTGAAAAACAAAAACAAAACTGGCGGCATCACATTACCCAATTTCAAGCTGTGATCACCAAGACAGCGTGGTACTGGCATAAAAACAGACACATAGACCAGTGGAACAGAGGGGAGCCCAGATATGGACCCTCAACTCTATGGTCAAATAATCTTCGACAAAACAGGAAAAAATATTCAATGGAAAAAAGACAGTCTCTTCAATAAATGGTGCTGGGAAAACTGGACAGCGATATATAGAAGAATGAAACTCGAACATTCTCTTACACCGTACACAAAGATAAACTCGAAATGGATAAAAGACCTCAACGTGAGACAGGAATCTATCAGAATCCTGGAGGAGAGCATAGGCAGTAACCTCTTCGATATCAGCCACAGCAACTTCTTTCAGGATATGACTCCAATGGCCAAGGAAACAAAAGCAAAAATGAACTTTTGGGACTTCATCAAGATCAAAAGCTTCTGCACAGCAAAGGAAGCAGTCAACAAAACAAAGAGGCAACCCATGGAATGGGAGAAGATATTTGCAAATGACAGTACAGACAAAAGGTTGATATCCAGGATCTATAAAGAACTTCTCAAACTCAACACACACAAAACAGATAATCATATCATATAATGGGCAGAAGACACGAACAGACACTTCTCAAATGATGACATACAAATGGCTATCAGACACATGAAGAAATGTTCATCATCACTAGCCGTCAGGGAGATTCAAATTAAAACCACATTGAGATATCACCTTACACCAGTTAGAATGGACAAAATTAGCAAGACGGGAAACAACGTGCGTTGGAGAGGATGTGGAGAAAGGGGAACCCTCTTCCACTGTTGGTGGGAATGCAAGTTAGTGCAGCCACTTTGGAGAACAGTGTGGAGATTCCTCAAGAAATTAATGATAGTGCTTCCATATGACCCTGCAATTGCACTACTGGGTATTTACCCCAAAGATGCAGATGTAGTGAAAAGAAGGTCCATCTGTACCCCAAAGTTTATAGCAGCAATGACCACGGACGCCAAACTTTGGAAAGAACCAAGATGCCCTTCAACAGACGAATGGATAAGGAAGATGTGTTCCATATACAATATGGAGTATTATGGCTCCATCAGAAAGGATGAATACCTAACTTTTGTAGCAGCATGGAAGGAACTGGAAGAGATTATGCTGAGTGAAATAAGTCAAGCATAGAGAGTCAAGTATCATATGGTTTCACTTATTTGTGGAGCCTAACAAGTAATGGAGGATTAGGGAGATGGAGAGGAGATGGGAGTTGAGGGAAATTGGTAGGGGAGGTGGACCATGAGAGACTATGGACTCTGAAAAACAATATGAGGTTTTTGAAGGGGCAGATGGTGGTGGGAGGTTGGGGTAGCCAGGTGGTGGGTATTAAGGAGGGCACATATTGAATGGAGCACTGATTGTGTGCAAAAACAATTAATTCTTTATTTCTGACCAGAACGAAAAAAACTTTTTCAAAGAAAAAAAAGAACAGGTATTATTTCTTCTTTGAATGTTTGGTAGAATTCCCCAAGGAGTCCATCATGCCCTGGGTTCTTGTTGTTTGGGGGTTTTTTGATCACCATTTCAATCTAGTCTATTTAGGTTGTCAGTTTCCTCCTGGTTCAGTTTTGGAAGTTTATAGGTTTCTAGGAATGCATCCTTTTCTTCTAAGTTGCTTAACTTATAGGCATATAAGTGTTGATAATAATTTCCGATGATTGTTTCTGTTTCCTTGGTGTTAGTCGTGATCTCTCAATGTTCATTCATAATTTTATTATTTTGGGTGCTCATCCTTTTCTTTTGGATTATTTTGGCTAATGGTTTATTGGTCTTATTGTTTATTAAAAAAAGTTTGTATTTTTATTGATGAGTTCTACTGTATCTATAATTTCTATCTGATTGAGCTCTGTTCTGATCTTGATTACCCCCCCTATTGTGTGTGGGGTTGGCTTAATTTGTTGTTGCTTGTCCAGTTCTTTAAGATGTAAAGAGATCTGGTGTATTCAGGATTTTTCAATTTTTTGGAGGGAGACTTGAATGGCTATGTATTTCCCCCTTAGGACTCTCTTTGCTGTATCTCGTAGGTTTTGGACTGAAGTGTCTTCATTCTCAATGGTTTCCATGAATTGTTTAAATTCATGATTTCCTGTATGATCCAAATATTTTTAAGTAAGCTGATCTTTAGCTTCCATGTGTTTGAATTCCTTCTAAAATTTTTCTTGTAGTTGAGTTCCAGTTTCAAAGTATTGTGGTTTCATAATATGCAGGGAATAATCTCAGTCTTTTGGTATCGGTTGAGCCCTGATTTGTGATGCAGTATGTGGTCTAAACTAGAGGACGTTCCATGTGCACTTGAGAAGAATGATATTCTGTTGTTTTAGGGTGGTATGTACTGTATATATCTCTGAAGTCCATCTGGTGCAATATGTCATTCAATGCTCTTATTTCTTTATTGATTTTATGCTTGGATGACCTGTCTATTACGGAAAGTGGCATGATAAGATCCCCTGCAATTAATGTATCCATATAAATTTGACTCTTTATCATGATTAAGAGTTGCCTTATGTAGTTGGGGCTCCCATATTGGGGGCATAAATATTTACAAATGTTACACCTTCTTGGTGGATAGTCCCTATAAGAATTATGTAGTATCCTTCTGTATCTCTGACTATAGTCTTTAGTTTAAATCTAAATGATCTGATGTAAGAATAGCTACCCCATCTTTCTTTTAAGGCCCATTGGCGCGAAAGATGCTTCTCCATCCCTTCACTTTCAGCCTGGATGTATCCTTGGGTTCAAAATGTATCTCTTGTAGACAACATATGGATGGGTCTTCTCATTTTATCCAATATGCCACCCTAAGCTGTTTTATGGGAGTTTTTAGGCCAATCTTGTTGAGAGTGATTTTTGAGAGATACTTTTTTTATTGACATCTTATACCTGTGAAGTCCTTGTTTCTGTAGATTGTCTCCATAAATTTCTGTTCTATGACACTTTTGGGTTCTTTCTTCATTTATAGAAACCCCCCTTATTATTTCTTGTAGTGCTGGCGTGGTGGTCACATACTCTTTTAAACCTTGCTGGTCTTGGAAGCTCTTTATTTCTCCATCCATGTTGAATGTCAGCTTTGCTGGATAAAATATTCTTTGATGCCTTTTCTTCTCATTTAGTGCCCTGAATACATCTTGCCAGGTCTTTTTGGCTTGCCAGGTTTCTGTGGACAGATATGATGTTTTTCTGTTGGACCTTCCTCTGTATGTAAGGAATCTCTTCCCCTTAGCTGCTTTCAAGAGGTCCTGTCTAAATAATGATTCATCTGTTTCATGATCAGTTTAACAATCAGATGTCTCGAGGTCATTCAAGATTCTATGATCATGGGTGAAGACCTTTCTGCCTTTATAACATGAACCTTGGTTCCATCCCCCAGATTGGGAAAATTTCCATGGAGGATTTGTTCAAGTGTATCTTCTTTTCTTCTTTCTTTCTCCTCCTGGTCAGGGATTCCAATAATTCTGATGTTGGGATGTTTCAAGGCATCACTATTTCCCTAATTCTGTCTTCATGGCTTCTAAGCTATTTGTTACAGGCCTCCTCTGGATCCTTTTTCTATAACAGTTTGTCCTCTAGGTCACTAGTTCTATCTTCTGCCTCAGTTATCCTAGCTTTAGAGAATTTACATTAGACTGGAACTCATTGAGAGCATTGTTAACTTTATCCTTGGTGATTTTAACCTCTGACTTAATCAATTCCATTTTCTCATCAAAGGCTTTCTCCAACTAAGCCATTGCCTAGATAATTGTTACACCGAACTCCCTTTCCAACATACAGTTTATGTTCATATCCAATAGCTCTGATGGAGAGGGCAGTCTCTGAATTTTTCCTCTGATGGGAATTCCACCTCTTAGTCATTTTGGTGAGAGATGGCTGAGGGGACGTATAGCTGAATGTATCAACCATGATCCAGGCAGGGTGCACCCTGGAATGTTTCTAAGCAATCAGGAGTTCCCACCAAAAAGAAAGTAAAAAAAAAAAAAAAAAAAAAAAAAAAAAAAAGACAGACAGGAAAAAAAAAATAAAAATAAAAAAAAGAGAGAAGACCCAGGCAGAATGGGCCCCATAGTTAAAAATTATAAGGTATACAAAGAAGAACAGACGAACAAAAAGACTGACAAATGCAAATGACAACAAAAAAAGAACCCAGCCAAAATGAACCCCAAGTATAAGGTTTATATAATACCATAACAAAAAGAAATACACAGAAACAGTGACAGAAGAAAAAAGTTGGGAGGGTGGTAATAAATCATCAGAGTGGGGAGAATGGTTATTTTGATTCTTCTTGGGGGAATCTTGATATCTTTGTTAAAGAACTCAAATTTCCTGAGATAAAAGGAGATTAAAACTGGTTTATATATAGGGGTACTATTGTTTGTGGAAAGAGGATTACCTTGAAGCTTATCTCTATGTGAATATTAATAAAAAATAGGAAAGTGAAAGAAAACCACAGGTATATGTATCCAAAAAGTTCAAGTTAAAAGGCTATTATTGAATTTGTTGTAATCTAACTCTTGGGGTGATGGTAAAGAAGTTAAAAAAACACACTAAAATAATGAAAATATTGGGAAATTATTAAAAATAAAAGTTGTTGTGGGTCCGGACAAGATGGTGGGGAAGTAGGAGGAGGCACCATTTCAACCTGTACCTAAAGTGAGCTGATTACCTACCAATGAACTCTGATCACCCATGAAATCAGCCTGAGGTTAGAATTATATACTTCTGTATCTCTATGGGGGCAGAAGATGCCAGTGGGCAGGTAAAGGGGAATGAGAACATTGGATTGATATTGGAAGATAAAAAATGGGGAGGGAGCCACCAGAAGCGACCCACTGAAAAGTAATACACCAATAAGAGAGTGAGCTGCAACTGAGGACCAGCATCAACTTGGAGTCTGGTTGAAAGCACTCAAAAAGTGCAAAGGATCATGGGGGGAAATTGTGGAAATTGGGACAATTAGGGACAGTGGCTTAAGTCCCCTGACCCAGGACAGCCTCCCCTGGCACTGAGCCAGAGAGAGTGCTGTGAAGAAACCCAGTCTTGGTCCCTGAGCCGCCAGCATGCCTGAGAGTGTCTGTCTGGGTGGCAGCTCCAGAGAGGGTGAGGGAACATCACCAGTTGACAGAACCACCGCCTTTTGTACTCTCTATGCGCTGGCCCCATGACCAGAGTCTTATTTGCACCCCACATCCCCCCTGAGAGAGGTGTGTGCAGGTGCCAGCTGGCAGAACCACGGCCTTTTGCACTCTCCAGGAGAGCGCCACACTACCAGAGTCTGAGTCATGCCCAACACACCACCCTGAGAGAGGTGTGTGCAGGTGCCAGACAGAGCTCTCTAGGACCAGATCTGAGTCACACACCATTCCCCCATCCCCCAGAGGTCTATTCAGGAACCAGCCAGCACTCTCTAGGACTCCGAGAGTATGAGTACTCCCAACCAGGGTCATTGGGAAAATCTCAGTGCACTATTCCTGCTTGGGACCTCTCTGGTCGTCTGGAGCTGCCCAGACACCCATGGATATCATGGTTTTGGGTACAAATGGGAGTTCCTGTGACCCCAGAGACTGTGATTGGGATCTTGATCTGCCAGAGGCCAAGGGGGAATTTATGTACTCTGGAGCACCCAAAGGTGAACAGACTGAGGCTTCTCTCTGAGAGGGAGATCTGGATGCAGTTTGCTTTCCTCTAAACCTCCAAAACCATCAAAAGCTTCCAAAGGGAGAGAAAACAAAGGAACAAACAAACAAAACCTCCAGAGAACAAAAGCCTGAAAAACTGGTTTCCTCAGAGCCCACCCCCTTGATGGGGGCAGTAGGACTTAACTCAAGGGACATTGCCTGAAAACCCATGCAGCAGGACCCTCCACCAGAAAGCCAACAACAACAACAACAACAACAACAACAACAACAACAAAAATAGACAAGAGGACAACTACCACTATTTCGTAGATACAGCTTTTATTTTTAATTCATTCCCACAATTCTGGATATATATATATATATATATATATATATATATATATATATAAAATTGTAACCTATTTGCCATCACAGTGAGATGTCCAGGACATCAAATTACATAATAACCTTTTAACCTGAACATTTTGATACATATACCTGTGTTTTTCTTTTGCTTTTCTATTTTTTAATATTTTAAATTTTAGTTTAGTTTAGTTTATTCTTTTTTTAATATTCATATTGAGTTAAGCTTCAAGGTAATCCCCTTTCCCCACTCAATGCTACCCCTATAGGTAAACCAATTTTAATCCCCCTTTATCTTAGGAAAGTTGAGTCTTTTAACAAAGATATCAAGATACATCCAGGAAGAATCAAAATAACCTTCCTCGCCCACACTGAGAATTTATAACCATTCTCCCGTCTTTTTATTCCACCAGTGTTTCTGTGTATTTGTGTTTGTCCTGGTAGTAGTATATAATATATATATATATATATATATATAATATATATATATATATATATATTTTTTCTCTCTTGTCATCTACCTTTGTCAGTCTTTGTTTGTCTGTTTTTCTTTGTATACTTCATAAAACTTACCTTGGGACACATTTGGGCTGGGTCTTCTCTTTTATTTAATATTTATTTTTTTTTCTGTCTCTCTCTCTTTTTCTTTGTTTTTCTTTTTCTTTTTTCTTTCTTTTGGGTTGGGACACTTGATTGCTCAGAAGCATTCCAGGGTGCACCTTGCCTGCACCATAGTTGACACATTCAGCTACACATCCATTCAGCCATATCTCAACAAGATGACTAGGAGAAGGAATGCCCAACAGAAGAAAAATTCAGAGACTGGGCTTTCTGCAACATAGATAATGGGTATGGATATAGACAATATGTCAGAAAGGGAATTCAGGCTAACAAATATCCAGGCAGTAGCTAAGTTGGAGAAAGCCATGGATGGCAAAGTGGAATTGATTAGGGGAGAAGTGAAAGCCACAAGGGATGATGTTCACAATATTCTCAATGAGTTCCAATCTAATGTAAATTCTCTATATGCTAGAGTAACTGAGACAGAAGATAGAATTAGTGGTCTGGAGGACAAACAGATAGAGAAAAAAGATCAGGAGGAAGCCTGGAACCAACAGCTTAGAAACCATGAAAACAGAATTAGGGAAATAAAAGACACCATGAAACATTCCAACGTCAGAATTATTGGAATCCCTGAGGGAGAGGAGAAAGAAAGAAGACTGGAAGCTGTAGTTGAACAAATTCTCCATGAAAATGCTCCCAATCTCACAAATGTAACCAAAGTTCGTATACTAGAGGCAGAAAGGTCTACCCCCAGGATCATAGAATCTAGAAAGACCTCATGACACCTGATAGTGAAATGATGAATCATAGTTGGAGACAGGAGCTCTCAAAAGAAGTTAGGACAAAGAAATTCCTTAAGTGCAGAGGAAAGCCCATCAGAATAATGTCATACCAGTCCACAGAAACCTGGCAAGACAGAAAAGTCTGGCAAGATATATTCAGGGAACTAAATGAGAAGAACATGCAGCCAAGAATAGTTTATCCAGCAAGACTGACATTCAAAATGGATGGAAAAATAAAGAGTTTCCAAGGCCAGCAAGGTTTAAAAGAGTATACGACCACCAAGCTGACACTGCAGGAAATATTAAGGGGGTTATAAAAGAGGAAAAATCCTAAATATATCATTGGACATAAATATATGGGGACAATCTACAAAAAGAAATACTTCAAAGGTAACACGATGTCAATAAAAACGTATGTCTCAATCATCACTCTCAATGTCAATGGCTTAAATGCACCCATAATAAAACACAGGGTTGCAGATTGGATAAAACGACAGGTCCCATCCATATGTTGTCTACAAGAGACCCATTTTGAACCTAAGGATACACCCAGACTGAAAGTGAAGGGATGGAGAAGCATCTCTCATGCCAATGGGCCTCAAAAGAAGGCCGGGATAGCGATTCTCATATCAGATAAATTAGATTTTAAACTAAAGACTATAGTCAGAGATACAGAAGGACACTACATCATTCTTAAAGGGACTATCCACGATGATGATCTAACAATTGTAAATATTTATGCCCCCAATATGGGAGCAGTCAATTTCATAAGAAAACTGTTAATCAGGTTAAAGAGTCATATTGATATGAATACATTAATAGTATGAGATCTTAGCATGTTTCTCTCAATAACAAACAGATCATCCAAGCAGAAAATCAATAAAGAAACAAGAGCATTGAATGAAACATTGGACCAGATGGACCTCATAGATATATACAGAATATTCCACCCTAAAATAAGAGAATACTCACTCTTTTCGAGTGTACATGGAACATTCTGCAGAATAGACCACATTGGGTCACAAATCAGGGCTCAACCGATACCAAAAGATTGAGATTATTCCCTGCATATTCTCAGACCACCATGCTTTGAAACTGGAGCACAATCGCAAGGAAAAGTTTGGAAGGAACTCAAACATCTGAAAGCTAAAGACCACCTTGCTTAAGAATGCTTGGATCAACCAGGAGATCAAAGAAGAACTTAAACAATTCATGGAAACCAATGAGAATGAAGACACTTTGGTCCAAAACCTATGGGATACAGCAAAGGCGGTTCTAAGGGGGAAATACATAGCCATCCAAGACTCCCTCAAAAAAAAAAAATTGAAAAATCCAGAATACACCTGCTGTTTCTACACCTTAAAGAACTGGAGAATCAAAAAAAAAATGAAGCGAACTCCACACATAAGAAGGGAAATAATCAAGATTAGAGCAGAGATCAATGAGATCGTAACTAGAGATACAGTAGAATGCATCAATGAAATTAGAAGCTGGTGAAAGAATCAATAAGATGGATAAACCATTGGCCCATGTAATACAAAAGAAATAGAGAAGACCCAAATTAGTAAAATTATGAATAAAAAGGGAGAAATCACAACTAACACCAAGAAAATAGAAACAATCATCAGAAATTATTATCATTAGTTATAAGCCAATAAGTTAAGCAACTTAGATGAAATGGATGCATTCCAGGAAAACTATAAACTTCCAAAATTGAACCAGGAAGAATCTGACAACCTGATTAGACTGATATCTAGAAACAAGATTGAAGCAGTGATCAAAAAATAAGAGCCCAGGACCTGATGGATTCCCTGGGGAATTCTACCAAACTTTCAAAGAAGAAATAATACCTATTCTCCTGAAGCTCTTTCAAAATATTGAAGCAAAAGGAAATCATCCAGACACTTTTTATGAAGCCAGCATTACCCTGATCCCCAAACCAGGCAAAGACCACACCAAAAAGGAGAATTTCAGACCAATCACACCGATGAATATGGATGCTAAGGTTCTCAGCAAGATCCTAGCAAACAGGATACAGCAGCACATTAAAAAGATTATCCACCATGACCAGGTGGGATTCATCCCTGGGTTTCAAGGATGGTTCAACATTTGCAAATCAATCAATGTGATAGAACAAATCAACAGGAGAAGAGAGAAGAACCACATGGTTCTCTCAATTGATGCAGAAAAAGCATTTGACAAAATCCAGCACCCATTCCTGATTAAAATACTTCAAAGTATAGAGATAGAGGGAACATTCCTGAACTTCATAAAATCTATCTATGAAAGACCCACAGCAAATATCATCCTCAATGGGAGAAAGCTGACAGCTTTCCCATTGATATCAGGAGCAGTACAAGGATGCCCACTCTCACCACTCTTTTCAACATAGTATTAGAAGTCCTAACAACAGCAATCAGACAACAAAGAGAAGTAAGAGGTATTCAAATTGGAAATGAAGAAGTCAAACTCTCTCTCTTCACATATGACATGAGTTTTTATATGGAAAACCCCCAAACACCCCCAAACTACTAAAACTCAGAGCAATTCAGGAATGTGGCAGGATACAAAGACAATGTCCAGAAATCAGTGGCTTTCTTATACATTAACAATGGAAACACAGAAAGGGAAATTAGATAATCGATTCCATTTACTGTAGCACAAAGAAACATAAGATAACCTGGGAATAAACCTAACCAAACAGGTAAAGTCCTGTACTCCAAAAACTACAGAACACTCATGAAAGAAACTGAAGAATACACAAAAATATGGAAGACCATTTCATGCTCTTAGATCTGAAGGAAAAACATTGTTAAAATGTCTATAGTGCCTAGATCAATCTATACTTTTAATGCCATTTTGATCAAAATTCCACTGGTAGTTTTCAAAGCACTGGAGCAAAGAATCCTAAAACTTGGATGGAATCAGAAGAGACCTCGAATTGCTAAGGAAATGCTAAAAAAGAAAAACAAAAATGGGGGCATCACTTTGCCTGGTTTTATGCTTTACTACAAAGCTGTGATCACAAAGACAGCATGGTACTGGAAGAAAAAAAAAACACATAGACCAGTGAAACAGACTAGAGTCCCAGATATGGACCCTCAAATTTATGGTCAAATAGTCTTCAACAAGCAGGAAAAAATATACAGTGGAAAAATGACAGTCTCTTCAGTTAATGGTGCTGGGGAAATTGGACAGATAAATGTAGAAAAATGAAACTTGACCATTCTCTTATACCGTACACAAAGATAAACTCGAAATGGATTAAAGACCTCAACACGAGACAGGAATCCATCAGAATTCTAGGGGAGAACATAGGCAGCAACCTCTTCGATATCAGCCACAGCAACTTCTTTCAAGATATGTCTCGAAAGGCAAAGGAAACAAAAGCAAAATTGAACTTTTGGGACTTCATCAAGATCAAAAGCTTCTTCACAGCAAAGGAAACAGTCAACAAAACAAAAAGGCAACCCACGGAATGGGAGAATATATTTGCAAATGACAGTATGGACAGTACGGACAAATCCTGATGTTCAGGATCTATAAAGAACTGCTCAAACTCGACACACACAAAACAGATAATCATGTCAAAAAATGGGCAGAAGACCTGAACAGACAATTTTCTAACGAAGACATACAAATGGCTATCAGACACATGAAAAAAATGTTCATCATCACTAGCCATCAGGGAGATTCAAATTAAAACCACATTGAGATACTACCTCACACCAGTTAGAATGGCCAAAATTAGCAAGACAGGAAACAACGTGTGTTGGAGAGGATGTGGAGAAAGAGGAACCCCCTTACACTGTTGGTGGGAATGCAAGTTGGTGCAGCCACTTTGGAGAACAGTGTGGAGATTCCTCAAGAAATTAAAAATAGAGCTTCCCTATGACCCTGCAATTGCACTGCTGGGTATTTACCCCAAAGATACAGATGTAGTGAAAAGAATGACCATCTGTACCTCAATGTTTATAGCAGCAATGGCCATGGTCACCCATGGAAAGAACCAAGATGCCCTTCAATAGATGAATGGATAAGGAAGATGTGGTCCATATGCACTATGGAGTATTGTGCCTCCATCAGAAATGATGAATACCCAACTTTTGTATCAGCATGGATATGATTGGAAGAGATTATGCTGAGTGAAACAAGCCAAGCAGAGAGATTCAATTATCATATGGTTTCATTTATTTGTGGAGCATAACAAAGAACATGGAGGACATGGGGAGATGGAGAGGAGAAAGGTGTTGAGGTAAATTGCATGGGGAGATAAACCATAAGAAACTATGGACTCTGAAAAACAATCTGAGGATTTTGAAGGGAAAGGGGATGGGAACTTGGGTGAGCCTGGTTGTGGGTATTATGGAGGGCACTTATTGCACGGAGCACTGGGTGTCATGCATAAACAATGAATTCTCGTACACTAAAAAGTGATTTAAAAAATTTAAAAAATACATATATTGGGTACTAACATGTTTTATGATCCTATGTTCACTAATATATTTAAATAAATCATAATCCTGAAGGAACTGATTTAAATGTAAGTCCAGTGCATTAATGATCAGGACCTTTATTTTGAGTTAAACAAGTTAAAATCACATCTACTTACAGTGCATTATAGAACATTTATCAGAGATATAGGAAGAAATAATATTTTTTACTCATCATCATAGAGTTGAGAACTAGTTTACTATTCTTAGATCCATAAACTGAAAGTGACAAATTTTTATTTAAATAACTTTATCAATAAGCAATTATGTTTGTAATTATATCTATCAAATATATGTTCTTCTGTTTCTCTTCATCATCCACAAATATTTTTGCATGATCGCCCTCCAATTTTCTCTTGAATTTTGAGTTCTGGTTTTATTAATAAAAATGTGGATTATATTTAAATGTATTAACTTATTTCAAGAGATGAAGATTGGAAAAATGTGTAGAACAGAAAGCAATGGATGTAAAAGAAACATGATACATCCTTAATATTATCAGGAAAAAATAAAATAAATTTTGAAAAATTAAATAGCTAATAATTAACACTGTTATGGAGTTGGACAACCTACAGAATATTTTATTTTAATAGAACTGTATAAATTTCTCAACATGTATTTACATTTTTTAAGACTTTTATTTATTTCTTTGACAGATAGAGATCACAAGTAGATGGAGAGGCACGCAGAGAGAGAGAGAGGAGGAAGCAGGCTCCCTGCTGAGCAGAGAGTCCAATGTGCCTCTGGATCCCAGGACCCTGGGAGCATGACCTGAGCCAAAAGCAGAGGCTTTAACCCACTGAGCCACCCAGGCACCCCTTTTACATTTTTTAAATAGGTTGTGTATTTTCAGAATTTTTTTATTACAGAAATATTATGGGATGTGATCATTGCTAAACATAATGTAAAATTTTAATGAAAAAATGAGGAATACATTTATAGAACATGGAGCCAGGAACAGAGGTCAATCTCAGAACGCTGAGTTAATGACCTGAGCTGAAACCAAGATTCAGACACTTAACTGACTAAGCCAACCAGATGCCCCTCTTTGATAATATTTTTATAAAATTGTATTACTGGAGGATCACATACATGGAAGGGTTATAAAGAAATTTGAGCTATGTAATGTGGTATTGCTGCAAATAAACAGAGAAATAAATTTAAAAGAAATTTATATATATATATTATGTATATAAATTTAAATTTTAATTTTAAAGTAAATTGAATAATAAATACAATAATTTTTATTTAAATAAATAATAAATATTTATTTATTATATATTAAAATATTTATATTTATTATTAATATATGTTATATATAATATATGGCAATATATCATATATAAATATTATATATTATTTATTAAATAAATAAAATAATAAATTAAATTAATAAATTTAAATAAATTAAAAAATAAATATATATACTTTTATAAATATATAATTATTTATATGTGTAAATTTCTTTTAAAATTTATTTCTGTGTGTATATATATATATAAATTATATATACGTATATATATATATAAAATTTAAAATTATACCCATTTTAGGAACTATTA
Organism: Meles meles; assembly: GCF_922984935.1. Classification (NCBI taxonomy): domain Eukaryota; kingdom Metazoa; phylum Chordata; class Mammalia; order Carnivora; family Mustelidae; genus Meles; species Meles meles. The sequence goes on from NW_025721609.1 coordinate 800,544, forward strand.
CTATACCATGAATTTGAAAGGTTACTGTTATTTATTACCTGGGCCAATAATCCTTCAATCATTAGTGGGAACAATTCAGTAGAAAGAATTTAAACATAAAAGTAACTCTCTCCACCATAGTATACAATTTTTAATATGCCAAATTAAATGAGTTGACTGCCTACTCATGACAGAAACTCCTATGTTGTTTGCATAAACCCTTTAGGGAAAACTTGGTCTCTAATCGATAATTAAATTTATTGTCTTCATTGCTCATGATTTTTTGTGGGAGCTTCTGAAATCTGTGAATAAAAAACAACCAAAAAATTGAGATCAGGGTAAATACTCAAAATAACTTAGTTCAAGTGAAAAATAATCAGATAACTTTTAACTCAGAGGTTTTAAAAATTATCACTTAATTCTATTTTACCTTTAATATATATATATATATATATATATATATATATATATATATATATGTATATATATATACACACACACACACACCAGGAGATATAAATGAATCAAGATATGTTTTATGTTAAATATTGCAATATTCTTATTAAAAAAATCTTAAGAAGATTAGCATGTTCATAGAAGTAGGAGAGTCACATTTCTGAGGGTCCACAGGTTAAATACTAACACAGCTAATTAAGTTTATTGTGCCCATGATCAAAGACATGAAGTTAGATAATCACAAGACACTCATTTAACATTAATCTTTTAAAACAAGATTTACTTAATCCTGGAATACTAAAGGCACAGTAAACCTTAACTAGTAATCTCCATAATTAATTCTATGAGATGACATGAGTAATCCTTTCTTTTTCAGAAAAAAAAAAAAACAATATATATTTGTATATTATAAGTTTTACTACAAAATGTATTTTAGATTCTTAAATTTTAATATTATTGAATATTTATGTATGTAGTATTATATAAATATTTATGTGTAAATATAGCTATGCATATAGGCAAAAACAAGAAGCAAAATGTAGGTTACAGTTTTGAGGAAATATATACATATTGAGTTCAGTCTGTTCTTATCAGTATAGAACTTTTGTTAGGAAAATATCCTGTATCTGTTAAAAGTGCAATATATGTACTTTCAAGTACATATATCTTATCTTCATTTTCCCCAAATACAACATGCAATTTTTAAAATTCAGTGTATGTTCTATCACCTTTTTGTAAAATACTTTATAAGATTTCCACAAAAAGAAAACTCCAGTGAGGAGAAAATTATAAATTGACAATTTTAGATTCAAAAGCACTTTTAAATCCAAATATCTGTTTTTTTGTTGTTTTTTTTTTTTTATATATAATGTGCCCTTCAAGTAACATCTTTATTTGTGGCTTTTAAAGTTTTCCTTTTAATTAGAGTTAGTTGATATACAGTGTTTTACTAGTTTCAGGTGTACAATATAGTGATTCAACAATTGTGAAAAAAAAAAATCTCTACATCACCCAGTGCTCAACACAAGTGCACTCCTTTATCTCCATCACCCATTTAACCATTCTCCCTCCAATATATCTGATTTTAATAAAAAATAAGTAACTTTGATAGTTAAAACTGGCCTAAGTCCAAGTATTAGGAAATATTTCTAGAATATCAAAGGACAAATTTATTTTCAGGGCGGAGAACCATTAATTCTGTAGTTTTCAGGGATTACTTAAGGAAAATATGACAAAAAGAGATATAATCACAAAACTGATATCTGTCCTTGGAAAAACAGTGTAAGTGAGAATCTTCAAATGTTCATTTCTTTAGCTTCAAATCTGTCTCTGATCTAAGTTGAAAAAGTTTTTTTTTAAGATTTATGTGAGAGAGAGTGAGAGAGAGAGAGTAACTGGGGTAAGTGACAGAGGGAGAGAGAGAGAATCTCAAGAAAACCTCCAACTGAGTGTGGAGCCTGATATGGGGCTGGATCCCATGACCCTGAGATCGTGGCCTGAGCCAAAACTGAGGGTTGGGTACTTAACCAACCAATCTACTACCTGTTTAGCAGATTAATCTACTAATCTACTAACCAAGCCACTCAGGTGTCCCAAAGTTGAATAAGCTTTAATAGTGTTCATCAATTCATTGTTTTTTTTAATTTTCATTTGATATCTTGTGAGAAAATATTTAAAGTGTATTATGTAACAAGAAGAGTAAATTATGTAGGATGGTTATATGAAAATCAAATCTCAAGTGGTGCCTGTGGTATAAAATTGGAGGTATGTCATTAGGGATCCATACATTGGTCCATGTGGTCTATGTGGGTTATAGTGGTTCATGTGAACTGAGGAAGCCTGTATTGCTCTCTCCAGATAGGAGTACAGGAACATATTGGGTGCTTTATTTAATCAAAGATTTATTCCTAACTTTCTAGTTTGACACATGATAGCACTTAAATTTGTGGGTGATTTTTAAGAATTCAACTAATCGATACAGGTATGAGACATACAGTCTTACCTAAGATGCTATAAGCAATCAATAAGTATCTATTTTCCCTAATTCTGCAAATACATAAAGTAAAAATTGGACCTTCTGAAGAAGAGCTATCCTCTTGCAGGGAAATTGTCAATGGTGAGTTTATTAAAAGGTATTCAGGTGATAATGAAATAAAAATTATGTTTAAGGAACTGTTTTACCAAATTTTGCTTTTTTTAGATTTTATTTATTTATTTGTCAGAGAGAGAGAGAGAGAGAGATATCTCAAGCAGGCAGAGAGGCAGGCAGAGGTGGAGAGAGAAGCAGGCTCCCCACTGAGCAGAGAGCCTGATGCGGGACTCGATCCCAGGACTCTGAGATCATGACCTGAGCCAAAGGCAGCAGCTGAACCCACTGAGCCACCCAGGCATCCCCCAAACTTTGCTTTTTATAGTATAATTTATTGATCTTGTTCTTTGTGTTTAGTGTGTTTTTCTTATATTTAAGAGTGTTTTCTTTCCTCCCAGGTAATGAAAATAATTTCCTAAACTATTTTCTTGACATTTCCTAAACTATGCTTTCTTCTTCTTTTTTTTAGATTTATTTATTTATTTATTTGACAGAGAGAGATCACAAGTAGACAGAGAGGCAGGCAGAGAGAGAGAGAGGGAAGCAGGTTCCCTGCTGAGCAGAGAGCCCGATGCGGGACTCGATCTCAGGACCCTGAGATCATGACCTGAGACGAAGACAGCGGCTTAACCCACTGAGCCACCCAGGCGCCCCTAAACAATGATTTTTTGTTTTACATTTAACATTTAAATCTATAGCCATATAGATTTATAATTATTTTAATAATTATATATAATTATTAATATTTATATATTTTATAATTTATAGATATTATCTGAATTTTATATATAGAATTTTATATATAATTTTTATAATTATATATTTTATATATTAATACTTATATATGATTATATATAAATTAATAATTTATAATTATTAATAATTACTTATAATTACTTTTAATTTACAAAGGACTAGAAGAACGATCACATTTTTTTTTTTTTGACCTCTGAATGTGCAGCTCATTCAATAGCTTTACTGAGCAGTTTTTCCTCCATTGGCCTAAATGGGCAACTTTGTCATAAATTATCTAGTACAAATCTCTATCTGGACTTCCTAGTTTATTGCATTGGTCTGTGCTTGAATTGCCCAAACTTGCATATATGTATTCAAACTGATGGGGTTTAATTGAAATTATATTAACTTTATATGTATAGAAATAAAATTCTATAATATAAGAATTATATATACAACTGTCTTTTTTAAATTTATTTACTTACATTCATTTTTTTTCTCTGATACTATCACTTAGGCTTCTCAGTTTCTTGCAAAGAATAGCTTATCTGTATATCATTTCTGCTATAAGATTTGCAATTTTACTTTATTTATTTTTTATTTTCTAAAGTCAAAGAACATCTTTTTTAAGATTTTATTTATTATTTGACTGACAGAGATCACAAGTAGAGAGGCAGACAGACGGAGAGGGGGAAGCAGACTTACTGAGAAGGCAAAGAGTCAGGTGCTGGTCTTAATCCCAGGACTCTGAGATCACGACCTGAGCCAAAGGCAAAGGTTTAACCCACTGAGCCACCAAAGCACCCGATAATTTTTATTTTAATGTCTACACTTCCATATGTTTTATTTAGCTGTAAGTTAACTTTTCCCCATAATATAGAGTTTATCATTTAATAATTCCACTCTTAGTTAATACCCATCAGAAATACATGTATGTGTATTCCAGAAGGCAATTGCTAGAATATTCACACCAGTAATATTCACAAAAGCCCCAACCAGTCACAACCTAAATATCCATTGCAAACAGAATGCTTAAATATAATGTATGTAGTTATATAACAGCATATCAAATAGCAATAAAATTCAGTTAACTACTTCTAAACAAAACCTCATGGATGACTCTCAGGAAAATAATATTACATGAAAGAAGTCAGATACAGAGAATTACATAAATATGAATCCACATATTCAATTGCAAAAATGTGTACAAATTATCAGCCTGTTACAAAGTAAATATAGTGGTGTTTTTGGAAGGAAAAAATGCTAAAGAATGGAAAGGACAGTGGACATCCACATGTGCTTTTATTATGCTACCATTTCCATGTAACGGTTCTTAATTTATGATCATGTATCATAATTTGTGAGCTTATTGTATTTTAATCACCATTTTCTACATAAAACTATGGAAATCATCTATCAAATAATTGTTTCCTTAAAATATATTATTAAAGTGCACACATTATATTTTTCTTTCATAAACATTGCAAACCTTATTTGAATGTACAGGTGAAAACAGGTAAATGCCAGAAACTACTACAAAATTTTAATTACATCAGTAAGAAATCAAGAACAGAAGATGGTTATAAGGATACGAAGCTCCTTTTTTCTCAAAAACACACCTAGATACCAGCCACATCCACGCAACTAACTCAGAAATGAGTTGCATGTCGGCAGAACAGACTGTCCACAATTAATCCTAAAGTAGATTAAGTAGTACCTTTAAAAAAAAAAGGTAGAAGGGACAGAAATATAGTCAGGAAACAAACTCCCAACAAGACTAAACCCAAATGGGAGGAACACAATAAGCATGGAGAAGGAAGAAAAGCTGATCTCACTCCAGGTATCACAGGCACAGGGAACTTGAACTGGCAAGATGAGAACCCATAACATTTGGCTTTGAAAAATAGTTAGGTTTAGAATTGTGAATATTTACAATCATCCAAGGTTAGCTCTAAGTACTTTATTTATTTATTTTTTATTATTTATTTTTATTTGTTTATTTACAACATAACAGTGTTCATTGTTTTGGCATCACACCCAGTGCTCCATGCAGTACGTGTCCTCGCTATTACCCACCACCTGGTTCCTCAACCTCCCACCCCCCCACCTCTTCAAAACCCTCTGGTTGTTTTTCAGAGTCCATAGTCTCTCATGGTTCATCTCCCCTTCCAGTTTCCCTCAAATCCCTCTTCTCTCCATCTCCACATGTCCTCCATGCTTTTTGTTATGCTCCACAAATAAGTGAGAACATATGATACTTGACTCTCTCTGCTTGACTTATTTCGCTCAGCATAATCTCTTCCAGTCCTGTCCATGTTGCTACAAAAGTTGGGTATTCATCCTTTCTGATGGAGGCATAATACTGCATCGTGTATATGGACCACATCTTCCTTATCCATTCATCCGTTGAAGGGCGTTGTGGTTCTTTCCACAGTTTGGCGACCGTGGCCATTGCAGCAATAAACATTGGGGTACAGATGGCCCCTCTTTTCACTACATCTGTATCTTTGGGGTAAATACCCAGCAGTGCAATTGCAGGGTCACAGGGAAGCTCTATTTTTAATTTCTTCAGGAATCTCCACACTGTTCTCCAAAGTGGCTGCACTAACTTGCATTCCCACTAACAGTGGATGAGGGTTCCCCTTTCTCCACATCCTCTCCAAAACACGTTGCTTCCTGTCTTGCTAATTTTGGCCATTCTAACTGGTGTCAGGTGATATCTCAATGTTGTTTTAATTTGAATCTCCCTGATGAATAAAGATGATGAACATTTTTTTCATGTGTCTATAGCCATTTGTATGTCTTTGTTGGAGAAGTGTCTGTTCATAACTTCTGCCCATTTTTTGATATGATTATCTGTTTTGTGTGTGTTGAGTTTCAGGAGTTCTTTATAGATCCTGGATATCAACCTTTTGTCTGTACTGTCATTTGCAAATATCTTCTCCCATCCCGTGAGTCGCCTTTTTGTTTTGTTGACTGTTTCCTTTGCTGTGCAGAAGCTTTTGATCTTGATGAAGTCCCAAAAGTTCATTTTCGCTTTTGTTTCCTTGGCCTTTGGAGACATATCTTGAAAGAAGTTGCTGTGGCTGATATCGAAGAGGTTACTGCCTATGTTCTCCTCTAGGATTCTGATAGATTCCTGTCTCACGTTGAGGTCTTTTATCCAATTCGAGTTTATCTTTGTGTATGGTGTAAGAGAATGGTTGAGTTTCATTCTTCTACATATTGCTGTCCAGTTTTCCCAGCACCATTTATTGAAGAGACAGTCTTTTTTCCAATGTATATTTTTTCCTGTTTTGTTGAAGATTATTTCACCATAGAGTTGAGGGTCCATATCTGGGCTCTCCACTCTATTCCACTGGTCTATGTGTCTGTTTTTATGACAGTACCACGCTGTCTTGGTGATCACAGCTTTGTAGTAAAGCTTGAAATCGGGTAACGTGATGCCGCCAGTTTTGTTTTTGTTTTTCAACATTTCCTTAGCAATTCGGGGTCTCTTCTGATTCCATACAAATTTTAGGATTATTTGCTCCAGCTCTTTGAAAAATACCGGTGGAATTTTGATCGCAATGGCATTAAAAGTATAGATTGCTCTAGGCAGTATAGACATTTTAACAATGTTTATTCTTCCAATCCAAGAGCATGGAACATTCTTCCATCTTTTTGTGTCTTCTTCAATTTCTTTCATGAGTGTTCTGTAGTTCCTCAAGTATAGATCCTTTACCTCTTTGGTTAGGTTTATTCCCAGGTATTTTATGGTTCTTGGTGTTATAGTAAATGGAATCGATTCTCTAATTTCCCTTTCTGTATTTTCATTGTTAGTGTATAAGAAAGCCACTGATTTCTGTACATTGACTTTGTATCCTGCCACATTACTGAATTGCTGTATGAGTTCTAGTAGTTTGGGGGTGGAGTCTTTGTGGTTTTCCATTTAAAGAATCATGTCATCTGCAAAGAGAGAGGAGATTATTGTCATTTTTATTATAACCCTTTTAGAAGTTTTCGAAGTTCAAATTCTGTATGTGAGTACCGTGATAAAAATAAAAACTATATTGAGTTTTAGTTCTGTGAAAAAAATATGTATCTTAACTGTTATACAGGTTTCTAATTTGGATATTTGATATTACTAAAAGGTAAAATATAATTATATATGATATAGCAATTCATACTCCTAATAATATTTATTCATAAAGTTCAAATTCCATTCCATCTGAAACTTTTTGTATTTCCTGTACATTTGGCACTATCCAAAAATAATTGTTACAGTCAATGAACTCTATTCTCACCAACCTCTACACATGCATCTCTTTTTATGCATGAATTGTCAAAGGAAATATAACTAAACATATGCAAGATCACTAAAAACATGGTGAAGTCAGAAAAAAAAAAGTCCTCTTGCTATGGATCCTAAGTGAATTTTTTTCTGTAAGTGACAATTACTGAATTTTAAGCTGAAATTTCACTACAGCAACTCTTAAATTCTCAATCTGGTGCAGATAAATAAATGCTTATGCAACTGAATTATATTTGTGTTCATTTTGAAGGGAACATACTTGTTGAATTGGGGCATTTGATGGAACATGAAATACTTGTGCTACTGTGTACCTACGGGAACAAAGAGGCATACAAGGGACATTTACTCTGAAGGGAGTGCAGGTAGAATTTTAAATTGTCACAAGTCTGTTTGGTAAAGAGATTTTGTGTTACTATTTAACCTCCTTAATTTGTTGGTAATGTATGGCCCTGACATCAAGGAAATTTGAAACACTCTGGATACTTTTATGCATAATGCTTCCATTCATGTAAATAGTTTCCTGGTGATACCTTGAGGAAAAAATAATAACAGGTAATCATTTCTATATACTATTTGAAAAAAGTTTTATTTGATATTAAAAATTTAATTAAATATTAGGCTTTATGATGATCAAAATACTGTTTGGATTAGATGAATAGTTATCCTGTTCAACATCACCAGCCTTGCATTTGCAACACAATGGAAAGTAAAGTTACAAAATTACATATTTCCATATTTAACTCAGTATATATAGTAGTAAAATTGAGAAATAATTTTAATTACCAAATTTATATATTTATCACGTGCCTGATGCCATATATTCTTTGGAAATATTCAATAACAGCAGAAGTAAAACTGGGAAAGATCATGTTTAAATTGTTTTATATGAATATATTTGATATTGCTAGACTAAGGGATAAAATGAAATTGGCACATTGTAAACTGAGGATGGTACCAAAATGGATAAAAAGTAGGTCTAAATATATTTGTAAACTCTACCCAGGGTAATGAATTCAAGATAAAATGTAAAGATGGATCAATAGGACTACTGGAACTGACTTTGTTCTTCTGGGGCTGTTTCATCACATTCAGACCCCCAAGTTTCTCTTCACTCTCATCTTCCTGATTTTCCTTGCAACCCTTGGTGGCAATGTTATGTTGATGATTCTTATTTGGTTTGATTCTCTCCTCCATACTCCTATGTATTTCCTTCTCAATCAGCTCTAATGGATCTATTTTATAGCTCTACTTTTGTTCCCAAGATAGCCATTGACTTTTTGTCTGGAAGAAACAGCATTTCGTATATCGGTTATGGAATTCAGCATTTCCTCTTCATGACTCTTATGCAAGCAGAGTGTCTTCTTCTGGCAGTAATGACTTATGATCGCTATGTAGCTATATGCCACCCCCTCCATTATGCAGTTCTCATGTGTCCTGCAGTCTGTGCTTCCATGGTTACTAGCACTTGGCTGGGCACACTTCTCAGTGCCTTGACCCATGTTATCTATACTCTGAGTCTCCCTTACTGTGTCTCCAGGGAAATTCATTATTTCTTTTGTGAGATCCCAACACTCCTGAAACTTGTTTGTGCTGACCCTTCTCTATGAAAATGGTCTTTTTATCAGTGGTGCCCTCTCCCTCTGTTTTTTTTTTTTTAATTCTATTTTATCCTATTTTATTTTTACTTCTTTTTCCTTATGTTCACCAGTTTTGTTTCTTAAGTTGAACATAACAGTGAAATCATATGGTATTTGTCTTTTAATGACTTATTTTGTTTAGCATAATGTCCTCTATTTCCATCTGCTTTGTTGCAAATAACAATATTATTTTTTAGAGTTGAATAATAATCGATTGTCTATACACAACATCTTTCTCCATTCATCCCTTGATGGACATCTGGGCTCTTTCCACATTTTGGCTATTGTGGACAGTGCTGCCATAAGTATTGGGGTGCTTGTGCTCCATCAAATCACAAATTTTGTATCCTTTGCATAAGGACTCACCAGTGAAATTGCTGGGTCATAGACTAGTTCTATTTTTTAACTTTTTGTGTTGCCACCATACTGTTTTCCACAGTGGATGCACCAGGTTGCATTCCTACCAACAGTGTAAGAGGGTTCTCCTTTCTCCGCATCTTTCCCAACATTTGTTGTCAATTTTAGCCATTCTGACTGGATGGGTGGTATCTCCTTGTGGTTTTAATTTGTATTTCCCTGATCCTAAGTGATGTGGAACATTTTTTCAAGTGTCTGTTGACCATTTGTATGTCTTCTTTGAAGAAATGTCTGTTCATGCATTCTGTCCATTTCTTCACTGGATTATTTGTTTGTTTGTTTTTGTTTTTGGATGTTGAATTTGAGAAGTTCTTTGTAGATTTTGGATACAAGCCCTTTATCTGATGTCATTTGAAAATATCTTTTCCAATTCTGTAGATTGTGTTTTAGTTTTGTTGACTGTTTTCTTTATTGTGAAAAGCTTTATGTCTTGATGAAGTCCCAATAGTTCAATTTGCTTTGGTTTCCCTTGCCTTTGGATATGTGTCTAGCAAGAAGTTACAGTGGCTAAGGTAAAAGAGGGTGCTGTCTCTCCTCTCTAAGATTTTGCTGATTTCTGTCTCAAATTGTGATCTTTGATCCACTTTCATTGTGTGGTGTAAGAAAATGGTCCAGTTTCATTCCTCTCCACATGGCCATCCAATTTTCCCGCCAGGAATGGATGTTGTGCTTTGTCAAATGCTTCTTCTGCATTTGTTGAAAGGATCATACGTTTCTTATACTTTCTTTTATTAATGTGGTGCATTATGTTTACATATTTGTCAATATTGAACCACCCTTGCAGCCCAGGAATAAATCTCACTTGCACATGGTGAACGATTCTTTTAATGTACTGTTGGATTATATTTGGTAGTATTTTACTGAGAATTTTTGCATCCATATTTATCAGAGATATTGGGCTATCATTCTCTTTGTTACTGGAGTCTATGTGGTTTTATTATCAGGGCAATGCTGAGATAATGCTGACCTCGTAGAATGAATTTGGAAGTTTTCCTTCCATTTTGACTTTTTGGAATAATTTGAGGATAGGTATTAACTTTTCTTTAAATGTTTGGTAGAATTGTGTAAAGCCATCTGACCCTAGATTTCTGTTTCTGGGGAGTTTTGATTACTCTTTCATTTTCTTTGCTAGTTATCAGTTTTTTTCAAATTTTCTATTTCTTTTTACTTCAGTTTTGGCAGTTGATATGTATGTAGGAATTTATCCATTTCTTCCAGATTGTCCAGTTGTTTTGTGTAGAGGGTTTCCTAATATTCTTTTATAATCATTTGTATTTTGGTGGTGTTGATGGCTATTTCTTCTGTCTCATTTGTGACTTTATTTGGTCTTTTTTCTCTTCCTTTAATATGTCTGGCTAAGAACTTATCAATTCGTTTTGCTGTAATCTTTATTATTTCTCATATTCTGCTAGATTTAGACTTTATTATACCTATCCTAGTTCCTTTAAATGTAAAGAAAGGTTGTTTATTTGAGATTATTGTTGCTCTTTGAGTTAAGCCTGCATTGCTATACAATTCCCTCTTCTGGACACTTTGGCTGCATCCCAAGTTTTTGGATTATTGTTTTTATTTTCATGTGTTTCTACGTATTTTTTTTTAATTTCTTCTTTGAATTCCTGGTTGTTCCATTCATTGTTTAGTAGCATATTGTTTAACCACCATGTATTTATGAACTTTTCAAAATTTATTTTTGGGGGGCTTGACTTCAAGTTTCATTTCCTTGTGGTTAGAAAATATGCATTGTATGATCCTAACTTTTTTTTTTTCCTTGTTGTGGTCTGATTTGTAACCTAGTATTCTTTTCTGGAGAATTTCTCATATGCATTTGAAAAGACGTGTATTCCACTGCCTGAGGATTTGATGTTCTGCATATATCTGTTAGGACTATCTGATCCTCTTTGTTTTCTAAGTCATTGTTACTATGTTGATTTTCTCTTTAGCTGATATGTCCATTGAGGTAAGCGGGGTGTGAATGTCCCTTACTATTATTTTATTATCAATGTTTATGTTTGTTAATGTTTTATATATTTGGGTGTCCCCGTGTTTGGGGTATAAACATTTATGGCTGTTAGATCTTCTTGAATAATTACTTTATTATGATTGTGTTCTTATTCATATCTTATTACAGTCTTTTGCTTAGTATGTAGATTATCTGATAGAAGTATTGCAAATCTGTTTTTTTAATATATCCATTACATGATAATAATTTTTTTTTCATCCACTCACTTTCAATCTCACAGGTGTCTTTAGATCTAAAATGAGCCTTTTGTAGGCAGCATATAGATCAATATTTTTGTTTTGTTTTGTTTTATGGATATTATGAAAAGACACACTGTCTTTTTATTAGAGTGCTTAATCCATTTACATTTAGAGTGGTTATTGATGGTTGTATATTTAGTGCCATTTTATTATTTGCCTTGTCATTCTTTTTTCTGCAGGTTTTCTCCATATAGTCTTTATCACTTTCGGTCTTGCCTTTCCATTCAGAGTTCCCTTTGCTATTTCTTGTGGGACTGATTTAGTGGTTACAAACTCATTTGTTTACTGTGTGTCTTGTAAACTCTTTATCACTCCTATTTATCCAGCCTTCCTGGATAGAATATTCTTGGCTACAGATTTTACTCATTCAGCATGATGATTATATCATGTCACTCCTTTCTGGCTTGCCAAGTTTCTGTTCAGAGATCCAGAGCTAGTTGTATGTGTCTTCTCTTGTAAGGTGGAGACTTGTTTTTTTGTTTGTTTGTTTGTTTTGTTTTGTTTTGTTTTGTTTTAGCACTTTTTTCTTTATCATTGTATCTCACAAATTTAACTACAGCATGTGTTGGCTTGGCTTGTTTTTCTTGCTTTTTGGAGGGGAGCTCTTTGTGCCTTCTGGATCTGGATATCTGTTTCCTTCCTCAAATTAGGGAAGTTTTCAGCCATACTTTCCTCAGTAAATATCTGACCCCTTTTCCCTAATTTCCTCTGAGACTCCAATATTATGAATGCTATTATACTTGATGGAGACATTGAGTTCCCTAAGTCTGTTCTCAAGTTCTATAATTCTTCTTTCTCTCTGTTATTAAGCTTCATTACTAGTATTTTATTTTTATTTTTAAGTTATTCATTCCTCTCCTTCTTCCATACTTCTGTTCATTGCATTCAGTATGTTTTGAAACTCACTTATTGCAGTTTTCATTTCATTCTTTTTCAATATAATTATTTATTTTAGAGAGGAAGAGCACAAGCAGGGAGAAAGTTAGAGGGAGATAGAGAAAAACAAATACCACACTGACTGTGAAGACCTGCATGGACTTGATCTCAGGACCCTGAAATGGTGACCCGAGACAAAATCAAGAGTTGAACATTTAACCTACAGAGCCACCCAGGTGCCCCAGTTTGATTTCTGACTGTTTGATTGTTTGTTTGTTTTTAACTATTTTATCTCTGCAGTAAGGGCCTCCCTTCCATTCTTTTCTCAAACACAGTGAGTGTCCTTATGGTCGTTGCTTTAAATTCTTCATCAGGCTTATTACTTACATAGTTTCATTCAGGTATCTCACCTTGCATTGTTTCATTTGCAATTAATTCCACTATCTCGGCATTTTGTAAATGTCTCTGTCTTCATCTCTGTGTTAGAAAACCCTGTTCTTTTTTTTTAAGATTTATTTATTTATTTGACAGAGAGTGAGAGAGAGAACGACAGAGGAGAAGGTCAGAGGAAGAAGCAGACTCCTCGGGGTGCCTGGGTGGCTCAGTGGGTTAAAGCCTCTGCCTTCGGCTCAGGTCATGATCCCAGGGTCCTGGGATTGAGCCCCACATCAGGCTCTCTGCTCTGCAGGGAGCCTGCTTCCTCCTCTCTCTCTGCCTGCTTCTCTGCCTAGTTGTGATTTCTCTCTGTTAAATAAATAAAATATTTTTTAAAAAGATTAAAAGAAAAAAAAAGAAGCAGACTCCTTATGGAGCTGGAAGCCTGATGCGGGACTCAATCTCAGGATTCCCGGATTATGACCTGAGCTGAAGGCAGTTTCTTAACCCACTGAGCCACCCAAGTGCCCCCTGTTCTGATTTCTGTCCCTGAGAATAATGGCTTTATGATAAAGAAATTATGTAGTATCCATGATCTGGTACTTCAGGGGGTGCTTTTGGTGTGTGCTGCCATGCACTCTATTGGAGTGTTTTTGCGGCTGTATACTTTGAGCCAGTCATCTGAAGAGGCTGCCCTTGCCTGCAGTGGACAGTTTGGTCCTTGGTCAGAGTGTGGGAATTTAACTAGGTGTGATCTGGTCTGATTGTTGAATGAGACCTGGTATTATTACTATTAGAGCTGGAGCATAGAAGAGTTCTATGGTCAGGAGACCTTGTGTGGGCAGGTTCCTCCACTGGTTTTGTGTGAAAGGGGTTTGCCATGCTGGGACCAAGGCTATTTTGACCAGGAAGTGTAGTATCACCAGAATGCAGAGATGTGGGACCCAATGTAAACAGGTTAGGTAGCCAATGCAGTCTCTGTGGTTTTTACCTTCAGTTGTCTACCCCAGGAGTGGAGTACGGAAATTGTTCCAGCCATCTCCTTTTCCTTGGGAGAGGGGTCTCCATGTTTGCTGCTCTCAGGGAAGTACTCCTAAAAGAGTGAAATTTCTCTCCTTTGTGCATCCCAGAACTTTTTCAATCACTGATTTCTTCTTCTCCGACTCTGGTTTATTTATGTCCCTTCCCTCCATGATCAGCACAGTGCTCTCAAGGCTCTATCTCAGTTAAGCTTGCTGATTTTTTAAAATTTAAATTTAATTAATTAGCATATAATATATTATTAGTTTAGAGGTAGGGGTCAATGATCCCTCAGCCTTACATAATACCCATTAGTCCTTACATCATATGTCTCCTTAATGTCCATCACCCAGGAACCCTATCCCTCCAATCCCCTCCCCTCCAGCAACCCTCATTTTGTTTCCTATGTTTAAGAGTCTCTTGTAGTTTACCTCTTTCTCTGATTTTGTCTTGTTTTGTTTTTCCTCTCTTCCCCTATGATCCTCTGTTCTGTTTCTTCAATTCCACATATCAGTGAGATCATATAATTCCTGTTCCCTATTGACTTATTTCTCTTAGCATAATACCCTCTATTTCCATCAACAGCATTGCAAATGGAAAGATTTCATTTATTGATGGCTGAGTAGTATCTATCTATCATCTATCTATCTATCTATCTATCTATCATCGATAATCTCCACACACATATACATATATCACATCTTCTTTATCAATTCCCCAAGCTTGCTGACTTTTAAAACTTGGATCAATCAATTAATCCTCTGACTCCTGATTTTGGCTAGGGTTATGATCTCCAGGTCTCAAGACTGAGCCCTGCATCAGGCTCTCTGCTCAGTGGGAAGGCTGCTTCTCCCTCTTCCTGTGCCCCTCCCCTGCTTTATCTTTCTCACTTTTTTCTCCCTCTCTAAATAAAATAAATAAGTTAAAACAAAACAAAGCAAACAAACAAAAATACAGGCTTTAGGAATACAATATGAGCCGGGACCTGTGGTATTTTTCTGTGAGAGGGTCTTCCTATGATGGGATTGAGTCAGGTTTGACTTAGAAGTTCAGTTGTTCCAGAGTGCAGGGACATGAGATTTGGAGCTAGCAGGTTCAGCAGCCAGTTTTGGGGTGGAGCTGTCCTGTTCAGGTGACTCTGCATTTATGCTGAAGGTCAGGGGAGGAAAGTGTTGCCTGATGGCTCCTTTGTCCCCGGAGTGGTGTCTCCATGAAAGTTACCTTTCATGAAGATTTTCTAGGAATGAATAATATTCCCCCCGTGTGCCCTAGGTTGTCCTCAGATCTTTATCTCTGCCTCTGGCTGTTTGCCTGCCTTCTCTGCATGAGTAGAATAGCACCTGCATGGCTCTGTCTCAGCCAAGTTTGCAGATCTTTAAACTTTAGTCTTCAAACCCTAGCTGATGGCAAAAACTCAAACCCTCTCCTTTAATCAGGTAATGGTTTTGGGGAAGTCTTTTCCTTGAACAATTCCCTGTGTACCCCCCTCTCTGTCTTTTCTCTGTGACCAGGGCTTCCTCCTTTCCATAGCACTCATTATCCATTTCCCCTCCAAACCACAACTCTGCTCTCCCTACCTTCCTCAATATGGCCTCTTCTTCTATTTGTGAAATTTGTTCTGTCAGTCCTCAAGTCAATTTCTAGGGTATTCAGGATGATTTGATAGATTCCTAGTTGTGTTCAAAGAATAGATGAACTTAGGATCTCTTACTATAGTGCCATCTGATCTCCTCATCTTTAACTCTTTTTTAATATAGTATTTTATTCTTAAGTTGGACTGAATTTATTTTTGTTAAAAAATGAATTCACAGGACGCCTGGGTGGCTCAGTGGGTTAATCCTATGCTTTCGGCTCAGGTCATGGTCGCAGGGTCCTGGGATCAAGCCCCACATTAGGCTCTCTGCTAAGCAGGGAGCCTGTTTCCCCCTCTCTCTCTGCCTGCCTTTCTGCCTACGTGTGATCTGTCAAACAAACAAAAAAAATGAATTCACTTTAGTTAAGAAGCTTAGATAACCGTATTTCTTTTTTTTCCCATTTAAAGTTTTTTTTTTAAATTTCTTTTCAGCGTAACATAATTCATTGTTTTGATAAATGTATTTCAAATCCGAAATTAATTTAATTGAAAAATCTTGTTTGTAAATTTTTAATGAGCATTTGGTCCCTGTTATTAAGCAGTGAATATCTTCTTTTTACATATTTGAATATTATGCTATGTGATAAGAATTGTCTTCCATCTTAACTAAATGCTTACTTTTAAATATATTACTATATTATCATATAGTTTCTTGTGATGAGACTATTTCCCATTATATATTTTAGAAAAATTCATACTTAAACCATTCCCAAATCAAAATCATAATCAGTTAATAGTTTATAAATTCATAAATGCTCACTTAGTTTTAGTATAAAAATATCCAAAATTATATATACATTGTAGACTGTGGATCTTCCATACTTATTTCCAATTTGAAAGAATTAGTCATAAATTGCTGTCATGCTTCGGATAATACAGGGCTTTTTACATTTTTATTCTACCTTCCTTATTTATATCTCCCTCAGAAAATAGAGAATATAGCAGAATTATCCCATAAGGAGTGATGGTCATTCATATAAATATAAAGATAACTATATTTATTTATTAATATATAAATGAAAATATATAAAATTGTGGTACAGAAGGATTGACCCAAATCATAATCCCAGTTCTCTTTGACTAGAGTTATGAGAATATAAAATGTCTAATGAACTATCTGTAACAACTTTTTTTTTTAATTTTAAATGTTCCTGTGTTTTTTTTTTAATTTCTTTTCAGAATAACAGTATTCATTGTTTGTGCACCACACCCAGTGCTCCATGAAATACATGCCCTCCCTATTACCCACTACCTGGTTCCCCCAACCTCCCATCCCCGCACATTCAAAACCTTCAGGTTGTTTTTCAGAGTCCATAGTCTCTCATGATTCCTCTCCCCTTCCAATTTCCCTCAACTCCCTTCTCCTCTCCATCTCCCCATGTCCTCCATGTTATTTGTTATGCTCCACAAATAAGTGAAACCGTGTGATACTTGACTCTCTCTGCTTGGCTTGTTTCACTCAGAATAATCTCCTCCAGTTCCATCCATGCTGATACAAAAGTTGGGTATTCATCCTTTCTGATGGAGGCATAATACTCCATCGTGTATATGTACCACATCTTCCTTATCCATTCATCCATTGAAGGGCATCTTGGTTCTTTCCACAGTATGGCGACCGTAGCCATTGCTGCTATAAACATTGGAGTACAGATGGCTCTTCTTTCCATTACATCTGTATCTTTGGGGTAAATACCCAGCAGTGCAATTGCAGGGTCATAGGGAAGCTCTATTTGTAATTTCTTGAGGAATCTCCACACTGTTCTCCAGAGTGGCTGCACCAGCTTGCATTCCCACCAACAGTCTAAAAGGGTTCCCCTTCCTCCACATCCTCTCCAACACATTTTCTTTCCTCTCTTGCTAATTTTGGCCATTCTAACTGGTGTCAGGTGGTATCTCAATGTGGTTTTAATTTGAATCTCCCTGATGGCTAGTGATGATGAACATTTTTTCATGTGTCTGATAGCCATTTGTATGTCTTCATTGGAGAAGTGTCTGTTCATATCTTCTGCCCATTTTTTGATATGATTATCTGTTTTGTGTGTGTTGAGTTTGAGAAGTTCTTTATCGATCCTGGATATCATCCTTTTGTCTCTACCGTCAATTGCAAATATCCTCTCCCATTCCGTGGGATGCCTCTTTGTTTTGTTGACTCTTTCCTTTGCTGTTCAGAAGCTTTTGATATTGATCAAGTCCCAAAAGTTCATTTTTGCTTTTGTTTCCTTGTCCTTTGGAGACATATCTTGAAAGAAGTTCCTGTGGCTGATATCGAAGAAGTTACTACCTATGTTCTCCTCTAGGATATTGATGAATTCCTGTCTCACACTGAGGTCTATTATCCATGTCGTGTTTATCTTTCTGTACAGTGTAAGAGAATTGTTGAGTTTCATTCTTCTATATAGAGCTGTCCAATTTTCCCAGCACCATGTATTGAAGAGACTGTCTTTTTTCCAATGTATATTTTTTCCTATTTTGTCCAAGATTATTTGACGATAGAGTTGAGTGTCCATATCTGGGCTCTCCACTCTGTTCCACTGGTCTTTGTGTCTGTTTTTATGCCAGTACCATGCTGTCTTGGTGATCACAGCTTTGTAGTGAAGCTTGAAATCAGGTAACATGGTGCTGTCAGTTTTGTTTTTGTTTTTCAAAATTTCCTTAGAAATTTGAGGTCTCTTCTGATTCCATACAAATTTTAGGATTATTTGCTCCAGCTCTTTGAAAAAATACTTGTGGAATTTTGATCAGAATGGCATTAAAAGTATAGATTGCTCTAGGCAGTATAGACATTTTAACAATGTTTATTCTTCTGATCCAAGAGCATGGAAGGGTCTTCCATCTTTTTGTGTCTTCTTCAATTTCTTAAACAAAGGCTAATAATGTCTTTGGGGGATGTAAAATTTGAGTTTTTAAAGGAATGTTTTGGAAGTGGCTCTGATTAATTACTCAGCACTATATTGTATGTAACTTCTATCAATCCTTTCTTACAATGATTCTTATTCTTGAATAATCCATTTTGTATCTACCCAATCCTAATCATTTATATTTTCATGCACCTGTAATAAGTTGTTTTTTTATGAATCATCTAGATTCCCCCAGGGTCCCTCTCATAATCTAAATTTATGAAAAATTTTATCCTTAATCTGTATATCTATCATTTTCCCTGAAAACTGGTAATCAGGAGAACCAGTGCTCACTATTTAAGAATAAACTTTAATAGAAATAAAACAAATATTCTTCTATCAATTTTGATAAGTATAAAGAAGATATATTATTTTTCTTTATTGCAATCTCGCAATGGTATTCCATGTATACCATTGTTCTCTTTTAACTATTTTGAGGATATATACTATGTATATTAAAAGTAATATACTGGATAATACCATCAAGCTGGATTGTTTCCATTATCACTTCTACATGTTAGCAAAACCTTATTTCCCACAAGTTAGGAGGAAATAATAACCTCTTCGTTTACTCAAAAATTATCACAATGAAAACAAGAAGAGTGATAAGAATATACATTTTTTCAAATCTCAATTATTTTAAACTTCTAAATTATTTTTGTCCCTGCCTTCAATCCTGGAATAATATTGCTAAGGGGTATACAAGGTGCAAGCAACCTACTTCTGAGGCCACAGGACTAATGAGAACTTCCTCTACATTTGTACAGAGCACATCCTCTGAATCACTCTTCTCAGGGCCCCTATCACCTCCTTGTTTCTCAGGCTGTAGATGATGGAATTGAGCATTGGGGTCAGGATGGTGTAGAAGACAGCCAAGTCCTTATCCTCTTTGGGAGATCAGAAGGATCTTGGGCATAAATAAATGTAAGCAAATGGTGCTTGGTAGAAATCACTACAGTTAGGTGGGTGCAGGTTAAATGCGACTTCTTCCTCCCCTCTGTTGACCACACGTGGCAAATGATAAGGAGAACCCAAACATAGGAACTTGCAATGCCAATGAAAGGAAACACAAGGAAGAGGGTGGTGTTCTTAAACACTGTGTATTCATAGACCCAGGTGTCCATACAGGCCAGATTCAACATGGCAGGGACATCACAGAAGAAATGGTTGATGGTCCTAGATCGACTGTATGGTATATTGAGGGCATATACAGTGTGGGCACAGGAGTTGAATGAGCTCATTATCCAACATCTTATTAACATCAGAGCACATGTTTGTTTTACTCATATTAATGGGATAGTAGAGAGGAAAGCAAACAGCCACATAGCGATTATAGGCCATTGAGGCCAAAAATAATCCCTCTCTACCCACTAAAGTCAGGAAGAAGAAGCTGTGAACCCCACACCCAATAAAATCTCTTCCCAAAGAGATAATTAAAAGCCATCTTGGGCAATGGTGGAGAGGAAGTTCAGGTCCATGAGGGAGAGCTAAGTAGAAAATACATTGGTGTGTGGAGATGAGTATCCATAAGGATGAGGATGATCATGGACAGGTTGCCAAAAAGAGCCAGTAAAAAAATACGAACAATGAGAATGAAGAAGAACAAGCCAATTCTTGATGGTGGAAACAACCCCAATAAGAAGAAATCCGTAGAAGCTTGGTTATTACATTCCACAGGACATTGATTTAGTTTCCCCTAAAGACAGACACATATAAAGTGTAAAAAATAAACTCGTATTAATTCGTTATTTTAATTACACTGTGATTTATTCAGAATACACTGCAACATAAAATAGTAATAATAATCGGGGTGCCCAGATGGCTCAGTCTGCTAAGAGGCTGCTTTTGGCTCAGGTTGTGATCCAAGGTCCTGTGATCAAGCTTCACATTGGGCTCCTTTATCAGTGCAGAGTCTTCTTCTCCCTCTTCTGCTGACCCTCCCTCTCCTCTTGCACTCTCATTCCCTCTCTCAAATGAGTACTTTAAAAAAAAAAATCTAAAAACAATAGTTAACACTTATTTTGAAAAAAAAACACATTTTTTCCTTATAGATAAAATTTTATGAGGCAGACATTTATATCTAAATATTTAAAAATTATTTTATAGGGACGCCTGGGTGGCTCAGTGGGTTAAAATCTCTGCCTTCGGCTCAGGGCATGATCCCAGGGTCCTGGGATTGAGCCCTGCTTCAGGATTTCTGCTCAGTAGGGAGCCTGCTTCCCCCTCTCTCTCTGCCTGCCTCTCTGACTACTTGTGATCTCTGTCTGTCAAATAAATAAATAAAATCTTTAAGAAAAAAATAAAAACTATTTTATAGGAATCTGTAAATTTGTGAGAATTATGCATTTTATAATGCCTTTATAAGATATGTATATTTTATTTTCCTACATAAATTTAACTGTTATCAAAGTCAGAAGTTACACTTTAAATGTAGGCATTATAAATAAAAATAAATGAATTAAATTACAGACTCATTTGAATACATTTTATGACTCTGAGAGGAATTTTGTTTAATAATTAAGCCCAATATCTCTGAAATTATAGTAGTCTATGAAGTCCTATTGCAGATATTCATTCATGTCCTTTGATTTCTGCACAAAAATGCTCCCAAATCATGCTTTTTAACAAGTATCAGTTTTTCCTCCTTTTGTCTGCAGAAATATACAATGAATTATTTTTGCCAAATACAATTTTCACAAAACAATTTTATTCTTCCTTCTCACACAACATCCAAAAACATTAGTTTAAGTGAACCCTTTTCATGAGAACTTATTCTTTAATTTTTTGTAACTTCCATGACTGTTAAGGTCTTTGAAAAAAGATGTGTATTCTGTCCATCTCCTTCCAAATAGTTACATCATACTATGCACCATGTTATGACACATCTTTTTTACTTATTCCTTTTTTCTTTGTTTCTGTGTATTTAAAACTCTTTTCATTCTAAATAAATGTAAGTTCAGCAAATATATGTATCACTCCTCTGTCATAAAACTCAGTTAACATAATATTAAACAAGTAGAAGGAGGACTTACCATGATGGAGAATTAGGGGGACTTTAAGCTTATCTCATCCCTTGAACACAGCTATGTAGTTGTCAAATCATTCTGAACACTGAATTAATCAATTGAAGGTCTGAAAGAACAAACCCTGCAAGTCTACCAGTAGAAAAATGACCAGAGATATAGCTGTGGATAAGTCAGTGAGGAGGTATCCTAATTATGGAGGCTATAGAAAAGTATTAGAAACAGTGGAGGACAAAATCTGAACTTTTAGAAGGTTACTGCAGTGGGGTATGTGTCCTGCTTATGGGTTCTTAGGTGTCAAAGTCACGTGGACTCACAGGTGTGACACTATGGTCTGAGGATCCCCTGGATTACAAGAATGGGTGGCTCCTGAGTACTGCAATGTTCCTATAGAAAAGAGAGTGGAAGCCAACTGAGAACAGTAAGTGTTTATGTTGGATTTCTGCTGTTTTGTCATAAACTGTGAAGCTACACAATGGTGTGACCACTTCTCCTGAGACAACTCAACAAACAGCAAAATCATGGCAAAAACCCTCTCCTGAAGGATCAACACTGGTCCACATGATGCCAGTCCCTACTCACATGCCTGAGATAAAAACCTGTCACAGGCAATGTGATCATGGGGTTCTAATGGAAACTGAGAACACAGTAATGATTGATTGCTCTTATGTGGGGCTCTCTGAAGAATGGGGGAGCACAAACTTTCATCTACAAAGCTAAAGAGCAAGGCACCACAATATTCATTCCACCCATCAGTATTAAACAGGGAAAAACAAAAACAAAACAAAAACAAAAACAAACAAACAAAAAGAGCACCACATAGTGGAGACCAGAGATGCTTACACCAAGCCCTGACCCCCTCTGCCCTAGAGGTTCTTTTCCATTAGGTCAAATCCAATGAGAATCAGTACAGCAGAACTTTCCTACTGAAGACCACAACAGACAATTTGCTCACAAGAAGATTACTTATCATAAATTGCTGCAAAGCTTTAGCTCTAGGGGAAAATAGCATCTAGGTGCCATTTTACTTTTATTTTTTTATTTTTCAGTATTATTTTTTTATTTTCAAATTCTTAAAAATTCACTTTATTTTTATTTATATATATATACACTTTGAATATATATGCATTTTTGTTTACATTTACTTTCTTATTATTACATCATCATCATCATTATTATTTATGTTAGGATATAGAGATTTTCTAATTTTTTAAAGATTTTATTTATTTATTTGACACAGAGAGAGATCACAAGTAGGCAGAGAGGCATGCAGAGAGAGAGGAAGGGAAGCAGGCTCCCTGCTGAGCAGAGAGCCCGATGCAGGGCTTCATCTCAGGACCTGAGCCAGAGGCAGAGGCTTCAACCCCCTGAGCCACCCAAGCGCCCCAGGATCTAGAGTTTTTTAACAAACATATAAAAACATACCAAGGACATAGATATTTTCCCCATTGTTTTTGTTGTTGTTGTTGTTTTGGTTTTGTTTCCTTTTAATTTCTTTATTATTTTCTTTTCTGGACCAAATGATGACAGAGAAAAATTCCTACCAAAAGAAAGAAGAGGAAGCAGAACTCATGGCCAGAGATTTAATCAATACAGATATAAGTAAGCTGTCTGATATAGAATTTAAAACAATGACTATAAGTATACTAGTTGGGCTTGGAAAAGCATAGAAGACACTATAAAATCTCCTACTACAAAGAGAAAAGAACTAAAATCCAGTCAAGCTGAAATTAAAAATGCTATATCTCACTTTCAATCCCAAGTGGAGGCCATAAAAATGAAGATAGACGAAACAGAGGGGTGACTCAGTAATCTAGAAGAGAAAATTATGGGAAATAATGAAGCTGAAAAGAAGAGGAAAGCAAAAGTCATGGAACACAAAGGTGAACTTAGGGAATTCAATGACTTATTAAAATGTAGTAATATAATATCATAGGTGTCTCAGAAGATGAAGAGAGAGAAAAAGTGGTAGAAAGTTTATTTAAACAAATTATAGCTGGATACTTCCCTAATCTTGAGAAAACACAGACATCGAAATCTGAGAATGCCCATTAAATCAAGCTGACCATCACCAAGGCACCTCACATTCAAATTTGCAAGATATACAGACAAGGAAAGAATGCTGAAAGCAGCAAATGAAAAAGTCAATAGCTTTCCAGGGAAGAAGGATCAGGTTGGCAGCAGATCTATCCACAGAAATATGGCAGGCCTTGAAAATAGTGGAAGAAATATTCAATATGCTGAATGTCAGCTAAGAATTGTTTACCAGTAAGGCAGTCATTCATAATAGAGAGATAAAGTTTCCCAAACAATAAAATACTAAAGGAAATCATGACCACTAAAGTAGACCAGCAAAAATTTTATAGGTGACTTTTTGAGTTGAGTGGCAGAAAACAAAATGAAACAAGAATGAAGACAAGAAAGGACCAGAGAACACCACCAGAAATCCCAACTCTACAGAATACAAAATAGAACTAAATTCATACCTATCAATACTAATTTTGAATGTAAATGAAATAATTATCCAAAGACAGAATGTCAGAATATACTGCCCAGAAGAGATTCTTTTTATTTTATATTTTATTTTTATTATATTTAAATTCAATTAATTAACATAGTGTATCATAAGTTTCAGAGGTATAGTTCAGTTATTCATTCGTTATATATACCACCCAGTGCTCATTACATCATGTGCCCTCCTTAATGCTCATCATCCAGTTACCCCATCACCCACACACTTCCTCTACATCATACTTCAGTTTGTTTCCTGTAGGTAAGAGTCTCTTATGGTTTATGTCCATCTCTGTTTTGATCTTATTTTATTTTTCTTTCTCATCCCCTATGACACATTATTTTGATTCTTAATTTCCACATATAAATGAAATCATAGGATAATTCTCATTCTCTGATTGACTTATTTAACTTAACATAACATCTATGTCATTGCAAAAGGTAAGATTTCATTTTTTATAGGGGAGTAATAATCCATAGTGTGTACACACACACACATCTGTGTATATACAATTTCAGGTTGAAAGTAATGGGATGGAGAATAATTTGACATGATGATGGATATCAAAAGAAACCTGGAATAACCATACTTATACCAGACAAAATAGACTTTAAACCAAACACTGCAACTGAGATGAAGAAGGGTATTATATCATAATTATGTGATTTATCTAACAAGAAGTTCTAACAATTGTAAATATTTTTGGACCCAAGGATATAAATCAATCAAATGTAATTAAAAACAAATTCACTAATAATAATATGATAACAGTGGGGGATATTAACACCCCCTTACAGCAACGAAAAGATCATCTATGCAGAAAATCAATAAGAAAAAAATGGCTCTGAATGACACACTGGACCAGATGGACTTGACAGGTATATTCAGTACATCACATCCTAAAACAGCAGATTATACATTCTTTTTGAGGTCACATGAAACATTCTCTAATATAGATCACAAACTGGGTCACAAATTAGCCCTCAATATATACAAAATGTTGAGATGTACCATGCATTTTCTAAGATCACAACACTGTGAAACCTAGATTTACCACATGAAAAAAATTGCAAAACCACAAATACATGGAGGTTAAAGAATATCTTATTAAAGAATGAATGGGCTAACCAGGAAATTAGTGAAGAAATAAAAAAAAAATTGAAGCAAATGAAAATGAAAACACAAAGTCCAAAAATTTTAGTATGCAGCAAAGCAGTTGTAAAAAGGAAGTATATTGCAATACTGGCCTACCTCAAGAATTTAGAAAGGTCTTAAACACACAGCCTTACTTTATACCTAAAGGAATAAGGAAAAGAATGGCAAATAAAGCCTAAAGCTAGAAGAAGGGAAAAATATAGCCAGAGCAGAAATAAATGATACAGAAGCAAACAAAACAACACAAGGAACAATAGAACAGATTAACAAAATGAAGAATTAGTTCTTTTAAAGAATTAATAAAATCTGTAACCCTCAGCCATACTTATAAAAAAGAGAACAGGAAAAAGAAGGAATAAAACCACTAATGAAAGAGGAGATATGGCAATAAACGCCACAGAAATATAAACGATCATAAGAGAATACTATGAAAAATTATGTCAACTAACTGGGAAACCTAGAAGAAACAGACAAATTCCCAGAAACCTACAACCTACAAAAAATTGAACCAAGAAGAAATAGAAAATTGGAACAGACCCATAACAAGCAAAGGAATTGAATCAGTGATCAAAAATCTCCCAATAAACAAAAGTCCAGAACTGAATGTCTTCTCAAGGGAATTCTACCAGATGTTTAAATAAGAGTTAACTATTCTTCTCCAACTGCTCTAAGGGACAGAAATGGAAAGAAAACTCCCAAACTCATTCAATTAAGCCAGCATTACGTTGATACCAGAAGCAGAGATAGACCCTGTTAAATGGTATTAAACATCATATCACTGATGAACACCAGTGCAAAAATTCTCAATAAAGTACTAGGAAATCAAATTCAACAATACGTTAAAAGAATTATTCACCAAGATGAAGTGGGATTTATTCCTGAGATGCAGGGATAGTTCAATATTCACAGATCGGTCAACATCATACACCATATTAATAAAAGAAAGGAGAAGCATATAATCCTGTCAATAGAGGTACACAACACATTGGACGAATTAGAGAATCCTTTCTATTTTTTAAGATTTTATTTATTTATTTGACAGAGAGAGAGATCACAGGCAGGCAGAGAGAGAGGAGGAAACAGGCTCCATGCTGAGCAGAGAGCCCGATGTGGGGCTTGTTCCCAGGACCCTGAGATCATGACCTGAGCTGAAGGCAGAGGCTTAATCCACTGAGCCACTCAGGCACCCCAAGAATCCATTATTAATTAAAAACCCTCAACCAGGAGGGAGGAGTCAAGATGGCTGAGAAGTAGCAGGCTGAGACTACATCAGGTAGGAGGAGATCAGCTCGATAGCTTATATAAACATTGCAAACACCTATAAATCCAATAGGAGATCAAAGAGAAGAACAGCAATACTAGAAACAGAAAATAAACCACTTTCTGAAAGGTAGGACTGGCAGAGAAGTGAATCTAAAATGATGGGAAGATAGACCACGGCGGGAGGGGCTGGCTCCCGACAAGCGGCAGAGCAACAGAGCACAAAATCAGGACTTTTAAAAGTCTGTTCCACTGAGGGACATTGCTCCAGAGGCTAAACTGGGGGTGAAGCCCACGCGGGGTCACAGAAGGATCGGGGGTGTCAGAGTGTCACAGAGCTCGCAGGTATTAGAACGGAGAAGCCGGCTGCAGAGACAGAGCCGAGGACTGAACTCTCAGCTCGGGGTTACCTTGAACTGGTCGCGGACTGGGTGACCTCAGAGCGCAGCTGGAGGCTGGGGATACGGGAGTGATTGGGTGCTGTTCTTTGGGGGTGCACTGAGGAGTGGGGCCCTGGGCTCTCGGCTCCTCTGGGCCGGAGACTAGGAGGCCGCCATTTTCATTCCAGTCCTCCGGAACTCTACAGAAAGCATTCAGGGAACAGAAGCTCCCAAAAGCGAACCTGAGGGGATTACTTAGTCTGGCCCCCGGTAAGAGCGGTGCAATTCCGCCTCGGTCAAAGACACTTGAGAGTCACTACAACAGGCCCCTCCCCCAGAAGATCAACAAAATATCCAGCCAGGATGAAGTTCATCTATCAAGGAAAGTAGGTTCAATACCTAAGACAGCAGAGGAATTCCAGAGGAGGAGAAAGCAAAGCACGAAACTCATGGCTTTCTCCCCATGATTCTTTAGTCTTGCGGTTAATTCAATTATTTTTTCAAATTTTTTTCTTTCTTTTTTCTTTTGCTAATTTTTTTAAAACTTTTACCCTTTTCTTAACGTTGTTTGACTAGTTTACCTAAAATATATATTTTTTCTGTCTTTTTTTCTATTTTTTCTCTATTTATTTTATTTTTTAAATTTTTGCTTTTTTTTTTTTCTGAACCTCTTTTTATCCCCTTTCTCCCACCACGCCCACAATTTGGGGTCTCTTCTGATTTGGTTACAGCGCATTTCTCTGGGGTCTTTGTCACCCTTTTGTATTTTATTTGATCCTTCATATCCTCTTATCCTGACAAAATGACAAGGTGGAAAAAATCACCACAAAAAAAAGAACAAGAGGCAGTCCCCAGGCCTGCCCAACTCAGTCAATTCTCATGAGCGTTCTGCCCAAATCAATCCCAATTTGGGCAGAACGCTCATGAGAATTGGCCGGAAAACGCCCGGCGAACTCACTTCAGCCGCCGCACATATGCAGGGTCGCCCCCCTGGGCCTGGACCGGGATCCCGAGGAGTCATGTCCCAGATCCGCCAGGAGACCGCTGTGAGTCAGGCGATGGCAAGGCCGACACCTCCTACTCCTTAGCCTCTGGGGGTCCCCTCCCTGGTGCTGGCAGATGGGGCCCAGCCTGCCCTGAAAAGCCGGGCCGGGACACTGGCCCGCTTCCTCAGCCTTCGTTTCCAGGGTCCTGCCCCTGGGGGTCCCCACCTGGGGAACCCTGAGTCCTGCGACACGAGTCACCTGACCATCCCGGCGCAAATGGTGCCTTTCACTGCTGCATCCCAGCGGTTGAGCAAGAGATACATTGGTTCCCCCACAGAGGCAAGCCCCAGCACCGGGTGCCCCGGCCGACCAAAAAGGCAGATGCCCGACCACAACCCCTTCATCAACTCGGCTTTGGGAACGCTCTCCTTCGCCGGGGCCCCTGGCTGGGCCACGTCATCTCAGCGTGTTTTCCAGGTGGCCGCAACATGCCCCGAGTGAGAAAGGGCCCTCGGCCATGGGGAACAGGGCGGTCTATAGGGCTACACAATGCAGGCCAATTCTCCCGAGCTTTCTCTTCACGTTGATCCCGATTTTGGAGCGGAAGTATCTTTGTCTCCCCTCCCGCTCCTCAGCCTCCGGGGGTCCCCTCCCTGGCGCTAGCATATGGGGCTGGGCCTGCCCCAAAAGCCAGGCCTGGGCCCATGCTAGATTGCTCAGCCTTCCATTGCCAGGGTCCTGTGCTCGGTGGCCTCCCCCTGGGGAAACCTGAGTCCCGCGCCACGCGTGCTCCAACCGTCCTGGTGCAAACGGTGCCTTTCCCAGCAGCATCCAAGCCAAGAGCTCGAGATCCCTTCGTTCCCCGCCAGAGGCCAGCCCCATCCCTGGCTGCTCTGGCCACCCAGAGGTGGACACCCAGCCACAACCCCTCCATAAACTCTGCTTCAGGAAATCTCCCCTGCGCTGGGACCCCGGCCAGGCCATGTGGTCTCAGCTTATCCTTGTCTCGTTTTTAAACCTCTCCCACCATCATTGTTCTTCCTGGCCAGAATACCAGATTCTGCCACACTATGAGACCCATTTCCTCAACACAACGCCTAGGGGAGCCTGCTTGGCACTGGCAGATTGGAGCGGCCTTTCCCAAGGCCATAAACCTAACGCTACATTGTGTTTTCATGCTTCCTTGTACAGGGGTCTGTCCCGCCAACTCTCTGGCTTAGGAGCCCTGAAGTCACACTGTAGGAGTCCTCCTCCTACCTAGCAGGTAACCATTCTCTTTGGAGCTGCACAGGGACATCAGAGCCAGTGAAAAATTGCATGTCCCCATGAGTGGTCCCCTAATTTCTCCCGCCCCCCGGATCACAATGAGCTGCTTGACTGCCATTCTCAACTCAGCTCTTCAGGGAACCAACCTCCAGACCTGCAGTTCGGGCATGCCACACCTGTACCTCAGCTCGCCTCAGGGACTCCTGTCAGCTCTAGGCAGAAGTGGACCTCCCCTGCCTGCCTAAAAGCTCTGGGAGCCCCTCTCCTTCTTTTCGATGGACATCAGCCCAAGGATTTCTTGACAATTGGGGAAGGCTACCTCCTGACTGCTTCACACTTCTTTCTTCTTCTGCCTTATTTCTCTCCACTTACCTTTGTACCTGGGCAGACTGGAGCAACATATCCATGGAATATAGACATGCTCTGACATCTGAATCTTCATGGCAAACCGAAAGTCGTGTAGTGTACCACGGTGTGTATGCAAATGATCATCAAGAGAACAAGAGAGCGAAAATCACTCCATTTTTTACCTCACTCATCATGAAGTAGAACATGGTCTCCTTCTTTCCTTCCTTGACCTCCATTCCAATTAGTTTCCATGCAGTGTTCATGCCTTTGCTTCAGGGGTATGATTTTGTGATTCCTTGCCTGCACAGAATACCCAGAGCTCATCACAACGAGTGTGCTCCCTAGTAGCCGTCACCCATTGAACCCTTCCCCTCCACACCCCTGCTCTCTAGCCACCCGCGGTTGGTGCTCTACATTGGAGTCTTTTTCCTCTTTGACCTATCTTTCTCCCCTCACTACATTCATGTATTCTTTCTGAAATTCCATAGAAGTCAAATTACATACTCTTGGTCTTTTCTTACTCATTTTGCTTAGCTAAATCCACTCTAGATCCATCCACATCTTTGCAAATTGTAAGATCTCATTCGTTCTGAACCTGGATCCTATTCCATCGAGAATATGTGGGATATTAGATATCTACGTTTATATATATATATAGAGAGAGATATATAGATATATACACACATACACATATGTGTATGTATATAGATATCTATATTTATATCTATATCACGTGCATCAGCAAATGGACATTGGGACTCCCTCCATTGTTTTGCTTTGGTTGATAGTGCTGCTGTCCATATCACGGTGCTTGTACCCCATTGAATGTGCCTTTTTGTGCCCTTTAGGGAAATTCCTTGGAGGGAAACTGCTGCATCCTAGGGTTGTTCAGTTCTTAGCTTTCAGAGGAACCACCATGCTCTTTTCCAGAGTAACTGCAACAACCCGCATGCCCACCGACAGTGCAGGAGGGTTCCGCTGGTAGAAGAACATTCCCTGCCAGCAATTTCCTGAGGAGGAAACAGAAAACCTGGGAGATAACATGACTCAGACAGTGTCCGGCAAGCAGCCCCAGAAGTTCACCCTAGCGTTCCTGATGCCATGCCCTGGGAAGACATCAGAATGCCTCTATCCAGGGGAATTCCCAAAGACTCTCCTTCTGACTTCACCACCCATGAAACTACAGAGAACAAATGACATGTCCAACTGAGGGACACTAGAAAGTCAAGCTTCCCTTTTCAATTGTCCAAGGCTCCTTGGAATCCTTTAGAATGTTCCCTCTGCCCTCATCAGAACTCTTTGAATAAAAAAGGGGAATCCATTAGGATCCATCCCCTTGGACAAAGGAGAATCCATCCTCCAGGCCTCTATCTGACCGCAAACAGCCACCTCACTCTAGATACGGGTCGTTCCACCAGAGCCGAGGACCCATGGAATCAACACTGTTCGAGGAAGGAATGCATCCTAGGTCCCAAACACACAACGAGTCCATCTCATCTTCCTTTTCCAATTCAAAGGATGCCTACGAAAGAGATGTTCCAAATATCTCAGTGAGCTAGACGGAAGTGAGAAAATGAGATCCCTGCCAGGTGCTCCCTGCAAGGAAACTCAGGAACCCTAGCACCCACTCTCCATGGCTGACAGCTGTGTTTGTGTAACTTTTTGGCTCCAGTGGAGATGAGAGAAAACCCAGGATGTTGGGGTGAAAGAGTTTTACCTCCTATGCTGGCATGTATGTGCCACTGTGCCCCACGGACCTGCTGTTTTCTCTGAATGCCGACGTCCTGGGATAAGCTGCATGACGGATTCAGATGCTGATTTCCAAACTTCAGGTCTCCTGGAGCCAGAGGGAAGAAGTGTTGTCAGGTGCGGTTAAGTAGGCACCTCCCACCTAAAGCCTACACACCTGCTCCAATCCTGGGAGAAGGAGAGGCACATGCTTGTTTCTTAAATGATCATTTACTTCTTTCTCAAGCCCAGCAATGCCCTTGTCCTTTTTTTTAAAAAAAAAGATTTTATTGGGCGCCTGGGTGGCTCAGTGGGTTAAGCTGCTGCCTTCAGCTCAGGTCATGATCTCAGGGTCCTGGGATCGAGTCCCACATTGGGCTCTCTGCTCAGCGGGGAGCCTGCTTCCCATCCTCTCTCTCTGTCTGCCTCTCTTGTGATTTCTCTCTGTCAAATAAATAAATAAAAATTAAAAAAAATAAAAAAGATTTTATTTATTTGAGAGAGAGACAGTGAGAGAGAGCATGAGAGGGGAGAAAGTCAGAGGGAGAAGCAGACTCTCCAAGAAGCAGGGAGCGCAATGTGGGACTCAACCCCAGGACTCTGAGATCATGAACTGAGCTGAAGGCAGTCGCTTAACCAACTGAGTCACCCAGGCGCCCGCCTTGTCCTTTTTGGAGAAGCAAATAGACTCTTCCAAACAGACACTCAACTCCTCAGTTCCAAAGGCACCATGGGTTGAATTTGGGTCCCCCATCTCCAGACCCCCACCGGGAGGACCCTCCTGAACCATCCTGACAGCACATTCCCATCCAACCTGGGGAAATGGGGCACAGTGCCGACTGAGTGGGGGACCGGCTCCAGCCATTCTTACCAGAACTGTTGAGCCTGGGGAAACAAAGTCTTCAGCTCACCATTCTGTCCTGGAAAAACAAGTGCAGTGCCTCACGTTTCCGGGTCTTTCACCCAGCACCTCTCCAAGGCTCTCAGAGCCAGCAGGCTGCACAGGCTCCTCTTCTGGTGTTTGCCACGGCAGCTCGCTTCTGCCCCCAGTGGTGGCAAGCAGCATTGCACCCAACCATGCTCTTAGGCACCACAGCTCACCATAGCTCACCATGCCCTCCAGTGGCATGAGCCGGCACTGCCGAGCCTTCTACAGATTTCTCTTGCAGCTACCCAAACCTTCCAGGTGTCTAAAGCCAATTGACAATGTCCCTGCAGATTGGGACTTCCAGGCCAAACCCACGAGTCCACGGACCAACCAAGCGGAAGCGGTGCCTTTCAGAGCATAGGAAAAGACTGACAACGAGAGAAAAATACATGACCCAACAGAGGTCAGCCACAAATACCTGCACTCCAGAGGTCCAAAATATTGGAGACGGACACCAGGCCACAATAAATAGCTTAACACTGCTCTGGGAAAGCTCCTCTGCGCTGGGGCCATCGGCTGGCCCGTGTCCTCTCGGCGCATTTTCCAGGTGGCCGTGACATACACGAGCGAAAAGAGCCCTGGGCCCCGGGGAACAGGGCAGTCCCCAGGACTGCCCAACGCCGGCTATTCTCACAAGCTTTCTGCCCAAATCGGGATCAATTTGGGCAGAATGCTCGTGATAATTGGCTGGGAAATGCCCAGCAAACTCGCTTTGGGCGCCACACGTCTGCAGGACCGCCCCCCTTGGCCTGGCCTGGGATCCCGAGTGGTCGCATCCGACCACCGCCAGAAAGACCTCCATGAGTCAGGTGTTGGCGAGGCCAACGCCTCCTGCTCCTCAGCCTCTGGGGGTCCCCTCCCTGGCACTGGGAGATGGGGCCGGGCCTGCCCCGAAACCCGGGCACGGACCCTCGCCTGCTTGCTCACCTTGGGGCCTCCAACTGGGGAACCTTGAGTCCCACGCCACGAGTCCCCCGACCGTCCCGGCGCAAACGGTGCCTTTCACAGCTGTGTACCAGCCTTCATGGGAGAGATACATTCATTCCCCTACAGAGGCCAGCCCCATCCCTGAGTACCTCAGCCGCCTGAAAAGTCGGAGGCAGATGCCCAGACACAAGCTCTCAATCAACTCTGCTTTGGGAAATATCCCCTGCGCCGTGGCCCTCCGCTGGGCCACATCCTCTCAGCGCATTTTCCAGGGGGTTGTGACATGCCCTGAGCGAGAAAGGCCCTCAGCCACGGGGAACAGGGCAGTCTCCACTGCTGCCCAATGCTGCCAATTCTCTCGAGTGTTCTGCCCAAATATATCCTGATTTGGGCAGAAGGCTCATGAGATTTGGCCGGAAAAGACCAGACGCACTCGCTTCGGGTGCCCCAGTCCACAGGTAGCCCCCTGGGCCTCGCCCGGGATTGGGAGTGTTTGGTTCCGAACACCGCCAGAAAGACCTCCGTGAGTCACGCACTGGCGATGTCAATGCCTCCTGCTCCTCAGCCTCTGGGGTTTCTCTCCCTGGTGCTGGCAGATGGGGCCGAAAACCAGGCACGGACCCTCACCTGCTTTCTCAGCCTTCCATTTCCAGGGTTCTGTCCCTTGGGGCCTTCAACTGGGGAACCCTGAATCCCGCGCCATGAGTCCCCCGACCATCCCGGCACCAATGGTGCCTTTTGCATCTGTGTACCAGCCTTCGAGCAAGAGATATATTCGTTCCCCCACAGAGTGATGCCTTCAACTCAGCTACCCGGAGAGTCTGAGTCCACACTTTCACATCAGGCCTGCCATTATCCCAGGAAAAACCCTAACCCTAGGTTGGGCCTTTAGGCTCTGGACCCCACAGGCCTGACACCCAATTCCTCCCATGAATGGGAGCATCAAACTGATGGCAGGACTCAGCCTCTCAATGAGGAGATCGTTTCATTTGGTGTACTCTAACATCCTCAGAGCCATAGGAACTGGCCATGCTCCCCTGTGGCCATTCCCGCCATCTTTGTCCCTCCAGGCCAAAAACTCAGGCCAGAGGTGCCTCCAGATTCCCGCCTTCAACTCAGCCCTTGGAGGAACCGATATGTGTCCTGGCAGATCCAACATGCCTTCTCCCTAAAACATAACACTAACGCTAAGTCTGACTGTAACACTGATACTAACCCTAGCCAAGGTTGTGTGTTCAGGCATCCCTCCTCCATAGCCTGGTCCCCCAAACCTCCAGATGGAGACCCCTGAGCTGGACCCCATAATTGCACCTGATTACAGGAGGAAAACCTGCCATTTAGAAATGTGTTGAACCAGCAGAGCAGGAGAAACCTGCATGCCTCCCTGAGGCCACCCCACTTGCAGCACCTCCAAGGACCAAGAACCAGGATTCTCATGATCCTGCAGACACGCACCCTCAACTCAGGCTTCAGGATGTGTCACCACAGCGCCAGCATATCGGGGTTGCCATGCGCCTAAGACTTAACCCTAAACCTAGGTTGGGTGTCAGGATTACATCCCCAGAGGCCTGGCTCCCTAGCCCTCCAGACTGGGGTCCCCGTATTCCCAACGCAGGACTCTGGATGCCACCCACAAGGAAACTGGACCACGTGGCCCTGTGCAGAACCCTCTTAGGGGAAGAAACCTCCATGCTCCCTAAAGTCACCCACACCTTCCGAGGACCCCCACACCAAAATCCCGGAGCTGATGGGCCACAGGAGCAATGCCCTTAACTCAGTCCTCCGGAAAGCCTAAGTTCGCATTGTCACATAGGCCTGCCATTCTCCCAGAACCAAACCCTAACCCTAGGTTGGGTGTTCTGGCAGTGGACCCCAGAGGCCTGACACCCAATTCCTCCCATGGGTGGGAGCATCAGACTGACTTCAGGACTCAGCCTCTCAGACCGGAAGAGACTGTTTCTTTTGTTCTCTCATACCCTCAGAGCCCTAGGAAACGACCATGCTCCCCTGAGGCCATTCCCACAATCTTTGCCCCTCCAGGCCAAAAACCCTGCACCTAACTAGCCTCCAGAGCCCCGCCCTCAACTCAGCCCTTGGGTGAGCAGAGACCTGTGCTGACTGATTGGACATGCCTTGTCCCTAAGATACAATATTAAGCTAAGGCTAACCCTAACCTAATACTAACCCTAGCCCAGGTTGTGTGTTCAGGCATCCATCCTCCGATGTCTGGTGACAAAAACCGTCAGATGGAAGACCCCTGAGCTGCAACCCATAATTGTGCCTGAACCCAGGAGGAAACCCTGCCATTTAGAAATGTGCTGAATGGAGAGGGACAAGATGGCAGGAAGTAGGAGGCGCCGTCTCAACCTGTACACTGAAGTGAGCTGATTACCTACCAAAGAACTCCGATCACCCATGAAATCAGCCTGAGATCAGAATTATACACGTCTGGATCTCTACGGGGGCAGAAGATGCCAGTGGGCAGGTAAAGTGGAGTGGGAACGTCGGACTGATATGGGAAGATAAACAAAAGGGGGAGGGGGCCACCAGAGGTGAACCGATTGGAAAGTAATACCCCAATACGAGAGTGCCCTGCAACTGGGGACCAGCATTAACTTGGAGTCTGGTTGAAAGCACTCAAAAAAAGCAAAATATCGTGGGGGGAAATTGTGGGAATTGGGGTGGTTAGGGACAGGGGCTTAAGTCCCCAGACCAGGACAGCCTCCCCTGGCACTGAGCCAGAGAGAGTGCCACAGAGAAACCAGGTCTTGGTCCCTGAGCCGCCCGCACTTGAGAACTTGTGGGGTCCAGGTCCTGTGAGGGGCTGGGAGCCTCGCCAGATGGCAGAATGCCGTGCCGCACTTTCAGAGCCTGAGACGCGTGCGCCTCACACCCCCCCCCCCCCAGGAGAGGTGCCTGCCACCCTGCACTCTCCACCTGGAAAGACCAGGCACTCCAAGTCTAGGCCAGTGGGAAAATCTCAGTGTGCGATCACTGCTTGGAACCTCTCTGATGATCTGGACCTGTCCAGACAGCTGCCACCTCCATGGTTTTGGGTACAAGAGGAGATCCTGCATCCCTAGGGACTGCGACTCAGAACCTACTCTGCCAGCAGCTCTGCAACACCCACAGGGGTGCATTCTGAGGCTTCTCTCTGAGAGGGAGGTTGGGGTGGAGTTTGCTTTCCTCTAAATCTCTAAAAACCATCAAAAGCTGTCAAGGGGAGAGAAAAAAAAAACAACAAAACGAACAAACAAACATAAAAACCTCCAGAGAACAAAAGACTGAAAAACCGGTTCCCTCAGAGCCCACCCCCTTGAGGGGGCAGGAGGACATAACTCAGAGAACATCATTTTCTGAAAACCCACGTGGCAGGCCCCTCCCCCCAGAGAACCAACCTGGAAAGGAAAAAAAAGACGACAAGAGAACAACCACCACTACTTCATAGATACAACTTTTATTTTTAATTCGTTCCCACTATTCTGGTTCATTTTTTTTATATATATAGATAATTTTTAACTCATTTACCATCACAGTGAGATGTCCAGTACATCAAATTCCATAATAACCTTCTGACCTGAAATTTTTGATACACACACCAGTGTTTTACTTTTGCTTTTCTATTTTTTAATTTCTTTTAAATTTTAGTTTAGTTTAGTCTAGTTTATTCTTTTTTAATTTTTATTTTCTAATATTCATATGGAGTAAAATTCAAGGTAACCCCCTTTGCCCAATGAATGCTACCCCTATAGGTAAACCAATTTTTAATCCCCCTTTATCATAGGAAAGTTGAGTACTTTAACAAAGATATCAAGATACAACCAGGAAGAATCAAAATAAACTTTCTCGCTCACACTGAGAATTTATAACCACTCTCCAAACTTTTTCTTCTGCCAGTGTTTCTGTGTATTTGTGTTTGTCCTGATAGTATATAAATCTTATACTTGGAGTTCTTTTTGATGAGGTTCTTCCTTTTTTTGATTTATATATAAATATATATACTTCTCTCTTGTCATATACATTTATCAGTCTTTTTGTCTGTTTTTCTTTGTATACTTCATAAATCTTACCTTGGGGCCCATTTTGGCTGAGGCTTCTCTTTTATCTTCCCTTTTTCTCCTGTCTCTCTCTCTCTCACTCTCTCTCTCTTTTTTTTTCTTTTTTTCTTTCCTTTATTCTCTCATTTGGGTGGGGAATCCTGAATGCTCAGAAGCATTCCAGGGTACACCTTGACTGCACCACAATCGATACATCCAGCTACATCTGTTCAGTCATCTCTCACCAAAATGACTAGGAGGAGGAATGCCCAACAGAAGAAAACCACAGAGGATGGGTCTTCTACAACAGAGCTAATGGCTATCAACATAGACAAGATGTCTGAAAAGGAATTCAGACTAACAATTATCCAGGCAATAGCTAGGTTGGAGAAAGCCATGGATGACCAAACAGAATTGATTAGGGCAGAACTGAAAGCCACCAGGGATGATGTTCACAATGTTAGGGAAGAACTGAAAGCCACCAGGGATGATGTTCAAAATGCTCTCAATGAGTTCCAATCGAATCTAAATTCTCTAAAAGCTAGGGTAACTGAGACAGAAGATAGAATTAGTGATCTGGAGGACAAACAGATAGAGAGAAAGGATCAGGAGGAAGCCTGGAACAAACAGTATGAAAGCCATGAAAACAGAATCAGGGAAATAAATGATGCCATGAAACTTTCCAACGTCAGACTTATTGGAATCCCTGAAGGGGAGAAGAAAGAAAGAAATCTAGAAGATATAGTGGAACAAGTTCTACATGGAAATTATCCCAATCTCGCAAATGGAACCAGCGTTCATGTACTAGAGGCAGAACGGTTTACCCCCAAGATTATAGATTCTAAAAATACAACAAGGCACCTGATAGTAAAATTGAGAAATCATAATTGTAGATACAATCTCTTGAAAGCCGCTAGGACAAAGAGGCTCCTTACCTACAGAGGAAAGTCCATCAGAATAACGTCAGACCTGTCCACAGAGACCCGGAAAGCCATAAAGGGTTGGCAAGGTATATTCAGGGTACTAAATGAGAAGAACATGCAGCCAAGAATACTTTATCCAGCAAGACTGACATTCAAAATGGATGGAGAAATAAAGAGTTTCCAAGACCGGCAAGGCTTAAAAGATTATGTAACCACCAAGCCTACACTGCAAGAAATATTAAGGGGGGGTCTATAAAAGAGAACAAATCCTAAAAATGTCATTGAACAGAAATATAGAGACAATCTACAGAAAGAAAGACTTCAACGGTAACACAATGTCAATAAAAATGTATCTATCAATAATCACTCTCAATGTGAATGGCCTAAATGCACCCATAAAATGACAAAGGGTTGCAGATTGGATAAAAAGACAGGAGCCATCCATATGTTGTCTACAAGAGACCCATTTTTAACATAAGGATACACCCATACTGAAAGTGAAGGGATGGAGAAGCATCTTTCATGCCAATGGGATTCAAAAGAAGGCCGGGGTAGCGATTCTCATATCAGATAAATTAGATTTTAAACTAAAGACTAGTCAGAGATTCAGAAGGACACTACATAATTCTTAAAGGGACTAACCCTAAGTTGATCTAACAATTGTAAATATCTACGACCCCAATATGGGAGAAGCCAATTACATAAGAGAACTATTAATCAAGATAAAGTGTCATATTTATATGAATACATTAATAGTAGGAGATCTTAACACACCTCTCTCAGTAATAGACAGATCATCAAAGCAGAAAATCAATTGAATGGCACATTGGACCAGATGGACCTCATAGATATATACAGAACATTCCAAACTAAAACAACAGAAGACTCATTCTTCTCAAGTGCACATGGAACCTTCTCCAGAATAGACCACATATTCGGTC
Organism: Meles meles; assembly: GCF_922984935.1. Classification (NCBI taxonomy): domain Eukaryota; kingdom Metazoa; phylum Chordata; class Mammalia; order Carnivora; family Mustelidae; genus Meles; species Meles meles. The sequence goes on from NW_025721609.1 coordinate 839,625, forward strand.
ACAAATCAGGACTCAACTGATACCAAAAGACTGAGATTATTCCCTGCATATTCTCAGATCACAATGCTTTGAAACTGGAGCTCAATCACAAGGAAAATTTTGGAAGGAACTCAAACACCTGGAAGCTAAAGACCACCTTGCTTAAGAATGCTTGGATCAACCATGAGATCAAAAAAGAACTTAAACAATTCATGGAAACCAACGAGAATGAAGACACTTCAGTCTAAAACCTATGGGATACAGCAAAGGCAGTCCTAAGGGGGAAATACATAGCCAAACAAGCCTCCCTCAAAAAAATTGAAAAATCCAGGAGGTGGAGACAAGATGGCGGAGAAGTAGCAGGCTGAGACTACATTAGGTAGCAGGAGATCAGCTCGATAGCTTATCTAAACATTGCAAACACCAACAAATCCAATGGGAGATCGAAGAGAAGAAGATCAATTCTAGAAACAAAAAATCAACCACTTTCTGAAAGGTAGGACTGGCGGAGAAGTGAATCTAAAATGACAGGACGATAGACCGCAGGGGAGGGGCCGGCTCCCGGCAAGCGGCAGAGCAACGTAGCACAAAGTCAGGACTTTTAAAAGTCTGTTCCACTGAGGGACATTGATCCAGAGGCTAAGCCGGGGTGAAGCCCATGTGGGGTCAGCGTGGCCCCAGGTCCCACAGGGTCACAGAAGGATTGGGGGTGTTGGAGTGTCACAGAGCTCGCAGGTATTAGAATGGAGAAGCCAGCTACAGAGCAGAGCTGAGGAATGAACTCTCAGCTCGGGGTTACCTTGAACTGGTCGCGGGCTGGGTGAGCTTGGAGCGCGGCTAGAGGCTGGGGATACGGGAGTGATTGGGTGCTGTCCTCTGGGAACGCACTGAGGGAGTAGGAGTGGGGCCCCGGGCTCTCGACTCCTCCGGGCCAGAGACTAGGAGGCCCCAATTTTCATTCCCGTCCTCCAGAATTCTATGGAGAGCGTTCAGGGAACAGAAGCTCCCAAAAGCGAACCGGAGCGGATTACTTAGTCCAGCCCCTGATAAGGGCGGTGCAATTCTGCCTCGGGCAAAGACACTTGAGAGTCACTACAACAGGCCCCCTCCCCCAGAAGAACAACAAAATATCCAGCCAGGATGAAGTTCATTTATCAAGGAAAGCAGGTTCAATTCCTAAGACAGCTATGGAATTCCAGAGGAGGAAAAAGTAAAACACGGAACTCATGGTTTTCTCCCATTGATTCTTTAGTCTTGCAGTTAATTCAATTTTTTTTTCTTTTTTCAACTTTTTTTCCTTCTTTTTTCTTCCTCTGCTAAATTTTTTAAAACTTTTACCCTTTTCTTTTTTAACGTTTTTTGACTAGAATATCTAAATATATATATATTTTTTTCTTTCTTTTTTATATTTTTTTCCTTATTTTTTTATTTTTTAAATTTTTTTTCTTTTTCTTTCTGAACCTCTTTTTATCCCCTTTCTCCCCCCGGCCCCCAATTTGCGGTCTCTTCTGATTTGGTTACAGCGCATTTTTCTGGGGTCTTTGTCACCCTTTTTGTATGTTATTTGATCCTTCATATCCTCTTATCTGGACAAAATGACAAGGCTGTAAAAATCACCACAAACAAAAGAACAAGAGGCAGTACCGAAGGCTAGGGACCTAATCAACACAGACATTGGTAATATGTCAGATCAAGTGTTCAGAATGACGATTCTGAACATTCTAGTCGGGCTCAAAAAGGCATGGAAGATATTAGAGAAACCCTCTCTGGAGATATAAAAGCCCTTTCTGGAGAAATTAAAGAACTAAAATCTAACGAAGTTGAAATCAAAAAAGCTATTAATGAGGGGCAATCAAAAATGGAGGCTCTCACTGCTAGGATAAATGAGACAAAAGAAAGAATTAGTGATATAGAAGACCAAATGACAGAGAATAAAGAACCCGAGCAAAAGAGGGACAAACAGCTACTGGACCACGAGGGGAGAATTCGAGAGATAAGTGACACCATGAGAAGAAACAACATTAGAATGATTGGGATTCCAGAAAAAGAAGAAACAGAGAGGGGAGCAGAAGGTTTATTGGAGAGAATTATTGGAGAGAATTTTCCTAATATGACAAAGGGAACAAGCATCAAAATCCAGGAGGTGCAGAGAACCCCCCTCAAAGTCAACAAGAATAGGTCCACACCAGGTCACCTAATAGTAAAATTTACAAGTCTTAGTGACAAAGAGAAAATCCTGAAAGCAGCCCGGGAAAAGAAGTCTGTAACATACAATGGTAAAAATATTAAATTGTCAGCAGACTTATCCACAGAGACCTGGCAGGCCAGGAAGAGCTGGCATGATATATTCAGAGCACTAAACGAGAAAAACATGCAGCCAAGAATATTATATCCAGGTAGACTATCATTGAAAATAGAAGGAGAGATAAAAAGCTTCCAGGACAAAAAAAAAAAAAAAAAAAAAAAAAAAAAAACTGAAAGAATTTACAAACACCAAACCAGCTCTACAGATAATATTGAAAGGGGTGCTCTAAGCAAAGAGAGAGCCTAAAAGTAGTAGATCAAGGGCGCCTGGGTGGTTCAGTGGGTTAAAGCCTCTGCCTTCGGCTCAGGTCATGATCCCAGGGTTCTGGGATCGAGCCCTGCATCGGGCTCTCTGCTCTGCGGACAGCCTGCTTCTTCCTCTCTCTCTCTGTCTGCCTCTCTGTCTACTTGTGATCTCTGTCTGTCAAATAAATAAAATCTTAAAAAAAAATAATAAAATAAAAGTAGTAGATCAGAAAGGTACAGAGACAATATACAGTAACAGTCACCTTACAGGCTAATAATGGCACTAAATTCATATCTCTCAATAGTTTCTCTGAATGTTAATGCACTAAATGCCCCAATCAAAAGACACAGTGTATCAGAATGGATAAAAAAACAAAACCCATCAGTATGTTGCCTACAAGAAACTCATTTTAGACACGAAGACACCTCCAGATTTAAAGTGAGGGGGTGGAAACAATTTACCATGCTAATGGGCATGAGAAGAAAGCTGGGGTGGCAATCCTTATATCAGATCAATTAGATTTTAAGCCAAAGACTATAATAAGAGATGAGGAAGGACACTATATCCTGCTCAAAGTGTCTGTCCAACAAGAAGATCTAACAATTTTAAATATCTATGCCCCTAAAGTGGGAGCAGCCAAATATATAAACCAATTAATAACAAAATCAAAGAAACAAATCAATAATAATGCAATAATAGTAGGGGACGTTAACACTCCCCTCACTGAAATGGACAGATCATCCAAGCAAAAGATCAACAAGGAAATAAAGGCCTTAAATGACGCACGGGACCAGATGGACATCACAGATATATTCAGAACATTTCATCCCAAAACAATAGAATACATAATCTTCTCTAGTGCACAGGAAACATTCTCCACAATAGATCACATCCTGGGTCACAAATCAAGTCTCAACTGGTATCAAAAGATTAGGATCATTCCCTGCATATTTTCAGATAACAACGCTCTGGAGCTAGAACTCAATCACAAGAGGAAAGCTGCAAAGAACCCAAATACATGGAGACTAAACAGCATCCTTCTAAGGAATGAATGGGTCAACCAGGAAATTAAAGAAGAATTGAAAAAAATTCATGGAAAGAAATGATAATGAAAACACAACGTTTCAAAATCTGTGGGACACAGCAGAGACAGTCCTGAGAGGAAAATATATAGGGGTACAAGCCTTTCTCAAGAAACAAGAAAGGTCTCAAGTACACACCTACACGTAAAGGAGCTGGAGAAAGAAGAATAAAGAAACCCTAAAACCAGCAGGAGAAGAGAAATCATAAAGATCAGAGCAAAATCAATGAAATAGAAACCAAAAAAAAAAAAAATAAAAAAAAAAAATGAAACTAGGAGCTGGTTCTTTGAAAGAATCAATAAGATTGATAATCCCCTGGTCAGATTTATCAAAAAGAAAAGAGAAAGGACCCAAATAAATAAAATCATGAATGAAAGAGGAGAGATCAGGGACGCCTGAGTGTCTCAGTTGTTTAAGCCTCTGTCTTTGGCTCAGATCATGATCTCAGGGTCCTGGGATCGAGCCCCGCATCGGGCTCTCTGGTCAGCAGGGAGCCTGCTTCCTCTTCTCTCTCTCTGCCTGCTTACTTGTGATCTCTGTCTGTCAAAAAAAATAATAATAATAAAAAAATAAAAAAAAAGAAAGAGGAGAGATCACAACTAACACCAAAGAAATGCAGACTATAATAAGAACATACTATGAGCAACTCTACACCAACAAATTTGACAATCTGGACGAAATCAATGTATTCCTAGAGACATATAAACCACCACAACTGAACGAGGAAGAAATAGAAAACCTGAACAGGCCCATAACCAGTAAGGAGATTGAAACAGTTATCAAAAACCCCCAAACAAACAAAAGCCCAGGGCCAGATGGCATCCAAGGAGAATTCTACCAAACATTTAAAGAAAAACGAATTCCTATTCTCCTGAAACTGTTCCAAAAAATAGAAATGGAAGGAAAACTTCCAAACTCATTTTATGAGGCCAGCATCACCTTGATCCCAAAATCATACAAGAATCCCACCAAACAAGAGAACTACAGACCAATATCCTTGATGAACACAGATGCAAAAATTCTCACCAAAATATTAGGTAATAAGATTCAACAGTACATTAAAAGGATTATTCACCACGATCAAGTGGGATTTACTCCAGGGCTGCAGAGTTGGTTCAACATCCGCAAATCAATCAATGTTATAGAACACATTAATAAAAGAAAGAACAAGAACCATATGATACTCTCAATAGATGCTGAAAAAGCATTTGACAAAGTACAGCATCCCTTCCTGATCAAAACTCTTCAAAGGGTAGGGATAGAGGGCACATACTTCAATATTATCAAAGCCATCTATGAAAAACCCACCGCAAATATCATTCTCAATGGAGAAAAACTGAAAGCTTTTCTGCTAAGGTCAGGAAAACGGCAGGGATGTCCATTATCACCACTGCTAGTCAACATAGTACTAGAAGTCCTAGGCTCAGCAATCAGACAACAAAAAGAAATTAAAGGCATCCAAATCGGCAAAGAAGAAGTCAAACTATCACTCTTCGCAGATGATATGACACTATACGTGGCAAACCCAAAAGACTCCACTCCAAAACCGCTAGAACTTGTACAGGAATTCAGTAAAGTGTCAGGATATAAAATCAATGCACAGAAGTCAGTTGCATTTCTGTACACCAACAAGACAGAAGAAAGAGAAATTAAGGAATCAATCCCATTTACATTTCCACCCAAAACTATAAGATACCTAGGAATAAACCTAACCAAAGAGGCTAAGAATCTATATGCAGAAAACAATATAGTACTCATGAAAGAAATTGAAGAAGACACAAAGAAATGGAAAAATGTTCCATGCTCCTGGATTGGAAGAATAAATATTGTGAAAATGTCTATGCTACCTAAAGCAATCTACACATTTAATGCAATCCCTATCAAAATACCATCCAATTTTTCCAAGAAATAGAACAAATAATCCTAAAATTCATATGGAACCAGAAAAGACCTTGGATAGCCAAAGAAATATTGAAAAAGAAAGCCAAAGTTGGTGGCATCACAATTCCGGACTTCAAGTTCTATTTCAAAGCTGTCATCATCAAGACAGCATGGTACTGGCACAAAAACAGACACATAGATCAATGGAACAGAATAGAGAGCCCAGAAATAGACCCTCAACTCTATGGTCAACTAATCTTCAACAAAGCAGAAAAGAATATCCAATGGAAAAAAGACAGCCGCTTCAATAAATGGTGCTGGGAAAATTGGACAGCCACATGCAGAAAAATGAAATTGGACCATTCCTTACACTACACATGAAAATAGAATCAAAATGGATGAAAGACCTCAATGTGAGAAAGGAATCCATCCAAATCCTTGAGGAGAACACAGGCAGCAACCTCTTTGACCTCAGCCCCAGCAACATCTTCCTAGGAACATTGGCAAAGGCAAGGGAAGCAAGGGCAAAAATGAACTATTGGGATTTCCTCAAGATCAAAAGCTTTTGCACAGCAAAGGTAACAGTTAACCAAACCAAAAGACAGCTGACAGAATGAGAGAAGATATTTGCAAACGGCATATTGGATAAAGGGCTAGTATCCAAAATCTGTAAGGAACTTAGCAAACTCAACACCCAAAGATCAAACAATCCAATCAAGAAATGGGCAGAGGACATGAACAGACATTTCTGCAAAGAAGACATGCAGAAGGCCAACAGACACATGAAAAAGTGCTCCACATCATTCGGCATCAGGGAAATACAAATCAAAACCACAAGGAGATATCACCTCACACCAGTCAGAATGGCTAAAATGAACAAGTCAGGAAATGACAGATGCTGGCGAGGATGCGGAGAAAGGGGAACCCTCCTACACTGTTGGTGGGAATGCAAGCTGGTGCAACCACTCTGGAAAAGAGCATGGAGGTTCCTCAAAATCTTGAAAATAGAACTACACTATGACCCCGCAATTGCACTACTGGGTATTTACCCTAAAGATACAAACATAGTGATCGGAAGGGGCATGTGTACCCGAATGTTTATAGCAGCAATGTCTACAATAGCCAAACTATGGAAAGAACCTAGATGTCCATCAACAGATGAATGGATAAAGAAAAAGTGTTGTATATATACACAATGGCATACTATGCAGCCATCAAAAGAAATGAAATCTTTCCATTTGCATTGACGTAGATGGAACTAGAGGGTATCATGCTTAGTGAAATAAGTCAATCAGAGAAAGACAACTATCATATGATCTCCCTGATATGAGGACGTGGAGATGCAACATGGGTTGTTAGGGGGATAGGAGAAGAATAAATGAAACAAGATGGGATTGGGAGGTAGACAAACCATAAATGACTCTTAATCTCACAAAACAAACTGGGGGTTGCTGGGTTGAGGTGGGGATGGGAGAGGGGGAGGGGATTATGGACATTGGGGAGGGTATGTGCTACCGTGAGTGCTGTGAAGTTTGTAAATGTGGTGATTCACAGACCTGTACCCCTGGGGATAAAAATATATTATGTTTAAAAAAAAAAAGAAAGAAAGAAAAGAACGGATGTATACCCAACTTTTGTAGCAACATGGAAGGTAGTGGAAGTGTTTATGCTGAGTGATATAAGTCAAGCAGAGAGAGTCAAATATCATATGGTTTCACTTATTTGTGGAGCATAACAAATGACATGGAGTACATTGGGAGATGGAGAGGAGAAGGAAGTTGAGGGCAATTGGAAGGGGAGGTGAACCATAAGAGACTATGGACTCTGAAAAACAACTGAGGGTTTGGAAGGGGCAGGGTGGGAGGTTGGGGGAACTAGGTGGTGGGTAGTAGGGAGGACACGTATTGCATGGAGCACTGGGTGTTGTGCAAAAACAATGAATACTGTTACACTGAACAAATAAATTAATTAATTAAAAAAAAAACCCTCAACCATGCAGGGATAGATAGACCATAGGTTAACATCATAAAGACTATATAAAAATTACTCACAGATAATATCATCCTTAATGGGGAAACAGTATGATCCTTTCCCATAATGTCAGGAACAAGTTGTTCAACACAGTACTGGGAATCTTAGCATCAGAAATCAAATAACAATAGAAAGAAGAAACTCCAAATTGACAAGAAGACATCATACTTTCACCATTTGCAGATGACATGTTATTCTATGAATACAAGTACAGCTACTCTACCAGAAATTTGCTGGAACTAATACACGGATTCTGCATAGCCACTGTATATAAAATCAATTTTCAGAATTATGTTAACTTTCTATACAATAGTAATAGAGCAGAAGAAAAAGAAATTAAGGAATTGATCTCATTTGAAACTGTACAAAAGAAAAAATAAGGTAACAAGGAATGAACCTATCTAGCAAGCCATAAAAGACTCTTTTTTTAATTAATTAATTTATTTTTATTTGCTTATTTACAGCATAACAGTGTTCATTGTTTGGCATCACACCCAGTGCTCCATGCAGTACGTGCCCTCCCTATTACCGACCACCTGGTTCCTCAACCTCCCACCCCACCCCACCCCCTCCCGCCGCCCCTTCATAACCCTCTGGTTGTTTTTCAGAGTCCATAGTCTCTCATGGTTCATCTCCCCTTCCAGTTTCCCTCAACTCCCTCTCCTCTCCATCTCCCCATGTCCTCCGTGTTCTTTGTTATGCTCCACAAATAAGTGAGACCATATACTTGACACTCTCTGCTTGACTTATTTCGCTCAGCATAATTTCTTCCAGTCCTGTCCATGTTGCTACAAAAGTTGGGTATTCGTCCTTTCTGATGGAGGCATAATACTCCATTGGGTATATGGACCACATCTTCCTTATCCATTCATCCGTTGAAGGGCATCTTGGTTCTTTCCACAGTTTGGCGACCGTAGCCATTGCTGCAATAAACATTGGGGTACAAATGGCCCTTATTTTCACTACATCTGTATCTTTGGGGTAAATACCCAGCAGTGTAATTGCAGGGTCATAGGGAAGCTCTATTTTTAATTTCTTCAGGAATCTCCACACTGTTCTCCAAAGTGGCTGCACTAACTTGCATTCCCACCAACAGTGTAAGAGGGTTCCCCTTTCTCCACATCCTCTCCAACACACGTTGTTTCCTGTCTTGCTAATTTTGGCCATTCTAACTGGTGTTAGGTGGTATCTCAATGTTGTTTTAATTTGAATCTCCCTGATGGCTAGTGATGATGAACATTTTTTCATGTGTCTGATAGCCATTTGTATGTCTTCATTGGAGAAGTGTCTATTCATATCTTCTGCCCATTTTTTGATATGATTATCTGTTTTGTGTGTGTTGAGTTTCAGGAGTTCTTTATAGATCCTGGATACCAACCTTTTGTCTGTACTGTCATTTGCAAATATCTTCTCCCATCCCGTGAGTCGCCTTTTTGTTTTGTTGACTGTTTCCTTTGCTGTGCAGAAGCTTTTGATCTTGATGAAGTTCCAAAAGTTCATTTTCGCTTTTGTTTCCTTGGCCTTTGGAGACATATCTTGAAAGAAGTTGCTGTGGCTGATATCAAAGAGGTTACTGCCTATATTCTCCTCTACGATTCTGATGGATTCCTGACTCACTTTGAGGTCTTTTATCCATTTCGAGTTTATCTTTGTGTACAGTGTAAGAGAATGGTCGAGTTTCATTCTTCTACATATCGCTGTCCAGTTTTCCCAGTACCATTTATTGAAGAGACTGTCTTTTTTCCATTGTATATTTTTTTCCTGTTTGGTCAAAGATTATTTAACCATAGAGTTGAGGATCCAAATCTGGGCTCTCCACTCTGTTCCACTGGTCTATGTGTCTGTTTTTATGCCAGTACCACGCTGTCTTGGTGATCACAGCTTTGTAGTAAAGTTTGAAATCGGGTAACGTAATGCCGCCAATTTTGTTTTTGTTTTTCAACATTTCCTTAGGAATTCGGGGTCTCTTCTGATTCCATACAAATTTTAGGATTATTTGCTCCAGCTCTTTGAAAAATATCGGTGGAATTTTGATCGGAATGGCATCAAAAGTATAGATTGCTCTAGGCAGTATAGACATTTTAACAATGTTTATTCTTCCAATCCAAGAGCATGGAACAGTCTTCCATCTTTTGGTGTCTTCTTCAATTTCTTTCATGAGTGATCTGTAGTTCCTCGAGTACAGGTCCTTTACTTCTTTGGTTAGGTTTATGCCCAGGTATCTTATGGTTCTTGGTGCTATAGTAAATGGAATCGATTCTCTAATTTCCCTTTCTGTATTTTCATTGTTAGTGTATAAGAAAGCCACTGATTTCTGTACATTGACTTTGTATCCTGCCACGTTACTGAATTGCTGTATGAGTTCTAGTAGTTTGGGGGTGGAGTCTTTGGGGTTTTCCATATAAAGAATCATGTCATCTGCGAAGAGAGAGAGTTTTACTTCTTCCTTGCCAATTTGGATACCTTTTATTTCTCTTTGTTGTCTGATTGCCGTTGCTAGAACTTCTAATACTATGTTGAACAAGAGTGGTGAGAGTGGGCATCCTTGTCGTGTTCCTGATCTCAACGGGAAGGCTGCAAGCTTTTTCCCATTGAGGATGATATTTGCTGTGGGTCTTTCATAGATAGATTTTATGAAGTTCAGGAATGTTCCCTCTATCCCTATACTTTGAAGCGTTTTCATCAGGAACGGATGCTGGATTTTGTCAAATGCTTTTTCTGCATCAATTGAGAGGACCATGTGGTTCTTCTCTCTTCTCTTATTGATTTGTTCTATCACACTGATTGATTTGCGAATGTTGAACCAACCTTGCAACCCAGGGATGAATCCCACCTGGTCATGGTGGATAATCTTTTTAATGTGCTGCTGGATCCTGTTTGCTAGGATCTTGTTGAGAATCTTTGCATCCATATTCATCAGTGATATTGGTCTGAAATTCTCCTTTTTGGTAGGGTCTTTGCCTTATTTGGGGATCAGGGTAATGCTGGCTTCCTAAAAAGAGTCTGGAAGTTTTCCTTCTGCTTCAATTTTTTGGAACAGCTTCAGGAGAATTGGTGTTATTTCTTCTTTGAAAGTTTGGTAGAATTCCCCAGGGAATCCGTCAGGTCCTGGGCTCTTGTTTTTTTGGGAGGTTTTTGATTGCTGCTTCAATCTCAATACTAGATATCGGTCTATTCAGGTTGTCAATTTCTTCCTGGTTCAATTTTGGGAGTTTGTAGCTTTCCAGGAATGCATCCATTTCATCTAGGTTGCTTAGCTTATTGGCATATAACTGTTGGTAATAATTTCTGATGATTGTTTCTATTTCCTTGGTGTTAGTTGTGATCTCTCCCTTTTCATTCATAATATCATTAATTTGGGCTTAATCTCTTTTCTTTTGGATTAGTGTGGCCAATGGTTTATCGATCTTATTGATTCTTTAAAAAAACCAGCTTCTAGTTTCATTGATACGTTCTACTGTATCTCTCGTTTCTACCTCATTGATCTCTGCTCTAATCTTGATTATTTCCCTTCGTGCACGTGGAGTTGGTGTGATTTGTTGTTGATTCTCCAGTTCTTTAAGGTGTAGAGACAGCTAGTGTATTCTGGATTTTTCAATGTTTTTGAGGGAGGCTTGGATGGCTATGTATTTCCCCCTTAGAACCGCCTTTGCTGCATCCCATAGGTTTTGGACCGATGTGTCTTCATTCCCATTGGTTTCCATGAATTGTTTAAGTTCGTCTTTGATCTCCTGGTTGATCCAAGCATTCTTAAGCAAGGTGGTCTTTATCTTCCAGTTGTTTGAGTTCCTTCTGAACTTTTCCTTGTGATTGAGTTCCAGTTTCAAAGCATTGTGATCGGAGAATATGCAGGGAATAATGTCAGTCTTTTGGTATCGGTTGAGTCCTGCTTTGTGACCCAGTATGTGCTCTATTCTGGAGAAGGTTCCATGTGCACTTGAGAAGAATGAATATTCTGTTGTTTTAGGGTGGAATGTTCTGTATACGTCGATGAGGTCCATCTGGTCCAATGTTTCATTCAATGCTCTTTTTTCTTTATTAATTTTCTGCTTCGATGATCTGTCTATTTCTGAGAGAGGCGTATTAAGATCTCCTACTATTTTTGTATTCGTATCAATATGACTCTTTATCTTGATTAATAGTTTTCTTATGTAATTGGGTGCTGCCATATTGGGGGCATAGATATTCACAATTGTTAGATCGCCTTGGCGGATAGTCCCTTTAAGAATTATGTAGTGTCCTTCTGTATCTCTGACTACAGTCTTTAGTTTAAAATCTAATTTATCTGATATGAGAATCGCTACTCCGGCCTTCTTTTGAGGCCCATTGGCATGAAAGATGCTTCTCCATCCCTTCAATTCAGTCTGGGGGTATCCTTATGATCAAAATGGGTCTCTTGTAGACAACATATGGATGGGTCCTGTCGTTTTATCCAATCTGCAACCCTGTGTCGTTTTATGGGCGCATTTAGGCCATTCACATTGAGAGTGATTATTGAGAGATAGGTTTTTATTGACATCGTGTTGCCTTTGAAGTCTTTCTGTCTATAGATTGTTTCTATATTTCTGTTCAATGATATTCTTAGGATTTTTTCTCTCTTATAGGACCTCCCTTAATATTTCCTGCAGTGTCGGCTTGGTGGTTGCATAGTCTTTTAAGCCTTGCCGGTCTTGGAAACTCTTTATCTCTCCCTCCATTTTAAATGTCAGTCTTGCTGGATAGAGTATTCTTGGTTGCATGTTCTTCTCATTTAGTACTCTGAGTATATTTTGCCAGCCCTTCCTGGCTTTCCAGGTCTCTGTGGAAAGGTCTGACGTTATTCTAATGGGCTTTCCTCTGTATGTAAGAAGCTTCTTTGTCCTAGCTGCTTTTAAGAGGGTCTCTCTTGAAACAAAATTCCCCATTCTAACAATAAGGTGCCATGAGGACTTTCGAGAATCTAAAATCTTGGGAGGAAATCTTTCTGCCTCTAGTACATGAACATTGTTTCCATTCGTGAGATTGGGAAAATTTTCATAGACAACTTCTGCCACTATATCTTCTAGACTTCTTTCTTTTTCTTCCCCTTCAGGGATTCCAATAATTCTGACGTTGGAACGTTTCATGGCATCGTTTATTTCCCTGATTCTGCTTTCGTGGCTTCTGAGCTGTTTGTTCCAGGCTTCCTCCTGATCCTTTCTCTCTATCTGTTTGTCCTCCAAATCACTAATTCTATCTTCTGTCTCAGTTACCCTAGCTTTTAGAGAATTTAGATTGAATTGGAACTCGTTGAGAGCATTTTGACCATCATCCCTGGTGGCTTTCAGTTCTGCCCTAACATTGTGAACATCATCCCTGGTGGATTTCAGTTCTGCCCTAATCAATTCTGTTTGGTCATCCATGGCTTTCTCCAACCTAGCTATTGCCTGGATAATTGTTAGTCTGAATTCCTTTTCTGACATATTGTCTATGTCGATAGCCATTAGCTCTGTTGCAGAAGGCCCATCCTCTGTATTTTTCTTCTGTTGGGTATTCCTCCTCCTAGACATTTTGGTAAGAGATGACTAAACAGATGCGCCTGGACTTATCGATTGTGGTGCAGTCAATGTGCACCCTGGAACGCTTCTGTGCAATCAGGATTCCCCACCCAAATGAGAGAAAAAGAAAAGAAAAAGAAATAGAGAAGAAGAAAGAAAAAAAAGGGGGAAAGAAAAAAGGAAAAAAAAAAAGAGAGAGAGATAGGAAAAAAAGGGAAGATAAAAGAGAAGGCTCAGCCCAAATGGGCCACAAGGTAAGATTTGTGGAGTATACAAACAAAAAAAGACAGACAAAAAGAGTGATAAAAGTATATGACAAGAGAAAAAGATATGTATATATAAGCAAAAAAAAAAAAAGGGGGAAGAACCTTATCAGAAAGAACCCCAAGTATAAGGTTTATATATTATCAGGACAAACACAAATTCACAGAAACACTGACAGAAGGAAAAATTGGGAGAATGGTTATAGATTCTCAGTGTGGGTGAGGAAGGTTATTTTGATTCTTCCTGAAGGTATGTTGATGTTTTTGTTAAGGGACTCAACTTTCCTAAGTTACAGGGGGATTAGAAACTGGTTTGCCTATAGGGGTAGCATTGATTGGGGAAAGGGGACTACCTTGAAATTTAACTCTATATCTATAGTAGAAAATAAAAATTAGAAAAGAATAAACTAGACTAAAGTAAGGTAAAATTAAAAAAAGATTTAAAAAATAGAGAAACAAAAGAAAAACACGGGTGTATGTATCAAAAAGTTCAGGTTAGAAGGTTATTAAAGAATTTGATGTACTGGACATCTTGGTGTGATGGTAAATAGGTTAAAAATTATCTGTATGTATAAAAAAAAGAACCAGGTTATTGGTAAAGAGTTAAAAATAAAAGTTGTATTTATGAAGTAGTGGTTGTTGTTCTCTTGTAGTCTTTTTTTTTTTCTTCCTTCCTGGTTGGTTTTCTGGGGGAGGGGCCTGCCACGTGGGTTTTCACACAATGATGTTCCCTGAGTTAGGTCCTCCCGCTCCCCTCAAGGGGGTGAGCTCTTTTTTTTTTTTTTTTTTTCAGGAAACTGTTTTATTCAGCCTTTTGCTCTCTGGGGGTTTTTATGTTCTTTCATCTGCTTTCTCTCGCCTTGACAGCTTTTGATGGTTTTTGGAGGTTTAGAGGAGAGCAAACAGCACCCCAACCTCCCTCTCAGAGAGAAGCCTCAGACTGTTTTGCAAAAGCTGCTGGCAGAGTCTGTTCTTAGTCACTGTCCCTGGGGATGCAGGAGCTACTCGTTGTACCCAAAACCAGGGCAGCGGGGGCTGTCTAGGCAGCTCCAGACCGCCAGAGAGGTTCTGAGCAGAGATCGCACACTGAGATTTTCCCGCTGTCCCGGGCTGGGAATGTCTGGTTTTTCCTGCTGCCAGAGCTCCAGGCTAGCGCCTATGAGCACCTATCCCAAGGGAGGGTGTGGGACGCACGCATTTCAGGATTGCCCTCTGGCCAGGCTCCCAGCCCCTCACGGGAGCCAGACCCCACTCGTTCTCGGCGCGCTGGCGGGTCAGGTGCACTGGAGGCTCAGGGACGGAGACCTGATTTCTCCGCCGCACTCTCTCTGGCTCCGCACCAGGGGAGGCTGTCCTGGGTCCGGGGACTTAGGTCCCGGAACCTTACCGCCCAGGTTCCCACTATTACCCCCACCCCTGATCCTTTGTTGTTTTTTTTGAGTGCTTTCAACCAGACTCCAAGTTAATGCTGGTCCCCAGACGCAGAGCACTCTGATGTTGGGGTGTTACTCTCCAATCGGTCACCTCTGGTGGCTCCCTCCCCCTTTTGTTTATCTTCCAATATCAGTCGGACCTTCCCAGTCTTCTTTACCTGCCACTGGCATCTTCTGCTCCTGTAGAGATCCAGACGTGTATAATTCTGATCTCAGGCTGATTTCATGGGTGGTCGGAGTTCTTTGGTAGGTAATCACCTCACTTTAGGGTACAGGTTGAAATGGTGCCTCCTCCTACTTCCCCGCCATCTTGACTCCCCCTTGTCATATACTTTTATCAGTCTTTATGTTTGTCTGTTTTTGTTTGTATACTTCAAAATTTTTTTTTAATTTTTATTTGTTTATTTACAGCATAACAGTGTTCATTGTTTTGGCATCACACCCAGTTCTCCATGCAGTATGTGCCCTCCCTATTACCCACCACCTGGTTCCTCAACCTCCCACCCCACCCCACCCCCCGGCGCCCCTTCATAACCCTCTGGTTGTTTTACCTTGTGGCCCACTTGGGCTGAGCCTTCTCTTATATCTTCCCTTTTTTTTTTCCTATTTCTCTCTCTCTCTCTCTCTCTCTCTCTCTCTCCTTTTTTCCCCTTTTTTCTTTTCCTTTATTTTTCTTTCTTCTTCTCTATTTCTTATTCTTTTCTTTTTTCTCTCATTTGGGTGGGGAACCCTGATTGCACTGAAGCATTCCAGGGTGCACCTTGACTGCACCATAATCGATAAGTCCAGCTACATCTGTTCAGTCATCTCGTACCAAAATGACTAGGAGGAGGAATACCCAACAGAAGAAAAATACAGAGGATGGGCCTTCTGCAACAGAGCTAATGGCTATCGACATAGACAATATGTCAGAAAAGGAATTCAGAGTAACAATTACCCAGGCAATAGCTAGGTTGGAGAAAGCCATGGATGACCAAACAGAATTGATTAGGGCAGAACTGAAATCCACCAGGGATGATGTTCACAATGTTAGGGCAGAACTGAAAGCCACCAGGGATGATGTTCAAAATGCTCTCAATGTGTTCGAATCCAATCTAAATTCTCTAAAAGCTAGGGTAACTGAGACAGAAGATAGAATTAGTGATCTGGAGGACACTAATAGAGAGGACACAGATAGAGAGAAAGGATGAGGAGGAAGCCTGGAACAAACAGCTCAGAAGCCACGAAAACAGAATCAGGGAAATAAATTATGCTATGTAAGGTTCCAACGTCAGAATTATTGGAATCCCTGAAGGGGAAGAAAAAGAAAGAAGTCTAGAAGATAGGGTGGAAGAAGTTGTCTATGAAAATTTTCCCAATCTCACGAATGGAAACAATGTTCATGTACTAGAGGCAGAGAGATTTCCTCCCAGGATTTTAGATTCTCGAAAGTCCTCACGACACCTTCTAGATAAAAGGAGGAATTATGTTTCACGACAGACCCTCTTAAAAGCACCTAGGAAAAAGAAGCTCCTTACATACAGAGGAAAGCCCCTTAGAATAACGTCAGACCTGTCCACAGAGACCTGGCAAGCCAGGAAGGGCTGGCAAAATATATTCAGAGTAATAAATGAGAAGATCATGCAACCAAGAATACTCTATCCAGCAAGACTGACATTTAAAATGGAGGGAGAGATAAAGAGTTTCCAAGACCAGCAAGACTTAAAAGACTATGCAACCACCAAGCCGACACTGCAGGAAATATTAAGGGGGGTCCTATCAAAGGGAAAAAATCCTAAGAATATCATTGAGCAGAAATATAGAAACAATCTACAGACAGAACGACTTCAAACTCAACTCAATGTCAATAAAAACCTGTCTCTCAATAATCACTCTCAATGTGAATGGCCTAAATGCGCCCATAAAATGACACAGGGTTGCAGATTGGATAAACCGACAAGACCCATCCATATGTTGTCTACAAGAGACCCATTTTGAACATAAGGATACCCCCAGACTGAATTGAAGGGATGGAGAAGCATCTTTCATGCCAATGGGCCTCAAAAGAAGGCCAGAGTAGCGATTCTCATATCAGATAAATTAGATTTTAATCTAAAGACCTATAGTCAGAGATACAGAAGGACACTACATAATTCTTAAAGGGACTATCCGCCAAGATGATCTAACAATTGTGAATATCTATGCCCCCAATATGGGAGCACCCAATTACATAAGAAAACTATTAATCAAGATAAAGAGTCATATTGATATGAATACAATAATAGTAGGATTTCTTTATATGCCTCTCTCAGAAATAGACAGATCATCAGGGGTGCCTGGGTGGCTCAGTGGGTTAAGCCACTGCCTTCGGCTCAGGTTATGATCTCAGGGTCCTGGGATCAAGTCCCGCATCAGGCTCTCTGCTCAGCAGGGGCCTGCTTCCCTCTCTCTCTCTCTGCCTGCCTCTTTATCTACTTGTGATCTCTCTCTGTCAAATAAATAAAAAATATTTAAAAAAAAGAAATAGACATATCAACAAAGCAGAAAATTAATAAAGAAATAAGAGCATTGAATGAAACATTGGACCAGATGGACCTCATAGACATATACAGAACATTCCACCCAAAAACAACAGAATACTCATTCTTCTCAAGTGCACATGGAACCTGCTCCAGAACAGACCACATACTGGGTCACAAAGCAGGACTCAACCGATACCAAAAGACTGACATTATTCCCTGCATATTCTCCGATCACAATGCTTTGAAACTGGAACTCAATCACAAGGAAAAGTTCAGAAGGAACTCAAACACCTGGAAGCAAAAGACCACCTTCTTTAAGAATGCTTGGATCAACCAGGAGATCAAAGATGAACTTAAACAATTCATGGAAACCAATGGGAATGAAGACACTTTGGTCCAAAACCTATGGGATACAGCAAAGACAGTTCTAAGGGGGAAATACATAGCCATCCAAGGCTCCTTCAGAAAAATTGAAAAATGTAGAATACACCAGCTGTCTCTACACCTTAAAGAACTGGAGAATCAACAACAAATCAAACCAACTCCACACGCAAGAAGGGAAAAAATCAAGATTAGAGCAGAGATCAATGAGGTAGAAGCGAGAGATACAGTAGAATGTATCAATGAAACTAGAAGCTGGTTTCTTGAAAGAATCAATAAGCCATTGGCCACACTAATCCAAAAGAAAAGAGAGAAAGCCCAAATTAATAAAATTATGAATGAAAAGGGAGAGATCACAACTAACACCAAGGAAATAGAAACAATCATCAGAAAT
Organism: Meles meles; assembly: GCF_922984935.1. Taxonomy (NCBI): domain Eukaryota; kingdom Metazoa; phylum Chordata; class Mammalia; order Carnivora; family Mustelidae; genus Meles; species Meles meles. The sequence continues at coordinate 857,637 of NW_025721609.1, forward strand.
TTTTACCAACAGTTATATGCCAATAAGCTAAGCAACCTAGATGAAATGGATGCATTCCTGGAAAACTACAAACTCCCAAAATTGAACCAGGAAGAAATTGACAACCTGAATAGACAGATATCTAGTAACGAGATTGAAGCAGTGATCAAAAACCTTCCCAAAAACAAGAACCCAGGACCTGACGGTTTCCCTGGGGAATTCTGCCAAATTTTCAAAGAAGAAATAACACATATTCTCCTGAAGCTGTTCCAAAAAATTAAAACAGAAGGAAAACTTCCAGACTCTTTTTAGGAAGCCAGCATTACCATGATCATCAAACCAGGCAAAGACCCTACCAAAAAGGAGAATTTCAGACCAACATCACTGATGAATATGGATGCTAAGATTCTCAACAAGATCCTAGAAAACAGGATCCAGCAGCACATTAAAAATATTATCCACAATGACCAGGTGGGATTCATCCCTGGGTTGCAAGGATGGTTCAACATTTGCAAATCAATCAATGTGATAGAACAAATCAATAAGAGAAGAGAGAAGAACCACATGGTCCTCTCAATTGATGCAGAAAAAGCATTTGACAAAATCCAGCATCCATTCCTGGTGAAAACACTTCAAAGTATAGGGATGGAGGGAACATTCCTGAACTTCATAAAATCTATCTATGAAAGACCCACAGCAAATATCATCCTCAATGGGAAAAAGCTTGCATCCTTCCCGTTGAGATCAGGAACACGACAAGGATGCCCACTCTCACCACTCTTGTTCAACATAGTATTAGAAGTTCTAGCAACGGCAATCAGACAACAAAGAGAAATAAAAGGTATCCAAATTGGCAAGGAAGAAGTAAAACTCTCTCTCTTCGCAGATGACATGATTCTTTATATGGAAAACCCCAAAGACTCCACCCCCAAACTACTAGAACTCATACAGCAATTCAGTAACGTGGCAGGATACAAAGTCAATGTACAGAAATCAGTGGCTTTCTTATACACTAACAATGAAAATACAGAAAGGGAAATTAGAGAATCGATTCCATTTACTATAGCACCAAGAACCATAAGATACCTGGGCATAAACCTAACCAAAGAAGTAAAGGACCTGTACTCGAGGAACTACAGATCACTCATGAAAGAAATTGAAGAAGACACCAAAAGATGGAAGACTGTTCCATGCTCTTGGATTGGAAGAATAAACATTGTTAAAATGTCTATACTGCCTAGAGCAATCTATACTTTTGATGCCATTCCGATCAAAATTCCACCGATATTTTTCAAAGAGCTGGAGCAAATAATCCTAAAATTTGTATGGAATCAGAAGAGACCCCGAATTCCTAAGGAAATGTTGAAAAACAAAAACAAAATTGGCGGCATTACGTTACCCGATTTCAAACTTTACTACAAAGCTGTGATCACCAAGACAGCGTGGTACTGGCATAAAAACAGACACATAGACCAGTGGAACAGAGTGGAGAGCCCAGATTTGGATCCTCAACTCTATGGTTAAATAATCTTTGACCAAACAGGAAAAAAATATACAATGGAAAAAAGACAGTCTCTTCAATAAATGGTACTGGGAAAACTGGACAGCGATATGTAGAAGAATGAAACTCGACCATTCTCTTACACTGTACACAAAGATAAACTCGAAATGGATAAAAGACCTCAAAGTGAGTCAGGAATCCATCAGAATCGTAGAGGAGAATATAGGCAGTAACCTCTTTGATATCAGCCACAGCAACTTCTTTCAAGATATGTCTCCAAAGGCCAAGGAAACAAAAGCGAAAATGAACTTTTGGGACTTCATCAAGATCAAAAGCTTCTGCACAGCAAAGGAAACAGTCAACAAAACAAAAAGGCGACTCACGGGATGGGAGAAGATATTTGCAAATGACAGTACAGACAAAAGGTTGGTATCCAGGATCTATAAAGAACTCCTGAAACTCAACACACACAAAACAGATAATCATATCAAAAAATGGGCAGAAGATATGAACAGACACTTCTCCAACGAAGACATACAAATGGCTATCAGACACATGAAAAAATGCTCATCATCACTAGCCATCAGGGAGTTTCTAATTAAAACCACATTGAGATACCACCTGACACCAGTTAGAATGGCCAAAATTAGCAAGACAGGAAGCAACGTGACTTGGAGAGGATGTGGAGAAAGAGGAACCCTCTTACACTGTTGGTGGGAATGCAAGTTATTCAGCCACTTTGGAGAACAGTGTGGAGATTCCTGAAGAATTTAAGAATAGAACTTCCCTATGACCCTGCAATTGCACTGCTGGGTATTTACCCCAAAGATACAGATGTAGTGAAAAGAAGAGCCATCTGTACCGCAATGTTTATTGCAGCAATTGGTACGGTCGCCCAACTGTGGAAAGAACCAAGATGCCCTTCAACGGATGAATGGATAAGGAAGATGTGGTATATATACGCAATGGAGTATTATGCCTCCATCAGAAAGGATGAATACCCAACTTCTGTAGCAACATGGACGGGACTGGAAGAGATTATGCTGAGTGAAATAAGTCAAGCAGAGAGAGTCCAGTATCATATGGTCTCACTTATTTGTGGAGCATAACAAATAACATGGAGGACATGGGGAGATGGAGCGGAGAGGGATTTGAGGGAAACTGGAAGTGGAGATGAACCATGAGAGACTATGGACTCTGAAAAACAACCAGAGGGTTTTGAAGGGGCGGGGGTGTGTGGGAGGTTGAGGAACCAGGTGGTGGGTAATAGGGAGGGCATGTACTGCATGGAGCACTGGGTGTGATGCCAAAACAATAACACTGTTATGCTGTAAATAAACAAGTTAAAAAAATAGTCATGTGACAGGAAAGAAAAAAATTTTTTTGCCATTGATGACTTCTATTCTCTTTTTTTCTCATGATTAAGCAGAGATAATACATCTACCTCATGTAATCTCTTTCTAATTTAAATTAAATTAGCCAAGACATAACACATAATTATTTTTTGATATAATGATCAATGATTCTTTAGTCATACCTCATGAAATCTTTGTCATAGCTGGTCTAGTAGAAAATACAAATGGTAGTAATACTACCAATGTTAATTTCATATGTAACTACAAATACTTCATTTTGAATCCTGTCAATAATTGAAACTAATAATAGAAATTTTATCCTATGACATCAGTCCAATATGCTGGTCCCATTCTTATCCAAATGACAACTGATACACCAAAATAATTCACCAAAGTTTCCTCTGAAACCTTACTGTGACTGCATAGTAACTTAAAATTAATTGCTCTGATGCAACCAGGAAAATGCTCTGGGTTTTCACAATATATTTGGAGATTTACATATGCAGTAATTTGAGTGCATGCAAGTTATTAACTGCAGTAACTTTAATATCACTTTAATAATTTATTCAAATACTGCATGGATAGAGTATCTACAAACTACAGGTAAAATTATAGTCCCATCACCAACTCTTCATGACCTTCAAGAAAAAATTTAAATTGTTTTATAATTTTCCTTTTTTTGATATTTTAAATAATATGCTTACCTTCTAATGGTTGATTCCTAAACCCAAATACAAGACCATAATTTGTACCTCAGGCCACTATGGATTGTGTGTTGCCACCTCCCTATGTTACCACCCTTTCCTTCTCCTTCCCTTCCCCTCATTCAACATAGTTGCCTCCCATTTTATATTCAGGGACTTGCATTGACAGCTTTGTTTCATCTTTAGAACCTATTGTTTACATATGTAATATATAACTACTGATGCTAATTTATTTACATTTTTGTATATCTTTCTTCTCATATTACTATAATTTTGCTCAAGAAGCCATAAAGATCTCTTTTAGGAGATATTGAGGATTATTAAGAATTTTTTGCAGGAAGATGATTTGTATTTTCAATAAACTAATAAATTATTTCTCATTTATTACTTCTATTTATTGCATTCTATTTGAATATTGTACCTCATATATAATGGCTTTGGGAAAATGTTTTTGTTTAGTAGTATTCACTTGAAAGTAGTCATGTCACATTCATTTTCAGGATTCACAAGAAGTATATATTAGGTCATCTTTTTAAAAAAATATTATTATCATTATTTAAAGGTTTATTTATTTGAGAGAAAGAGAGAGCTTGCATGAGTTGTGGGGGGCACAGAGGGAGAGAATTTTTTCCAGCAGAGTCCCCACTGAGTGTAGATCCTGACTAAGGGCTCAGTTCCTTGACCCATGAGATCATGACCTGAGCCAAAACCAAGAGTTGGACACTTAACCAACTGAGTCAAGCAGGGGTCCTATTTTGGGTATCTTAAATTAATCCTCTCATTCTCTTATCTGTTCTTAATCTCAAATTTTGTTTCATTATTGTTGTTTTCTTTATGGTTAGTTTTCTTCAACTTATCTTTGAAACTCTCATTACATTACTTATATAACTACTATCCTAAAAGTCCTTTACTGATATCTGGCATTTTCATTTTATATAATACATGATAATTTTAGTATGGATGTAACAACTTCTTTTATTTATCTGAAAACATATATTTTGTAAAGTTTTCATGAATTTATTCTGATCATTTTTATCTTGATAAGTGTGTGTGTGTGTGTGTGTGTGTGTGTGTGTGTCTGTGTGTGTGTGTGTGTGTCTTTCATGTAATGACTTCCCCAACAGTCTGATGGCTTTGGTCCTAAAAGACTATTAGAAAATGAAGCACTATAATCCTTTTTCATCACAACATGCTGGGCTTACCACTGATGATATTTCTTCCGGATATCCTCACCACTTATTCCCACATAGAATAATCTCAAAAAGGCATTTCTCTTTTTCCCCTTAAGTGATCATTTCTTAAAATTCCTATCTACCAAAGATTTCTTATTTTTTCCATCTACGAATTCCCACTCTGGTCTCTTTCCCACTTTCTTTACACTTATACAGTTGTCTTCTTCCTATTCTTCTTCTCCTTCTTCTTCTTCTTCTTCTTCTTCTTCTTCTTCTTCTTATTATTATTATTATTATTATTATTATTATAGTCTTATTCTTCTTCTTCTTACTGTTATTATTATTATTATTACTATTATTATTTTCTTCTTTTCTTCTTCTTTGACTTAGTTAACATAGAGCACAGTATTGTTCTCTGGAGTAGAATTCAGTGTTTAATTACTTACACACTAAAACAAGTGTTCATCACAAGATGTGCCATCTTTAATATGCATTACCAAACTAGCCTATCCTCAACCCCAAACCTCTATCAACACTCCGTTTGTTCTCTATAATTAAGAGTCTTTTATGGGGTGGAGATATGGAGCAAGATGGCGGGGAAGTAGGAGGAGGCACCATTTCAACCTGTACCCTAAAGTGAGCTGATTACCTACCAAAGAACTCCGACCACCCATGAAATCAGCCTGAGATCAGAATTATACACGTCTGGATCTCTACTGGAGCAGAAGACGCCAGTGGCAGGTAAAGCAGACTGGGAGCATCGGACTGATATCGGAAGATAAACAAAAGGGGGAGGGAGCCACCAGAGGTGACCGATTGGAAAGTAACACCCCAACATGAGAGTGCTCTGCGTCTGGGGACCAGCATTAACTTGGAGTCTGGTTGAAAGCACTCAAAAAACAAACAGCAAAGGATCGCGGTGGGGGGGTAATAGTGGGAACCTAGGCGGTTAGGGTCAGGGACCTAAGTACCCAGACCCAGGAGAGCCTCCCCTGGTGCGGAGCCAGAGAGAGTGCGGCGGAGAAATCAGGTCTCCGTCCCTGAGCCGCGAGGGCACCTGAATGCCAGCGCGCCCAAGAACGAGTGGGGTCTGTCTCCCGTGAGGAGCTGGGAGCCTGGCCTGATGGCAATCCTGAAACGCGCGCGTCCCACACCCTCCCTTGGGATAGGTACTCATAGGCGCTAGCCTGGAGCTCTGGAAGCAGGAAAAACCAGACATTCGCAGCCCGGGACAGCGGAAAAATCTCAATGTGCAATGTCTGCTCGGAACCTCTCTGGCGGTCTGGAGCTGCCTAGACAGCCCCCGCTGCCCTGGTTTTGGGCACAACGAGGAGCTCCTGCATCCCCAGGGACAGTGACCCAGAACCAACTCTGCCAGCAGCTTTTGCAAAACAGTCTGGGGCATCTCTTTGAGAGGGAGTTTGGGGTGCTGTTTGCTCTCCTCTAAACCTCCAAAAACCATCAAAAGCTGTCAAGGCGAGAGAAAGCAGATGAAAGAGCATAAAAACCCCCAGAGAACAAAAGGCTGAAAAAAAAAAAAAAACCAGTTTCCTGAAAAAAAAAGAGCTCACCTCCTTGAGGGGAGTGGGAGGACCTAACTCAGGGAAAATCATTGTCTGAAAACCCATGTGGCAGGCCCCTCCCCCAGAAAACCAACCAGGAAAGAAGGAAAAAAAAAAAAAAAAAGACTACAAGAGAACAACCACCACTACTTCATAAATACAACTTTTATTTTGAACTCTTTCCCAATATTCTGGTTCTTTTTTTTTTATACATACAGATAATTTTTAACCTATTTACCACCACACTGAGATATCCAGTACATCAAATTCTTTAATAACCTTCTAACCTGAAATTTTTGATACATACACCGGTGTTTTTCTTTTGTTTTTCTATTTTTTAATTCTTTTTTAATTTTAACTTAGTTTAGTCTAGTTTATTCTTTTTTTAATTTTTATTTTCTACTATACATATAGAGTTAAACTTCAAGGTAACCCCCTTTCCCCAATCAATGCTACCCCTATAGGCAAACCAGTTTCTAATCCCCCTGTAACTTAGGAAAGTTGAGTCCCTTAACAAAAACATCAAGGTTCCTTCAGGAAGAATCAAAATAACCTTCCTCACCCACACTGAGAATCTATAACCATTCTCCCAATTTTTCCTTCTGTCAGTGTTTCTGTGAATTTGTGTCTGTCCTGACAATATATAAATCTTATACTTGGGGTTCTTTCTGAGGAGGTTTTTCCCTTTTTTTGCTTATATATACATATTTTTTTCTCTTGTCATATACTTTTATCACTCTTTTTGTCGGTCTGTTTTTGTTTGTATACTCCACAAATCTTACCTTGTGGCCCATTTGGGCTGAGCCTTCTCTTGTATCTTCACTTTTTTTCCTATCTCTCTCTCTCTCTTTTTTTTTCTTCCTTTTTTCTTTCCCCCCTTTTTTTCTTTCTTCTTCTCAATTTCTTTTTCTTCTTTTTTCTCTCATTTGGGTGGGGAATCCTGATTGCACAGAAGCGTTCCAGGGTGCATTGACTGCACCACAATCGATAAGTCCAGCTGCATCTGTTTAGTCATCTCTTACCAAAATGACTAGGAGTAGGAATACCCAACAGAAGAAAAATACAGAGGATGGGCCTTCTGCAACAGAGCTAATGGCTATCGACATAGACAATATGTCAGAAAAGGAATTCAGACTAACAATTATCCAGGCAATAGCTAGGTTGGAGAAAGCCATGGATGACCAAACAGAATTGATTAGGGCAGAACCGAAAGCCACCAGGGATGATGTTCACAATGTTAGGGCAGAACTGAAAGCCACCAGGGATGATGTTCAAAATGCTCTCAATGAGTTCCAGTCCAATCTAAATTCTCTAAAAGCTAGGGTAACTGAGACAGAAGATAGAATTAGTGATTTGGAGGACAAACAGATAGAGAGAAAGGATCAGGAGGAAGCCTGGAACAAACAGCTCAGAAGCCACGAAAACAGAATCAGGGAAATAAACGATGCCATGAAACGTTCCAACGTCAGAATTATTGGAATCCCTGAAGGGGAGGAAAAAGAAAGAAGTCTAGAAGATATAGTGGAAGAAGTTGTCTATGAAAATTTTCCCAATCTCACGAATGGAAACAATGTTTATGTACTAGAGGCAGAAAGATCTCGTCCCAAGATTTTAGATTCTCGAAAGTCCTCACGGCACCTTATAGTTAAAATGGGGAATTTTGTTTCAAGAGAGACCCTCTTAAAAGCAGCTAGGACAAAGAAGCTTCTTACATACAGAGGAAAGCCCATTAGAATAACGTCAGACCTTTCCACAGAGACCTGGAAAGCCAGGAAGGGCTGGCAAAATATATTCAGAGTACTAAATGAGAAGAACATGCAACCAAGAATACTCTATCCAGCAAGACTGACATTTAAAATGGATGGAGAGATAAAGAGTTTCCAAGACCGGCAAGGCTTAAAAGACTATGCAACCACCAAGCCGACACTGCAGGAAATATTAAGGGGGGTCCTATAAAAGAGAAAAAATCCTAAGAATATCATTGAACAGAAATATAGAAACAATCTATAGACAGAAAGACTTCAAAGGCAACATGATGTCAATGAAAACCTATCTCTCAATAATCACTCTCAATGTGAATGGCCTAAATGCGCCCATAAAACGACACAGGGTTGCAGATTCGATAAAACGACAGGATCCATCCATATGTTGTCTACAAGAGACCCATTTTGAACCTAAGGATACACCCAGACTGAAAGTGAAGGGATGGAGAAGCATCTTTCATGCCAATGGGCCTCAAAAGAAGGCCGGGGTAGCGATTCTCATATCAGATAAATTAGATTTTAATCTAAAGACCTATAGTCAGAGATACAGAAGGACACTACATAATTCTTAAAGGAACTATCCGCCAAGACGATCTAACAATTGTGAATATCTATGCCCCCAATATGGGAGCACCCAATTATGTAAGAAAACTATTAATCAAGATAAAGAGTCATATTGATAGAATACAATAATAGTAGGAGATCTTAATATGCCTCTCTCAGAAATAGACAGATCATCGAAGCAGAAAATTAATAAAGAAATAAGAGCATTGAATGAAACATTGGACCAGATGGACCTCATCGACGTATACAGAACATTCCACCCTAAAACAACAGAATATTCATTCTTCTCAAGTGCACATGGAACCTTCTCCAGAATAGACCACATACTGGGTCACAAAGCAGGACTCAACCGATACCAAAAGACTGACATTATTCCCTGCATATTCTCCGATCACAATGCTTTGAAACTGGAGCTCAATCACAAGGAAAAGTTCAGAAGGAACTCAAACACCTGGAAGCTAAAGACCACCTCGCTTAAGAATGCTTGGATCAACCAGGAGATCAAAGACGAACTTAAACAATTCATGGAAACCAATGAGAATGAAGACACCTCGGTCCAAAACCTATGGGATGCAGCAAAGGCAGTTCTAAGGGGGAAATACATAGCCATCCAAGCCTCCCTCAAAAACATTGAAAAATCCAGAATACACCACCTGTCTCTACACCTTAAAGAACTGGAGAATCAACAACAAATCAAACCAACTCCACATGCACGAAGGGAAATAATCAAGATTAGAGCAGAGATCAATGAGGTAGAAACGAGAGATACAGTAGAACGTATCAATGAAACAGAAGCTGGTTTTTTTAAAGAATCAATAAGATCGATAAACCATTGGCCACACTAATCCAAAAGAAAAGAGAGAAAGCCCTAATTAATAAAATTATCAATGAAAAGGGAGAGATCACAACTAACACCAAGGAAATAAAAACAATCATCAGAAATTATTACAAACAGTTATATGCCAATAAGCTAAGCATCCTAGATGAAATGGATGCATTCCTGGAAAGCTACAAACTCCCAAAATTGAACCAGGAAGAAATTGACAACCTGAATAGACCGATATCTAGTAATGAGATTGAAGCAGTGATCAAAACCCTCCCAAAAATCAAGAGCCCAGGACCTGTTGGATTCCCTGGGGAATTCTACCAAACTTTCAAAGAAGAAATAACACCAACTCTCCTGAAGCTGTTCCAAAAAATTGAAGCAGAAGGAAAACTTCCAGACTCTTTTTAGGAAGCCAGCATTACCCTGATCCCCAAACCAGGCAAAGACCACACCAAAAAGGAGAATTTCAGACCAATATCACTGATGAATATGGATGCAAAGATTCTCAACAAGATCCTAGCAAACAGGATCCAGCAGCACATTAAAAAGATTATCCACCATGACCAGGTGGGATTCATCCCTGGGTTGCAAGGTTGGTTCAACATTCGCAAATCAATCAATGTGATAGAACACATCAATAAGAGAATAGAGAAGAACCACATGGTCCTCTCAATTGATGCAGAAAAAGCTTTTGACAAAATCCAGCATCCGTTCCTGATTAAAATGCTTCAAAGTATAGGGATAGAGGGAACATTCCTGAACTTCATAAAATCTATCTATGAAAGACCCACAGCAAATATCATCCTCAATGGGAAAAAGCTTGCAGCCTTCCCGTTGAGATCAGGAACACGACAAGGATGCCCACTCTCACCACTCTTGTTCAACATAGTATTAGAAGTTCTAGAAACGGCAATCAGACAACAAAGAGAAATAAAAGGTATCCAAAGTGGCAAGAAGAAGTCAAACTCTCTCTCTTCGCAGATGACATGATTCTTTATATGGAAAACCCCAAAGACTCCACCCCCAAACTACTAGAACTCATACAGCAATTCAGTAACGTGGCAGGATACAAAGTCAATGTACAGAAATCAGTGGCTTTCTTATACACCAACAATGAAAATACAGAAAGGGAAATTAGGGAATCGATTCCATTTACTATAGCACCAAGAACCATAAGATACCTGGGCATAAACCTAACCAAAGAAGTAAAGGACCTGTACTAGAGGAACTACAGAACACTCATGAAAGAAATTGAAGAAGACACAAAAAGATGGAAGACTGTTCCATGCTCTTGGATTGGAAGAATAAACGTTAAAATGTCCATACTGCCTAGAGCCATCTATACTTTTAATGCCATTCCGATCAAAATTCCACCGATATTTTTCAAAGAGCTAGAGCAAATAATCCTAAAATTTGTAAGGAGCCATAAGAGACCCCGAATTGCTAAGGAAATGTTGAAAAACAAAAACAAACCTGGCAGCATCACGTTACCCGATTTCAAGCTTTACTACAAAGCTGTGATCACCAAGACAGCGTGGTACTGGCATAAAAACAGACACATAGACCAGTGGAACAGAATGGAGAGCCCAGATATGGACCCTCAACTCTATGGTCAAATAATCTTCGACAAAACAGGAAAAAATATTCAATGGAAAAAAGACAGTCTCTTCAATAAATGGTGCTGGGAAAACTGGACAGCGATATGTAGAAGAATGAAACTCGACCATTCTCTTACACCGTACACAAAGATAAACTCGAAATGGATAAAAGACCTCAACTTGAGACAGGAATCTATCAGAATCCTAGAGGAGAACATAGGCAGTAACCTCTTCGATATCAGCCACAGCAACTTCTTTCAAGATATGTCTCCAAAGACCAAGGAAACAAAAGCAAAAATGAACTTTTGGGACTTCATCAAGATCAAAAGCTTCTGCACAGCAAAGGAAACGGTCAACAAAAGAAAAAGGCAACCCACGGAATAGGAGAAGATATTTGCAAATGACAGTACAGACAAAAGGTTGATATCCAGGATCTATAAAGAACTTCTCAAACTCAACACACACAAAACAGATAATCATATCAAAAAATGGGCAGAAATATGAACAGACACTTCTCCAATGAAGACATACAAATGGCTATCAGACACATGAAAAAATGTTCATCATCACTAGCCATCAGGGAGATTCAAATTAAAACAACATTGAGATACCACCTAACACCAGTTAGAATGGCCAAAATTAGCAATGCAGGAAACACCGTGTGTTGGAGAGGATGTGGAGAAAGGGGAACCCTCTTACACTGTTGGTGGGAATGCAAGTTAGTGCAGCCACTTTGGACAACAGTGTGGAGATTCCTGAAGAAATTAAAAATAGAGCTTCCCTATGACCCTGCAATTGCACTGCTGGGTATTTACCCCAAAGATACAGATGTAGTGAAAAGAAGGGCCATCTGTACCCCAATGTTTATAGCAGCAATGACTACGGTCGCCAAAGTGTGGCAAGAACCAAGATGCCCTTCAACGGATGAATGGATAAGGAAGATGTGGTCCATATACACAATGGAGTATTATGCCTCCATCAGAAAGGACGAATACCCAACTTTTGTAGCAACATGGACAGGACTGGAAGAAATTATGCTGAGCGAAATAAGTCAAGCAGAGAGAGTCAAGTATCATATGGTCTCACTTATTTGTGGAGCATAACAAATAACATGGAGGACATGGGGAGATGGAGAGGAGAGGGCGTTGAGGGAAACTGGAAGGGGAGATGAACCATGAGAGACTATGGACTCTGAAAAACAACCAGAAGGTTATGAAGGGGCGGCAGGGGGGTGGGGGGGTGGGAGGTTGAGGAACCAGGTGGTGGGTAATAGGGAGTGCACATACTGCGTGGAGCACTGGGTGTGATGCCAAAACAATGAACACTGTTATGCTGTAAATAAACAAATAAAAATAAATATTAAAAAAAAGTATATGACAAGAGAAAAAAATATATATATAGCAAAAAAATAAATAAAAAGGGAATAATCTCATCAGAAAGAACCCCAAGTATAAGATTTATATATTATCAGGACAAACACAAATTCAAAGAAACACTGACAGAAGGAAAAATTGGGAGAGTGGTTATAAATTCTCAGTGTGGGTCAGGAAGGATATTTTGATTCTTCCTGAATGTATCTTGATGTTTTTGTTAAGGAACTCAATTTTCCTAAGTTACAGGGGGATTAGAAACTGGTTTGCCTATAGGGGTAACATTGATTGGGGAAAGGGGACTACCTTGAAATTTAACTCTATATCTATAGTAGAAAATAAAAATTAAAAAAGAATAAACTAGACTAAACTAAGTTAAAATTAAAAAAGAATTAAAAAAATAGAAAAGCAAAAGAAAAACACAGGTGTATGTATCAAAAAGTTCAGGTTAGAAGGTTATTAAAGAATTTGATGTACTGGACATCTCAGTGTGGTGGTAAATAGGTTAAAATTATCTGTATGTATAAAAAAAAGAACCAGAATATTGGTAAAGAGTTAAAAATAAAAGTTGTATTTATGAAGTGGTGGTTGTTGTTCTCTTGTAGTCTTTTTTTTTTTTTCTTCCTTCCTGGTTGGTTTTCTGGGGGAGGGGCCTGCCACGTGGTTTTTCAGACAATGATGTTCCCTGAGATATGTCCTCCCACTCCCCTCAAGGGGGTGGGCTCTGAGGAAACTGTTTTTTTTCAGCCTTTTGTTCTCTGGGAGTTTTTATGTTCTTTCATCTGTTTTCTCTCGCCTTGACAGCTTTTGATGGTTTTTGGAGTTTTAGAGGAGAGCAATCTGCACACCGACTTCCCTCTCAGAGAGAAGCTCAGAATGTTCTGCAAGAGTTGTTGGCAGAGTTGGTTCTGAGTCACTGTCCCTAGGGATGCAGGAGCTCCTCCTTGTACCCAAAACCAGGGCAGCGGTGGGCTGTCTAGGCAGCTCCAGACCGCCAGAGAGGTTCCGAGCAGAGATCACACACTGAAATTTTCCCGCTGTCCTGGTCTGGGAATGTCTGTTTTTTCCGGATGCCAGAGCTCCAGGCTAGCACCTATGTGCACCTCTCCCAATGGAGGGTGTGGGAAAGGCACGTTTCAGGATTGCCATCTGGCCAGGTTCCCAGCCCCTCATGGGAGCCAGACCCCACTCGTTCTCGGGCGTGCTGATGGGTCAGGTGCACTGGCGGCTGAGGGATGGAAGCTGATTTCTCCGCCGCACTCTCTCTGGCTCAGCACCAGGGGAGGCTGTCCTGGTTCCAGGGACTTAGGTTCCTGACACTAAATCGCCCAGGTTCCCACTATTTCCCCCTGTGATCCTTTGCTCTTTTTTTTTTGAGTGCTTTCAACCAGACTCCAAGTTAATGCTGGTCCCCAGACACAGGGCACTCTCCTATTTGGGTGTTACTTTCCAATCGGTCACCTCTGGTGGCTCCCTCCCCCTTTTGTTTATCTTCTGATATCAGTCCGATGCTCCCAGTGGGCTTTACCTTCCACTGGCGTCTTCTGCTCCTGTAGAGATCCAGACATGAATAATTCTGATCTCAGGCTGATTTCATGGGTGGTCGGAGTTCTTTGATAGGTAATCAGCTCACTTTAGGGTACAGGTTGAAACAGTGCCTCCTCCTACTTCCCTGCCATCTTGACTCCTGTCACATGACTATTAATACAGCATCATTTTGATGAACTAGGTCTCTTTGTTCTTACATGCTAATAACTTGTCATGTGATGTCACTTCAAGCAGTATTGCATCTGACATGGAAACTCAGTATGGTATTGAATACCTGTTTCAAAGTGTAAAGAGAACTGCTTTTTTGTATGTAAAAATAAATTTATTTCCCTTTTATTTTGATGTTACCCAATGAAGTAGTAATCTATTCAAAACCACTTACAAAAGATTTTTACCTCTCTTGATCTTTTAAATTTCACTAAAACTTTTTGGTTTTGGAAACATCATTATTGAAAATATACAGAGGAGATAAAAGAAAAAAGATGATATCTTAGTAAACTGGAGAACTAATCCTTAATACCGAACAAAGTTCATTCATGGCAGAGAAGATAGAACTATACACTTTTACTCACCATTTCCACTGGGTGGAACCTGATATGTATCAGGATATGTGCCAGGAATAAATTTTATTTAAAATTTGAAGTTGATATAACCACCCATCTGGTTTGAAAATATGTGCAAACGATAAATCAAGATTCAGAATTGTAAGTTACTTACCCTTTTTTTCTGGTAGTAAATTGGATGCCAGATATAGAGATACAGGTCTATCTATACTAAATTTCTATTTAAACTTAATCTTATTTTATCCCTCTAAAATTTTGGTAACAATTTTGAAATAAAAGTAATTATTATTTTTTAAATTTTTTATTTATTTCTTTTTTTTAATAAACATATAATGTATTTTTATCCCCAGGGGTACAGTTCTATGAATCGCCAGGTTTACACACATCACAGCACTCACCATAACACATACCCTCCCCAATGTCCATAACCACCCTCGCCCTCTCTGAACCCCACCTCCCCCCAGCAACCCCCAGTTTGTTTTGTGAGATTAAGAGTCACTTATGGTTTGTCTCACTCCCAATCATATGTCATTTCATTTATTTTTCGCCTATCTCCCTAACCCCCCATGTTGCATCTCCACGTCCTCATATCAGGGAGATCATATGATAGTTGTCTTTCTCTGATTGACTTATTTCACTAAGCATGATACACTCTAGTTCCATCCACGTCATCGCAAATGGCAAGATTTCATTACTTTTAATGGCCGCATAGTATTCCATTGTGTATACATACCACTTCTTCTTTATCCATTCATCTGTTGATGGACATCTAGGTTCTTTCCATAGATTGGCTATTGTAGACATTGCTGCTATAAACATTCAGGTGCACGTGCCCCTTTGCATCACTGCGTTTGTATCTTTAGGGTAAATACCCAGTAGTGCAATGGCTGGGTCATAGGGTAGTTCTATTTTCAACACTTTGAGGAACCTCCATGCTGTTTTCCAGAGTGGTTGCACCAGGTTGCATTCCCACCAACAGTGTAGGATGGTTCCCCTTTCTCTGCATCCTCGCCAGCATCTGTCATTTCCTGACTTGTTCATTTTAGCCATTCTGACTGGTGTGAGGTGATATCTCATTGTGGTTTTGATTTGTATTACGCTGATGCCGAGTGATGTGGAGCACTTTTTCATGTGACTTTTGGCCATCTGGATGTCTTCTTTGCAGAAATATCTGTTCATGACTTCTGCCCATTTCTTGATTGGATCATTTGTTCTTTGGGTGTTGAGTTTGATAAGTTCTTTATAAATTTTGGACAATAGACCTTTATCTGATATGTCATTTGCAAGTATCTTCTCCCATTCTGTCAGTTGTCTTTTGGTTTTGTTAACTGTTTCCTTTGCTGTGCAAAAGCTTTTGATCTTGATGAAGTCACAAAAGTTCATTATTTTCCTTGCTTCCCTTGCCTTTGCCGATCTTCCTAGGAAGATGTTGCTTCATATGAGGTCCAAGAGGTTGCTGCCTGTGTTCTCCTCAAGGATTTGGATGGATTCCTTTCTCACATTGAGGTCGTTCATCCATTTTGTGTCTATTTTCAAGTGTGGTGTAAGGAAGTGGTCCAATTTCATGTTTCGACATGTGGCTGTCCAATTTTCCCAGCACCATTTATTGAAGAGGCTGTCTTTTTTCCACTGGACATTCTTTCCTGCTTTGTTGAAGATTAGTTGACCATAGAGTTGAGGGTCTATTCCTGGGCTCTCTATTCTGTTCCATTATCTATGTGTCTGTTTTTGTGCCAGTACCATGCTGTCTTGATGATGACAGCTTTGTAATAGAGCGTGAAGTCTGGAATTGTGATGCCAACAACTTTGGCTTCTTTTTCAATATTCGTTTGGCTATTAGAGTTCTTTTCTGGTTCCATATAAATTTGAGGATTATTTGTTCAATTTCTTTGAAAAAAATGGATGGTATTTTGATAGGGATTGCATTAAATGCATAGATTGTTTTAGGTAGCATAGACATTTTCACAATATTTATTGTTCCAATCCAGGAGCATGGGACATTTTTCCATTTTTTGTGTCTTCCTCAATTTCTTTCATGAGTACTTTATAGTTTTCTGCATATAGATTCTTAGCCTCTTTGGTTAGGTTTATTCCTAGGTATCTTATAGTTTTGGGTGCAATGGTAAATGGGATGTACTCCTTAATTTCTCTTTCTTCTGCCTTGTTGTTGGTGTACAGAAATGCAACTGATTTCTGTGCATTGATTTTATATCCTGACACTTTACTGAATTCCTCTACAAGTTCTAGCAGTTTTGCAGTGGAGTCTTTTGGGTTTTCCACATATAGTATCATATCATCTGCAAAGAGTGATAGTGTGACTTCTTTGCTGATTTGGATGCTTTTAATTTCCTTTTGTTGTCTGATTGCTGAGGCTAGGACTTCTAGTACTATGTTGACTAGCAGTGGTGATAATGGACATCCTGCTGTGTTCCTGACCTTAGCAGAAAAGCTTTCAGTTTTTCTCCATTGAGAATGATATTTGCGGTGGGTTTTTCATAGATGGCTTTGATAATATTGAGGTATGTGCCCTCTATCCCTACACTTTGCAGAGTTTTGATCAGGAAGGGATGTTGTACTTTGTCAAATGCTTTTTCAGCATCTATTGAGAGTATCATATGGTTCTTGTTCTTTCTTTTATTCAAGTGTTGTATCACATTGATTGATTTGTGGATGTTGAACCAACCTTGCAGCCCTGGAATAAATCCCACTTGGTCGTGGTGAATAATCCTTTTAATCTACTGTGAAGCCTATTGGTTAATAATTTGGTGAGAATTTTTGCATCTGTGTTCATCAGGATATTTGTCTGTAGTTTTCTTTTTGATAGGATCCTTGTCTGGTTTTGGGATCAAGGTGATGCTTGCCTCATACAATGAGATTGGACGTTTTCCTTCCATTTCTATTTTTTGGAACAGTTTCAGGAGAATCAGAATTAGTTCTTCTTGAAATGATTGGTAGAATTCACCTGGGATGCCATCTACATCTGGGAATGCATCCATTTCTTCCATATTGTCAAATTTGTTGGCGTAGAGTTGCTCATAGTATGTTCTTATTATTGTCTGTATTTCTTTGGTGTTAGTTGTGATCTCTCCTCTTTCATTGATGATTTTATTTATTTGGGTCCTTTCTCTTTTCTCTTTGATAAGTCTGGCCAGGGTTTTATCAATCTTATTATTTCTTTCAAAGAACCAGCTCCTAGTTTCGTTGATTTTTTCTATTTTTTTGTTTGTTTTTATTTCATTCATTTCTGCTCTGATCTTTATGATTTCTCTTCTCCTGCTGGGTTTATGGTTTCTTTCCTGTTCTTTCTCCAGCTCCTTTAGGTGTAGGTTAGGTTGTGTACCTGAGACCTTTCTTGTTTCTTGAGAAAGCCTTGTACCACTATATATTTTCCTCTCAGGACTGCCTTTGCTGTGTCCCACAGATTTTGAACCATTGTGTTTTCATTATCATTTGTTTCCAAGAATTTTTTCAATTATTCTTTAATTTCCTGGATGACCCATTCATTCTTTAGAAGGATGCTGTTTAGTCTTCATGTATTTGGATTCTTTCCAAATTTCCTCTTGTGATTGAGTTCTAGCTTCAGAGCATTGTGGTCTGAAAATATGCAGGGAATGATCCTAATCTTTTGATTCCGGTTGAGACCTGACTTAGGACCCAGGAATTGATCTATTCTGGAGAATGTTCCATGTGCACTAGAGAAGAATGTGTATTCTGTTGCTTTTGCAAGAAATGTTCTGTATATATGTGTGATGTCCATCTCGTCCAGGATGTCATTTAAGGCCTTTATTTCCTTGAAGATCTTTTGCTTGGATGATCTGTCCATTTCAGTGAGTGGAGTGTTAAAGTCTACAACTATTATTTTATTATTGTTGATGTGTTTCTTTGATTTTGTTAATAATTGGTTGATATAGTTGGCTGCTCCCACTTTAGGGCCATAGATATTTAAACTTGTTAGATCTTCTTGTTAGACAGACCCTTTGAGTAGGATATAGTGTCCTTCCTCATCTCTTATTATAGTCTTTGGCTTCAAATCTAATTGATCTGATATAAGGATTGCCACCCCAGCTTTCTTCTGATGCCCATTAGCATGGTACATTGTTTTCCACCCCCTCACTTTAAATCTGGAGGTGTCTTCACATCTAAAATGAGTTTCTTGTAGGCAACATATAGATGGGTTTTGTTTTTTATCCATTCTGATACACTGTGTCTTTCGATTGGGGCATGTAGCCCATTAACATTCAGGGTAACTATCGGGGCGCCTGGGTGGCTCAGTGGGTTAAGCCGCTGCCTTCAGCTCAGGTCATGATCTCAGGGTCCTGGGATCGAGTCCCGCGTCGGGCTCTCTGCTCAGCGGGGAGCCTGCTTCTCTCTCTCTCTCTGCCTGCCTCTCTGTCTAGTTGTGATTTCTCTCTGTCAAATAAATAAATAAAATCTTTAAAAAAAAACATTCAGGGTAACTATTGATAGATATGAATTTAATACCATTGTATTGCCTGTAAGGTGACTGTTACTGTGTATTGTCTCTGTTACTTTCTGAACTACTACTTTTAGCTCTCTCTTTGCTTAGAAGATCCCTTTCAATATTTCCTGTAGAGCTGGATTGGTTTTTGCACAGTCTTTCAGTTTTTGTTTGTCCTGGAAGCTTTTTCTCTCTCCTTCTATTTTCAATGATAGCCTGTCTGGATATAGTATTCTTGACTGCATGTTTTTCTCGTTGAGTGCTCTGAATATTTCATGCCAGCTCCTTCTGGCCTTCCAGGTCTCTGTGGATAAGTCTGCTGCCAATCTAATATTTTTACCATTGTATGTTACAGACTTCTTGTCCCGGGCTGCTTTCAGGATTTTCTCTTTGTCACTAGGATTTGTACATTTTACTATTAGGTGACAGGGTGTGGACCTATTCTTGTTGACTTTGAGGAGGGTTCTCTGCACCTCCTGGATTTTGATGCTTGATCCCTTTGCCATATTTGGGAAATTCTCTCCAATAATTCTCTCCAGTATACCTTCTGCTCCCCTCTCTCTTTCTTCTTCTTCTGGAATCCCAATTATTTTAATGTTTTTCATCTTATGGTGTCACTTATCTCTTGAATTCACCCCTCGTGGTCCAGTAGCTGTTTGTCCCTCTTTTGCTCAGCTTCTTTATTCTCTGTCATTTGGTCTTCAATATCACGAATTTTTTCTTCTGCCTCATTTATCCTAGCAGTGAGAGCCTCCATTTTTTATTGCACTTCATTAATAGCTTTTATGATTTCAACTTCGTTGGATTTTAGTTCTTTTATTTCTCCAGAAAGTGATTTTATATCTCCAGAGAGGGTTTCTCTAATATCTTCCATGCCTTTTTCGAGCCCACCTAGAAGCTTGAGAATCATCATTCTGAAGTCTAGATCTGACATATTACCAATGTCTGTATTGATTAGGTCCCTAGCCTTCAGTATTGCCTCTTGTTTTTTTTTTTTGTTTGTTTGTTTGTTTGTTTTTTGGTTTATTTTTCTGCCTTGTCATTTTTTCCAGATAAGAATATATGAAGGAGCACGTAAAATACTAAAAGTGTGGCAAAGACCCCAAGAAAATGTGCTTTAACCAAATCAGAAGAGACCCCAAATCATGGGGGGGGAAGGGGATAAAAAGTGGTTCAGGAAAAAAATTTAAAAAAGAAAACAAATAAAGAAATAATATAAAAAAGAAAGAAAAAATATATATATTAGATAAACTAGTGAAGAAATGTTTAAAAGGAAACTGGTAAAAGTTTTAAAAAATTTAGCAGAGGAAGAAAATAAAATTGAAAAAAAATTAAATTAACCGCAAGGCTAAAGAATCATGGGGAGAAAGCCATGAGTTCTGTGTTTTGTTTCCTCCTCTGGAATTCCGCTGCTGTCCTTGGTATTGAACCTGCTTTCCTTGGTAGATGAACTTCGTCCTGGCTGGATTTTTCATTGATCTTCTGGGTCAGGGGCCTTTTGTAGTTACTCTCAAGTGTCTTTGCTCGAGGCGGAATTGCACTGTCTATACCAGGGACCGGACTATGTAATCCGCTCAGGTTCGCTTTGGGGAGCTTTTTCTTCCTGAAGGCTTTCCGTAGAGTTCCGGAGGACAGGAATGAAAATGGTGGCTTCCCTGTATTTGGCCTGGAGAAGCTGAGAGCCTGGGGCGCCACTCTTCATTGTGCCCCCAGAGAACAGCGCCCAATCACTCACATATCCCCGGCCTCCAGCCGCGCTACGAGCTCACCCAGCCTGGGACTGGTTCAAGGTAACCCCCAGCTAGGAGCTCACTCCTCCACTTTGTCTCTGTAGCCGGCTTCCCTGTTCTAATACCTGTGAGCTCTGTGACACTCCAACACCCCTGATCCTTCTGTGCCCCTGCGGGACCTGGGGCCACGCTGACCCTGTGTGGGCTTCACCCCGGTTTAGCCTCTGGAACAATGTCCCTCAGTGGAACAGACTTTTAAAAGTCCTGATTTTGTGCTCCATTGCTCCGCTGCTTGCCGGGAGCTGGCTCCTCCCCCTGCGGTCTATCTTCCTGTCGTTTTGGATTCACTTCTCCACCAGTCCTACCTTTCAGAACGTGGTTGATTTTCTGTTTCTAGAATTGCTGTTCTTTTTCTCTTCAATCTCCTGTTGGATTTATAGATGTTTGCAATGTTTAGATAAGCTATCTAGCTGTTCTCCTGCTACCTAATGTAGTCTCAGCCTGCTACTTCTCTGCCATCTTGACTCCTCCTCAAAAGTAATTATTTTTAACCACTCAAAAATTTAAAAAAAGGAAAGAACAGGGCAAAAAATAAATGTTATTAAAATAGAAATTAATTATAGATGAGAGTCAAGAATGTGTACAAGTTCCTCTATATCCAAATAAATTGGTTTAATGTTTATATTTTGCTCACTTCAGGATCCTTGTTTGTTTCCTCTTATTTGATGTCTTAATCATACTGTGACATCGTCATTGCAACTTTAATAAATGGTTTAGAGAATATGCACACAACTCCTAGATCTTCTAAATGAACTCCAATTTATGTTTTCTCCCAATACCAATGTGTTCCTAGGTGATTTTATTTAGAAATAAACACTCTTCTCTGTATTATCCCCTCTGTAAAGTAGGTTGTAAATATATATATTCAGTTCATTCCTACATCATAATGAGGAAAATTCATTAACTGATGCCCAGTTTAAGAATGAATTGCATGTTACCATCATATGCATTTAATAAGCATTATTTTTCTTAATATGTTATTTTTCTATGTATCCATGTTACTTTTCAATTGCAAACAAAAACTGAAAAAATCACATTTGGGATTCATTTGTATACAGAAGAAATAGATTTTTCATATTTAGGCTCATTATTTTAAAGATGAAAAACTGATTCCCAGTGATTGGAAGCAAATTATTTAAAACTATATCGTGATCTAGCAGTAGATCTGGAGAGGTGTCCACTAGATACCAGATGATATAGAAATTCCTTCTGAAGCAAACTAATATCTCTCTCTATAGATATAGATATAGATAGATATAGATATCTGATCACTGAGTAAGTCTTGTCACATTAGGACATTAGATTTGGTTTGAGGATTTGCATAGTTGCAGCAATAATGCACATTTACAAATCATGAGAGAATCTGGACTCCAGAAGACAATCTGAACACTAAATCAAAAGCTAATGATGTACTATATGTTGGCTAATTGAACATAAATAATTTTACAATGTCTCTCTGCTCATCAGGGAGCCTGCTTCCTCTCTTTCTCTCTGTATGCCTCTCTGCATACTTGTGATCTCTATCTGTCAAATAAATAAATAAAATATTTAAAAAATAATTTTACAAATCTAAAAAATAATGATTCATAATACATGAAAATAAATAAGCTTCAAATGAATTTTCCTTAAATAAATGTTACAGAAACACAGGAAATCCCATAAAACATGTGCATTTACCAAAGAAATCTTACACTGCTTTGCTGGAAGTTTTGTAAGAAATATCATCAACTTTTCAAAAGAATCTGAATGGGGGTGCCTGAGTGGCTCAGTCATTAAGTGTCTGCCTTCGGCTCAAGTCATGATCCCAGGGCCCTGGGATTGATCCCAATACTGGGCTCCCTGCTCAGCAGGAGTCTGTTTCTTACTCTCATACTTGCCCTGCTTGTGTTCACTCTCTTGCTGTGTCTCTCCCTGTCAAATAAATAAATAAAATCTTTAAAAAGACTCTAAATGTTAAAAAAAAACTCTACTAGTTTTCAAATAAATTTGTAGTCCTTCCTCTCTTTTCAAGAACTGACATAGTTTAGAGTGCTAAACTTTACCAAAAGTGAATTTCTTACTCATTGTAAGGGAGGAAATCTATAAAAGATCTATCAGATCAGATTTTCCAGGACAAATTTGAACCTATTGTCTGCACACAGTCTATCTTAGTTTTTGAAATGTTTGGTCATACTTATATCTCCATGTCTATAGGTAGTAATTGCTTCAAACTGCTATCAGTTACCTACAATTTACATCATTGTGAAATGGCTTTCATAGACTCTGAAAGAGATGATTGTGAGGAGAATTTTATAGCTCAAGCATAGTTCTTAATGGTATCTACATGGAGTCATGTATTATTTTTTTTCATCCCTTCACATGTGTCCACAACAGATTCTTCTATAATGGGACAAAGAGTATATTGTTCATAATACTATAGTGACTTAAGAACTAATAATCTTATTAAATATTTAAGCAATGTATGTTTTCAGTTGTTTATTGGGTTATAGTAAACCATAATTTCTTTATTGAAAAAGATATCTAAAATTCACAGTATTTATGTGTGCATATATCCATGTGTTTCTTAATATAACTTCATCAAATTCCACAATGTGATTCAGCATTGATATATAAATAGGAAAATTGGCAGACAGATATTTTGAGAGATATCTAATTTATCAGCTATACTTTGAATTTGGATTCAGGTGATTGAAGATATATCTATTTTACTTTATTTTACATGCATGTTGCAGAAACTCTGGAGTCAATACTAGATATAATTCTAGTTCTGCCACTTACTAGAAATGTAAGCTTGGATTAGTGAATTCAACTCTGTGACACTGCAATAAGGAGAGCAAATCAAAGTCACAGTGAAACATAATCTCACACGTGTTAGAATGGCTTTTATCAAAAGAAAAGAAAACAAAGCAAAAAACAAGTGTTGGAGAGTATGTGAAGAAAAAGACACACTTTAGCGCTATTGATAGGAATGGAAACTGGTAAAGCCATAGTGGAAAATAGTATAGAGGATCCTCAAGAAGTGAAAAATAAAACTATCATATGATCCCACGATTCCACTTCTGTGAATATACAAAAAATAAAAATGAAATCAGTTATATGAAGAGACACTAGCACTCCTATAATCATTGTCACAGTATTATTCATAGTAGCTAAAATATGGAAATTACCTTACATATCCATTGACAAATGAATGGATAAATGAAATATATCACAAGAAGCACAACAACATGGATGAACCTAGAGGGCATTGAGCTATATAGAATAAGTCAGACACAGAAAGACATATAGTGCCTAAATACATTGGAATGTGGAATCTAAAACAGTCAAAGTTTAGAAATAAAGAGCAGAATGGTGGTCATTGGGTAAAGGGAGGAAGAAATAGGAAGATGTAGGTCAAAAGTCACAGTTTACATTATACAAGATAAATAAGTTCTGTAGATCTAATAATGTATGGCTATGTAAACAGTTAATACTGTGTATATGAAATTTGGTGGGAGAGTAGATCTCATGATTTGTGGTATTCTCACAAGCAAAAATAAATAAATAAAATAAGTAACTGTGAATTGGTGGATATTGTTAACTATCAGTGATTATTTTAATGTGTAAGTATATAAAATCATCAAGTTATGCAACTTAAATATATATGATTTTTGTCAGTTATACCTCAATAAATCTGAAAAAATAAACAAGAGTTATTATAAGATTGAATGAAATCATTTATACTGGATATGTCATATATGAGCTATATGAGTGACCAGTGAACAGTAGCTGGGACATTTTTTTACCATCTTTATCATCATCATTGCCCCTAAAATTAAAATATTAACATTGTATCATTTTTATCCATACACCTGTCATCCTTCAATTTCTCAGTGACATTGTTCCCAAATTGTTTCACTGCACTATTTGATTTTCAGAAAGCATCCTATGTTGCTAACACAAATGTAATTATTATTTTAATAGAATGTTAATGGTATATGCGGAAAATGTTAAAGATATAATACAAGAGTTAAACACAGAATGTAGTACAAATGTGTAAAATTTATATTGAAAAAGTAACCATAACATATCCACTACTCCTATGAATGCCTAAATTATTTCCAGAAGGTGTCACTTACATTGAGAAAATATTTTACTGCCTCTATAGGCAGAAAAAATTTAGTCATTTCTATTTGACATTATAAATTCCCTTTGATACTTTTGAATAAAATCTAGGCAAGAAATTCTTTCATTAGAAGAACAGATTCAGGGGCGCCTGGGTGGCTCAGTGGATTAAGCCACTACCTTTGGCTCAGGTCATGATCTCAGGGTCCTGGGATCAAGCCCCGTGTCGGGCTCTCTGCTCCGCAGGGAGCCTGCTTCCTCCTCTCTCTCTGCCTACTTGTGCTTTCTCTCTCTGTCAAATAAATAAAATAAAATCTTAAAAAAAAGAACAGATTCATATGAAGTGTGAATAAGCAATTTTATTAAATTTTAGCGAATATGTGAAGTGTGAATAAGCAACCCTTCTAGTTTTATTCATTCAATTTCATGTGAACCCATTTAAAGCCTTCCTCAATATGACTCAATCCAGTCTCTTAGAAAGACCCTCATTTTCTTCCCATCTAGAGGCACAGTTATGATGTAGCTTCAAAATCACATTTTTTGTAAAAGAATGTAGTTATTCCCACACAAACTCCACTTAAAATTTTGCATTTTGGGGTGCTTGGGTGGCTCAGTGGTTTAGCCTTTGTCTTTGGCTCAGGTCATGATCCAAGCGTCCTGGGATTGAGCCCCACATTGGGCTCTCTGCTCAGTGGGGAGCCTGCTTCCTCCTCTCTCTGTCTGCCTCTCTGCCTACTTGTGATCTCTATCTGTCAAATAAATGAATAAAATCTTTAAAAATAAATCTTGGATTCTGAACTTGGTCAATTCTTTTTTAAAAAGACTTTATTTATTTATTTATTTGACAGAAAACGAGAGAAGAGAGAGAGAGAGAGAGATCACAAGTAGGCAGAGAGAGAGGGGGAGAAGGCTCCCTGCTGAGCAGAGAGCCCCATGCGGGGCTCAATCCCAAAGCACTGAGATCATGACCTGACCCAAAGGCAGAAGCTTAACCCACTGAACCACCCAGGCACCTCTGAACTTGACCAATTGTTATATAGATTATGTAACTCATTTCCTAAACTGTTCATCTTAAATATGGAATGATTTTTATCCACTCAGTAATCTACAATGTCAAATAATTAACTCTATAAAATCAACAGCTATGTGATCACATTTCAGTCTTGCATAAAAAACAGCTGTACTCCTATAAATTAAAATATATGTTAAATATATCATATTAAAGCATTCTTTATTTAGCTGCAATATACCTAACCTGCTGAGGATCCATTACAAGCTCTGGATACTAAGTTCCCTTTCTCAAATGATAATATGTATCCTTCAAATTCATTTATTTTTCTAGAAGTGTCTTTATTCAAACAAATAAAATTTCACATTTGAAGGTCCATTTGTATTCATATATTTAATATAATTTTGTATCACAGATTTATCATATTAAAATGATCATATTATTATTTTAAAGTGATCAGGAGTACAGCATCATTCAGTGTAGATCTTAGTTTTATTCAGCAGAAATCTGGGAAAGACATTCATAGATGCTCATAGATAATATCAGCCATTGATTATATTCTCAAATTCAGCATGTTTCCCATTATTTCAAAATATATTAATAGGAATAATACCATTTATTTCCAGATTTATTTAATGATTAATGTTGTAGGCTTCGAGATAATTTTATTTTTTAAGTACACAAGTGTTTAAGCAACCAATTATTTTTATAGTTCTATGTAGATATGTAATATATATAACATGTCTTTTATTTTTTGTATAATTAATCTTTTAAACCCACTTTTGCACATACAATTTTGTTTTAAGTTTATATCATTAATGAGATGCCTGGGTATAGCAATTGCTTATTCTACTAGTTAATAAAAGGTAGTTCTTAATTAGTTCTAAATAAAACTGTCCTAAAACACTTGCAGTAAAACTCCACTCTTAAATGAGAAATAAACATAAAATTAATACATGTACCTTTTATTATCTCCCACTTTTACAAATTTACTGGTTTGGACAGCTAATGTTAGTCCTCCAGTCATCATATGGACAGAGTCATTTTTCTGAGTAGACTTCTTTCAGTGTTTTCAAAACAATGTATATACTCAAATCTCATTCCTGCACTTCACATTTTAGATAACTCCATGAAGGCTAAGCCACAATCATGATTTCAGGACATCTTTGGAGATTAAGGAAAAAGCTTGGTGTTTTTTGTGTGTGTTCACTTTGGAATGTCCACTGAGACTTGAATAATATAGGTTAAATTAGGCCAAAGTTGGGAAATGAATTATGATAATTTGTTTAGTTGTCTTCACAGATATGTTAGAGGTCAATTCAGTGGGGAAATTAATATATTTATTCAGACATTTTGAATATTATATGTCTAAAATTTTATGGAGTCATATATTTTATATAGTTATTTGGTAAGTACATAAAAGTAATGAGTCTACATATTAATTTATTTTGGAGTTTGAACTATATTCCTATAAAACTTCCTACAGTGAAATGGGATGTGATATATGCAATATAAAAAATAAAAAGAAATGTTTATAATATCACAAAATTTGCATGTGACTCTTAATTGGTTTTGAAATTATTTATTTGTAATCATTGCCACTATGCTACAAATTAATATCTAATTATAAAATATTTTAAATTTTTAAATAATATAATTATTTTTATTATATTATTACTTTCCTTGTTGGTATACTATATAAATAATATTCAAAAATTATGTCGTTTATGCAAGTAATGTTTACATATTTTTAGATTTCATATACTCTCTAATACTTCCTTTGGCTATATGGGTATTTTGATTTGTTTTATTTTGAAGGGCTGGGTACTCTCAGTCTACTTTAGATTTTTTTTTAATTAACATATAATGTATTATTAGCCCCAGGGGTAAAAGTCTGTGAATCACCAGTTTCACACACTTCACAGCACTCACCATAGTACATAATCTCCCCAATGTCCGTAACCAAACCACCTGCTCCCTACCACCCTTCCCCTGGCAACCCTCAGTTTGTTTTGTGATATTAAATATCTCTTATCATTTGTCTCCCTCCTGATCCCATCTTGTTTCATTTATTCTTTTCCTACCCTCCAAACCGCCCATGTTGCTTCTCGATGTCCTCATATCAGGAAGATCATATGATAGTTGTCTTTCTCTGATTAAGTTATTTCGCTAAGCATAATACCCTCTAGTTCCATCCATGTCATTGCAAATAGCAAGATTTCAATTCTTTTGATGGATGAATAGTACTCCATATATATATATATATATATATATATATATATATATATATATATATACCACCTCTTCTTTATTCATTCATCTGTTGATGGACATCTAGGTTCTTTTGATAGTTTGGCTATTGGGGACATTGCTACTGTAAACATTCAGGTGCACGTCGCCCTTCGGATAACTACATTTGTATCTTTAGAGTAATTACCCAGTAGTGCAACTGCTGGGTCATAGGGTAGCTCTATGTGTACCTCAGCTTTTTGATGAATTTCCATGCTATTTTCCAAAGTGGTTGCATCAGCTTGCATTCCCACCAACAGTGTAGGAGGGTTCCCCTTTCTTCGCATCCTTGCCAGCATCTGTCATTTCCTGACTTGTTAATTTTAGCCATTCTGACTGGTGTGAGGTGATATCTCATTGTGGTTTTGATTTGTATTCCCCTGATGCCAAGTGATGTGGAGCACTTTTTCATGTGTCTGTTGGCCATCTAGATGTCTTCTTTGCAGAAATGTCTGTTCATGTCCTCTGCCCATTTCTTGATTGGATATTTGTTCATTGGGTGTTGAGTTTGATCAGTTCTTTATAGATTTTGGATACTACAACTTTATCTGATATTTCATTTGCAAATATTTTCTCCTATTCTGTCAGTTGTCTTTTGGTTTTGTTAACTCTTTCCTTTGCTGTGCAAAGCTTTTGATCTTGATGAAGTCCCAATAGTTCATTTTTGCCCTTGCTTCCCTTGACTTTGGCAATGTTCCTAGGAGGAAGTTGCTGCGGCTAATGTCGAAGAAATTGTTGCCTGTGTTCTCCTCAAGGGGTTTGATGGATTCCTTTCTCACATTGAGGTCCTTCATCCACTTTGAGTCTATTTTTGTGTGTGGTGTAAGGAAATGATCCAGTTTCATTTTCTGCATTTGGCTGCCCAATTTTCCCAACATCATTTGTTGAAGAGACTCCCTTTATTCCATTGGACATTCTTTCCTGCTTTGTCAAAGATTAGTTGAACATAGAGGTGAGGGCCAATTTCTGGGATCTCTATTCTGTTCCATTGATCTATGTGACTGTTTTAGTGCAAGTACCATACTGTCTTGAGGACGACAGCTTTGTAATAGACCTTGAAGTCTGGAATTGCGATGCCAATATTACTTTGGCTATTCGAGCTCTTTTCTGGTTCCATATAAATTTTAGGATTATTATTTCCATTTCTTTGGGAAAAAATGAAGGCATTTTGATAGGGATTGCATTAAATGTGTAAATCGCTTTAGGTAGCATAGACATTTTCACAATATTTGTTTTTCCAATCCATAAGCATGGAAAATTTTTTGATTTCTTTCTGTCTTCCTCAATTTCTTTCAAGAGTAATTTTTCTTAGTACAGATTATTTGTCTTTTTGGTTAGGTTTATTCTAAGGTATCTTATGATTTGGATGACTCTTTCATTTCTCTTTCTTCTGTCTTGCTGTTGGTATAAAGAAATGAAACTGATTTCTGTGCATTGATTTCATACACTGCCACTTTACTGAATTCCTGTATGAGTTCTAGTAGATTTGGAGTGGAGTCTTTTGTGTTTTCCACATATGTTATCATATCATCTGAAAAGAGTAATAGTTTGACTTCTTCTTTGTCAATTTAGATGTCTTTAATTTCTTTTTGTTGTCTGATTGCTGAGGCTAGGACTTCTAGTACTATGTTGAATAGCAATGGTGATAATGAACATTCTTGCTGTTTTCCTGACCTTAGTGGAAAAGGTCTCAGTTTTTCTCCATTGAGAATGACATTTGTGGTGGGTTTTTCTTAGATGGCTTTGATATTATTAAGGTATGTGCCCACTATCCCTACACTTTGTAGAGTTTTGATCAGGAAGGGATGCTTTACCTCGTCAAATGCTTTTTCAGCATCTATTGAGAGTATCATATGGTTCTTATTCTTTCTTGTATTAATGTGTTGTATCACATTGATGGATTTGTGGATGGTGAACCAACCTTGCAGCCCTGGAATAAATCCCACTTGGTCGTGGTGAATAATCATTTTAATGTACTATTGAATCCTATTGGCTAGTATTTTGGTGAGAATTTTTGCATCTGTGTTCACCAAGGATATTTGTCTGTAGTTTTCTTTTTTGGTAGGATCCTTGTCTGGTTTTGGGATCAAGGTGATGCTGGCTTCATAAAATGAGTTTGGAAGTTTTCCTTCCATTTCTATTCTTTGGAACAGTTTCAGGAGAAAGGAATTAATTCTTCTTTAAATGTTTGTTAGAATTCCCCTGGGAAGCCATCTGGCTCTGGGCTTTTGTTTGTTGAGAGATTGTTGAAGACTGCTTCAATCTCCTTACTCGTTATGGGTCCATTCAGGTTTTCTATTTCTTCCTGGTTCAGTTGTGGTAGTTTATATGTCTCTAGGAATGCATCCATTTCTTCCAGATTGTCAAATTTGTTGGCATAGAGTTGCTCATAGTATGTTCTTATAATTGTCTGTATATCTTTGGTGTTAGTTGTGATCTCTCTTCTTTCATTCATGATTTATTTATTTGGGGCCTGTCTCTTTTCTTTTTGTTAAGTATGGCCAGGGGTATATCAATCTTATTAATTCTTTCAAAGAACCAGCTCCTAGTTTCGTTGATTTTTTTCTATTTTTTTTTTTTTTGTTTCTATTTCATTGATTTCTGCTCTGATCTTTATGATTTCTCTTCTCCTGCTGGGTTTAGGGTTTCTTTCTTGTTCTTTCTCCAGATTCTTTAGTTTAGGGTTAGTTTGTGTACTTGAGACCTTTCTTGTTTCTTGAGAAAGGCTTGTACTGCTATATATTTTCCTCTCAGGACTGCCTTTGCTGTGTCCCACAGATTTTGAATCTTTGTGTTTTCATTATCATTTGTTTCCAAGAATTTTTTCACTTCTTCTTTAATTTCCTGGTTGACCCATTCATTCTTTAGAAGAATGTTGTTTAGTCTCCATGTATTTGGATTCTTTCCAAATTTCCTCTTGTGATTAAGTTCTAGCTTCAGAGCATTGTGGTCTGAAAATATGCTGGGAATGATCCCAAACTTTTGTTACTGGTGGAGACCTGATTTATGATCCAGTATGTGATCTATTTTGGAGAATGTTCCATGTGCGCTGGAGAAGAATGTGTATTTTGTTGCTTTGGAGTGGAATGTTCTGTATATATGGGTGATGTCCATCTGCCAGTGTGCCATTTAAGGCCTTTATTTCCTTGTTGATCTTTTGCTTGGATGATCTGTCCATTTAAGTTAGGACAGTGTTAAAATTCTCTACTATTATTGTATTATTGTTGATGTGTTTCTTTGATTTTGTTATTAATTGGTTTGTGTAGTTGGCTGATCCCATGTTAAGGTCATAGATATTGTTAGATCTTCTTGTTGGACAGACACTTTGAGTATGATATAGTGTCCTTCCTCAACTTTCATTATAGTCTTTGGCTTAAAATCTAATTGATCTTACATAAGGATTACCATCCCAGCTTTCTCTTGTTGTCTATTAGCATGGTAAATTGTTTTCCACCGCCTCACTTTAAATATGGAGGTGTATTTGTGTCTAAAATGAGTTTCTTGTAGGCAACATATTTATGGGTTTTATTTTTTTTTTCCATTCTGATATCCTGTGTCTTTTGATTGAGGCATTTAGCCCATTTACAATCAGGGTAACTATTGAGAGATATGAATTTATTGCCATTGTATTGCCTGTAAAGTGATAGTTACTTATATTGTCTCTGTCCCTTTTTGATCTACTACTTTAGGCTCTCTTTGCTTAGAGGACCCCTTTCAGTATTTCCTGTAGAGCTTGCTTGGTGTTTACAAATTCTTTTAATTTTTGTTTGTCCTGGAAGTCTTTTGATCTCTCCTGTTTCAATGATAGCATAGCTGGATATAGTATTCTTGGCTGCATGTTTTTTTTCTCATTCAGTGCTCTGAATATATTATGCCAGTTCGTTCTGGCCTGCCAGGTCTCTGAGGATAAATCTGTTGCCAATCTAATATTTTTACTATTGTATGTTACAGACTTCTTGTCCTGTGCTGCTTTCAGTACTTTCTCCCTGTCGCTAAGACTT
Source organism: Meles meles (assembly GCF_922984935.1). Lineage (NCBI taxonomy): Eukaryota > Metazoa > Chordata > Mammalia > Carnivora > Mustelidae > Meles > Meles meles. Next base: position 889,794 of record NW_025721609.1, read on the forward strand.
GTAAATTTTACTATTAGATGATGGGGTGTGGACCTATTCTTATTGACTTTGTGAGGGGGTTCTCTGTTGTTCCTGGATTTTGAAGCTTGTTCCTTTTGCCACATTAGGGAAGTTCTCTCCAATAATTCTCTCCAATATACTTCTGCTCCCTTCTCTCTTTCTTCTTCTTATGGAATCCCAATTGTTCTACTGTTGTTTAATCTTACATATCCCTTATCTCCTGAATTCTCCCCTCATGGTCCAATAGTTGTTTGTCTCTATTTTGTTCATCTTCTTTATTCCTTGTCATTTGGTCTTCTATATGACAAATTTTCTCTTCTGCATCATTTATCCTTGCAGCAAGTGCCTCCATTTTTTTTATGACCCCAATTTTTTTTTTATTTGTTATTTAAAGCATAACAGTGTTCATGGTTTTGGCATCACACCCAGTGCTCCATGCAGTATATGCCCTCCCTATTACCCATCACCTGGTTCCTCAACCTCCCACACCCCCTCCCATTCAAAACGCTCTGGTTGTTTTCATGGTTCATCTCCCCTTCCAGTTTCCCTCAAATCTCTCTACTCTCCATCTCCCCATGTCCTCCATGTTATTTGTTATGCTCCACAAATAAGTGAGACCATATGATACTTGACTCTCTCTGCTTGACTTATTTCGCTCAGCATAATCTCTTCCAGTCCCGTCCATGCTGCTACAGAAGTTGGGTATTCAACCTTTCTGATGGAGGCATAATACTCCATTGTGTAAATGGACCACATCTTCCTTATCCATTCATCCGTTGAAGGGCATCTTGGTTCTTTCCACAGTTTGGCGACCATAACCATTGCTGCAATAAACATTGGGGTACAGATGGCCCTTCTTTTCACTACATCTGTACCTTTGGGGTAAATACCCAGCAGTGCAATTGCAGGGTCATAGGGAAGCTCTATTCTTAATTTCTTCAGAAATCTCCACACTGTTCTCCAAAGTGGCTGCACTAACTTGCATTCCCTCCAAAAGTGTAAGAGGGTTCCCCTTTCTCCACATTCTCTCCAACACACGTTGTTTCCTGTCTTGCTAATTTTGGCCATTCTAACTGGGGTCAGGTAGTATCTCAGTGTGGTTTTATTTTGAATCTCCCTGATGGCTAGTGATGATGAACATTTTTTCATGTGTCTGATAGCCATTTGTATGTCTTCGTTGGAGAAGTGTCTGTTCATATCTTCTGCCTATTTTTTGATATGATTATCTGTTTTGTGTGTGTTGAGTTTGAGAAGTTCTTTATAGATCCTGGATATCAACCTTTTGGCTGTACTGTCATTTTCAAATATCTTCTCCTATTCTGTGGGTTGTCTCTTTGCTTTGTTGACTGTTTCCTGTGCTGTGCAGAAGGTTTGACCTTGATGAAGTCCCAAAAGTTCATTTTCACTTGTTTCCTTTGCCTTTGAAAACATATCTTGAAAGAAGTTGCTGTGGCTGATATCGAAGTGGTTACTGCCTATGTTCTCCTCTAGGATTCTGATGGATTCCTGACTCACGTTGAGGTCTTTTATCCATTTCGAGTTTATCTTTGTGTACAGTGTAAGAGAATGGTCGAGTTTCATTCTTCTACATATTGCTGTCCAGGTTTCCTAGCACCATTTATTGAAGAGGCTGTCTTTTTTCCATTGTATATTTTTTCCTGTTTTGTCAAAGATTATTTGACAATAGAGTTAAGGGTCCATATCTGGGCTCTCCACTCTGTTCCACTGGTCTTAGTGTCTGTTTTTATGCCAGTACCATGCTGTCTTGGTGATCACAGCTTTGTAGTAAAGCTTGAAATCGGGTAACGTGATGCCGCCAGTTTTGTTTTTGTTTTTCAAAATTTCCTTAGCATTTCGGGGTCTCTTCTGATTCCATACAAATTTAAGGATTATTTGCTCCAGCTCTTTGAAAAATACCAGTGGAATTTTGATGGGAATGGCATTAAGAGTATAGATGTCTCTAGGCAGTATAGACATTTTAACAATGTTTATTCTTCCAATCCAAGAGTATGGAATGGTCTTCCATCTTTTTGTGTCTTCTTCAATTTCTTTCATGAGTGTTCTGTAGTTCCTCGAGAACAGGTCCTTTACCGCTTTGGTTAGGTTTATTCCCAGGTATCTTATGGTTCTTGGTGCTATAGTAAATGGAATCGATTCTCTAATTTCCCTTTCTGTATTTTCATTGTTAGTGTATAAGAAAGCCACTGATTTCTGTACATTAACTTTGTATCCTGCCACCTTACTGAATTGCTGTATGAGTTCTAGTAGTTTGGGGGTGGAGTCTTTGGGGTTTTACATATAAAGAATGATGTCATCTGCGAAGAGGGAGAGTTTGACTTCCTCCTTGCCAATTTGGATACCTTTTATTTCTCTTTGTTGTCTGATTGCCGTTGGAGGGACTTCTAATACTATGTTGAACAAGAGTGGTGAGAGTGGGCATTCTTGTCGTGTTCCTGATCTCAAAGGGAAGGCTGCAAGCTTTTTCAAATTGAGGATGATATTTGCTGTGTGTCTTTCATAGATAGATTTTATGAAGGTCAGGAATGTTCCCTCTATCCCTATACTTTGAAGCGTTTTCTTCAGGAATGGATGCTGGATTTTGTCAAATGCTTTTTCTGCATCAGTTGAGAGGACCATGTGGTTCATCTCTCTTCTCTTATTGACTTGTTCTATCACATTGATTGATTTGCGAAGGTTGAACCAACCTTGCAACACAGGGATGAATCCCACCTGGTCATGGTGGATAATCTTTTTAATGTGTTGCTGGATACTGCTTGCTAGGATCTTGTTGAGAATCTTAGCATCCATATTCATCAGTGATATTGGTCTGAAATTCTCCTTTTTGGTAGGGTCTTTGCCTTATTTGGGGATCAGGGTAATGCTGGCTTCATAAAAAGAATCTGGAAGTTTTCCTTCTGCTTCAATTCTTTGGAACAGCTTCAGGAGAATTGGTCTTATTTCTTCTTTGAAAGTTTGTTAGAATTTACCAGGGAATCCGTCAGGTCCTGGGCTCTTGTTTTTTGGGAGGTTTTTGATCACTGCTTCAATCTCGTTACTAGATATCGGTCTATTCAGGTTGTCAATTTATTCCTGGTTCAATTTTGGGAGTTTGTACTTTTCCAGGAGTGCATCCATTTCATCTAGGTTGCTTAGCTTATTGGCATATTACTGTTGGTAATAATTTCTGATGATTGTTTCTATTTCCTTGGTGTTAGTTGTGATCTCTCCCTTTTCATTCATAATTTTATAATTTGGGCTTTCTCTCTTTTCTTTTGTATTAGTGTGGCCAATAGTTTATCGATCTTATTGATTCTTTCAAAAAACCAGCTTCTAGTTTCATTGATACATTCTACTGTATCTCTCGTTTCTACCTCATTGATCTCTGCTCTAATCTTGATTATTTCCCTTCTTGCGTGTGGAGTTGGTTTGACTTGTTGTTGATTCTCCAGTTCTTTAAGGTGTAGAGACAGCTGGTGTATTCTGGATTTTTCAATGTTTTTGAGGGAGGCTTGGATGGCTATGTATTTCCCCCTTAGAACCGCCTTTGCTGTATCCCATAGGTTTTGGACTGAAGTGTCTTCATTCTCATTGGTGTCCATGAATTGTTTAAGTTCATCTTTGATCTCCTGGTTGATCCAAGCATTCTTAAGGATGGTGGTCTTTAGCTTCCAGGTGTTTGAGTTCCTTCTGAACTTTTCCTTGTGATTGAGCTCCAGTTTCAAAGCATTGTGATCGGAGAATATGCAGGGAATAATGTCAGTCTTTTGGTATCGGTTGAGTCCTGCTTTGTGACCCAGTATGTGGTCTATTCTGGAGCACGTTCCATGTGCACTTGAGAAGAATGAGTATTCTGTTGTTTTAGGTTGGCATGTTCTGTATATGTCTATGAGGTCCATCTGGTCCAGTGTTTCATTCAATGCTCTTATTTCTTTATTCATTTTCTGCTTCGATGATCTGTCTATTTCTGAGAGAGGCGTATTGTATTCATATCAATGTGTCTCTTTATCTTGATTAATAGTTTTCTTATGTAATTGGGTGCTCCCATATTGGGGGCATTGATATTCACAATTGTTAGGTCATCTTGGTGGATAGTCTCTTTAAGAATTATGTACTGTCCTTCTGTATCCCTGACTACAGTCTTTAGTTTACAATCTAATTTATCTGATATGAGAATCGCTACCCCGGCCTTCTTTTGAGGCCCATTGGCATGAAAGATGCTTCCCCATCCCTTCACTTTCAGTCTGGGTGTATCCTTATGTTCAAAATTGGTCTCTTGCAGACAACATATGGATGGGTCCTGTCGTTTTATCCAATCTGCAACCCTGTGTTGTTTTATAGGCGCATTTAGGCCATTCACATTGAGAGTGATTATTGAGAGACAGGTTTTTATTGACATCGTGTTGCCTTTGAAGTCGTTCTGTCGGTAGATTGTTTCTATATTTCTGCTCAATGATATTCTTAGGATTTTTTCCCATTGATAGGACCTCCCTTAATATTTCCTGCAGTGTCGGCTTGGTGGTTGCATAGTCTTTTAAGCCTTGCTGGTCTTGGAAACTCTTTATCTCTCCCTCCATTTTAAATGTCAGTCTTGCTGGATAGAGTATTCTTGGTTGCATGTTCTTCTCATTTAGTACTCTGAATATATTTTGACAGCCCTTCCTGGCTTGCCAGGTCTCTGTGGACAGGTCTGACGTTATTCTAAGGTGCTTTTCTCTGTATGTAAGGAACTTCTTTGTCCTAGGTGCTTTTAAGAGGGTCTGTCGTGAAACATAATTCCTCCTTTTATCTAGAAGGTGTCGTGAGGACTTTTGAGAATCTAAAATCTTTGGAGGAAATCTCTCTGCCTCTAGTACATGAACGTTGTTTCCATTCGTGAGATTGGGAAAATTTTCATAGACAACTTCTTCCACTTTATCTTCTAGACTTCATTCTTTTTCCTCCCCTTCAGGGATTCCAATACTTCTGACGTTGTAATGTTTCATGGCATCATTTATTTCCCTTGTTCTGTTTTCATGACTTCTGAGCTGTTTGTTCCAAGCTTCCTCCTGATCCTTTCTCTCTATCTGTTTGTCCTTCAGATCACTAATTCTATCTTCTCTCTCGGTTACCCTAGCTTTTAGAGAATTTAGATTGGATTGGAACACATTGAGAGCATTTTGAACATCATCTCTGGTGGCTTTCAGTTCTGCCCTAACTTTGTGAACATCATCCCTGGTGGATTTTAGTTCTGACCTAATCAATTCTGTTTGGTCATCCATGGCTTTCTCCAACCTAGCTATTGCCTGGGTAATTGTTAGTCTGAATTCCTTTTCTGATATATTATCTATGTCAATAGACATTAGCTCTGTTGTAGAAGGTCCATCCTCTGTATTTTTCTTCTGTTGGGTATTCCTCCTCCTAGTCATTTTGGTAAGAGATGACTGAATAGATGCAGCTTGACTTATCGATTGTGGTGCAGTCAAGGTGCACCCTGGAACGCTTCCGTGCAATCAGGGTTCCCCATCCAAATGAGAGAGAAAAGAAAAGAAAAAGAAATAGAGAAGAAGAAAGAAAAAAAGGGAAAAGAAAAAAGAGAGAGAGAGAGAGAGGAAAAAAAGGGAAGATAAAAGAGAAGGCTCAGCTCAAATGGGCCACAAGGTAAGATTTATGAAGTATACAAACAAAAACAGACAAACAAAAAGACTGACAAATGTATATGACAAGAGAAAAAAATATATATATATTTATAAGAATAAAAAGGGAATAACCTCATCAGAAAGAACCCCAAGTATAAGATTTATATATTATCAGGACAAACACAAATTCACAGAAACACTGACAGAAGGAAAAATTGGGAGAGTGGTTATAAATTCTCAGTGTGGGTCAGGAAGGTTATCTTGATTTTTTCTGAATGTATCTTGATGTTTTTGTTAAGGGACTCAACTTTCCTAAGGTACAGGGGTATTTGAAACTGGTTTGCCTATGGGGGTAGCACTGATTGGGGAAAGGAGATTACCTTGAAGTTTAACTCTATATGTATAGTAGAAAATAATAATTAAAAAATAATAAACTAGACTAAACTAAGTTAAAATTTAAAAAAAATTAAAAGAATAGAAAAGCAAAAGAAAAACATGGGTGTATGTATCAAAAAGTTCAGGTTAGAAGGTTATTAAAGAATTTGATGTACTGGACATCTCAGTGTGATGGTAAATAGGTTAAAAATTATCTGTATGTATAAAAAAAGGACCAGTATATTGGTAAAGAGTTAAAAATAAATGTTGTATTTATGAAGTAGTGGTGGTTGTTCTCTTGTAGTCTTTTTTTTTTTTCTTCCTTCCTGGTTGGTTTTCTAGGGGAGAGGCCTGCCACGTGGTTTTTCAGACAAAGATGTTCCCTGAGTTAGGTCCTCCCGCTCCCCTCAAGGGGGTGGGCTCTGAGGAAACTGTTTTTTTCAGGCTCCCAGCCGCTCACGGGAGCCAGACCCCACTCGTTCTCAGAAGAGCCTCCATTTTTTATTGAACATCATTAATACCTTTTTTTTTTTATTTCAGTTTGGTTAGATTTTAGTTCTTTTATTTCTCCAGAAAGAGCTTTTATTTCTCTAGACAGGGTTTCTCTGATATCTTCCATGCCTTTTTCGAGCCTGGCTAGTACCCTGAGAATCGGCGTTCTGAACTCCCAATCTGATATATTACCAATGTCTGAATTGATTAGGTCCCTGGCCATCAGTACTGCCTCTTGTTTATTTATTTATTTGTGTTGAGTTTTTCCACCTTGTCATTTTATCCAGATAAAAATATATGAAGGAGCTAATAAAATACTAAAAGGGTGGCAAAGACCCCAGTCAAATGTGTTTTAAACAAACCAGAGGAGACCCCAAATCTTGGGGGGGAAAGAATAAAAAAGAAAATAAAATTAAACAGAAAAAAATAAGGAAAAATATAAAAAAGGAAAAAAAATATATATATTATACTGGTGAATAGAACAGGTTCACCCACTAAATTTGGGGAGTATTTTGTTCTTTTAGAAGAAACTACCTCCCAAAAGTTTAAAGAATGAAAATGAAAAACATATATAAGGGTAAACACAATGACTATGACTATGAAGATCAAAAAAAATTTAATTTCTAAGAGAGGAGTTGATACGTTGTTTGGGAAAATAAAGAAAAAGAAAGTGGATAGAATTTTCTCAGGTTAGAGACTAGAACTATGCCCTGTGGTTGATTTAGGGTATATTTTGATCTATTAGAAGAAGCTGTATCCCAAATTTTTTTGGAGGAAAAAAACCCTATGTGTGTACAAAAAATACAGTTAGATTCAATGAAGGATAAAATGTGACTATAACAATGAAGGTTCAAAAAAAGGTTTTTTTAATGAACGGTATTGTTAAGATAAACTAGTTAAAAAACGTTAAATGAAGAAAGGTAAGAGTTATTTAAAAAGCAGAAGAAAAATATAAAATTAAAATAATTAACTTTGCAAGACTTAAGAATCATGGGGAGAAATCCATGAATTCCATGCTTTGCTTTCTCATCCTTTGGAATTCCACTGTTCTCCTTGGTAAGTGGACTTGGTTGTGACTGAATTTCTTGCTAATCTTGGGAAGGGCCTGCTGTAATGATTCTCATGTGTCTCTTCCCCAGGCAGAATTGCACTTCCCTTACCAGGATTCAGGCTAAGTAATCTACTCAGTTTTGCTTCTGGGAGCTTTTGTTCCCTGAACACTTTTTGTAGAGTTCTGGAGAACAGGAATGAAAGTGGCAGCCTCCGAATCCCTGGGCCCAAGGAGCCAAGAGCTCAGGGCCCCACTCCTCAGTGCACCCTCGGAGAAAAGTGCTCAATCACTCCTGTCTCCCTGGCCTCCAGCTGCGATCCGAATTCACTCCACCTGTGACCAAGCATCTCTGTCTCTGGCACACAGCCCCTCCTGGACTCTAAACCCCACAGATCCCTGAGCTCTTCCAGGGAGTTTCCCCAGGTGATGTGGGGTCCCCACTCACAGAGCAGTGCCCTGTGCCATGGGTTATTGTTCAAGGTAACCCCAATTTGAGAACTCACTCCTCAGATCTGTCTCTGTAGCCAGCTTTCCCACTCTAATACCTGCAAGCTCTGCAACACTCAGACACCTGTGATCCTTCTGTGACCCCGAAGGACCTGCAGCCATGCTGTCCCCGCATGGGCTTCATCCTGGTTTAGCCTCTGGAGCGATGTCCCTCAGTGGAGCAGACTTTTAAAAGTCCTGATTTTGTGTTCCACTGCTCAGTATCTTGCTGGGAGCCAGCCCCTCCCCCATGGTCTATCTTCCTGTCACTTTGGATTCAATTCTCCACAGGTCCTACCTTTCAGAAAGTGGTTGATTTTCTGTTTCTAGAATTGTTGTTCTTCTTCTCTTCGATCTCCTATTGGATTTGTAGGTGTTCAGAATGGTTTGATAAGCTATCCAGCTAATCTTCTGCTACCTGATGTCGTCTAAGCCTGCTACTTCTCTGCCATCTTGACTCCTCCCCTCAGTATGGTTTTGATTAGAATCTCCCTGATGGCTAATGTTGACGAGCATTTTTTATTTATTTGTTAGCCATTGTATGTCTTCTTTGGAGAGTTTCCTGTCTTCTGCCCTTTTTTTTTTTTTTGATGTAATTATCTGTTTTTTGGGTGTGAGTTTGAGGAGTTCTTTATGGATCATAGATATCAGCCCCTTGCCTGTAGTGTCATTTGCAAATATCTTCTCCCATTCCATTGGTTGCCTCTTTGTTTGGTTGACTATTTCCTTTGCTATGCAGAAGTTTTTATCTTGATGAAGTCCCAAAAATTAATTTTTTCTTTTGTTTCCCTTGCCTTTGGAGACATGTCTTGAAAGAAGTCACTACAGCTGATATCAAAGAGGTTACTCCCTATGTTCTCTCCTAGCATTCTGCTCGATTCCTGCCTCACATTAAGGTCTTTTATCCATTTCGAGTTTATATTTGTGTGTGGTATAATAGAATGGTCAAGTTTCATTCTTGTACACCTAGCCGTTCAATTTTCCCAGCACCATTTATTGAAAAGACTGTCCTTTTTCCACTGGATATTTTTTTTCCTGGTTCTTTAACATTATTTGACCATAGAGTTGGAAGTCCATATCTGGGCTCTCTACTCGGTTCCACTGGTCTATGTGTCTTTTTTTGTGACAGTACTATGTTGTCTTGGTCATCACAACTTTGTAGTACAGCTTGAAATCAGGCAATGTGATGCCCCCAGTTTTGTTTATCTTTTTCAACATTCCCTTAGCAACTCGGGGTCTTTTTTGGTTCCATACAAAATTTAGGTTGGTTTGTTCCAGCACTTTGAAAAATGCCACTAGAACTTTCATCAGGATGGCATTGAAAGTATAGATTTCTCTGGGCAGAATAGACATCTTAACAATCTTTATTCTTCCGATCCATGAGCATAAAATGCTTTTCCATCTTTTTGTGTCTTCTTCAATTTCATTCATGAGTGTTATATAGTTCCTTGAGTACAGATCCTTTACTTCTTTGGTTAGGTTTATTCCCAGGTATCCTATGGCTCTTGGTGCTATAGTAAATGGAATTAATTTTCTAATTTCTGTTTCTGTGTTTTCATTGTTAGTGTATAAGGAAGCAACTTATTTCTGTACATTAATTTTGTATCTTGCCACATTACTGAATTACTGTATGATTTCTAGTAGTTTCAGGGTGGAATCTTTTGGGTTTTCCATATAAAATATCATGTAATCTGCAAAGAGAGAGAGTTTGACTTCTTATTTGCTGATTTGAATACTTTTATTTCTTTCTTTTGTCTGATTGTTATTGCTAGGACTTCTAATGTTGAATAAGAGTGGTGAGAACGGGCATGCTTGTTGTGTTCCTGATCTCAAAGGGAAGGATGTAAGCTTTTCTCCATTGAGAATGATATTCGTTGTGGTTTTTTCCTAGATATATTTTAAGAAGTGGAGAAATGTTTCCTTGATCCTTATACTTTGAAGAGTTTCAATTAGGAATGGATGCTGTATATTGTCAAATGTTTTTTTCTGCATCAATGGAGAAGACCATGTCATTCTTCTCTCGTCTTATTGATTTGTTCTATCTATTGCTGTGTTTAACCTATCTATACATTCGTTCTGTTAATTTGTGAATGTTGAACCACACTTTCATCCCATGGATAAAGCCTACCTGGTCATGGTGGATAATCTTTTTAATATTGTTGGATCCTATAGCTAGGACCTTGTTGAGAATTTTGGCAGCGATATTCATCAAGGTTATTGGTCTGGAATTCTTTTTGATGGGGTCTTTTCCTGGTTTGGGAATCAGGGTAATGCTAGCTTCATAGAAAGAGTCTGGAAATTTTCTTTCTGTTTTTATTTTTTAAAGAACTTCAGAAGAATATGTATTATTTCTCCTTTGAATGTCTTGTAGTATTCCCTAGGGAATCCATCAGGTCCTGGGCTCTTGATTTTTGGTGGTTTTAATCACTGCTTCAATCTTGTTACTAGTTATTAGTCTATTCAGATTGTTAATTTATTCCTATTTCAGTATTGGAAGTTTCTAGGTTTCCAGGAATACATCCATTTCTTCTAGTTTGCTTAACTTATTGGCATATAACAGTTGATAATAATTTATGATGATGATGTCTTATTCCTTGTTGATAGTTGTGATCTCTCCCCTTTCTTTCATAATTTTACTAATTTAAGGCCTCTCCCTTTCTTTTTGATTAGTTTGTCCAGTTGTTTATCTACTTATTTATTCTTTCAAAGAATGAGCTTCTAGTTTCATTGATGCATTCTACTGTATCTCTACTTTTTAATTCATTGATCTCTGCTCTAATCTTCATTATTTCTCTTTGTATGTATGGGGTTGGCTTAATTTGTTTTTGATTTCCAGTTTTTTAAGGTGTAAGGAGAGCTGGTATGTTTGAGAATTTTTTTTTTAAGTGAGGCTTGGAGGGCTATGTATTTTCCCCCTTAGGACCATACTGCCATATCTCATAAGTTTTGGGCTGATATGTCTTCATTCACATTGGTTTCCATGAATTGTTTACATTCTTCTTTGATTTTCTGGTTTATCCAAACATTCTTGAGTAGGTTAGTCTTTATCTTCCAAGTGTTTGAATTCATTCCAAGATTTTTCTTGTGTTTAAGTTCCAGTTTTAAAACATTGTGGTCTGAAAATACTCAAAGAATAATCTCAATCTTTTGGTATCCCTTGAGCCCTGATTTGTAACCCAGTATGTGATAACTTCTGGAGAAAGTTCCATGTGTGCTCAAGAAGAATGAGTATTCTTTTGTTTTAGGGTGGAATGTTCTGCATATATCTATGATGTCCTTTTAGTCATTGAATGTGTCATTCAAAGACCTTGTTTATTTGTTGATTTTTCTGCTTAGATGATATGTCCATTGCTGAGAGTGGCATGTTAAGATTCCCTATAATTAATGTGTTCATATAAATATGACTCTTTATTTTGATTAACAGCTGGCTTGTGTAGTGGCTGTTCCCATCCTGGGGGCATAAATATTTTCAATTGTTAGATATTCTTGGTGGATAAACCCTTTAGGCATGTTGTCCTGTCCTTCTGTATCTCTGACTACAGACTTTAGCTTAAAATCTAATTTATCTGATATGTGAATCACTACCCCAGCTTTCTTTTGAGGCCCATTGGCATGAAAGGTTCTTCTTCATCCCTTCACTTTCAGTCTGGTTGTATTTTAGGTTCCAAATGTGTCTCTTTAGACAGCATATGGATGGGTCCTGTTGTTTTATCCAATCTGCAATCCTGTGCCTTTTTAGGGGAGCACTATGGCCATTCACGCTGAAAGTGATTGTTGAAAGATAAGCTTTTACTTATATCATGTTGCCTGTGAAATCCTTTTTTCTATAGATCATCTCTATAAATTTCTGTTCTCCCCAATGGACTCTGAAAAACAACCTGAGGGTTTTGAAGGGTCAGGGGTGGGAGGTTGGGGGAACAGGTGGTGGGTAATGGGGAGGGCACGTTTTGCATGGAGCACTGGGTGTTGTGCAAAAAGAATGAATACTGTTACGCTGAAAAAATAAATAAAATGGAAAAAAAAATTCTGTTCTATGCCACTCTTGGCTTCCTTCTTCTTTTATAGATCCCCCTTAATATTTCTTGCAGTGCCATCTTGGTGGTCACATACTCTTTTAGACCTTGCTGGTCTTGGAAGATATTTATGTCTCCATTTTGAATGTCAGCCTTGCTGGATAAAGTATTCTGGGCTGCATGTTCTTCATATTTAGTGTCCTGAATATGTCTTTGTAGCCCTTTTTGTCTTTGAGGTTTTTGTGGACAAGTTTAACGTTATTCCAATGTACCTTCCTCTGTACATAAGGAATCTCTTCCCCCTAGATGCTCTTAGGATCTCTTGTTTAAAATTATGATTTGTGAATTTCACAATCAAGTTCTGGAAGTCTATCTAGATTCATTCATCTTGGGAAGTTTCCTTTCTGTCTCTAGGACACAAACAGTTGTTCAATTCCCCAGATTAGGAAAATTTTCATCCAGTATATTTTCAAATATATCTTCTAGTCTTCTCTCTTTATCCACCCCCCCCCAGGAATACTAGTAATTCTGATGTTGGAATGTTTCATGTGACATTTATTTCCCTAATTCTGTTTTCATGGCTTCTAATCTGTTTGTTCCACGTCCCCTCCTGATCCTTCTTCTCTCTAAGTTTCTCCACTAGAGCACTAATTCTATCTTCTGCCTTGGTTCCCCTAGCTGTTAGAGTATTTAGATTACATTTGATCTCATTGATAGCATTTTTAGGTACTGCCAGATTGGCACTCACTTCTGCCCTTAGAAATTTTATGATGTCATTAATGGTTTTCTCCAATGTAGCCACTGCCTGGATAATTATTACCCTGAATTTCCTTTCCACCATATTGTTTATGTCCATATCCAATAGTGCTGAGGGAGAGGGCATAGTCTCTGAATTTTTATTCTGTTGGGTTTTCCTCCTCCTAGTAATGTTTGTGAGAGGTGGTTGAGGGACCATATGGCAGACTGTATCAACCGTGATCCATTCAAGGTGCATCCTGGAAAGTTTCAAAGCAATCAGAAGTCACCACTAAAAAAGAAAAGAAAAGAAAAAGAATAAGAAAAATAAAAGAGAGAGAGAGAACCCAGGCAGAATGAGACCCAAAAGTAAGATTTGTAAGGTGTATAAACAAAAATGAACTAAGAAAAAGAACAACAAAGTAAATGACAAGAAAAAAAGAAGAACCCAGACAAAATGAACCCCATGAATAGGATTTATATAATACCAAAACAAAAGAAATACACAGAAACTTTGATAGAAGAAAGAGATGGGAGGGTGGTTATAAATCCTCTCTGTGGGTGAGGAAGGTTATTTTGATTCTTCCTAGATATATCTTGATATCTTTGTTAAAGGTCTCAACTTTCCAGAGATAAAGGGAAATTAAAACTTGTTTATATGTAGGGGTAGTATTGATTAGGGAAAGAGGATTACCTTGAAGCTTATATCTATATGTACAATAAACAAAAGAAAATCTATAAGAAACACAGGTATATGTATGAAAAAAGTACAAGTTAGAAAGTCATTATAGAATATGTTGTATTAACCTTTAGTTGTAATGGTAAATATGTTAAAAAATTAAAGGAACAAGAATCATGAGAATGAATTTTAAAATAAAAGTTATCTATGAAATACACAGGTTTTAGGGTAGTACCATGAGCTTAATATATTTTTTCTCCTGATGTTGGAGTTTTACAGTTGTATAGGGACCCTGTTGTTGTTGTTCTCTCACTCTTTTGGCTTGTTTTCCAGGGGAGGAGACTGCAGTGTTGTTCTCACATCAGTCGTGCTTGGGTTGAGTCACCCTGCCAATTATCAAGGGGCTGGGCTCTGTAGAAACTGTTTTTTCAATCTTTTGTTCTCTGGAGATTTTTGCTCTTTGGCGGCCTTTTGCAGCATTTCAGGGGGTCAGAGTAAAGAAAGAATCTGTCTGCACCCAAACCTCTGTCTCACCAAGAAGCCTCAGTCTGCTCCCCTCTGGGTGGTCCAGAACACACAGACTTCCCCTCTGCAAACTCCGCTGAACACTGCAACCTCCCACAAGTGGTGCACACTCCCAGCCACTGTCACAGTGGTCACCCAAGGCCCCTGATTGTCTCTGCACCCCCATGCCACTAAAACCACTAGCAATGTTGGTCCAGGGAACCCAATTCCAGTGGCTGCCTCTGCCAGGACTGTTATCTGGTGTCCGGCCCATGCTTGGTGCATTAAGACCCCATGGTCATGCAGTTTGTGGAAGGCTGCCACAGAGTGATCCTGACCAGAGATCCCAGAAATAGCATGGGTTCTCCCAGGCATGGGCTAGGAGTGTTCAGACCCTGTGGCCAGTCGTGGAAGACTGCGGTTCTAGAGACTGCCAGCTGGTGCCCACACCAGACTTTTCCAGACTGGGAGGAGTGCACCCAGCTGAGTAAGCAGCAGAAAGCCATGGGCTCCAGGCACAGACTGGAGGTCCCACTGGACTCTCTCTGGCACTGGTGATCACCAGCAGTGACCGTCCTCGTAGTGTGGGCTTAAGCCCATGCCTGTGACTACCTGATTCTGTTGCACTTTTGGAGTGCTTTTAACTAGTCTCCAAGTCAATGCTGGTCGCCAACTACAGGACACTTTCATATTGGGGAATTACTTTCTAATGGGTAGCTTCTGGTGGCTCCCTCCCACTTCTGGTTATCCATCAATAACAGTCCAAGAATTCCCACTCCACTTACCTCTGCACTGATGATCTTCTGCCCCCATAGGGATCCAGAAGTGTATAATCTTACAACTCAGGCTGATTTCATGGGTGTTCCAATGTTCTGGTAGATATTTAGTTCAATTCAGGGGACCAGTTAAAACAAGCTCTCCTACTTCTCTGCCATCTTTCCACTTCTTCATTCACTGATTTTTGTCCTATTTTTTTCCTTAATCTTTTTTTTCCCAAGCTTTTCTCTTAACTCAGACAATTGGAACCCTAAAGTTCTAGCAACTGCCCTTCAAAGACCTCTAGCCAGCGGACCACCCGGACCACTTTGAGTGTAACCCACAACTTGCACATGCACAAATGGACCATAGAAGGATCTGCTTAATGACCAACAACTACCTTAAACTCATTATAATACTAAAATCTCCACAGAAGTAGGACCATAGTCCTCATTTGCATAACAAATTATGCATGTAGAGGCATGTGTGCACGTGTGGCCTTATGCTCATATATACATACCATGACACTACTTCACTATTTAAATATTCATCAAAACCCTAAAATAAAAGGAACCCATTTACCCTTGCTTGGGAAGTTACAGTTTTGGTGGTTATATCTACTAATGTTCTCATTTCCTAAAAATGAAATTTACTTTGTGCGACAAATCATGTGGTGTATTTTCTATTTGTAACTCACCAAAAATTTAACTCATGTTGCTTCAGTTACACTACCTTATGTGAAAAATTTAGCTATATGGGTATTTCCACTTTTTAAGGTGTTTTGGATACACGTTCATTCAGTCCAATAGAGGCTGAGTAAAAAGTTCAGTTTATGAGTGGTTTACAAGCAAGTTTTTGATCTTTTCTGGTGTGCAACAACTAATCAGATTGATTTTGCTCTGCTTCTGGGAGTTCCTATTGGTTTCAAAACTGATCCTTAGAGCAAAGCAAAGTTCTGTGAGCTAATCTGTTAAATATAAACATTGCAGGTAGAGACATCAAGTGTTATAGAACCAAGTACATACAGATTCTAAGCTGGTTAATAGAATCTAATTCTCTTACATGTATTTCATATTTCTTTTCTTTTATTTTTTAAAATTTCTTTATTTAAAATTATTTAAATTCAATTTAGTTAACATACACTGTATTATTAGTTTCAGGGCTAGAGGTTAATGATTCATCCGTTGCATATAAGACCCAGTGTTCATTACATTAAGTGCTCTCCTTAATGGTCACTACTCAATTAACCCATCACCCCACCTACCTCCCCTCCAGCAACCCTCAATTTCTTTCAAAGAGTTAAGAAAGTTATGGTTTGCCCCCCTGTACATTTTAATCTTATTTCATTGTTCCTTACCTAACTCTACGTTCATCTTTTTATTTCTTAAATTCCACATGAGTGAAATCACATGGTCTTTGTTTTTTTCTGGTTGACTTACTTCACTTAGCACAATACACTTGAGTTCCATCCATGTCCTTGAAAATGGCATGATTTCATTATCTTTGATGGCTGGATAATAGTTCATTGTGTATATATATATATATCTATGTGTGTGTAAACACACACACACACACACACATAGAAATTCTTCATTCATTCATCTGTTGATGGATACATGCTTTTCATGTATTTTGGTTATTCTGGACAATGCTACTATAAACATTTGGTTGCATGTTCCCCTCCAATAATTTTATATCCTTTTATAAATACATAGTAGTGCAATTTCTGAACCATAGAGTAGTTCTATTCTTAACTTCTTAAGGAAATTTCATACTGATTTCCATATTGGCTGCACCAGTTTGCATTACTACCAATAGTATGAGAGAGTTCCCCTTTTTTCGACATCCTTGACAACATCTGTGGTTTCCTGAGTTGCTAATTTTAACTATTCTGACTCCTGTCAGGTGGTATCCTATATTTGGTATGTTGTAGATAAGTTTCTGACTTCAGATACCAAAAATTTTCTAGATACCTAGAGTTTTCTAGATACACATGTAGTTTCCCTACTATTATTATTATTCCTTCTACGGACCATTCATCCACTTTTCAAGAATAAATAGGGATATGAAGAATATCCATGTGGCGGGCGCCTGGGTGGCTCAGCGGGTTAAGCCTCTGCCTTTGACTCAGGTCATGATCTCAGGGTCCTGGGATCGAGTCCCGCATTGGGCTCTCTGCTCAGCAGGGAGCCTGCTTCTCCCTCTCCCTCTCTCTGCCTGCCTCTCTGCCTACTTGTGATCTCTCTCTGTCAAATAAATAATAAATAAAATCTTTAGAATATCCATGTGGCTATTTAATCCTGGTAATGGATAAATTATGCACTGGATTCCAATGGGAAATGATCACTTTAAAAATCCCCTGGCTGATAAATGTTCTTTTCGTCATGTGAATCTTTATATCAATACAGGAAAATATTTTTTGATATGCACCTGCAGCTCACCTCTACTAAGTTCCAAATTATTTAACCTCACAATAACACCCTTTAGTCATTATCTCATTCCTGCTTTTAAATGGTATGATTAAACAAAAATCTTATGAAATATGTTACTTTTTACCTAAATTGACATGATTAAACATATTGGTAGTTGTGCTTTTGTGCAGAGAGAACAGAATTTGGAGTTAAGATTCAGTACCTAGATTTTATGTCCTATATTTATTAACTGCATGTCAAGGGATTAAATATTTAATTCACTCTAAACTTCACATTCATTGTTTGCAAATTTGGATTCTAATTGATCTACCTTAACTTTTTCACACAAAATATGTTAAAGATCATAAATACTCTTAAATTTGTTAAATACAAATTGATAAAAACATGTGTTTAACATTCTAATTTTTCTTAGAATAATTTAGGTAAAATGATCAGTTCCATATCTAACTGGGGAAATTTTAAATTGCCTTGAAAACGACAGGCCCTATGGTTCTCCATATTTGGCAAATCTATAGTTGTGCCATTTTAAAGGAATTTTTGAAAATTTATTTGACAGAGAGCAGCAGGCAGAGGGAGAAGCACACTCCATGTGAACCAGGGACCCTAATGTGGGTCTTGATTCCAGGACCAGAGGATCATGACCTGAGCTGAAGGCAGACCCTTACCTCATTGAGGCACCCAGGTGTCCCTTTAGTTGTACTTTCTCCTTCTGAAAAACTACTATGATGCCAATTTACTAGGTTATTGAGAGTGAATGGTTGCACTTTGAAAACAATTAACTAATAGATTGGAATATTTCTTTTACATTCTAATGTTTCTTACTTCTTGACACCCAAGCCTGTTAATTTCATATTATTTATATAAAAAGCAGAGTCTTTGTAGAGTTTACCACTATTTAAATACCCTATCATTTTCATCAGAGGAATATAGTGTATGTTCTGCATTATTCATGAACGTTTTCGCTATAAGCATAAACAGCTGGTCACTGAAAATGTAAAAGAAAAAAATATTAATGAAAGAGGACTTTAACTACCTTCATTTTGAACTTAGTCTGTACTTTTAAACTGGCTGACTTATTATTTCCAGCTTTTCTTTTAATTCAGGTAAAACACCTTGTGGACAAAGGCTTATGTATGTAGAGTCATGTTAGGAAGATGCTTTGTCCACATAACAAAGATTTGTAAACTAGCAGAAAATCCTCATACAATTTAGTTAGTGATATACGCCTAAAATTTAATCGTTGAGATTTCCACAATTTTGAATTTGAAATCATGTGTACACAAATATCCATTTTTATAGCTATTTTCTGGTGATTAATGGTCTGTTCACAGAGACTAGGAAACTAGGAAATTCAATCTTGTACCTGTTACTGGGTCATAGGTTGAATATGTAAGCTAAATAAATAGAAGGACCTTTAACTAAATTTGTTCTGTGTGTTTGTTTTCATACAATATGGCAAATAAACACTAAATGAAATAATTTAAACCTGATGGTGTGTAAACATGGGGATTTTATTCCCTTAAGATCATTGATCCTCCTGAATCATCTCCAGGTGAATTTTCATCATAAAGGAATGAGTTACATAAAAAGAATGCCTAATTGGAACAATTGTGAAATGTTACCAAATCCCTTAACACTCTCATGTTTCCCAGGAGGAAAAGAAGAATGCCAGGAGTTTAATATGATTTAGGTAAAACATGAGAAAATGCAATGTGTTACAAATATCAACACAGTTATTTGTAATTTTGTTACATATCAACTGAAACTTGGTTTGAGAAATGAGGTGGGACTAAACAGCATTAAATAAAGTTTAACCAATTTCATTGTGCAATTAGGTAAATGGAATCTGCATAGGAAAGTTATTGAAAAATAAGTTAGCTGTATCACTTCAAAAACACTGTTAAAATGTCAATTTAAAATATCAGGCCAATCATGATTCACCTAGAATAATAAGATCTTTAATTATAATGTAGCAAACAATCATTAAAGACACAATTTAAAAATAAACTGTCTTCCTTTATATTATCATCAGCAAGGTCTAAATCTAAGTATATAAATGTCTTAGACACATTTTCTTACTTAAAGAGAATAAATATTTAATATAGACAATTGTCATATAATATAAATAGGTAAAAGATATTTGAAGAGTTTTGCAAAAGAAATATACCTGTTATTTATAGGACACATCTATTTTTTCTTTGCTATAGTGTCATGCACTAAAAGGTAAATACCTTTTTACAATTTTTACAATGTTATGTTAGTCATTATACAGTACATTAGTTTTTGATGTAGTATTTTAAGTATAACTTTTTGTTGAGTACAACTGTGTTGAAATAGGTGTATATAATTACCATCAGAAGCAGAATCTCATTTATAAAATATGTTAACATTTCTGTCTTTTGTGAAAAATTAAAACATTCCATTTAAATTTGTATAATAATAACATATGATTTTTGTTGTTCCAGCTATAACATATGATTTCATTCAGTATATTGTAATATCACTACATAAATCTCTTTAGTTTTCTATAATTTCATAGTACTTTTTCAGTGATTTTTATTTTTTAAATTTTTATTCCAGTATATTTCACATATGGTGCTATATTAGTTCCATGTAGACTGTACAGTTATTCAACGAATCTGTATAATACTCAGTGCTCATCATGATTAGTGTACTCTTAATCTCCAACACATATTACACTCATCCCCAAACCCATCTCCCCTTTTGTAACAATCAATTTGTTCTCTATATTTGAAAGTCTGTTTCTCAGGTGGTTTATCTTTTTCTCTCTTTTTTCTTCCTTTAATAATTTGCTTTGATCTTAAAATCCACATATGAATATAATAATATGGTATTTGTCTTCCCTAATAGACTCATTCCTCTTAAAATTATATGACCTAGCTCCATCTATGTAATTGAAAATTGCAAGATTTCATTCTTTTTTATGGCTGAATAATATTCTATTGTATTTATATACCACTTCTACAACTATTCTTCTGTCAGTGGATACATGGACTGCTTCCAGAACTTAGATATTGTAAATAAAGCTGCAGTAAACATGTTCGTGCTTGTATCTCTTTGAATTAGTGTTTTTCTAGTCATTGGATATATTTATTTTTAACTTCTTGAGGAACCTCCATACTATTTTATATAATGGCTGCACCAGTTTACATTCACACCAAAAGTGCACAAAGGTTTTGTTTATTTATTTATTTATTATTTTATTTATTTTTATCCACATACTGACCAACACTTTTCTTGTGTTTTTGATTGTAGCCATTCTGATGTGAGCAAGGTGACATATAAGTGTAATTTGAATTTGCAACTCTCTAACAATGAGTGATTTTCAGCATCTTCTTATGTGTCTGCTGGTCATCTGGATTCCTTCATTAGAGACATGCCTGTTCATGTCTTCTGCCCATTTTTAAAATGGATTTTACTGTTTTCTGAATGCAGATATGTAATTTGTAAATATCTTCTCCCATTCCATAAGTTGACTTTTGGTTTTTCTAATTGTTTCTTTCACTGTGCCAAAGCATTTTTTTTAAATTTTTTCTGATGTAGCTCCAATAGCTTGTTTTCCTTTTATTGAAGACTAGAATTGTGATAACTCCAGTTTTATTTTTTTCTTTTTTGTGATGACTTTAGCTAATTGGGTTCTTCTGTAGTTCCATACAAATTTTAGGATTTTTTGTTCCAGTTCTGTGAAAAAAAATGCTGTGGGTATTTTGATAGGGATCCCATTTAATATGTAGATTTCTTTTGGTTGCACCGACATATTAAGGATATTTGTTCTTCTAATACTTAAGCAGATAATTCGCTTTCCATTTCTTTGTTTCCTTATCAATTTCTTTCATCAGGTTTTTATAGTTTTCAGAGTACCTATCTTTCACCCCTTTGGTTAAGGTTATTCCTAGGTATTTTATTATTATTAGTGCAGTTGTAGGTAGGATTGTTCTCTAAATTTATCTTTATGTTGCTTTATTCTTACTATATAGAGATGCAAAATATTTCTATAGTTTGATTTTATATACTGCAAATTTATGAAGTCATTTATCAGTTCTTGTAGTTGTGTGCTGGTGCATTTTTTCTTTAACATAGTATCTCGTCATCTACAAATAGTGACCACATTATTTCTTCCTTCCCAGTTTGAATGCATTTTATTTATTTTTTGTTGTCTGATTGAGGTGGCTAGGAATTCTAGTACTGAGTTGAAAAAAAAAAAAGTGGTGAGAGTAGGCATCCTTGTCTTACTCCAGACCATAAGGGAAGCATCTCAGTTTTTCCCCATTAAAAATGTTGTTCAGTGTGTGTGTGTGTGTGTGTGTGTGTGTGTGTGTGTGTGTGTGTGTATGTTTGGTTTTGCTTTCTTTTGTTTTGTTTTTAATGTGACCTTCTTTTTTAAAATATTTTATTTATTTATTTGACAGAGAGAGATCGCAAGTAGGCAGAGAGAGAGAGAGAGAGAGAGAGGAGGAGGAAGCAGGCTCCCTGCCGAGCAGAGAGCCTGATGCGGGGCTCGATCCCAGGACCTGGGACCATGACCTGAGACGAAGGCAGAGGCTTTAACCCACTGAGCTACCCAGGCGCCCCTTAATGTGACCTTCTTATGTTAAGGTATGTTCCCTCTAAACCTACTTGTTGAGTTTCTTTGTTTGTCTGTTTGTTTTAATGTTCAGTTAGTCACCATAGTGTACATAATTATTCCTTGATGCAGTCAGTGTTCAATGACTCATTAGTTAATATAACACCCAGTGCTTATCAGAGCACATGCCCTCTACAATAACCATCACCCAATCTTCAAGTTATATCACAAAGCTGTAGTAATAAAAAGATGAAAAATAGACATACAGACCAAGAGAACAGGACGAGAACTTGGAAATAAACACCTCTATGGGGAATTAGCCTCCATCAACTAAGAAACAATACCCAATAGGAAAAAGAAAGTCTTTTCAAAAAATGGTGTTGGGAAAACTGGACAGCTACATTCAAAAGAATGAAACTGGATCACTTTCTGACACTATATCCAAAAATAAACTAAAAAAATAGATTAAAGACCTAAACGTGAGACCCAAAAATAAAAAATCCTCATTGAGAACATGGACATTATTCTCTCTGACATCAGCCATAGCAATATTTTCCTATATATGTTTCTTGAGACAAGGGAAATAAAAGGCTGCTCCCTTCTTAGGGACATAGATATTTTAAATTGTTAGATCTTCTGGATGGACATACCCTTTAAGTATGATATAGTGTCCTTCCTCATCTCTTATTATAGTCTTTGGTTTAAAATCTAGTTTGTCTGATACAAAGATTGCCACCCCTAGCTTTCTTTTGATGTCTATTAGCATGGTAAATTGCTCTCCACACCCTTACTTTAAATCTAGAGGTATCTTTGGGTCTAAAACAAGTTTCTTTTTTTTTTTTTAAAGATTTTATTTATTTATTTGACAGAAAGAGATTGCAAGTAGACACAGAGGCAGGCAGAAAGAAGTGGAAGCAGCTCCCCACTGAACAGAGAGCCCAATGCAGGGCTTGATCCCAGGACCTTGAGATCATGACCTGAGCTGCATGAAGAGGCTTAACCCAGTGAACCACCCACATACCCCTAAAACAAGTTTCATATAGACAGTATTTTGATGGGTCTTTGTTTGTTTGTTGGTTTGTTTTTTCCATTCTGAAACCCTGTGTCCTTTGATTGGGGCATTTAGCCCATTTACATTCAGGGTAACTATTGAAATACATGAGTTTAATGTCATTGTATTGCCTGTAAGGTGACTGTTACTGTATACTGTCTCTGTTCCTTTCTGATCTGTTACTTTTAGGCTCTGTCTTTGCTTAGAGGTGCTTTCGATATTTCCTGTAGGGCTGGTTTGGTGTTTGCAAATTCTTTTAGTTTTCATTTGTCATGGAAATTTTTTATTTCTTCTTCTGTTTTCAATGACAGCCTAGCTGGATATAGTATTTTTGGCTGCATATTTTTCTTGTTTAGTGCTCTGACTATATCATGCCAGTCCTTTCTGGCCTGCTAGGTCTCTGTGGATAGGTCTGCTGCCAATCTAATATCTCTACATTGTAAGTTACAGACCTCTTTTCCTGAGCTGTTTTCAGGATTTTCTTTGTCTCTGGGACTTGTAAGTTTTACTATTATATGACGTGTTCACTTATTTTTATTGATTTTGAGGGGAATTCTTTGTGCCTCTGAATTTTGATGCCCATTTCATTCCCCAAGTTAGGGAATTTATCTGCTCTAATTTGCTCCAATATACCTTCTGTCCCCCTCTTTCTAATTCTAATAGTTTTGTTTAATGGCATCACTTATCTCTCAAATTCTCCCCTTGTGATCCAGTAGATGTTTATTTCTCTTTTTCTCAGCTTCTTTATTCTCCATTATTTGGTCTTTTATATCACTAATTCTGTCTTCTGCCTCATTTATCATAGCAGTAAGAACCTCCATTTTTATTGCACCTCATGAATAGCTTTTTTTAAATTTCAAGTTTGTTAGATTTTAGTTCTTTTATTTCTCCAGAAAGGGATTCTCTAGTATCGTCTATGCTTTTTTTTTAAGCCCAGCTAGCATCTTTATAATTGTCATTCTGAACTCTGGTTCTATCGTCTTACTAATGTCTGTATTTATTAGGTCCCTACTAGCAGTTGTTACTGCTTTTTTTTTTTTTTTTGAGTTGGGTTTTTCTGCCTTGTTATTTGTCCAGGGAAGAATAGATGAATGAGAGAACAAAATGCTAAAATGGTAACAACAACTCTAGAAAAATATATACTAAGTAAATCAGAAGAGACCCAAAATCAGGAGGAGAAAAAAGGAAATTTTTAAAAAAATATTATACACACACACACACATATGCACACACACACACATATATATATATGATTATCTTGGTGAGTAGAATAGAGCCACAGACTTGATTTAGGTTATATTTTAGTCTGATATAATAAATTGCCTCCCAAAATTTTAAAGAAAGAAAAAAATATATATATATGTTTTATAGATATGTATATGTATAGATATGTATATGTATGTATATAGATATGTATATATGTATGTATATAGATATGTATATATAGATAGATAGATATGTATATCTATATATACATATCTATATCTATATCTATATCTATATATACAAAAGTAAGGGCAAACACAATGAAAGGATGGAATATGACTGTAAAGATGTAAATTAAAAAATAATTTTAAAGAGGAATTAACAAGATAAGAAGTTTGTTGGAAAAAGAAAAATAAATAAAAACAGGGGCACCTGGGTAGCTCAGTCATTAAGCATCTGTCTTCAGCTCAGGTCATGATCTCAGGGTCCTGGGGTTGAGTTCCTCATAGAGCTCCATGCTCATTGGGAAGCCTGCTTCTCTCTCTCCTGTTCCCTTGCTTGTGTTCCTTCTCTCTGTCAAATAAATAAATAAAATCTTTTAAAAAATAAAAAAAAGAGGGAATGTGATCAAGCTGGAGATCGAATAATGCCATAAACTAGATTTAGGGTGTATTTTGATCTATTACAAGAAACTATATCCCAAATTTTTAAAGAAAGAAAGAATAAAATACACACACACACACACACACACACACACACACATATATATAAATTAAGTTTATTTTATAAGATTTTATTTATTCATTTGATAGAGAGAGACACAATGAGAAAGAGAACACAAGCAGAGGGAGGGGGTGAGGGAGAGGCAGGCTTCCACTGAGCAGGGAGACCAATGGGGGCTCAATCCCAGGACCCTGGATCAGGACCTGAGCTGAAGGCAGATGCTTAATGACTGAGCCACACAGGAGCCACACAGGAGCACCCCCAAAATAAGTTTAATAACAATGAAGGAATAGAATATAACTATAAAAATGAAACTTTAAAAAGATATAGATAATGTTTAAAATAGGAAAGAGAAAAAAAATTCAAAAGAAAGTAGAAAAATAATGAAAATTAAAAATAAATTTTGAAAGACTATAGAATCATGGGGAAAAAACTATGAATTCAACATGCTATATTCCCCTAGCACTAGAGTTTTGCAGTTCTCATTAATTGGTAAACTTGGTCTTGACTGGATATTCTCGCTGATCTTCTGTGTGAGGGAGGCTCTTGCACTGATTCTCAAATGTCTGCCTGAGGTGAAATTGCACTGATCTTGCTGGGAGCCAGGGTATGTAATCTGCTTGGGTTTGTTCTCAGTAGCTTTTGTTCCCTGAAAACTGTCCATACATCTTTGGAGGACAGGAATGAAAATGGTACCCTCCAAATCTCCAGCCCCAGAGGAGCTGAGATCTCAGTGCCCTACTCCTCATTAAGCCCTCAGAGAAAAGCAATCACTCTTGACTCCCTCATCTCTGGCAACTCCCTGCACAAACCCAGCCTGTGACTGAGCATTTCTTTTTTTCTTTCTTTCTTTTTTTTAAAGATTTTATTTAATTATTTCACACACACACACACACACACACACACAGAGAGAGAGAGAGAGAGAGAGAGAGAGATCACAAGTACCAAAGAGGCAGACAGAGAGAGAGGGAGAAGCAGGCACCTACTGTGCAGAGAGCCTGATGTGGGGTTCGATCTCAGTACCCCAAGATCATGACCTGAGCTGAAGGCAGTCTTAACCCACTGAACCACCCAGGCATTCCCGTGACTGACCATTTCTATCTTTGGCACACAGCCCCATTTGGTGCCTCCAAACCCAGCAGATTCTTACAGTATGGTTCAGCCCCCCCTCCTCCCTGTGGAGGAAGGGGGAATCTCCCCAGATATGCCACTTTTGGGGTCCATGCTCAAAGAGAGGTGGCCCAACTTTGCCTTTGATCATTGTTTATGGCAACCCCAAGCTGAGAGCCCACTTCTCTGCTCTGTCTTTGCAGACAGCTTCCCCACTTTGACATCTGGGAGATCTGCAACACTCAGGCACCCCCAGTGACCCCAAGGGTCCTGAGATCACCTTGACCCAGCTAGTATTCCACCCCCTGCTCAGCCACTGGAGTGTTGTCCCTCAGCAGAACAGACTTCAAATTGTTATGATTTTGTGCTCCACTTCTCTCTCACTTGCTGGTAGCTGGCTGATGGAGCTTTCATCCCCCATAGTCTATCTTCCTGTATATTGTCTCAGATTCACTTCTCCACAGGTCCTACTGTCCAGAAAGTGGTCGCTTTTTGATTCATAGAATTGCTGTTATTCTTCTTGTAAATCTCCTGTTGAGTTTGTAGGTGTTCAGAATGGTCTGATAATTATCTAGCAGAATTCCTAGAACCAGCTGAAATTTAGGTCATTTAGGTCTCCTACTCCTCCACTATCTTGATCTCCCCCTGAAAACATTTCTATAGATAGATAGATAGATAGATAGATGATAGATAGATAGATGGATATGGATATATCCCTTATTTATAGGAGTTGGCTCATGTGGTTACAGAAGCTAGAATGTTCCACGACTTGGTGTCTGGTCCTCTCCTGAAGGCTCAGAAGAGTCAAGAATCTCCAGTCCAAGTCTGAAAACCTGACAACTTATCTTTATTTTTTAAGATTTTATTTATTTAGTTGACAGAGGAAGAGAGAGGGAGAAAGAGAGAGCAAGCATAACCAAGGACAGCAGTGGAAAAATAAGGAGAAAGAGGCTTCTTGATGAGCTGGAAGCCCAATGTGGGGTTCAATCCCTGGGCCCTAGGGTGATGATCTGAGCCAAAAGCAGATGCTTAAGCAAATGAGCCACGCAGGCACCCTTACAAATTAATATTTAAAGAAAAAAAAACTAACCTGGTCATGCTAGGGAATTATGGTTCATTCACTGCTGAATCACTAAGGCTTCCATGCTATCTTCAACATCAGAAGACACTCCTCTCAGCATCACAGTCCTATCACCACCTCCATGGTGGTGGAGAAATTGTCCTTTGTTCCTTGTGCCCTAAAACACTTTCCTGGCTTCAGAACTCATCCTGATGACCACACACACAGATGAACTGTGGTCACTACATTGGGTCGATTCTGAAAGAGGGAAGGGGTTCAGAGAGGACCCTCCAGGTGTCAGGGAAATGCCCAGGAAGTCACAGGGGCCACCTAGCTTGGAGGATTCATTGGTAAGGAAATGGGAGGTCACACGACCCCAGACTGAAAACAAAAGTGTGTCCCTTCCTTCTTAGGATGGAGGATAGGAGTGCTGGGTACAACCTGTTAGTGATTCCAGGCAAATCTGTATATTCAAGAGCCTAGAGAAGCCCCCTGAGGGGCAGATTCATCCCTGCTATCAGACCCCAGGAAAACTGATTGAGGAATGGTCACCCAAAACTGGCAGAGGCCTAAGAGTTCTTGGGCACCCTCCCCCACCTAGCTTCCACAACCTTCAGTACAAGATAGCCCAGTTCCTATGCTGTGCTGGTAGATTGCCTCATGTTTCCCCCTTTCCCAGTCAACAGTACTGAATTCAAAGAAACTCTGGCAGGCTCTTCATCTGGACATAGGATGGGGACCCAGAACCAGTGCTCTTTGTTCCCAAACACAAATGCACAAGACCACAGCCCATACTTCCCCCCAGGGATAGGAATGGTGCTCCCAGAGAATCACTAGTTCTGCTAATAAAGTTTGCAATAAATGGGAAAAGGATGAAAGAATTATGAAAGTCACACATGTCTAATGCAATATCAGATGTTTGATTGGTTGTGGCTGATGGAACTGAGAAAGCAATTCTATGTCTGAACAAATGGGGATTTAGTATGGGGAGATAAAGTAAGGGGGGTTAAGGATCAAGATGACCCATGTAAGGGACAGAGTTTGTTAGTACAGGATTAGCAATCCTAATCTAGTTTTGCTAGCTAGCAAACTCTGTCTCTTACATGGGTCATCTTGATCCTCACAGCACCTCTGAGTGATCAGAACTAATCACCACATTTGAAGAGTTGTTGCTGAATGCTAGGGTCCTTAATTGCTGCACTGGCTTCACTCAGGACCCAAACCCAAGCCTGGCCTGTGGCACCTGAGCTGGGTGAAGTCCATGTCTACTCCATAGCCATCAGGGGATAAAGAGACACCAGAAAGTGATGGTATCCTGGGAACCAATTATTAGTGAGAGTGGGAATGGGAGTGGGGATGGGAATGGTTGGTCAAAATTAAATGATACTGATCACTGTTAAAAGTTACCATAGAACAATGACCTGGATGGAACCAGGGGATATTATGCTAGGCAAAATAAGTTAATCAGAGAAAGATAATTACCACATGATTTCTCTCATATGTGGAATTTAAGAAACAAAACAGATGCTTATAGGCAAAAGGAAGGAAAAATGAAATAAGATAAAAACAGAAGGAGGCAAACCATAAAATATTCTTAACCATGAGGGGAAAAAAATGAAGTTTTTTGGAGGAGAGGAGAGGTAGAGGATGGAGTAACTGGGTGATGTGTATTAAGGAGGGCATGTGATGGAAAGAACACTGGGTGTTATATGCAACTGATAAATCATTAAATTCCACCTCTGAAACTAATTTAAAAAACTTGTTGAACATTTAACAATAGAGAAAAGTATAACCATATCCACTTCCTGTATTAGGAATGAGAAATATTTTAGGGTATTTCTGTACCATGTATTCACACACAGACTGAAGCCTACAAAGACCCTGTAGTCCTAAGAATTAAGAACTTTTCTCTAGGTTGTTTTTATCTTTCTCATCCTTGGCCTGACCTGTTAATACCTGAACATGTGTTTGCAGTCACATCTCATCAGTGAGAATGTCAATGGGAGGTCATAGCCAGTGATAGGTCAGGGGTGGTGTCATGGGTCAGTACTGTATTTCACATTACTTGTTGCTTCTAAAAGTAAACACAGGTGACATACTAAATAACAGTGCAGTGAGTATTTTCTTGTGAGCCCTATTGTTTGAAATTCTCAGTCATTTGAAATGTAAATGCACAATTTTATAAAGGAGCAAAATATGCCCCTAGTTAATAATTATTGTGAATGTGGCCAACTGAATAAAAACAATAAAGTTCAATTAACTAAAAACCAAGGGAGCTAATTGATAGTTAATACAAAAGTGTTAACTATGGATGAAACCTGGACTTTTTTTCTTGAACAAATGTTTATGAATCATTAAATGATAATGAATAGCAGAACACTATAATTAATTCTAGCACTTGTACCATTAGGTGCTTTGCTAGCTTTAATAGCAAATAGCAAATTTCATACTAAGAATATAACATTAATAAATGTAATGGTTTCCTCTATTTAATTCCTATTTTTCTATATTCAGAAAATGAAGGGAAAGTTGGAGAAAATGAGGAACCCACAATGTATTTCATCCTTACCAATCAAACTTCAGAACAATGCACATCATTAGAGAATTTTAGGTACATTCTATACTATTTTCTGCTCACAAGCAATGAGTTACTTGTAATGCTCTTTATGCTACTACTTCACTACCAAGAGGAAGAATAATATTATGTTAAAATTGCTAAGTGCTAAAATCTTTGTTCTCTGAACATTGAGTGAAGCTATTAACACCACAGAATAAATTTGAAAGGGAAGAGTGAATGTAAAACTCTATCTTAATTTAAAATTATCAATCAATTTTACTATAATGACTATTAGTATTAAATTGAAAAGTTTGAGCTCATTGGGCATATCAGTAATTCTTTTATGCTGTCAGATGTCTGGGGATTCCTTCTGAGTCACCACACTACTTGGGGCACAATCTGTCCCCTCTCAGCAGCACATGTCAAGAGATTATTGACTCTCTGGGTTCAGTCATGAAATCCCAGATACTGATCTTAATAACATATTATCCAGATGGAACTTTTACCCAGGATTCATGATTTGGCAAATATATAACCTAGTCTTACTGGTGATTCACCACACCCATATTCTTTCTTCCTCATAAACAATCTTTCCCATTATTTCTAAGGTTTTAGGTGTCTTCCAATATATTTTTGGTATGTTTCAAGTTTTTACTTAAGTTCTAATTACCTAACATATAATGTAATATTGGTTTCAGGAATAGAATTTAGTGATTTATCACTTACATGAAATACCCAGTGCTCATTACAGTAAGTACCTTCCTTAATACCCATGACCAGTTTGACCCATTTCCTCCCCACCTCCTTCCATCAACCCTCAGTTTATTCTCTGTATTTAAGAGTATTTCATCGTTTTCCTCCCTATATTTTCTTCTTCTATGTTAATCTGTTTTGTTTCTTAAAGCTCACATATGAATGAAATCATATGGTATTTGTCTTTGGCTGACTTAATTCAGCTTGGACACATGAACCACAATGTTAATAGGAGAATTATCAACAACAGCTAAAGAATATGTGGTACATATATAAACAACAGACTACTACTCAGCCATGTGAAAAGACATAGATGGAGCTAGAGTGTATTATACTAAGCAGAAGAAGTCTTCCAATATCTAAGGGCTCATGTAAAAATATTCTTCCCTGGAGACTTTACCATTCTTACTTGCTTCTATCTCTTGCTCTGAACAGACAGCTCTGTTGGTGCATCCTGTTTGATGTACGGCTTCGCTGTCTCAGTTTATATTTTTCCTCTGCACCTGAACATGACTTACTCATCTATATACTCATCCATCCTTGACCTATTCCCTAATGTCTCCCAGGGTCCACTTCTCTCACCTTATTAAACTTTACTAATTTCACAACACCCAAAACAGAACACGGTCAAAGAAATACTTCACATTGAACATACTGGGGTCACTGGCTCCCCAGACTACCCAAAATCCCCTGCTCATTGGTGCCTATCAATTGCTGAGAATATCCAGGGGTCTCCTTCAGTATCAGTTAAGCCAGATTTAATGAGAGCCATTGGTGTATGCCCAAATCCAGGAATTTTCTCCAAAGAAACTGAGGTTTTGCAGAGGGAAATGGAATAAATAGTTTGGGAGGACCAAGGAAAAACAGGGAAGGCACCTGCCACCTTGGAGCCCTGTGTCATGCAGCTTCTGGGGGAGAAAATACCCATCCTTTAATGGATTATATACGCTTCCATGTCCCCAGAGCACAGCTGGGGAGGGAAGTGAAGGAAATATGAGGAAATTGTGTGGAGTGGGATGGGGGCATTGAGAAGACAGGAATTCCTCAGGGTACAGCAAAAAATCCTGGTGTCAGAGAGAGAAGGAAAATGCCTATTTCATATTGATTAAAGAAAGTGAGATGAAACAGTTGTTAAAGAAGAGAAAGTTCTGCATTTCTGGACCCTTTTCCATTATACTCTCTATTCTTAGCATATTTTATTCCCATCTTCAGGGCCTGAGAGAGTACATTGTCTGTTAAAGGAACAATGTATGGCCTGCCTCTTACATTAGATATCAACTTTAGTGAAGGCCACTAGGCTGACTTCTCTTACTGCAGCAATGAGAATTTTCCAGGTGTTTGTGGAGTCAATGAATGAATCTACTTATCCCACACACAGCCTACTACAAAGAGATACATAAAACATGGGCTTGTTTTATCTAAGTGATTATGTTATTTTTATTCTTGATATATTCATAAGTTCACTAAATGATAACCAAATAAACTAAATATGACAGTAAATGTACCAAAACAGTTAATTTACTGACCTTACACATAATTATTATCACAACTACACATTAGTGAGTATTTTTGAATATCAAACAAGACTTTAAGCATCTAGCATTGATTGACATTTTACAGTTGTTAATTACTTGTCATTGAAGATCTGTGTGGTTCCCACAATATTAGACAATATACCCAGGTTATCTGGATTAACCAAGGGTTTAAGCCTTGAAGTTCTGGTGTCAGAATTCACATTCTAATGTAAAGACCATTTTTCCCAGAAAATCTTACTTATTTAACCAAACAAAGGGGACTAATTGGTAACATTTTGTTCTTTAGGAAGAGAAAGGGTGGTTAAGACATATAGGTTTGTGTGTTGTTTGTGTATGAGGGGAGTTGTATCTACCCTACTTTCACAACTGCCCTTTCCTAACTGCAAGCTGCTTAAAATCAGGTAAATCAATTCAGATCTGTGTGAAGGGGAACCACAAATTTTGCCCAAATGTACCTGTCTACATTTTTCAAAAAGTGAGAACACTGAATGTACATCTGGCTTATGGTAATCATTAAACTGAGAATATGAAAGTGAAATGTTAAGCAAAATTCCCAACATAATTAATGAATGAAAGACATTTTATGTTTATCCTTATTGTTGTTACTTATATCTTATGATGTTAAACTATTTTTACTCCATTTCAATGACAGTTTAAGTAATTCACTTTATATATCTGAATGTGAATATATTAATGCAATATTTAATGAAATTAACCTTGGACCAAAGTACAACTATGTTTAGAGGAATAGACAAGGTTTAAAATACAATCAAATCTTGAGCTCAATTGGAAATGCTAAAGTGTGGCATTCAGGGTTGAGACAAATTCAGCTAGATCTTCTTGTTTGTTTGTTTGTTTGTTTGTTTTAGTTTTATTTTATTATTTCACTATTCCATGATTCATTGTTTATGCACTGCACCCAGTGCTCCATGCAGTACCTGCCCTCCTGAATACCCACCACCAGGATTCTTAACTCTGTAGGTTTCATTTCCAAAATATTGAAGGAACCTGCAAAACTGGAACTTTCCATGTTCCCTGATATTATTTTGTTTTGATTACTCATTTTTCTTATTTAGATGAGATAGAGAATAAATTCCTGAATAAAATGCTGTTTAAAAAAAAGTTACAAAATTGACTTCCAAACCTCTTATTTTAACCTATTGTCTTAAAGTACACTATGAATTTTACTGTTAAAGATTTTGAATGGCACATAAATATAAATTTGTAAATATAGATATATTAATAAATATCCATCTACATTTCTTTAGATCTATAGATAAATTGATGGATATTTATTAATATATCTTTATATATATATTAAAGATTTTATTTATTTATTTGACAGAGAGAGATCACAAGTCGGCAGAGAGACAGGCAGAGAGAGAGAAAAGAGGAAGGTGGCTCCCAGCTGAGCAGAGAACGCCATGTAGGACTCGATCATAGGACCCAGAGATCATGACCTGAGCTGAAGGCAGAGGATTAACACACTGAGACACCCAGGCACCCTAAATATCTATATATTTATAGATATTTTCCTTGAAAAAAATTCTTTAAAGGTGTCAAATATCTTGGGGAGAAATCATTGTAGATATATAATCATTTACCAGTAAAAGTCATATATATGTAAATATATATATATACACATATAGGTATATAATCATTTACCAGTAAAAGCAGGTATATATGTATAGGTATAAAAATACATGTAGGTATATAATCATTTATCAGTAAAAGTCATATATATATATATATATATATATATATATATATATATGAACACCAGCTCCTTAAATTCTGTCGCCTATTATTTTTTAATCCTTTGTTAGGCAAAAATTACATACTAGAGGGGAGACAAGATGGCAGGAAAGTAGGAGGAGACGCCGTTTCAACCTGTACCCTAAAGTGAGCTGATTACCTACCAAAGAACTCTGACAACCCATGAAATCAGCCTGAGAACAGAATTACACACGTCTGGATCTCTACAGGAGAAGAAGATGCCAGTGGGCAGGTAAAGTGGAGTGGGAACGTTGGACTGATATCAGAAGATAAACAAAAGGGGGAGGGAGCCACCAGAGGTGACCAATTGGAAAGCAATATCCCAATATGAGAGTGCCCTGCATCTGGGGACCAGCATTAACTTGGAGTCTGGTTGAAAACACTTGAACAGAGCAAAGGATTTCAGGGGGAAATTGTGGGAATGGGGGCGGTTGGGGACAGGGGCTTAAGCCTCTGGACCCAGGACAGCCTCCCCTGGCACTGAGCCAGAGAGAGTGAGGGCGGAGAAACCAGGTCTTGGACCCTGAGCCACCAGAGTTCCTGAGCCAGCAGCGCGTCTGAGAATGCGTGGGGTCCAGCTCTTGTGAGGGGCTGGAAGTCTTGCCAGAGGGCAGAACGGGGCCCCGCCAGCAGAGCCTGAGATGCGCGCAACCCACACCCTCCCTTGAGAGAGGTGCAGGCAGGCACTAGCCTGACACTCGCTCTTAGACCCACGCCGCACCATGCCATTAGAGCCTGAGAAGCCTGCGCTCCACACCATCCCCTGAGAGAGTGCACACAGGCACCAGCCAGGACCTCTCAGACCCAGAAAGACCAGGAATTCCCAGCCCTGGCCAGCGGGAAAATCTCAGTGTGTGATCACTGCTTGGAACCTCTCTGCTGGTGTGGAGCTGCCCAGACAGCCGCCACTGCCTTGGTTTTGGATACAAGTAGGAGATCCACGTCCCCAGGAACCTCAACTCAGAACCTACTCTAAGGCTTCTCTCTGAGAGGGAGGTCGGGGTACAGTTTGCTTTCCTCTAAACCTCCGAAAACCATCAAAAGCTGTCAAGGCAAGAGAGAGAGAAAACAAATGAACAAACAAACATAAAAACCTCCAGAGAACAAGCCTGAAAAATGGGTTTCCTCAGAGCCCAACCCCTTGAGGGGGGCAGGAGGAATTAACTCAGGGAACATCATTGACTGAAAACCCACCTGGAAGACCCCTCCCACAGAAAACGAACCAGGAAAAAAAAAAAAAGACAAGAGAACAACCACCACTACTTCATAGATGCAACTTTTATTTTTAACTCGTTCCCACTATTCTGGTTCATTTTTTTTCTTTTATATAGATAATTTTTTAACCTATTTACTATCAAAGTGAGATGTCCAGTACATCAAATTCCATAATAACCTTCTAACCTGAGCTTTTTGAAATAAGCACCCATTTTTCTTTGCTCTTCTATTTTTTTAACTTTTTTAAAAATATTAGTTTAGTTTAGTCTAGTCTATTCTTTTTTTAATTTTTATCTTCTAATATTTATATAGAGTTAAACTTCAAGGTAATACCCTTTCCCCAATCAATGTTACCCTATAGGTAAACGAATTTTTAATCCCCCTTTATCTTAGGAGAGTTGAGTCCTTTAAGAAAGATATCAAGATACATCCAGGAAGAATCAAAATAAAATTCCTCGCCCATACTGAGAACTTATAACCACTCTCCAATCTTTTTCTTCCACCAGTATTTCTGTGTATTTGTGTTTGTCCTGATAGTTTATAAATCGTACACTTGGGGTTGCTTTTGATGAGGTTCCTCCCCCTTTTTTTTTTTTTTTGCTTTCATATTCATACATATATATATTTTTTCCTCTTGTCATATACTTCTATCAGTTGTTTTCTTTGTCTGTTTTTGTCTGTATACCTCATAAATCTTACCTTGGGGCCCATTTGGGCTGGGCCTTCTCTTTTATCTTCCCTTTTTTTTTTTTTTTTTTTTTTTTGGTCTCTCTCTCTCTCTCTTTTTTTTTTCCTTCCCTTCTTTTCTTTTTCTTTTCTTTTTTCTCCCGTTTGGGTGGGGAATCCTGTTTGCTCAGAAGCATTGCCGGGTGAAACCTTGACTACACGGCAGTCAATACATCCAACTACATCCAATCAGTCACCTCTCACCAAAATGACTAGGAAGAGGAATGCCCAAGAGAAGAAAAATACAGAGGATGGGCCTTCTACAACAGAGCTAAAAGCTATCGACACAGACAATGTGTCAGAAAGGGAATTCAGGCTAACAATTATCCAGGCAATAGCTAGGTTGGAGAAAGCCTTAGATGACCAAATGGAATCGATTAGGGCAGAACTGAAAGCCACCAAGGATGATATTCACAATGTTAGGACAGAACTGAAAGCTACCATGGATGATGTTCAAAATGATCTCAATGAGTTCCAATCTAATCTAAATTCTCTAAAGCTAGAGTAACTGAGACAGAAGATAGAATTAATGATCTGGAGGACAAACAGATAGAGAGAAAGGATCAGGAGGAAGACTGGAACAAACATTTCAGAAGCCACAAAAACAGAATCAGGGAAACAAATGATGTCATGAAACGTTCCAACATCAGGATAATTGTAATCCCTGAAGGGGAGGAGAAAGAAAGAAATCTAGAAGATATAGTGGAACAAGTTGTCTATGAAAATTTCCCCAATCTCACTAATGGAAACAGTGTTCATGTACTAGAGGCAGAATGGTTCCCCCCCAAGATTTCAGATTCTCGAAAGTCCTCGCAACACCTGATAGTTAGAATGAAGAATTATAATTCTAGGTAGACCCTCTTGAAAGCAACTAGGAAAAAGAAGTTCCTTACATACAGAGGAAAGCCCATTAGAATAACGTCAGTCTTGTCCACAGAGACCTGGCAAGCCAGGAAGGACTTTTGAGGGCACTAAATGAGAAGAACATGCAGCCAAGAATACTCTTTCCAGCAAGACTGACATTCAAAATGGATGGAGAGATAAAGAGTTTCCAAGACCGGCAAGGCTTAAAAGACTATGCAACCACCAAGCCAAAATGGCAGGAAATATTAAGGGGGATCCTATAAAAGGAAAAAATCCTAAGAATATCATTGAACAGAAATATAGAAACAATCTACACACAGAAAGACTTAAAAGGTAACACGAAGTCAATAAAAACCTATCTCTCAATAATCACTCTCAATTCGAAGGGCCTAAATGTGCCCATAAAACAACACAGGGTTGCAGACTGGATAAAACGACAGGACCCATCCATATGTTGTCTACAAGAGACCCATTTTGAACCTAAGGATACACCCAGACTGAAAGTGAAGGGACGGAGAAGCATCTCTCAAGCCAATGGGCCTCAAAAGAAGGCTGGGGTAGTGATTCTCATATCAGATAAATTAGATTTTAAACTAAAGACTGTAGTCAAAGATACAGAAGGATACTACATCATTCCTAAAGAGACTATCAACCAACATGATCTAACAATTGTAAGTATCTATGTCCCCAATATGGGAGCACCTATTTACATAAGAAAACTATTAATCAAGATAAAGAGTCATATTGATATGAATGCAATAATAGTAGGAAATCTTAACATTCATCTCTCAGTAATAGACAGATCATCAAAGAAAAAATCAATAAAGAAATAAGATAATTGAATGGCACATTGAACCAGATGGACCTCATAGATATATATACAACATTCCACCCTAAAACAACAAAACACTCATTCTTCTCAAGTGCAAATGGAACCTTCTCCAGAATAGACCACATAATGGGTCACAAAGCAGGACTCAACCGATACCAAAAGACTGACATTATTCCCTGCATATTCTCAGATCACAATGCTTTGAAATTGGAGCTCAATCACAAGGAAAAGTTTGGAAGGAACTCAAACACCTGGAAACTAAAGACCACCTTGCTTAAGAATGCTTGGATCAATCGGGAGATCAAAGAAGAACTTAAACAATTCATGGAAACCAATGAGAATGAGACACTTTTGTTCAAAACCTATGGGATACAGCAAAGGCAATACTAAGGGGGAAATACATAGCCATAGCCTCCCTCAAAAAAATTGAAAAATCCAGAATATACCAGCTGTCTCTAAACCTTAAAGAACTGGAGAATCAAAAACAAATCAAACCTACTCCACACATAAGAAGGGAAATAATCAATATTAGAGCAGAGATCAATGAGATACAGTAGAAGATAGAGTAGAACGTATCAAAGAAACTAGAAGCTGGTTTTTTGAAAGAATCAATAAGATCGATAAACCATTGGCCACACTAATCCAAAAGAAACGAGAGAAAGCCGAAATTAATAAAATTATGAATGAAAAGGGAGAGATCACAACTAACGCCAAGGAAGTAGAAAAAATCATCAGAAATTATTACCAACAGTTATATGCCAATAAGCTAAGCAACCTAGATGAAATGGATGCATTCCTGGAAAACTAAAAACTCCCAAAACTGAACCAGGAAGGAATTGACAACCTGAATAGACTGATGTCTAGTAATGAGATTGAAGCTGTGATCAAAAACCTCCCAAAAAACAAGAGCCCAGGACCTGACGGATTCCCTGGGGAATTCTATCAATCTTTCAAAGAAGAAATAACACCAATTCTCCTGAAGCTGTTTCAAAAATTGAAGTAGAAGGAAAACTTCTGGAAGCTTTCCAGCATTACCCTGATCCCCAAACCAGGCAAAGACCCTACCAAAAAGGAGAATTTCAGACCAATATCACTGAGGAATATGGATGCTAAGTTTCTCAACAAGATCCTAGCAAACAGGATCCAGCAGCACATTAAAAAGATTATCCACCATGAGCAGGTGGGATTCATCCCTGGGTTGCAAGGTTGGTTCAACATTCGCAAATCAATCAGTGTGATAGAACACATCAATAAGAGAAGAGAGAAGAACCACATGGCCTTCTCAATTGATGCAGAAAAAGCATTTGAAAAATTCCAACATCCATTCCTGAATACAACGCTTCAAAATATAGGGATAGAGGGAACATTCCTGAACTTCATAAAATCTATCTATGAAAGACCCACAGCAAATATCATCCTCAATGGGTAAAAGCTTGCAGTCTTCCCTTTGAGATCAGGAACACGACAAGGATGCCCACTCTCACCACTCTTGTTCAACATAGTATTAGAAGTCCTAGCAATGGCAATCAGACAACAAAGAGAAATAAAAGGTATCCAAATTGGCAAGGAAGAAGTCAAAATCTCTCTCTTCTCTGATGACATGAATCTTTATATGGAAAACCCCAAAGACTCCACCCCTAAAATACTAGAACTCATACAGCAATTCAGTAATGTGGCAGGATACAAATTGGCAGGATACAAAGAAATCAGTGGCTTTCTTATACATTAACAATGAAAATACAGGAAGGGAAATTAGAGAATCGATTCCATTTACTATAGCACCAAGAACCATAAGATACCTGGGAATAAACCTATCCAAAGAGGTAAAGGATCTATACTCGAGGAACTACAGAACACTCATGAAAACATTGAAGAAGACATGAAAAGATGGAAGACCATTACATGCTCTTTGATTGGAACAATAAACATTGTTAAAATGTCTATACTCCTAGAGCAATCTCTACTTTTAATGGATTCTGATCAAATTTCCACGGGAATTTTTCAAACAGGTGGGGCAAATAATCCTAAAATGTGTATGGAATCAGAAGAGACCTCGAATTGCTAAAGAAATGTTGAAAAACAAAAACAAAACTAGTGGCATCACGTTACCTGATTTCAAGCTTTACTACAAATCTGTGATCACCAAGACAGCATGGTACTGGCATAAAACAGACACATAGACCAGTGGAACAGAGTAGAGAGCCCAGATAATGACCCTCAATACTATGGTCAAATGATCTTCGACAAAACAGGAAAAAATATACAGTGGATAAAAGACAGTCTCTTCAATAAATGTTGCTGGGAAAAGTGGACAGCTATATGTAGAAGAATGAAACTCAACCATTCTCTTACACTGTACACAAAGATAAACTCGAAATGGATAAAAGACCTCAATGTGAGACAGGAATCCATCAGAATCCTAGAGGAGATCATAGGCAGTAACCTCTTCGATATCAGCCAAAGCAACTTCTTTCAAGATATGTCTCCAAAGGCGAAGGAAACAAAAGCAAAAATGAACTTTTGGGACTTCATCAAGATCAAAAGCTTCTGCACAGCAAAGGAAACAGTCAACATAACAAAAAGGCAACCAATGGAATGGGAGAAGATATTTGCAAATGACAGTACAGACAAAGGGTTGATATCCAGGATCTATAATGAACTCCTCAAACTCAACACACACAAAACAGATAATCATATCCAAAAATGGGCAGAAGATATGAACAGACATTTTTCCAATGAAGACATACAAATGGCTATCCGAAACATGAAAAAATGTTCCTCATCACTAGCCATCAGGGAGATTCAAATTAAAACCACATTGGGATACCACCTTACACCATTTAGAATGGCCGAAATTAGCAAGACAGGGAACAACATGTGTTGGAAAGGTTGTGGAGAAAGGGGAACCCTCTTACACTGTTGGTGAGAATGCAAGTTGGTGCAGCCACTTTGGAGAACAGTGTGGATATTGTTCAAGTAATTAAAAATAGAGCTTCATCAGGACCCTGCAATTGCACTACTGGGTATTGGCCCCACAGATACAGTTGTAGTGAAAAGAAGGACTATCTCTACCCCAATGTTTATAGCAACAATGGCCATGGTTGCCAAACTGTGGAAAGAACCAAGATACCCTTCAGTGGATGAATGGATAAGGAAAATGTGGTCCATATACATGATGGAGGATAATGCCTCCTTCAGAAAGGATGAATACCTAACTTTTGTAGCAATATGGACGGGACTGGAAGAGATTATGCTGAGTGAAATAAGTCAAGCAGAGGGAGTCAAGTATCATATGGTTTCACTTATTTGCGCAGCATAAAAGAAAATGGAGGACATGGGGAGATGGAGAGGAGAAGGGAGTTGAGGGAAATTGGAAGGGGAGGTGAACCATGAGAGTCTTGGACCCTGAAAAAGAACCTGAGGGTTTTGAATGTTCGGGGGGGGGGGGTGGGAGGATGGGAGAACCAGGTGGTGAGCAATAGGGAAGGCATGTATTGCATGGAGAACTAGGTGTTGTGCAAAAACAATTAATACTGTTATGCTGAAAAAAATCAATAAATAAAAATTTAAAAAATAAAAAAATAGAAAATTATTAATTAATTAATATTATAGAAGTCCTTGATAGCATTAGATCAGAAAACTTTGAAAGAAAAAAAAAATGAGAATAAAAACAAAAAAATTGCATACTATAGGAAAATATATGAGATTTTCAAGGCATGATACCACCACTGGAATTGAAATACGTGATGATGCATAATTAAAGCAAACAAACTTATAATTCTAGCTCAATGGACATTGAAGATGAGAAGAATTGCATAAATCTGAATTTTAATGAAATAAGTAACATTTGATAATTGAATAAAAGCAGAAATGTCCGAAAAATGTATTAAAAAGTTATCCAAATTAAACTTTATTTTTAAAAAAAGTTCCAAATAATCCTATGAATGTCATATACTGTTTCCTACAAAATCACCAGTTGTTTTTGCATTTGAAGAATCTACATATTTGTTTTTCCCACTAAAAATGAAAAGTCATCTTTCACAAAGGAAAACATCCACACAGACAATGAGGTAATGAAAAAGTCCTTGGAAACCCTAATCATCATGGAAATGCAAAATATAAATAAAATGAGTTAGTATACCCACACTAGTGCTGCTAAAGTGAAAAAGGTTGGTGTTACCCACAATTGCTGCCAATCGGAGCAAGTGGTACTCCTGTGACTTGCTGATAGGCATATAATATTGAACAAACATATTGAACTGTTTACTAAAAATTAGTCATGCATCCAACAAATGAAATTAAAACATGTGATCACAAGAAGGAATTTAAACCTATTTTTGTAATAATAGTTCCAGACTGAAAATATCCCACATGTTCATCCTCAAAGTAGTAAGTAAACAAAAACTGTTAGATTCAGAGATGGGAATATTATTTAGGAACAAAAAAATGCAAACTGATGACAAATATAAAATCCTGGCAGCATCTTTAAGAACATATTAAGTTGAGAAAAAGACACATGATATAAAAAATGCCCATTTAGTTAGTGGGTAAGTTACAACTCCACATTATTGAAATTGGTTGAGCAATGTGTTTTGAGTATTCTGGTGTTTTAAGATATACCACAATTAAAAAGAAACTACAACTGACATTGAATATTGTTTGACTACTTAGTTCATTCTTTGAACAAATACTTATTGTATGGTGTGCTGTAAAAACATTTTAATGATCTGTATCAACAAAATTTTAACAATCCATTTGGATGTGATAATGACAACCTAAGAAAATATCCAAACTAT
Organism: Meles meles; assembly: GCF_922984935.1. Classification (NCBI taxonomy): domain Eukaryota; kingdom Metazoa; phylum Chordata; class Mammalia; order Carnivora; family Mustelidae; genus Meles; species Meles meles. Next base: position 931,721 of record NW_025721609.1, read on the forward strand.
GAAGCTTTGTCTTCATTTCATTATAAAATAGTAACAGATATAACAGATATATAACTTTTCTCTAGGAAATCCCACAGAGTCACTTTATACAGCCTTTAAATCAGGAGCAAATCAATGTGGTCTTAGTCATGACATAAGGCAGCACACTGACCCATACACTTTCTCAGGACTCCCTTGACTTCAGTGTTCCTCATACTGTAGATGAGGGGGTTCAACAAAGGAGTGAATATCGTATAGAAGGCTGACACCACTTTATCACTATTAGCTGACCTGTAAGATTTGGGTTGCATATAGTTAAAAATGGCAGCTCCATAAAAGAGTCCCACCACAGAGAGGTGGGAAGAACAGGTGGCAAATGTCTTCTTGCGAGCTTCTCTAGAATTCATCTGGAGAACTGCAGCTAAGATGAAACTATAGGAAATCAGTATAAGAGAAAATGGGACCAGGAGCATTAATACACAGCAGCTGTACATCACATACTCAAAAACAAATGTGTCGGCACAAGCCAAACGCACCAGAGTAGGGGCCTCACAGAAGAAATGATTGATTTCATGTGCATCGCAAAATGGGAAGCTCAGGGTAGCAGCAGCCTGCATGAGCCCATCAGCTGCCCCCAGGAACCAAGACCCCATAGTCATTCTCAGGCATAATTTCCAGCTCATGAGAATGGGGTATCTCAGTGGGTGGCAAACAGCCACATAGCGGTCATAGGACATGGCTGCTAAGAGGAAGCACTCACCCCCACCCAAAGTGAGGAGGAAGAAGATCTGTAACCCACAGCCAGCAGGGGAGATAGACTTCTTGCTAGTCAAGTAGTTAGCTGCCATTTGGGGCACAATGGTAAAGACCAGCATCATGTCCATGAGGGAGAGTTGGCTCAGTAGGAAGTACATGGGCGTGTGGAGACGAGTATCCTGTTGAATCAGGAAAACCATGAGTGCATTGCCTATGAGGGAGGTGAAGGCAATTGTCAGAACCATCACAAAGAGAAACAGATGGGCTTTTGTGTGGTTAAAGAGTCCTAGAAGAATGAAATCTGAGGTGGTGTTCCAGATGTTCATGATTTTAAACAGGAGTGACACTGTAAATGAAGAAAGAGATAACAGTTTTTTATCATTTGCAATGGTCTATTTCAATTGCATTTTTATTGATAAGTACATGGATGATAATGATAAAATATTTTTAAGTCTTTCATCTGCCATTTAAAGCAATTGACTTGGACATAAAATTAATTTCAACTTTTTCCAAATTATTCTTTTTCAAAGTTTTCAAAATAAGTACCCCCATATTTATTATTGATTCATTAGGATAATAAATATTTTGATCAATTGCAAGGATATGATAACTGTGTCTTTGTACCACATGATACCAACATAAGTGAAAAAAGGACAGTATTCACGTAATTTGTAATTTATGTTAGTGTCTCGTCTTATATTATGCATAGTTAAAATTCTTAGAAGCTGAGTTACATCAATGTGTTTAACTATATAAAAAGTAGGTCCTTGATACAAGAATTATACATATAAAACAAAGCAACATTTTTGTAAACTGGTGTACTACATGTTGACTTACTAAAATTTGAATTTTAAAAACTATCAAAATGAGATCACCTTTCTTTTTTTTAGTATATGTGCTGCCGAAGCGAGCACGAGATCACCTTTCTTGATATCATTTATGTCAGGAAGGCATTGATTTTTTTCCAAAAAGGATTTAGATTTTCAAGTCTAGGAGCTAAAATACTGAGTCTGGATGCACAGGAAAGATGGCAGAGAAGTAGGGGACTCCATTTCAACTGGCCCCCTGAATTTAGCTGGATATCTACCAAATCATTCTGAATAGCCACAAAATCATCCCAAGATAAAAGAATATCTATCTGGATTTCTACCAGCAGAATAGTAGCTACTTTTTGCAACGTAAGATGTGCAGTGTCATGAATCTGTGGGGATATATTGGAAGATAGACAGAAAAGGAGGGGGGCTTCAGATAAGCTGGTTCCTGGAAAGTGATATAACACCAGAACACAAAAGTCTCCTGTGTCAAGAACCAGGCAAAATCTTGCAGATCTGTATCTCCTGGGAAACTCCCCTAGAGCAGTGCTCAGACAGAATCCATGAGCTTCCTGTATGCTTGGGAGCTTGTGGCTGCTCATGGTTTTAGAATTACAAAGGGAAGGGACATGCTAGGGTCTCTAGGAAAATTTCTGAGAAAGCCACTGTGGGCATGCACTGGAGGAGGCTACAGTTTTCAGTGGTACAAAAATAGAGGTTGTCCTGGAGCATTTATTGAAGAGAGCAGGCTGTGATTTCTCTGCTCTGGAACAAAGGTTTGTGTGTATACATTTTTGCTCTGACCCTCAGAAGTGGCAGGAAGAGCTGGTAGAGACCAAAAGCTCAAAAGACAAGTTTTGATGGAGCTCATCCCCCCAACGGGGGGGTGGGGTAAATCTGCCCAAACATGGTTGCCTGAGAAAGAGTACCACAGGCTTCTCTATCAGAACACAGGCTGGAAGAACAAGAGGCTGACAACCCTATGGACCCCATAATACTGTAAAATCCCAACAGCAGTGGAAAATTGTATATTGAGCTCCAAGCATTGCCTCATGGGTTGTTTATTATTCAGATACAATTATCTTTTTCTTTTTATTCTTTCTCTTATGCTTCTAGTTTTTTTTTCTTTTTATCTCTTTTTTTCATTTCAACTAGATGTTTAATATATCAACTTATATTTCACAGTAGCTTTTTAAATTGTACTTTTACACACTTCTGTCTTTTTCAGATATATGCTTCATTGTAGCCTTTTCAATATTAACCTTTATATATAGTAGTTTTACTTCCCCTGTAATCCTCTAACAAACAGACCAAAATACACGCAGGAAAAACTGAAATGCCCTACATTGTCCACAATGAGTGACTATAGACCTCTTCACCTCATCCTTCTTTTTAAATTTTAATTTTCTTAATATTTAAATCTTATAAATTTCTTTTTTTTATAAATTTCATTCTTGTGTTGCATTTTCTTTCTTGTGGCTTCTGACTGCTCCAGATTTTCCTAGGGTGCATTTTGCTTTGGTTGTGGTTGATATATTGGACTCTGTACATTCCCTCAAACATCCCTCAACAGAATGACTAGGAAGAAGAACTACGAAGAAAGAAAAGAACTGGAGATGATGGCTTCTGATAAAAACTAATGGATATGGATGTAAGAAAGAAGTCAGAGATAGAATTAAAAGTAACAATTATGAAGTCAGTAGCTAGGCTTAAGAAAACCATTAGTGACAATATGGAAATCTCTAAGGGCATAAAAGAGATCTAATAAAACTGACATTAAAAATACTATGAAAGGGATGCAGTCTAAACTGGAAACTCAAACAACCAGGGTAAAAGAGGAAGAAAAATAGATTAGTGAGGTAGAAGATAAACTTATAGAAAGGATAGAAGCAGAGGAGGATAGGGATATTCAGCTAGAGTCCCATGAGACAAACTTAGAGAGATCAATGGTACCATGAAACATTCCAATGTCAGAATTATTCAGATCCTTGAAAGGGTGGAGAGAGTGGACTAGAAGGTATATTTGAACAAATCACAGCTGAGAACTTACCTAATATGGGGAAGGAAACAAGTAGAGAAAAGAGAAAGAGTGGAGAAGAACCCTCCCAAGATCAATAAAAATAGACCAACACATGGCATATAATCATAAAACTTGCAAATCTTAGAGCCAAGGTAGCTATCCTGAAAGCACCAAGGGTGAAGAGATTTATTACATACAGTGAAAGGAAAAATCAGAATAACATTAGACCTGTCCACAGAGACCTGACACTAAATGAGAAGAACATGCAGCCAACAATATTTCATCTAGCCAGACTATCATTCAGAACAGATGGAGAAACAAGTCACTTCCAGGACCAGCAGAAAATGAAAGAATATCTGCCACCAATCCAGTCTTGCCAGATATATTAAGGGGGATTCTATAAGAGAAGAAAGACCCCCACGAGTAATATAGATGAGAACTTTGCATCTATAGAGACAGGGACATTGCAAACAATATGATAGCAGTAAATCCATATCTCGCAATAGTTATTCTGAACATCAATGGTCTAAATGCTCTCATGAAATGTCAGCAGGTTTCAGATTGGATAAAAAGACATGGCTCATCTATATGTTGTCTACAAGAGACCCATTTTGAACCCAAGGACACGTGCAGATTGATACCGAGGGGATGGAGAACAATTTATCATGGTAGTGTCCCTCAAAAAAATGTTGGGATTATAATTCTCATTCAGAAAAGTTAGATTTTAAACCAAATACTGTAGCAAGAGATGTGGAGGGACACACTATCATACTTAAGGGGTCTATCCAAAAAGAAAATCTAATAATTGTAAATATCTATGCCCCCCCCCCCATAGGAGCAGCTAACTACATAAACTGACTGTTAATGAAAGTAATCTTATTCATAATACTACATTAACAGAAGGAGACCTCAACACTCATCTCTCAGCAATTGACAGATCATCTAAGTAGAAGATCAATGAAGAAAACAAGTGCTTTAAATGACACATTGGACCAGATGGACTTTGTAGATGTATAGAGAACATTCCACCCTAAAACAACAGAATATCTATTCTTCTCACTTGCACACAGAACTTTCTGAAGAATACACAACATACTGGATCACAAGTCAAGTCTCAGCCAATACCAGAAGACTGAGAATATCTCTTGCATGTTATAAGATCAGAATTCTTTGAAACTGGCTCAATCACAAGAAAAAAATGTGGAAGGAATTCAAACACCCAGACTTTAAAGTACATTCTGCTAAAGAATGATTAGGTCAACCAGGAAATTAAAGGAGAACTTAAACGACTCATGGAAACTGATGAAATGAAAACCCAAAAGTAATAAGAGGGAAATACATAGCCACTCAAGCCTCTCTCAAAGTATAAAAAAAAAATCCCAAATGCACAAGCTAAACTTACACCTAAAGGATATGGATAAAGAACAGCAAAGAAAACCTAAACCAAGCAGGAGTAAGGGCTAGGGCAGAGATCAATGAAATAGAAACCAGCAAAATAGTAGAATGGATGAACAAAACTAGAAGCTGGTTCTTTGAAAGAACTAATAAGATTGATGAGCCACTGCCCAAATATATCCAAAAGAAAAGAGAAAGGACCTAAATAATAAAATCTTGAATGAAATGGGAGAGCTCATGACTAACACCAGTGGAATAGAAAAAATTATTAGAAATAATTTCCACCAAAAAAATAAATTCCACCAACTATATGCCAATAAATTAAGCAAACTGGAAGAAATGGATGCCTTCCTAGAAACTTATAAACTACCAAGACTGAAAGAGGAAGAAATAGACAATCTGAATAGAGCAATAACCAGTAATGAAATTGAATCATTAATTCAAAACCTCCCTAAAAACAAGAGTCGATGACCAGATGGCTTCCTAGGGGAATTCTTCCAAGAGTTCAAATAATAATACCTATTCTACTGTAGCTGTTTCAAAAAAAAAAAAAAAGAAAGAAAGAAAGTAAAGAAAAAGAAAGAAGGAAACAGAAGGAAAACTTCAAAATTCATTCTAGGAGGCCAGCATCACCCTGATCCCAAAACCAGGCAAAAACCCCAATAGAAAGGAAAATTACAGACGCATATCCCTGATGAACATGGATTCCAGAATACTCAAAAGGTCCTACCCAATAGGATTCATCAGTATATTAAAAGGAATACCCATCACGACCAATTAGGACTTATTCCTGGGATACAAGGGTGGTTCAACATTCACAAATCAATGTGATAGAACACATTAGTAAAACAAAAGACAAAACCATACAATCCTCTCAAATGATTCAGAAAAAGCATTTGACAAAATACAGCTTCCTTTCCTGATTAAAACACTTCAGTGTAACGGTAGAGGGAACGTTTCCAATATCATTTTAAAAAAATCTATGAAAATCCCAGAGTAAATATCATTTTTGATTGGGAAATTTTGAGAGTTTTCCCTTAAGGTTAGGAATATGACAGGGATGTCCACTTTCACCATTATTATTCAAAATAGTACTAGAAGTCTCAACAGAAAGAAATAAAGACATTTAAATTGGCAAAGAATGAATCAAAATCTCTCTTCAGAGATGGCATGATACTTTCTGTGGAAAACCCAGAAGTCACCACAAACAATAATCAGACTCATACAATAATTCATCAACCTTGCAGAATAAAAAATCAGTGCACAGAAATCAGTTTCACTTCTATATACTGACAGTGTGACTGAGGAAAGAGAAAATAAGGTATTGAACTCATTTACCCTTGCACCAACAATCATAAGATACCTGGGAATAAGTATAAACAAAGTATCCGCACTCTAGAAGCTAGAGAACATTTATGAAAGAAATTCAGGGAGACACAAAAGGATGACAAAAACTTTCCATAACCATGTTTTGGTGGAGTAAACATTGGGAAAATAAATCTTCCCAGAGCGTCTGCACATTCAATGCAATCCTTATCAAAATTCCATCAACTTCATTCAGAGTTGGGAAAAAAATCCTAAAATTTGTGTGGAATGAGAAAAGACCCTGAATAGCCAGGGGAATGTTGAAAAAGAAATCCAAAGCTGGTGGCATCCCAATGCCTGACTTCAAGCTGAATTACAAAGTTTTGATCAGCAACATAGTATGTTATTGGTACAAAAATAGACACATAGATCAATGAAAGAGAATTGAGACTCCACAAACAGATCCTCAACTCTATCATCAGCTGATCTGTGACAAATCAGTAAAAAATATACAATGCAAAAAAGACAATCTCTTCAATAAATAGTGCTGGAAAAATTGGTCAGCTACCCACAAAAAAGTGAAACTGGACCATTATTTTATACCATACACAAAGATAAACTCTAAATGGATGAAACATCTCAATGTGAGACAAGAATCCACCAAAATTCTAGAGAACATTGATAATACTTCTTCCACATCAGCCATCACAATTTCCTTCAGGACACATCTCCAAACGCATGGGAAAGAAAAGCAAAAATGAACGTTTGAATCCTCATGAAGTTAAAAGACTTTTTCACAGTGAAGAAATCAGTTAACAAAACTGAAAGGAAATTCACAGAATGGGAAAAGATTTTCACAAATGACACTACAGAAAAATGCCTTATATATAATATCTATAAAGAACTTCTCAAACTCAACACCCAAAAAACAAATAATCCAGTCAAGAACTGGGAAGAACACATGAGCAAACACTTCTCCATTGAAGACATACAAATGGCTAACAGACACATGAAAAAGTGTTCATCATCATTAGTCATCAGGGAAATTTATATCAAAACCACATTGAGATACCACCTTACACCAGTTAGAATGGCCAAAATTAACAAGACAGGGAACAAGTGTTGAAGAGGATGTGGAGAAAGGGGAATCCCCTTAACACTGTTGGTGGGAATGCAGGTTGGTGCAGCCACTTGGGAAAATAGTATGGAGATTCCTTAAAAAAAATTTAAAAAGTAGAGTGACCCGGGGAGAGTCAAGATGGCAGGGAAGTAGGAAGAGGCGCCATTTCAACCTGTACCCTAAAGTGAGCTGAATACCTACCAAAGAACTCCGGCCACCCATGAAATCAGCCTGAGATCAGAATTATACACGTATGGATCTCTACAGGAACAGAAGATGTCAGTGGCAGGTAAAGCAGAATGATATCGGAAGAAAAACAAAAGGGGGAGTGAGCCACCAGAGGTGACCCATTGGAAAGTAATACCCCAATACGAGAGTGCCCTGCATCTGAGGACCAGCATTAACTTTGAGTCTGGTTGAAAGCACTCAAAAAAAAAAAAAAAAAAAGAGCAAAGGATCACGGGGAGAAATAGTGGGAATTGGGGCAGTTAGGGACAGGGACCTAAGTCCCTGGACCCAGGGCAGCCTCCCATGACACTGAGCTAGAGAGAGTGCGGTGGAGAAATCAGGTCTCAGTAACTGAGCCCACAGCGCTCCTGAGCCGCCACTGCGCTCAAGAACGAGTGGGGTGGGGCTCCCGTGAGGGGCTGGGAGCCTGCCCAGATGGCAATCCTGAAATGCGCGCCTCCCACACCCTCCCTTGGGATAGGTGCTCATAGGCGCTAGCCTGTAGCTCTGGAATCCGGAAAAAACAGACATTTCCAGCCCAAGACAGCAGGAAAATCTCAGTGTGCGATCTCTGCTTGGAACCTTGCTGGTGGTCTGGAACTGCCCAGACAGCCGCCACTGCCCTGGTATTGGGTACAAGGAGGAGCTCCTGCATCCCCAGGGACCGTGACTTAGAACCGACTCTGCCAGCAGCTCTTGCAGAACATTCTGAGGCAACTCTCTGAGAGGGAGTTCAGGGTGCTGTTTGCTCTCCTTTAAACCTCCAAAAACCATCAAAAGCAGTTTCCTCAGAGCCCACCCCCTTGAGGAGAGCTGGAGGACATAACTCAGGGAACATCATTGTCTGAAAACCCACGTGGCAGGCCCCTCCACCAGAATACCAACCAGGAAGAAAGAAAAAAAAAAAAAGAAAGAAAACTACAAGAGAACAACCACCACTACTTCATAAATACAAACTTTATTTTTAACTCTTTACCAATATTCTGGTTCTTTTTTTTTAATACATACAGATAATTTTTTAACCTATTTACCATCACACTGAGATGTCCACCACATCAAATTCCTTAAATTTCTAACCTGAACTTTTTGATACATACACCCGTGTTTCTCTTTTGCTTATCTATTTTTTAAATTTTTTAAATTTTAACTTATTTAGTCTAGTTTATCTTTTTAAATTTTTATTTTCTAATATACATACAGAGTTAAACTTCAAGGTAATCCCCTTTCTTGAATCAATGCTACCCCTATAGGCAAACCAGTTTTTAATCCCCCTGTAACTTAGGAATGTTGAGTCCCTTAACAAAAACATCAAGATACATCCAGGAAGAATCAAAATAAACTTCCTCGCCCACACTGAGAATTTATAACCTCTCTCCCAATTTTTCCTTCTGCCAGTGTTCCTGTGAATTGGTGTTTGTCCTGGTAGTACATAAATCTTATACTTGGAGTTCTTTCTGATGAGGTTCTTCCCTTTTTTTTTGCTTATATATATATTTTTTCTTCACTTGTCATATACTTTTATCAGTCTTTTTGTTTGTCTGTTTTTGTTTGTATACTTCATAAATCTTACCTTGGGCCCATTTGGGCTGAGCCTTTTCTTTTATCTTCCCTTCTTTTCCTGTCTCTCTCTCTCTCTCTTTTTTTCTTATTATTTTCCTTTTTATAAATTTCTTCTTCTCTATTTCTTTTTCTTTTCTTTTTTCTCTCATTTGGAAGGGGAATCCTGATTGCACAGAAGTGTTTCAGGGTGCACCTTGACTGCACCACAATCGATAAATCCAGCTGCATCTGTTCAGTCATCTCTTACCAAAATGACTAGGAGGAGGAATACCCAACAGAAGAAAAATACAGAGGATGGAACTTCTGCAACAGAGCTAATGGCTATTGACATAGACAATATGTCAGAAAAGGAATTCAGACTAACAATTATCCAGGCAATAGCTAGGTTGGAGAAAGCCATGGATGACCAAATGGAATTGATTAGGGCAGAACTGAAATCCACCAGGGATGATGTTCACAATGTTAGGGCAGAACTGAAAGCCATCAAGGATGATGATCAAAATGCTCTCAATGAGTTCCAATCTAATCTAAATTCTCTAAAAGCTAGGGGAACTGAGAAAGAAGATAGAATTAGTGATCTGGAGGACAAACAGATAGAGAGAAAGGATCAGGAGGAAGCCTGGAACAAACAGCTCAGAAGCCACGAAAACAGAATCAGGGAAATAAATGATGCCATGTAAGGTTCCAACGTCAGAATTATTGGAATCCCTGAAGGGGAGGAAAAAGAAAGAAGTCTAGAAGATAGAGTGGAAGAAGCTGTCTATGAAAATTTTCCCAATCTCACGAATGGAAACAACATTCATGTACTAGAGGCAGAGATTTCCCCTCAAGATTTTAGATTCGCAAAAGTCCTTGAGACACCTTGTAGTTAAAATGAGGAATTATGTTTCAAGACAGACCCTCTTAAAAGCAGTTAGGACAAAAAAGCTACTTACATACAAAGGAAAGCCCATTAGAATAACGTCACACCTGTCCACAGAGACCTGGAAAGCTAGGAAGGGCTGGCAAAATATATTCAGAGTACTAAATGAGAAGTACATGCAGCCAAGAATACTCTATCCAGCAAGAGTGACATTCAAAATTGAGGGAGAGATAAAGTGTTTCCAAGACCGGCAAGGCTTAAAAGACTATGCCACCACCATGCTGAAACTGCATGTGGGTCCTATAAAAGGAAAAAATCCTAAGAATATAATTGAACAGAAATATAGAAACAATCTACACAAAGAAAGACTTCAAAGTTAACACGATGTCAATAAAAAACTATCTCTCAATAATCACTCGCAATGTGATGACCTAAATGTGCCCATAAAACTACACAGGGTTGCAGATTGGATAAAACGACAGGACCCATCCATATGTTGTCTACAAGAGACCCATTTTGAACCTAAGGATACACCCAGACAAAAAGCGAAGGGATGGAGAAGCATCTCTCATGCCAATGGGCCTCAAAAGAAGGCCGGGGTAGCAATTCTCATATCAGATAAATTAGATTTTAAACTAAAGACTGTAGTCAGAGATACAGAAGGACACTACATCATTCTTAAAGAGACTATCCTCCAAGATGATCTAACAATTGTAAATATCTATGCCCCCAATATGGGAGCACCTATTTATATAAGAAAACTATTAATCAAGATAAAGAGTCATATTGATATGAATACAATAATAGTAGGAGATCTTAATATGCCTCTCTCAGAAATAGATAGATCATCGAAGTAGAAAATTAATAAAGAAATTACAGCATTGAATGAAACATTGGACCAGATGGACCTCATAGACATATACAGAACATTCCACCCTAAAACAACAAAACACTCATTCTTCTGGAATGCACATGGAACCTTCTCCAGAATAGACCACATACTGGGTCACAAAGTAGGACTCAACTGATACCAAAAGACTGACATTATTCCCTGCATATTCTCTGATCATAATGCATTGAAACTGGAACTCAATCACAAGGAAAAGTTCAGAAGAAACTCAAACACCTGGAAGCTAAAGACCACCTTGATAAGAATGCTTGGATCAACCAGGAGATCAAAGAAGAACTTAAACAATTCATGGAAACCAATGAGAATGAAGACACTTTGGTCCAAAACCTATGGGATACAGCAAAGGAGGTTCTAAGGGAGAAATACATAGCCATCCAAGCCTCCCTCAAAAAAAAATTGAAAAATCCAGAATACACCAGCTGTCTCTACACCTTAAAGAACTGGAGAATCAACAACAAATTAAACCAACTCCACACGTAAGAAGGGAAATAATCAAGATTAGAGCAGAGATCAATGAGGTAGAAACCAGAGATACCGTAGAACTTATCAATGAAACTTTAAGCGGTTTTTTGAAAGAATCAATAAGATCGAGAAATCATTGGTCACACTAATCCAAAAGAAAAGAGAGAAAGCCAAAATTAATAAAATTAAGAATGAAAAGGGAGAGATCACAACTAACACCAAGGAAATAGAAACAATCTTCAGAAATTATTACCAACAGTTATATGCCAATAAGCTAATCAACCTAGATGAAATGGATGCATTCCTGGAAAACTACGAACTCCCAAAACTGAACCAGGAAAGAATTGACAACCTGCATAGACCGATATCTAGTAATGAGATTGAAGCAGTGATCAAAAACCTCCCAAAAAACAAGAGCCCAAGACCAGAGGGATTCCCTGGAGAATTCTACCTAACTTCCAAAGAAGAAATAAACCAATTCTCCTGAAGCTATTCCAAAAAATTGAAGCAGAAGGAAAACTTCCAGACTCTTTTTAAGAAGCCAGCATTACCCCGATCCCCAAACCAGGCAAAGTCCCTACCTAAAAGGAGAATTTCAGACCAATATCACTGATGAATATGGATGCAAAGATTCTCAACAAGATCCTAGCAAACAGGATCCAGAAGCACATTAAAAAGATTATCCACCATGACCAGGTGGGATTCATCCCTGGGTTACAAGGTTGGTTCAACATTCGCAAATCAATCAATGTGATAGAACAAATCAATAAGAGAAGAGAGAAGAACAACATGGTCCTCTCAATTGATGCAGAAAATGCATTTGACAAATTCCAGCATCTGTTCCGGACTACAACGCTTCAAAATATAGTGATAGAGGGAACATTCCTGAACTTCATAAAATCTATCTATGAAAGACCCACAGCAAATATCATCCTCAATGGGAAAAAGCTTGCAGTCTTCCCGTTGAAATCAGGAACACGACAAGGATGCCCACTCTCACCACTCTTGTTCCACATAGTATTAGAAGTCCTAGCAATGGCAATCAGACAACAAAGAGAAATAAAAGGTATCCAAATTGGTAAGGAAGAAATCAAACTCTCTCTCTTCGCAGATGACATGATTCTTTATATGGAAAACCCCAAAGACTCCACCCCCAAGTACTAGAACTCATACAGCAATTCAGTAACGTGGCAGGATACAAAGTAAATGTACATAAATCAGTGTCCTTCTTATACACTAACAATGAAAATACAAAAAGGGAAATTAGAGAATCATATCCATTTACTATACCACCAAGAACCATAAGATACCTGGGAGTAAACCTAACCAAAGAGGTAAAGGACCTGTTCTCGAGGAACTACAGAACACTCATGAAAAAAAATGAAGAAGACACAAAAAAATGGAAGACCCTTACATGCTCTTAGATCGGAAGAATAAACATTGTTAAAATGTCTATACAGCCTAGAGCAATCTATACTTTTAGTACCATTCCGATCAAAATTCCACCTGTATTTTTCAAAGAGCTGGAGCAAAGAATCCTAAAATTTGTATGGAATCAGAAGAGACCCCGAATTGCTAAGGAAATGTTGAAAAACAAAAACAAACTGGCGGCATCATGTTACTTAATTTCAAGGTTTACTGCAAAGCTGTGATCACCAAGACAGTGTGGTACTGGCATAAAAACAGACATATTGACCAGTTGAATAGAGTGGAGAGCCCAGATATTGACCCTCAACTCTATGGTGAAATAATCTTCAACAAAAGAGGAAAAAATATACATTGGAAAAAAGACAGTCTCTTCAATAAATGGTGCTGGGAAAACTGGACAGCAATATGTAGAAGAATGAAACTCGACCATTCTCTTACACCATACACAAAGATAAACTCTAAATGGATAAAAGACCTCAATGTGAAACAGGAATCCATCAGAATCCTAGAAGAAAACATAGGCAGTAACCTCTTCGATATCAGCCACAGCAACTTCTTTCAAGATATGTCTCCAAAGGCCAAGGAAACAAAAGCGAAAATGAACTTTGCGACTTCAGCAAGATCAAAAGCTTCTGCACAACAAAGGAAACAGTCAAAAAACAAAGAGGCAACCCACGGAATGGGAGAAGATATTTGCAAATGACAGTACAGACAAAAGGTTGATATCCAGGATCCATAAAGAACTCCTCAACTCAACACACACAAAACAGATAATCATATCAATAAATGGGCAGAAGATATGAACAGACACTTCTACAATGAAGACATATAAATGGCTCTCAGACTCATGAAAAAATGTTCATCATCACTAGCTCTCAGGGAGATTCAAATTAAAACCACATTGAGATACCACCTGACCCCAGTTAGAATGGCCAAAATTAGCAAGACAGGAAAGAAAATGTGTTGGAGAGGATGTGGAGAAAGGGGTACCCTCTTACACTGTTGGTGGGAATGCAAGTTGGTGCAGCCACTCTGGAGAAGAGTGTGGATATTCCTCACGAATATAAAAATAGAGCTTCCCTATGACCCTGCAATTGCACTGCTGGGTATGACCTCAAAGATATAGATGTAGTGAAAAGAAGCCCATTGTTTATAGCAGCAATGGCCACGTTCTCCAAACTGTTGAAAGAACCAAGATGCCCTTCAAAGGATGAATGGATAAGGAAGATATGGTACATATACACAATGGTGTATTATGCTTCCATCAGAAAGGATGAATACCCAACTTTTGTAGCAACATCGACGGGACTGGAAGAGATTATGCTGAGTGAAATAAGTCAAGCAGAGATAGTCAAGTATCATATGATCTCACTTATTTGTGGAGCATAACACAGAACACGGAGGACATGGGGAAATGGAGAGGAGAGGGAGTTGAGGGAAACTGGAAGGGGAGATGAACCATGAGAGACTATGGAATCTGAAAAACAACCAGAGGGTTTTGAAGGGTCGGGGGTGTGAGAGGTTAAGGGACCAGGTGGTGGCTAATAGGGAGGACACATACTGCATGGAGCACTGGGTGTGGTGCAAAAACAATGAACACTCTTACGCTGAAAATAAACAAACAACCAAAAAAAGTATAGGACCCTATGACCTGACAATTGCACTATTGGGTATTTACCCCAAAGATACATATGCAGTGAAAAGAAGGGCCATATGTACCCCAGTTTTCATGGCAGCAATGTTCACAATAGCTAAACTGTGGAAAGAGCCAAGATGCCCTTCAACAGATGAATAAATAAAGAAGATGTGGTCCACATGTACAATGCAATATTACCCAGCCATCAGAAAGGATGAATTCCCAACTTTTGCATCAACATGGATGGGGCTGGAGGAGATTATGCTGAGTCAAATAAGTCAAGAAGAGAAAGTCAATTTTATGTTTTCACTCACTTGTGGAACATAAGGAATAACATGAAGCACATTAGGAAAAGGAAGAGAAAAGTGAAGGGAGGAAAATCAGATGAACCATGAGATACTGGAATCCAAGAACCTGAGGTTTTTGGGGAGGGAGGGGATGTGTTGGCCCTGTGATGGTTATTAAGAAGGATACATATTGCATGGAGCACTGTGTGTTATATGTAAACAGTGAATCTTGGAACACTATATCAAAAACTAATGATGTACTGTATGGTACATAAAAAAGAGTAAAAAATGCAAAACCATGAAATACCAGCTTGCACCAGTTCAAATGGCAAAAATCAACAAGTCAAGAAACAACAAGTGTTGGTGAGGATGAGGAGAAAGGAGAACCCTCTTACAGTATTTGTGGCAATTTAAGCTGGTAGAGTCACTCTGGAAAGTGGTATGGACATTCCTCAAGAATTTAAAAATAGACCTACATTATGACCCAGCAATTCCACCACTAGGCATCTATCATAAAGATACAGATGTAACAAAAAAAAAAAAGAGGGCACAAGCACCCCAATGTTCATAGCAGCAATGACCACAATAGCCCAATTGTGGAAAGACCCAAGACCCCCTTCAACAGATGAATAGATAAAGAAAAAATGGTCCATATATACAATGGAATATTACTGAGCAATCAGAAATGATGAATACCCCCCATTTGCATAAACATGGATGGAACTGGAGTAGATTATGTTTAAGTGACATAAGTTAAACATAGAAAGTTATCATATGAGTTCACTCAAATGTGGAACAGAAAGAAAAGCATAGAGGACCACAGGGGAATGGAGGGAAAACTGAACGGGAAAACAGAGAAGGAGGCAAACCATGAGATACTGTGGACTCTAGGAAACAACCTGAGCGTTTCAGAGGGGAGGGATTTGGGGGTATGGGGTCGCCAGGTGGTGTGTATTGGATAGAGAATATGTTGTGTTGAGCACTGGATGTTATAGGCAACTAATGAATCATTGAACACTACATCAAAAACTAATGATGTACTATATAACAAACTGATCATAATAAAAATAATAAAATAAATAAATAAATAGTAGGACATGCCAACCAGAAGAGCAAAAACAAATAAATAAAATAAGATAGAATATTTTATGAGGCTCCAGTCTGGCTCAATACGTTAGGCATTCAAGGGGCACCTGGGTAGCTCAGCCGGGTATACAGCATCTGCCTTCAGCTTGGGTCACTCTTTGCTTCTCCCCCTAACACTCCCCTTGCTTGTGTTTCCTCTCTTGCTACCTCTCTCTCTGTCGAATAAATAAATAAAATATCAAAAAAAAAGCTAGGCCTCCAAAGCTTGATTTTGGCCCAGGTCATGATCTTGGGGTTGTGAGATAAAATCCTACCTCCAGCTCTGTGCACAGCAGGGACTCTGCTTGCTATTTTCTCCCTTTGCCTCTATTAGCACTGTGCTCTCACTCTAAAATAATTAAGTTCTTATAGTATGTGTATATATATATATACATATATATATACATATATATATACATATATATATATACATATATACATATATATGTATATATATATATACACACATATGTATATATATGGTATATATGTATATATATATGTATATGTATATATATGTATATATATATACACACATATGTATATATATGGTAAAAAGCAAAATATGACATATATATAATGTTTATTAAATAATTACCTTTTTCTTTACAAAAAAAATAGAATAAAATAAATTTTCATAGGAAAGTCTAGCCACAGTCCCAATACTTGGTAAACAAAACAAAACACAGAATAAATCAAGGATTTAAGAGTACTAGCACTTTTTTTGTTTTGCTTCATTATATTCCACAGCTTATTAGTAGTTCCACTATTTAACATTTATCTTATTCTACACTGTTAGGTGTTTATAGCCCCTGCTTTTAGATGGTAAACTTTTTTTCTTAAAAAAATAATTTCTCCAAATTTTTATTTAAGTTTTATTAGTTAATCTACAGTGTAATATTAGATTTAGATGTAGAATTTACTGATTCAATGCTTACATACAACAGCTGGCTGTCACCGGAGCAGATACCCTCCTTAATCTCATCATCCACTTAAACCACTCCCCACCCACCTCCCCTCCTTTAAGAGATTGGAAATTCTTTAGAGTGGTCACAATATGTTACTTGTTAATTTTTGGTAGACAAAAGAATACCAAATTAATTTAAAAATTTAAATAAAAGAATGCCATGTATCAAAAAGGAAAGCTGTTGAAACGGTACCACTCTTTTACATTTTTATTTATTTTTTAAAATTTCTTTTCAGTGTTACAGGATTCATTGTTTATGCACCACACCCAGTGCTCCATGCAATACTTGCCCTCCATAATACCCACCATCAGGCTTTTGAATTTAGTTTGTACTTGACAACGATAAGGAAAATAGAGAATTCCTAAACAATCATTTTTCTCCATAGAAAAGTAGAAACTAATTTAACAGGTCCAGCATAATATAGTTATGTCTGCACATAACTATAAAATCTGTAAGTTTCTTAAAGGCACAAAATATCTATGTTATCTATCAACTACACTGGACATTTTCAAAGTGTAATCTGGGGACAACTGGGAGTCAGGGACTCTTTGTGGGAATCTGTGCAGTAAAAATCATTTCCATAATAATACTAAAATGATAAAATATAATAAATAAAACACTGAGTCTGCAAAAGGAAGCTTAACTTAATTTGGAATTGTTAATGTGTTTAGATAACCTTACTAAGTTATATACTGAAAACAGTAAGGACCTTAGACTATTTCCATCAGTGCAGCACTGTATTAGTAAATGAAGACTTTCATTAAAAAGGCACTTTGTGTAATGAGATAGTTTCCCCTCAAATTCACAGAAATGCAATGTTACTGAGTAAAGAAGAGAAAACAAAAAAATTCTTAATTCTCCATTCACTCAGAGAAGTAAATTGATTTCTTCTACAGTCCAAAGAGAATCTAAATTTTTAAAGGCATGTTCATCTCTGAACTCTTTAGCTTATCTAATAAATAAAATCATAGCTGCAGATATGGAGATATTCGTTCTTTCTCAAATATATGTTGTAATTCAACGAAGTTACAAAGCAGGAGTCAACTTCTTCCATGGGCATTCCCTTTACTCCCACTTTACACAGTCATCCCTTCCTCTAATGCCATTCAGGATGGAGAAATGCTGTGCAAAAGGCTTACTCATTCCCTAACTCCATTGATTGAGCATCATTACTGCCCTGAAAGTTCTCTACTTGACACTTTTAGTTGTTGGTTTCAAAATTAGTCATGATGAAAATAGACTTACTCCTTACCAAATGTGTTTTGCGTTTGGGAAAAATCTATGATTTTCACATCCTCATATCTCTAAAATTCAGTCTGTACCCCTAGTACCTAAATGAAATCTCTAATAATAGAGTTCAGTATCACTTTCCTGAAACCTCAAAATCCTCCCTGCATTATTTCTTTGTCCTGTGGGCTTCTTATTTTCCACTCTTTGCATCCCCCTATTGTTGAAGATAGACATAATTTTAAACCTATTTAAAAATCAATAGGTAACTTTGTAACCATAGGGTGTTGGACAAGTTTCTTACCTTTTTGCTACAATCTTACCTATGTTGAGTGTACTATCAGTACAGTAGCATCAAAATTTTTACAGTATTCTACAGTCATTACAATACTAATCACAGGACACTTTTCATATTCTCAAACTGAAATTCTTTTTTTTAATAAATTTATTTATTTTTTCAGCGTAACAGTATTCATTGTTTTTGCACATCACCCAGTGCTCCATGCAACACGTGCCCTCCCTATTACCCACCACCTGGTTCCCCCAACCTCCCACCCCCGCCCCTTCAAAACCCCCAGGTTGTTTCTCAGAGTCCATAGTCTCTCATGGTTCGTATCCCCTTCCAATTTCCCCCAACTTCCTTCTCCTTTCCATCTCCCAATGTCCTCCATGTCATCAAACTGAAATTCTTGTATCCAGTATATAATAAATTCCTATCTTCCCCCCCCCCCCAGCCCCTGGAAAGCACCATTCTATTTTCTGTCTTTGTATATTTGCCTAATATAGGTACATCTGAGAAGTGGAGTCATTCAATAGTTTATGTGTGCGTATGTGTGTGTCTGTGATTGAATAATGTCATACAACACAATATCCTCAATGTTCATCCATACTGCAACAAATGTCAGAATATTCTCCCATTTTAAGGTGGAATAATATTCCTTTGTATACATATACTACATTTTACATATTAACTCATTCCATCTATGGGCATTTCTGTTACCTCGGTTCCAATTGTATACTTAAATAACTATTTAATGGGATTTTTTGGTAATAGATGCTCATTATTGGTTATTTTGATTAAGTAAGCATATATACCATAATATATAATAATTTACACTAAATTTTAGCTTACATCATACAATATAAGTGCACATGCTTTTAGAGAGTAATTATATCTTTCATGAATTTCCAAGTTAAAATGCATTTTATTATTATGATGTTCCTACTTGTGGTTAAGGGTATTCTTAAATATGAAATAATTAACTCTTAACTTTTCAAGCGATGTCAGAGATAACTGTGCCCTTTTTTTAGGTGAAAACAGTCATCATAATCTTATTGACTAGTTAGAGTGTTCATTGGAGTTAGATTTATGGAAAAATCAACTAAATGTGTCAAATAAAATGAGTATAAGTATTTATATTTTCCTAAGATGTGATAATATAGAATCATTTGTTTAACTAAAAACCCTATCTTTCATACTGCACAGGTGAGATTATTTGCAACTAATTGAAATGTTTTTAACCTATACAAACAAGATTCTAAAGGAGACACTCTAACAAAATTTACTATGGATACAAAGTGTAGTGAAACTAACCTGCTTTGAAAATAAAATATCTACACTATTATTAAATAGAATAATGAGAACTTAACATTGACTAGTGTGGCAATATGAAAATTTAATACTTTGTAACATGAGTATTTTCTTTTTCATCTTTACTATGGCATGGGAACATTAGAAATTATTTGTCGTTCCTTCTGTTTCCATGAAATTCCATTTATAATTCTGAAATTGCAATATCTTTAAATCACAAATCCATCTCTTTTGCAACACTGTTATAAGACACAATTATATCCTCTCCTTTTTCTTATAATCATATAATATTTAGGACGGTGTCTATAATTTTCCTCTCTATATTTTTCTGACCCCTGTCACTCTCACTTAGTATTAAAATGCTAAATCTTCCCCAGGATACTGAAAAGATTAATCAGTCCTTTATGTACAAAATAAAATAGTAACAGCTAAATCATTTATTTGATCAAATTCACAGGCTAGTGTAATAGTTTTAATCTAATTTGGCTAGCATTTATTTTAGTTCTTCATATTGTAGGATGGATAACAGAGTTCATTTTACATGTAAAACTGTATAGAGTGCATAGTATTACTGCAGAATCTCAGGAGCTTAAAATTCATAAGCAAATTACAAATATTTTTTTTTTTTTTTTTTTTAAAGATTTTATTTATTTATTTGACACAGACAGAGATCACAAGCAGGCAGAGAGGCAGGCAGAGAGAGAGGAAGGGAAGCAGGCTACTCACATAAAAATGATGGCTCTCAACAGCCTGACTCTGCATCCCCTTGAGCAGCAGCACCCTGAAACACCTCTTCTATTCTGGCGACATCAAACTTGCTCATATCAGTGTCTACAATGACCTATTAAGGGGAGGAGCCTCTTGACATCTTTTGCTAAAAAGCTTTCTTATAAATATGCTAGTGTTACATATGTAACACTACATATGTTGACTTTTTGGAAGTCAACAGTGCTTAATTTTAAACGATTTAAGAGATTTTGAAAACTTAAATATTCTTTCCACTTTCAGAAAGCTGTAATTCATTAGAATAAGAAAACATCATTTAAAAAGAAAAGTAAAATGTACAAAAGTGATCTTGCAAAGGGACGATGATTTAAATATACAATAAATAAGCCAAAGGAATATTGAAAAAGAAAGCCAAAGTTGGTGGCATCACAATTCCGGACTTCAAGCTCTATTACAAAGCTGTCATCCTCAAGACAGCATGGTGCTGGCACAAAAAGAGACACATAGATCAGTGGAACAGAATAGAGAGCCCAGAAATCGACCGTCAACTCTATGGTCAACTAATCTTCGACAAAGCAGGAAAGAATGTCCAATGGAAAAAAGACAACCTCTTCAATAAATGGTGCTGGGAACATTGAACAGCAACATAGAGAAAAATGAAATTGGACCACTTCCTTACACCACACATGAAAATAGACTCAAAATGGATGAAGGACCTCAATGTGAGAAAGGAATCCATCAAAATCCCTGAGGAGAATGCAGGCAGCAACCTCTTCGACCTCAGCCGCAGCAACATCTTCCTAGGAACAACGGCAAGGGCAAGGGAAGCAAGGGCAAAAATGAACTATTGGGATTTCATCAAGATCAAAAGCTTTTGCACAGCAAAGGAAACAGTTAACAAAACCAAAAGACAAGTGACAGAATGGGAGAAGATATTTGCAAACGACACATCAGATAAAGGGCTAGTATCCAAAATCTGTAAGGAACTTAGGAAACTCAAAACCCAAAGAACAAACAATCCAATCAAGAAATGGGCAGAGGACATGAACAGACATTTCTGCAAAGAAGACATCCAGATGGCCAACAGATACATGAAAAAGTGCTCCACGTCACTCGGCATCAGGGAAATACCAATCAAAACCACAAGGAGTTATCACCTCACACCAGTCAGAATGGCTAAAATGAACAAGTCAGGAAATGACAGATGCTGGCGAGGATGTGGAGAAAGGGGAACCGTCCTCCACTGTTGGTGGGAATGCAAGCTGGTGCAACCACTCTGGAAAACAGCATGGAGGTTCCTCAAAATGTTGAAAATAGAACTACCCTATGACCCAGCTATTGCACTACTGGGTATTTACCCTAAAGACACAAATGTAGTGATCCGAAGGGGCACGTGTACCCGAATGTTTATAGCAGCAATGTGTACAATAGCCAAACTATGGAAAGAACCTAGATGTCCATCAACAGATGAATGGATAAAGAAGAGTGGTATATATACACAATGGAATACTATGCAGCCATCAAAAGAAATGAAATCTTGCCATTTGTGATGACGTGGATGGAACTAGAGGGTATCATGCTTAGTGAAATAAGTCAATCAGAGAAAGACAACTATCACATTATCTCCCTGATATGAGGACGTGGAGATGCAACATGGGGGGTGATGTGGATAGGAGAAGAATTCATGAAACAAGATGGGATTAGGAGGGAAAAAAACCATAAGTGACTCTTAATTGCACAAAACAAACTGGGAGTTGCTGGGGGGAGGGGGGTTTGAGAGAAGGGTAGGGGGTTTTGGACATTGGGGAGGGTATGTGCTATGGTGAGTGCTGTGAAGTGTGTAAACCTGGTGATTCACAGACCTGTACCCCTGGGGATAAAAATACATTATATGTTTATTTAAAAATAAAAAGGATGAATACCCAACTTTTGTTGCAACATGTACGGGACTCGAAGTGATTATGCTGAGTGAAGTAAGTCAAGCAGAAAGAGTCAAGTATCATATGGTTTCACTTCTTTGTGGAGAATAACAAATGACATGGAGGAAATTGGGAGATGGAGAGGCGAAGGAAATTGAGGGAAATTGAAAGGGGATGTGAACCATAAGAGATTATTGCCTCTGAAAAACAAGGGTTTTGAGGGGGTGGGAGTGGGAGGTTGGGGGAACCAGGTGGTGGGTAATAGGGAGGGCACGTATTGCATGGAGCACTGGGTGTTGTGCAAAAACAATGAATACTGTTACGCTGAAAAAAATATATAAATTAATTAAAAAATATGTATAGTTTAACTTCTTGCTTTTTGAACATGTGACATCATATTTGTGTGTGTGTGTGCACTGCCCTGTAAATTACACAGTGTGTGGCATGTCTCCTCTGTACCAAACCTGAGAAAGTTAAGACTGTTTCTTTTTTTTTTTCTTTTTTTTTAAAAGATTTTATTTATTTATTTGACACAGAGAGATCACAAGTAGGCAGAGAGGCAGGCAGAGAGAGAGAGGAGGAAGCAGGGTCCCTGCGGAGCAGAGAGCCCGATGCGGGGCTCGATCCCAGGACCCTGAGATCATGACCTGAGCCGAAGGCAGCGGCTTAATCCACTGAGCCACCCAGGCGCCCCTTAAGACTGTTTCTTCACTTACCACTGTTGAACAATAATAGCAATCTACCCAGGAAGTTCAATTAATCTGAGAGATTTTTGTTTGATTTAACAGTGGTATTAGTTTGGATTTATCAATTTATCAATGAATAAAACTTGTGTACAGATGCTGAGTTTCCCCAAACTATTTCAATAAAACTATGAAATGTACTGAGTGAAAAATAAAATATTATGTGACAGACATGACCTAACACAGGATGTCAGTGACTACTGTATATGTATATAGTGTGGGAATTGTCCCTGAGATTCTTAATTCCTAGTAACTACACTAAATTTTTGACCCATTCAGCTTATAATTGATTGCACAGTTTCTTAATCTATGCTGGCAGATCCAAGTCATTTCACATTTCTTGAGGAATACCTGATATGGAATCACTTTCCTAGGATTCATCTCCTTAAAAGGATGACAAAATTATTATATTTTGTTCAGAATGATGTAAGAACTTTAGAATACCTGGTGAAGTCTCAGTTAATCTTTCTAAAGCTAAGTTACTCTAAATTGAAAAAAAAAAGGTAGTAATTGGTACAGATAAGTTATGAGTCTACCACAAGAAAATCAAGAATTTTTATCTTTCATTTATATCTACATATTAAGGATACATTTTTTTTGTTTAGTTCCAAGGCAGCTCTCCTCTTTTTTTTTTCATTTTATTTATTTTTTCAGCGTAACAGTATTCATTGTTTTTGCACAACACCCAGTACTCCATGCAATACGTGCCCTCCCTATTACCCACCACCTGTTCCCCCAACCTCCCACCCCTGACCCTTAAAAACCCTCAGGTTGTTTTTCAGAGTCCATAGTCTCTTATGGTTCGCCTCCCCTTCCAATTTTTTTTTTATTAAACATATAATGTATTTTTATCCCCAGGGGTACAGGTCTGTGAATTGCCAGGTTTACACACTTCACAGCACTCACGATAGCACATACCCTCCCCAATGTCCATAGCCCGCTCCCCCTCTCCCAATCCCACCTCCCCCCAGCAACCCCTAGTGTGTTTTGTGAGATTAAGACTAATTTATGGTTTGTCTCCCTCACCATTCCATCTTGTTTAATTTATTCTTCTCCTATCTCCCTAGCCCCCCATGTTGCATCTCCATGTCCTCATATCAGGGAGATCATATGATAGTTGTCTTTCTCCGATTGACTTATTTCACTAAGCATGATACCCTCTAGTTCCATCCACGTCGTCGCAAATGGCAAGATTTCATTTCTTTTGATGGCTGCATAGTATTCCATTGTGTATATATACCACTTCTTCTTTATCCATTCATCTGTTGATGGACATCTAGGTTCCTTCCATAGTTTGGCTATTGTACACATTGCTGCTATAAACATTCGGGTACACGTGCCCCTTCGGATCACTGCGTTTGTATCTTTAGGGTAAATACCCAGTAGTGCAATAGCTGGGTCATAGGGTAGTTCTATTTTCAACATTTTGAGGAACCTCCATGCTGTTTTCCAGAGTGGTTGCACCAGCTTGCATTCCCACCAACAGTGGAGGAGCGTTCCCCTTTCTCCACATCCTCGCCAGCATCTGTCATTTCCTGACTTGTTCATTTTAGCCATTCTGACTGGTGTGAGGTGATATCTCATTGTGGTTTTGTTGGTATTTCCCTGATGCCGAGTGACGTGGAGCACTTTTTCATGTGTCTGTTGGCCATCTGGATGTCTTCTTTGCAGAAATGTCTGTTCATGTCCTCTGCCCATTTCTTGATTGGATTGTTTGTTCTTTGGGTTTTGAGTTTCCTAAGTTCCTTACAGATTTTGGATACTAGCCTTTTATCTGATATGTCGTTTGCAAATATCTTCTCCCTTTCTGTCACTTGTCTTTTGGTTTTGTTAACTGTTTCCTTTGCTGTGCAAAAGCTTTTGACCTTGATGAAATCCCAATAGTTCATTTTTGCCCTTCCTTCCCTTGCCTTTGCCATTGTTCCTAGGAAGATGTTGCTGCGGCTGAGGTCGAAGAGGTTGCTGCCTGAATTCTCCTCAAGGATTTTGATGGATTCCTTTCTCACATTGAGGTCCTTCATCCATTTGGAGTCTATTTTCGTGTGTGGTGTAAGGAAGTGGTCCAATTTCATTTTTCTGCATGTGGCTGTCCAATATTCCCAGCACCATTTATTGAAGAGGCTGTCTTTTTTCCATTGGACATTCTTTCCTGCTTTGTCGAAGATTAGTTGACCATAGAGTAGAGGGTTGATTTCTGGGCTCTCTATTCTGTTCCACTGATCTATGTGTCTCTTTTTGTGCCAGTACCATGCTGTCTTGAGGATGACGGCTTTGTAATAGAGCTTGAAGTCCGGAATTGTGATGCCACCAACTTTGGCTTTCTTTTTCAATATTCCTTTGGCTATTCGAGTTCTTTTCTGATTCCATATAAATTTTAGGATTGTTTCTTCCATTTCTTTGAAAAAATGGATGGTATTTTGATAGGGATCACATTAAATGTGTAGATTGCTTTAGGTAGCATAGAAATTTTCAAAATATTTATTCTTCCAATCCAGGAGCATGGAACATTTTTCCATTTCTTTGTGTCTTCCTCAATTTCTTTCATGAGTACTTTATAATTTTCTGTGTATAGATTCTTAGTCTCTTTGGTTAGGTCTATTCCTAGGTATCTTATAGTTTTGGGTACAATTGTAAATGGGATTGACTCCTTAATTTCTCTTTCTTCTGTCTTGTTGTTGGTGTACAGAAATACAACTGATTTCTGTGCATTGATTTTTCATCCTGACACTTGACTGAATTCCTGTACAAGTTCTAGCAGTTTTGGAGTGGAGTCTTTTGGGTTTTCCACATATAGTATCATATCATCTGCGAAGAGTGATAGTTTGACTTTTTCTTTACCAATTTGGATGCCTTTAATTTCTTTTTGTTGTCTGATTGCTGAGGCTAGGACTTCTAGTACTATGTTGAATAGCAGTGGTGATAATGGACATACCTGCCATGTTCCTGACCTTAGCAGAAAAGCTTTCAATTTTTCTCCATTGAGAAAGATATTTGCGGTGGGTTTTTCATAGATGGCTTTGATAATATTGAGGTATGTGCCCTCTATCCCTACACTTTGAAGAGTTTTGATCAGGAAGGGATGCTGTACTTTGTCAAATGCTTTTTCAGCATCTATTGAGAGTATCATATGATTCTTGTTCTTTCTTTTATTAATGTGTTCTATCACGTTGATTGATTTGCGGATGTTGAACCAACCCTTCAGCCCTGGAATAAATCCCACTTGATCATGGTGAACAATCCTTTTAATGTACTGTTGAATCCTGTTGGCTAGTATTTTGGCGAGAATTTTTGCGTCTGTGTTCATCAAGGTTATTGGTCTGTAGTTCTCTTTTTTGGTGGGATCCTTGTCTGGTTTTGGGATCAAGGTGATGCTGGCCTCATAAAATGAGTTTGGAAGTTTTCCTTCCATTTCTATTTTTTGGAACAGTTTCAGGAGAATAGGAATTCTTCTTTAAATGTTTGGTAGAATTCCCCTGGGAAGCCGTCTGGCCCTGGGCTTTTGTTTGTTTGGAGATTTTTGATGATTGTTTCGATCTCCTTACTGGTTATGGGCTTTTTCAGGTTTTTTATTTCTTCCTGGTTCAGTTGTGGGAGTTTATATGTCTCTAGGAATGCATCCATTTCTTCCAGATTGTCAAATTTGTTGGTGTAGAGTTGCTCATAGTATGTTCTTATAATTGTCTGTATTTTTTGGTGTTAGTTGTGATCTGTCCTCTTTCATTCATGATTTTATTTATTAGGGTTCTTTCTCTTTTTTTTTTTTTTTGATGAGTCTGGCCAGGGGTTTATCAATCTTATTGATTCTTTCAAAGAACCAGCTCCTAGTTTCATTGAGTTTTTCTATTGTTTTTTTTTTTTTTTTTTTTTTTTTTTTTTGGTTTCTATTTCATTGATTTCTGCTCTGATCTTTATGATTTCTCTTCTCCTCTTGGGTTTAGGGTTTCTTTCTTCTTCTTTCTTCAGCTCCTTTACGCATAGCGTTAGGTTGTGTACTTGAGACCTTTCTTGTTTCTTGAGAAAGTCTTGTACTGCTATATATTTTCCTCTCAGGACTGCCTTTGCTGTGTCCCACAGATTTTGAACTGTTGTTTTTTCATTAACATTTGTTTCCATGAATTTTTTCAATTCTTCTTTAATTTCCTGGTTGACCCATTCATTCTTTAGAAGGATGGTGTTTAGTCTCCATGTAGTTGGGTTCTTTCTAGCTTTCCTCTTGTGATTGAGTTCTAGCTTCAGAGCATTGTGGTCTGAAAATATGCAGGGAATGATCCTAATCTTTTGATACCAGTTGAGACCTGATTTGTGACCCAGGATGTGATCTATTCTGGAGAAGGTTCCATGTGCACTAGAGAAGAATGTGTATTCTGTTGCTTTGGGATGAAATATTCTGAATATATCTGTGATGTCCATCAGTCCAGTGTGTCATTTAAGGCCTTTATTTCCTTGTTGATCTTTTGCTTGGATGATCTGTCCATTTCAGTGAGGGGAGTGTTGAAGTCCCCTACTATTATTGTATTATTATTGATGTGTTTCTTTGATTTTGTTATTAATTGGTTGATATAGTTGGCTGCTCCCACGTTAGGGGCATAGATATTTAAAATTGTTAGATCTTCTTGTTGGACAGACCCTTTGAGTAGGATATAGTGTCCTTCCTCATCTCTTATTATAGTCTTTGGCTTAAAATCTAATTGATCTGATATAAGGGTCGCCACCCCAGCTTTCTTCTGATGCCCATTAGCATAGTAAATTGTTTTCCACCCCCTCACTTTAAATCTGGAGGTGTCTTCGCGTCTAAAATGAGTTTCTTGTAGGCAACATACTGATGGGTTTTGTTTTTTTATCCATTCTGATACCCTGTGTCTTTTGATTGGGGCATTTAGCCCATTAACATTCAGGGTAACTATTGAGATATATGAATTTAGTGCCATTATTTGTCTGTAAGGTGACTGTTACTGTATATTGTCTCTGTACCTTTCTGATCTACTACTTTTAGGCTCTCTCTTTGCTTAGAGAACCCCTTTCAATATTTCCTGGAGAGCTGGTTTGTTGTTTGCAAATTCTTTCAGTTTTTGTTTGTCCTGGAAGCTTTTGATCTCTCCTTCTATTATTTTTACCATTGTATATTACAGACTTCTTTTCCCCGGGCTGCTTTCAGGATTTTCTCTTTGTCACTAAGACTTGTAAAGTTTACTATTAGGTGACGGGTGTGGACCTATTCTTGTTGACTTTGAGGGGGGTTCTCTGCATCTCCTGGATTTTGATGCTTGTTCCCTTTGCCATATTAGGGAAATTCTCTCCAATAATTCTCTCCAATAGTCCTTCTACTCCCCTCTTTCTTTCTTCTTCTTCTGGAATCCCAATTATTCTAATGTTGTTTCGTCTTATGGTGTCACTTATCTCTCGAATTCTCCCCTCATGGTCCAATAGCTGTTTGTCCCTCTTTTGTTCAGATTCTTTATTCTCTGTCATTTGGTCTTCTATATCACTATTTCTTTCTTCTGCCTCATTGATCCTAGCAGTGAGAGACTCCATTTTTGATTGCACCTCATTAATAGCTTTTTTGATATTAACTTGGTTAGATTTTAGTTCTTTAATTTCTCCAGAAAGGGCTTTTATATCTCCAGAGGGGGTTTCTCTAATATCTTCCATGCCTTTTTTGAGCCCGGCTAGAATGTTCAGAATCATCATTCTGTACTCTTGATCTGACATATTACCAATGTCTGTGTTGATTAGGTCCCTAGCCTTTGGTACTGTCTTTTGTTCTTTTGTTTGTGGTGATTTTTTC
The DNA here is from genome assembly GCF_922984935.1 of Meles meles. Lineage (NCBI taxonomy): Eukaryota > Metazoa > Chordata > Mammalia > Carnivora > Mustelidae > Meles > Meles meles. The sequence goes on from NW_025721609.1 coordinate 960,565, forward strand.
CGCCTTGTCATTTTGTCCAGATAAGAAGATATGAAGGAGCAAATAAAATACTAAAAGGGTGGCAAAGACCTCAGAAAAATGCGCTGTAACCAAATGAGAAATGACCCCAAATTGTGGGAGGGAGAAAGGGGATAAAAAGAGGTTCAAAAAAAAAAAGAAAAACATTTAAAAATAAATCAAATAAAGAAAATATATAAAAAAGAAAGAGAAAAAAATATATATTTAGATAAACTAGTAAAAAAACGTTAAAAAAGAAAGGGTAAAGTTTTTAAAAATTTAGCAGAAGTAGAAAAAGAAAAAAGAGAAAAAAATTGAAAAAAGATAAAAAAAAATTGACGTAGCTGCAAGACTAAAGAATCATGGGGAGAAAGCCATGAGTTCCATGCTTTGCTTTCTCCTCCTCTGGAAATGCACTGCTGTCTTAGGAATTGAACTTACTTTCCTTGATAGATGAACTTTGTTCTGGCTGGATATTTTGTTGATCTTCTGGGGGAGGGGCATGTTGTAGTGACTCTCAAGTGTCTTTGCCGGAGGCGGGATTGCACCGCCCACTAAGTAATCGGCTCGCCTTCGCTTTTGGGAGCTTCTGTTCCCTGAACATTTTCCGTAGAGTTCCAGAGGACGGGAATGAAAATGGCGGCCTCCTAGTCTCTGGCCCGGAGGAGCCGAGAGCCCGGGGCCCCACTCCTCTGTGCGCCTCCAGAGGACAGCACCCAATCACTCCCGTATCCCCAGCCTCTAGCCACGCTCCGAGCTCACCCAGCCCGCGGCCAGTTCAAGGTAACCCCGAGCTGAGAGTTCAGTCCTCAGCTTTGTTTCTGTAGCCAGCTTCTCCGTTCTAATACTTGCGAGCTCTCCGACACTCCGACACCCCTGATCCTTCTGTGACCCTGTGGGACCTGGGGCCACGCTGACCCCGCGTGGGCTTCACCCTGGTTTAGCCTCTGGAGCAATGTCCCTCAGTGGAACAGACTTTTAAAAGTCCTGATTTTGTGCTCTGTTCCTCCACCGCTTGCCGGGAGCAGGCCCCTCCCCCCGCGGTCTATCTTCCCGTCATTTTAGATTTACTTCTTCACCAGTCTTACCTTTCAGAAAGTGGTTGATTTTCTGTTTCTAGAGTTGCTGTTCTTCTCTTCACTCTCCCGTTGGATTTGTAGGTGTTTGCAATGTTTAGATTAGCTATGGAGCTGATCTCCTTTTACCTGATGTAGTCTCAGCCTCCTACTTCTCCGTCATCTTGACTCCTCCCCCTGGAAACATTTATTTTTATGTTTACCTGTATTGGAAAATAAATTTAAAATACTAGAACTTGCATGTATAATGAAAACTTCATTTAGACAGTTTCCATTTTCATTTCTGCATGACTGAGAACCATTTTCATAGAGGACATATTAGCAAAAAATGAGTGCATCTGAAGCTTATGAAAAAAAATAAAATAAAAACAAGGCAAAAAGAGGCTAATAATTATTGTTACTTGCAGAACAATTTTGTCCATACATGATTGATTTTCTTTTTTTTTCTGATTTTAGTTCTTCCACTCTAAGCATAAAATAATATTTTAGTTACAGTACACTGATGAATGAACTTATGATCAATTATTGTGTACATATGTGAAAAATGTGTCTACACTTTTACAAAGCAGACTTTCTGAATCACTCTTCTCAGGCCCCCCTCTCTTCCTTGTTTCTCAGGCTGTAGATGATGGAGTTGAGCATTGGAGTCAGAATCCTGTAGAAGACAGCCAGGACCTTGTCGTCTGTTGGAGAGCAGAAGGGTCTTGGGCATAGATAAGTGTAAGCAAAGGGTGCATAGTAGAAAATCACCACAGTGAGGTGGGTGCTGCGGGTATAATAGGACTTCTTCCTCCCTTCTGTTGACTGCATGTGGCAGATGGCATGGAGCACCCGGCTATAGGAAGTTGCAATGTCAATGAAAGGAAACACAAGAAGAAATGTGCTCACTAACACTGTGTACTCACAGACCCAGGTGTCCACACAGGCCAGAGTCAACATGGTCGGAACATCACAAAAGAAATGGTTGTTGGCTCTGTATCTATAATAAGGGATTCCAAAGGCATATACAGTGTGGGCACAGGAGTTGACTGAGCCCAATATCCAAGATCCTGTTATCATCAGCACACAAAGTCTTTTGCTCATTCAAATGGAATAGTGGAGAGGAGAGCAAATAGCCACATAATGATCATAGGCCTTAGTGGCCAATAGTAATCCTCCTCCACCAGCTAAAGCCACGAAAAAGAAACTCTGAACTCCACACCCAATGAATGAAATAGACTTGTTTCCAGAGAGATAATCAGATGCCATCTTGGGGACAAGGGTGGAGATGTAATTTAGGTCAATGAGAGAGAGCTGACTGAGTAAGAAATACATGGGTGTGTGGAGGTAAATGTCTAGGAAGATGAGGAGAATCATGGACAGGTTGCCAAACATTGCAATTAAAAAAAAAATAAGAATGATGACAATAAAGTGGAATAGGCCAATTCTTGTTGTTGGGAACAACCCCAGAAGGATGAAATTAGCTCGCGTTTGAGCATAATTTTCCATGGAGCATTGATAGAATTTTCCTAAAAAGACAAAGGAAAGAAAATTAAGGATGGAACAAGGGGATCTTTTGAACTTATAATTTAAGTCAGACTGTATTGTTGAAAATCTTACAACTCATATGAATAAGTGAACTTTCCTATTTTTAGAAAAACAAAACAAAAACAAAAACAACTTATTTTTTTAACCAGAAATTAAAATAAGGATGGAAAAATTAATAGCCTATATCTTTTCTAAGAAATTTTTGGAGTTATTTTAAAAACTCTCTCTCTCTTTCCCTCTCTCTCTCACTATGTGTGTGTGTGTGTGTGTGTGTGTGTGTGTGTGTATGTATGTATATATATGCATATATATGTATATCCATATGTGTATATTAATATATATTAAGAATTCATTAGGATAAGTATGCCTTACTACTGTACATGATTACAGTATTTCCAAATCAGAGGTTTACTCAATATTTGAATATAGGGGCACCTGGGTGGCTCAGTGGGTTAAAGCCTCTGCCTTCAGCTCAGGTCATGATCCCAGGGTCCTGGGATCGAGCCCCACATCGGGCTCTCTGTTGGGTAGGGAGCCTTCTTCCTCCTCTCTCTCTCTGCCTGCCTCTCTCTCTACTTGTGATTTCTCTCTGTCAAATAAGTAAATAAATTAAAAAATTAAAAAAATATTTGAATAGAAAATAAATTTATATATATACTTTATATATTTATTTTAAGAATATTTTAGGATATAAATATGATATAATAATTTAAGAATAAGATAAGAATATTTAATGGCCCATAAGGGCTGATTTTCTTCCATATCTATGACTTAATTCTAAAGCCCCAGCAATGTATCAGTTTCTGTTAAGAAGCAATATTTCCTTCTTGAATCCTCTTTTCACAGTAGCATCTAGTTAAACATCCTTGAAATCAGGTAAAATTATTTCTTTCATCTGTTCTGAAATCATGAATGATTTTTTTTTAGATGTTCAAATAGCCACTCTATAGTACCGCATTAGTTTTTGATGTAGTGTTCAATGATTCATTAGTTGCATATAACACCCACGAATGAATCCTTATTGTCAAGGACTATTTATACAAAATAATTCTCTTCTGAGAATTATTCACTGGTTGAGAAACTCAACCAGTTTCTGAATGATACAGTTCAAGGATAATCTTCAACTAATTATCTAAACACCATACTCATGGTAGGTTTCACAAATCTGCCACAGTTCTTCAAAATAGCATTTGTTTTATGTCTCTCTCTTTTTCTTTCTTTTTTTTTCAGATTTTATTTATTTATTTGACAGAGAGAGAGATCACAAGTAGGCAGAGAAGCAGGCACAGAGAGAGGAGGAAGCAGGCTCCCTGCTGAGCAGAGAGCCCAATGCGGGGCTCGATCTCAGGACCCTGAGATCATGACCTGAGCCAATGCAGCGGCTTAATCCACTGAGCCACGCAGGCGCCCCTGTCTCTCTCTTTTTCTAATAATTAAATGACACGCACTACTTTATGGTACTTTGTTTTACTCATTTTTTCATTTATATTATTTTTAATTTTTTTTGTTTAAAGTCTAGTTATTTAACATACAGTGTAATATTAGTCTCAGGTGTATAGTTTAGTGATTCAATTCATTCACAGAACACCCTGTGCTCCTCATAACATGTGAACTTTTAATCCCCATCCCCTATTTCATCCATTGCCCCATCCACCTCCTATCTGCTAACTATCGTGTTTTTCTTTATAATTAAGATCTTCTTGGTTTGCCTCCCTCTATGTCTTTCTTTGGTCCTATAATCACTTGTTTTTGTTCTTAAATTCCACATATAACTGAAATATTACATTTAAAATGACAATTTCGATCAGTGTGTGAATTTAATCACATATATTTGTCATTTCTCCATCTTAAAAAACAAATATCATGATGGTAAGGAGAATATATAAGTCAAAATAGAACAGAACAAAATAAAACGTCCCAATGAGAGAGAAAATATTTCAGGGCAATTTGAAAAACTGATTTTCGATAAAGGTATGATCAGTCACTTCAGTGGGAAAAAAAGGGAAATAACATCCTGAGGCTCTCTTGGAGGTGGGAGGAGAAATTCTCCATTGACATCATAAGTGAACAAGTTCCCCACAGTCTGTAGTATCGTCATCTTAAATACTAACCTAGATCGAAATGATACCATGCTTTCAGGGGGTCTCCAACACAAAACAAGAATATGCATACATATGTGCACACACAGGGAGACATACTCACACTCTCAATCATACACAAAAAAAAATGAGTAAAAATGGGAAAATGCAGAAAGAACTCTCTAGTAGGTTTCATATGCTCAAAAATCTTCTGCACAGCAAACAGTCAACAAAACAAAGAGGCAACCCACAGAATGCGAGAAGAAATGTGTAAATGACACTACAAACAAAGGGCTGATATCTAAGATATATAAAGAACTCTTCAAACTCAACACTCAAAAAACAGATAATCACATGAAACAATGGGCTGAAGACATGTACAGACACTTCTGCAATGAAGACATACAAATGGCTAAAAGACACATGAAAAAATGTCCATCATCATTCGACATCAGGGTGATTCAAATCAAAAGCACATTGAGATATCACCTTACACCACTTAAAATGATCAAAATTCACAAGAGGGTAAATAACATTTGTTGGAGAGGAAGTGGAGAAAGAGGAAAACTCTTACACTGTTGGTGAGAATGCAAGTTGGTGCAGTCACCTTGTAAAATATGGAGATTCCTTAGGAAATTAAAAACAGACCTAACCTATTACCCTGCAATTGCACTACTTTGGGGTAAATACCCCAAAGATACAGACATAGTGATTAGAAGGGCCATCTGTACACCAATTTTCATATTAGCAATGGCAACAATTACCAAATTTCAAAGAGCCAAGATGCCTATCAACAGATGAAAGGATAAAGAAGATATGGTCCATACATGCAATGGAATACTAGCTTCCATCAGAAGGATGAATACCCAGCTTTTGTATCAACATGGACAGGACTGGAGGAGATTGTGCTGAGTGAAGTAAGTCAAGCAGAGAAAGTCAATTATCATATGGTTTCATTTACTTGTGGAGCATAAGGAATAACATGGAAGACATTAGGAGAAGGAAAGGAAAAGTGAATTGGGGGAAATCAGAGGGGAAGACAAACCGTGAGAGACTGTTGACCCTGAGAAACAAACTGAGGGTTTTGGAATAGAGGGTGATGGGTTTTAGGTGAGCCTGGTGGTGGGTATTAAGAAGAGGATCTATTGCATGGATCACTGGGTGTGGTGCAGAAAAAATGAATCTCGGAAAACTGAAAAAACAAAATTTAAAAGAGAGAAAGAAATATGGGGGCATAAGTATGAAATGTTATTAATTCACAATATAAATACCATTAGATTAATAAAAGTATAAGTCAGATAAAATGAAGGGCTCTTGCCAAATATATATGTGTGTGTGTGTATATATACATATATATGTATATATGTATATAAACATGTTTATATGATAAAAAATTAAGTCAAAATATAAAAACATATTTAAGAAAGAAATGAATCAGAGTTTTAATAGAAGCAACAAAATGTGAAAGATTGTCATTTTGAGAAGCTGGAACTCAAGAATTAATATTTATGTATGCTTATTGTCATTTTAAAAATACATAAACCAGGGCGCATGGGTGGCTCAGTGGGTTAGGCCTCTGCTTTAGGCTCAGGTCATGATCTCAGGGTCCTGGGATCAAGCCCCACTTCAGGCTCTCTGCAGGGAGTCTGTTTCCCCTATCTCTCTACATGCTCTCTGCCTATTTGTGCTCTCTGTCTCTCGAATAAATAAAGAAAAATCTTTAAAAAATACCTAAACCAAAATAATTATGTAATTATTATTATCAAAAGAAAATGTTTTTCAAAAGTATATATATGGCCCACCATATTTAAACAGCATAAACATAATACAGAAAAAAAGATGAAAAATATTCTATTGCAAGATGTTCTTTTTTTATGATTTTATTTACTTATTTGAGTTCACAAGAAAGAAAGCATGAGAGAAAGAAAGCATGAGAGGGGGAGGGTCAGAGGGAGGAACAGACTCCCCACTGAGCAGGGGGATCAATGGGGGACTCAATCCTGGGCTCAGGATCATAACCTGAGCCAAAGGCATTCACTCAATCGACTGAGTCCCATAGGCACCCCACAAGATATTTTCTTGAAAATTATGAGTATCTTCTTGAAATTATTTTCTAAAAATGCTCAAAATTGCCTATAAACACAAGGTCCTAAATATATCTTGACAGAGATAATAGTAACAATGATGAGAAATAAATAACAAGGAAATAGTATTATATAAATAGAAATGGTAACTAAAATATCAGGTTTTTTTTCCCA